>NC_141691.1:948253184-948853184 GCF_964263255.1 Lissotriton vulgaris | reverse complement strand
AAGTCAAAATCATATTCTAGCTGTGTCCTAGAGCTTTTTGTCAACCTAGCCACAACAGTTAGTTATGAAATCACAGCAACTACGCAGCTTCTGGCTGACACATGAATGTTCATCTCAGTGCATCGAAAACATGCCTAGCCTTCACAGACAAAAAACTCTGCTCAAATGCACAAATGAAAAGAATACAAATCATGAATATGAATGCAATGCACTCTAACTCTAAGACTTTAAATGCAAGATGAAGTCAAGAATCAGTCAAGTCTAACTTCGGACACATAACTAAATAATCAGATAACTAGGCGGCACTATTTCTGGACATTACAGTGGCGGAAACTTTAATTGCGGTCCTTTGATATGGTATCATGGTTTTTTGCAGCACCTCCTCAAAAACCAGCAACAGTTTTACTTTCTACTCCAAACTGTGCTGAATATCTCAAGTACTGTGCTTTTCTGATGAGCAGCACATGGATATAACAAGGTTTGCAAAAATGTTTCCTTCACGTTCAACCCTTGATAAACAAAGGTCTTCAAGGTACTCCTGCTGCAGCCTCAGAGCTTGCTTAAATCTCATATTGATATCTTTGCTACTGCTTTATGTAAATGGTTAGCTTAACCATTTGAGTTCAAAGGCTTCCCAACCCAGTGCTAAGCCCTTTTGAACATGTTTGGTGTAGCCCACCCTTAAACTTTCATAACTTTTTTCCCCACAAACGTTATCTATACCTATAAGAAACTGGGGTGGTTGTTGAGGACCTACCTCAAGTAATAATCATAATCCTTGTCAGGATGAACTAACAAAGTAATTAAATAAATCTGAGATACACCCTCTAATAACTATGGAAATATATAAAGCATTTATGCAGCCCTAAAACAGAAATAAAGTCAAAACACAACACAAGAAACCCAAACCAATTTGAATAGAGGTTACTCTAATAATTAATTGAGATCACATCAAAAGAAACAAACATCAAATAGGAAAAACCAGAGATGAGAATTTCTTAAGTTTAATGTTCAAAATAGGGCCAAAAAGTGGCCACCGGTAGCACATGACCCGTACCTTGGCACAAATTAAGACCCACAACAATAGAGCAAGGGTCAGATACAGAAACCAGGTTTGTTCCGGTAGGACACAGAGCCAGATTTTCAAAGATTTTACATCAAGTTTGTGTCAAATTATTTAAACAAACTCAATGTAAAATCCTTTGTTGAATTTAAAAAGCAACCCAAATGGTTATAGCAATTGCTTTGTAAACAAGAGTAATGAAAGGCAGCACATTGCACTGACTTGCATTACTAAGTGTCAGGTAGGTGTTCCCCGGTGGTGTACACACGTTCCCATTGGTATTGACACAAATCCACATCTCTAATGCTTATATACATGGGTTTGAGCTAAAATGGTGTGTCTGCCTGAGGCTGGCATAACAAGAGGAATATCTTTATTTCACCTCAATATTTCCTCTTTGCATATGTGCTGCATATTCTGCAGCACACATGCATAGAGGAAATATCCTCAAAGATTAACCTTTGTGCAGAAGGTTATCCCTCCCTCCACAAAAAACATCCTGACCTTAAGGCAGACACCCTTACACCCAGGTGCAAGGCTGCTGCATTGGCATCCCATTACTCAAGATTTCACAGACTAACTGACAAATCATTACAGGGCCAAAGCAGTAACCTTGGACTCATATTTTAAACAAAGAGAAACCACCAACACTGACCCTTTTCCAAAACAACATTCCAAGAATACACTAATCCAGCCTCTCCATTCCTTCCAACAAATTTCACCTGATGAATTTATGGACTGGGTCAAAGCAAGCAGGCCTGCTAACAGCCCTTCTGACCTCTGTCCACCACAAACCTTAAAAAAAGAATCATCTAGCAACTTCTGCTGCCTCCAGTAAGAAGAATCATCAACAATTTCTAAACTACAGGAATATTTCTAGAAGAAATAAAAAAGTCATACATACCCCCATTACTAAAGAAAACAAACCTGGACCCCCTGAACCCCAACAAGTACAGACCGATTATAAATGGACCTTTCCTGGGCAAACTGATAGAAAGAGCAGCATTCATCCTAATGTCATAATTCATTGAAGATAATGCCATAATTTCATACTTCCAGGTGGGATTCCATCCAGGAAGAAGCATAGAATCTTCCCTCGTTGCCATCTAGTATGACCTTAAGAACACAGATGACCGGGACAGGGTTGCTGCACCAATTCTCTTGGACCTCTCAGGTGCCTTTGGCATGGTGGACCATGACACTCTGATACAAAGACTCTACGATTCGGGCATTGAGGGGACTGCTCCGACTGAGTCACATCCTACCTTCACAACAGAACTAATGTCATTCATACCCTTTCTCTTCCAAACTGTGCTTCAAAAAAACAGAAGTCCCTCCAGGCTCTATCATCTCACCCATGCTTTTCAAAATGTGCATGAAGTTTCACCTCACATACTAAACACTATGAAAATGACACACAAATACTCATTCAACTGGAATGCCCCAAAGATATTGCAGAGTCACCAATTTTCAGTTGTCTCAGAGCTGTGGATCTATGGATGACATGGAGCCATCTCAAACTGAATGCTTCCAAAACAGAAATACTCTGGTGTGGCGATTGGAAAAATGATGTCCCACTCACCGCATGGCCCTGCCTTGAATGCTCTACATTACTTACTGGTTGCTAGATACCACATTCAAGCTGCTTTGCATCCCTCACAAAGCGATACATTGGACAAGACCGCTCTTCATCAGTAACAAACTCACAAAATATATTCAAGAAAATAACCTCCGCATTAGAATGGCACTTCACCTCAAAATACCACTGTATAAGAAAATAAACATGGGAGGCACATCCTTCTCTGTTCAAGCAGCCAAACTATGGAACTCGTTACCCCCAAACATAAGGTCATCTGATAACTACCCTATCTTCAGATGTAGATTTACTGAAGAATTGACTCTTCCCCACATAACCACCATACTCAAACATAAATACAGCATATCCCTCTGTAAATAAACATTTATTTGGACTACAGAGGTGTACCCACATATGCTTATTGCTTTGTTTAAGCATGTACATAAATATACATATCCATCGTAGTTATCTATGTATAACATGTATATAAGTGACTGCATAAATAAGTACATCTTTTATCAGAACTATGTACCTACAATTGCTTCACTATTGTATTACAAGAAAACAATTTAAAGTAAAGTAACACTTGAAAGTCTGAGTTTTCTTTAATGGAGAGGAGATGGCCTAATGGCAAGGGCAGTCAACCTCAAGCCCGGGAAATGGGGCTCGAGTCTCTGCAAAGACGTGCAACATCCTGTGATTCTGGGCAAATCACTTAATCTGCCTCTGCCTAACAAAAAAATGAATGTGTCCTCATGTAACTCAACTGCTGCTTGTGTAAAGCGCTCTGATACCCGATACCTTTGGGTCAAGTTCACACTATGTAAAACTCTGTAAAAAAAAATAATCTGCATATATTACCTTCCTTATACATCTTTACATTCAATGTGCTTATGATGTACCTTCCATGTACTTATGTATCTTTATATTTATAACTTTGCTTCTAATTCAGCATATCCAATGCACTACCCCAGTGGTTCCCAAACTTTTGAATCCTGAGGACCCCCATTGAGTCGCCACTGGAAGCCGGGGACCCCCAAGCAATTTGTATGAGTTAAATTTCAAACATTAAAACAGTAATTCGAAAAAAATATACATGTGTGCACACAAAACAAATACTCAAAGTACAAAGGATTTTGGGGCCAGATGTACGACCATTTCATTTAGCGCCTCGCAATTGGCGACACATTGGGAGTGGCAAATTGCGAGTCGCTAAATGAAATGTACAACAGTGTGTTTAACACTGTTTGGGATTCCCAATGGGGTCGCAAATTGCGAGGTTCATTAATATTAATGAGCCTTTTGCGCAATTTGCGGGCCCATTGGGAATGCCAGCCCTCCCAGCGATGGTGGCCTGCTGGGCTCTGCAGGCCACCATGTCTCAGACTGCTTTTAAATAAAGCAGTTTAAAAAAAAATGCAGCCTGTTTACCATGCATTTAAACAAAAAAGAAAATGAAACGTGTTCGTTTCATTTTCTAAGGGCAGGCAGAGATCCCTGGGACCACTGCCTGACCTTAAAAAATAATTTTGCATGCATTTGCAAAGGAGAAGGGGTCCCCTGGGGACCCCTTCCAATTTGCGAATACATTACCATCTACTTGAAGTAGGTGGCAATTGTGACTGTTTTGCGACCGCAAAACATTTGTACATCGTTTTGAGACTCGCTATTTGGAAGGGAATGCCCCTTCCAAATAGCAAGTTGCAAAACCTATTTAGAGAGTCGCAAACAAATTGCGACTCGCGAAATAGGCTATGTACATGGCCCAATAGGTTTTTGCATGCGCAAACGGGTTCACGAACCTGTTCGCGCATTTAAAAAAAAAGATCGTACATCTGGCCCTTAGAATTTTATATTGAAATAATAGCCCCTCTGTCACATGTATTTCATTTGTTTTGTAGCATCTCTCATACCATTGTAGGATGTCAGACCACTGTACATCACACACATATAGAGACATTGAATCATACATGTAAATCAGTATGTATATAAAATGTTTAAAGAGTGCTTGGTCTGGAAAAGCACAAACTCAGGATTCAGAGCATAACACAGTGGCTAGCATTGACTTTAACATTAAAAATGTATTTCCACCCAAATATATCTTTTTAGCAGCATCAGGATAATGAATAACTGGAACAAAATATAAGTTACTAACTGGTACCATGCAGTTTGCAAGCAGCTCTTTGATGACAGTTTATAGGTCCCTCTGCTAGATTACGATTGTCACTCATGAAGTGCACAGTAATAAAGGAATCTCTGTGACAAAAGCAGTAACCACGAACCTAGGCACATAAAATGCTGCTTTTTAAGATGCATGTTACACGTTCTTTGCAGTAGGCACATTAACCCTCAGTGCTACATTAGTTAAATCAAAGCTGCCACTGAACAAAACTCTCCTCACTCTCCAGCAGGTACATTAATCACTGGCATTCTCTTGACACTTTTATTGTTGCTGGAAAGCTGCTAATTATACAAGAAATGTTTTTGTGCTTTTAAAAACTGTTGCCTACGGACCCCCTGGGAATGTGTCAGGGACCCCTGGGGGTCCGCGGACCACAGTTTGGGAAACCCTGCACTACCCTATATCTCACTCTATACCTCTCGCAATATATCCTCTACCTCCACTCTGACTTATATCAAACCTCATTCCACTACTCTCTCCAATGTACTACCCTACAAACCCCCCCCCACTGCAATGTCCTAAACAAAATACTTTCTAGACCCTTCCTTCTTCTATCCTCCATTATTCCTTTTACAGTCCAAATAACAGACTAACATGTCCACCGTTCAAATCAAATTAATTTTATATTTTGCTACACTATTTGTCTGTAAATCCTTTTTGGGTTCCAGAGTAGCCTGCTACTTGCTAAACAGTGCTACAACTCCTCATCAGGGGAGCAAGCTCTATATAAATGAAAACCGTTCCCTATTCCATCCCTCTGCTATCATTTTTAATCTAAATATCAGACTAACATATCCACCACTCAAATTAATTTCATATTTCCCTAGACTAATTCACCACTAATCCTTTCCTGGATCCAGAGTAAAGTGCTACTCACCGATTAGCACTGCATACCTCATCAAGGCTAGCAAGTGCTATATAAATGCAAACCTTTACCTCTTATATACCTCCACTATACTTCTTAATCAAAATAACAGACTAACATATCCACCGCTCAAATTAATTTCACATTCCAGTACACTAATTCACCACTAATCCTTTTTGGGTTCCAGAATAGCAAGCTACTCATGATTCAACACCGTGTCAGGGATATAAATAAATTACAATACAATACAATCCTATTACGCCCAATAGCCAGTACTAGTCAATGGGGATTATAGGATTTTTAGGTTTTCTAAAAACACACAATACACAGAGCTAACAACTGAACTGCACCTTTCAATGATTTTCCATTGCAAATCAACTATACAACAATTCATATGGTAAAATATAAGAATGGAAAATGAGTATGACGTAAATCTATGTATTTCTGAAATATAAACATAATACTGAGTTTAGGAACAATGGTTATTTGCACACCTCTGAATGGATGTTTACCTGTAGGGTTGCAAGATTCACAGGACATTTTGCAAAATGTCTTCTATTTTGCACACTGACTAACTTTTGGATGCCATATATGCAGAGAAATTCAATTTCTAATAACAAATGTTCTACCACTCTGTCTTCACACATGTCTCCTAATAAAACGGTCGTTTGTGTGGGTAGGCCTAGTGGATAGGGAAGTGCCTAAAATGCAACATGAAAGATCAACTTTTTCCACTCTTAACTGACCCTATTATTGCAATGTGAGTGGATGTGGATTTTGGCCTTGGCTTGAGTGCCATACAGGAGAAGATCACATTTTCCCCTCAAAACTGACCCCATGAAAAGCTACCAAATTCAGACATTTCTGATACTAGACACACTAGGGAGTGCAGGATGGTGTGACTTGTGTGGATCTCATGAGGTTTTTTAACCAGGAGCATTGCAAAACTCAAACGTTGGCTAAAAACATATATTTTCTTCTAATTTTTTGTTAGGGAAAGTTCCAGAATATGTGGGGATTCACAAATATCCTACCAGCCAACATTCCAGCAGATCTGCCAACAATGACACCCCACTTGTGTGGGTGGGCCTAGCGCCTGAAACTGAAAAGGGCCCAGTACACTACATGAACAGATCAAATATTTCTACTTCATACCTTTTGCTTGCAATGAAGGTAGCTGTCGAAATTAGGAATGTACTTGGCCACTACACATGGGATCATGAAAGGTGACATTCTTAAGAGTCCAGAGCTCAAGTGTATTAGTTTAATACTCCAAGCATATATGGTATGATCAATGGTGTGATCTGCCCTACGGAAAACCAAAGAAGAAATTCTTTCAAAGACAAAAATCCTCATAGGATTCTGTCCCATGTAATGTGGACACTGCAATGCCTAGCGGCCCGTCAACAGGAACTCTTTTCACTGCACGTGTTAAGTGCTTGTGTGCCAGTGATAATAGTGGTTGTAGTATCAGATGGATTAGATAATTAAACTTGTTTATAGCTCCCCATTGAACTTTAGATCTCTTTTTGGGAACTAGCGATCTATGGTAAGAGTACAATTACAGAGGACCATGTGATCCTGAGGTGTTCTGTGGGACCACTCCTGTGGTCAACATATTGCATGCTCTATTGCATCATATGGTAAGCCTAAGCAGAGTCCGGTGGTTTAGTGGACTTATGTGTCCACTGTAGGGACCTGTGTTTGACCTTATGAACACAGGTTCAAATCCCAGTTGGTCCACTAAGCCTTTCTTCCTAGTGAGGTCAATAAAATGAGTACCATTGGGTAAAAATGAACATCTGTTGTCCAGCACCAAATTGCCCACGGGTGAACGTGCACTTTACAAATACACATGTTATGTTATATGGTCAAGTGGCATTTGTTCAGGACCTTTTGGTAAAACCCTACTGTATAGCGATGTGATTATTCTTATGTACGCAGTACTGAATGTGTCATACCAGAAAAGACTTTCCTACTTTTGGTGACTCACGTGTTCCAAGAGATATACCTTTTGTAGAATAGAAATATAACAGCACACACATATTATTAGACATGCAAACTTAGTATTGGCATGAAGAGCGTTGTCTCTTCCATAAGTGAGGATGATTCTTCTCATTCCAACACCATGTTTCATGCAGATGGGAACAGACACATGCAATTCACTTGTGATTCCTTCCAAGAAAATCAATTCTGAGTCTGATATGTAATTAACAAAGCGGTCTTACGCTTTATTTAGGACTTATCTGCTCCGTAGACATGAGTTGCCTAAAAAAAACAAGGCGGTACAAAAGGGGGTGGTGATGGACGGAGCATCTGAAACAATCAAACACTCACACCCAGTAAACAGATCTGGGTTTAATCCATCACCGTTCTTTAGCCCACTCTGCCACCCCAGTTCAGACATGGCCATATGCAAATCAGTCTGACCCTGTGCCTCACGGGAACAGTCCAGCCCGAACTGCCAAGCCATGCCTTCCCTGGACCGGAAACAAGGATCAGGGAGGCTTGGGGGAAAGTATTTTTTTAAACAACTCTAGCTTTTTTTAAAGAGCAAATGCTCCTTTGTTGATTTCACAACAATAGCCAAAACCCCACGGAGTCAGCCATCTAGAACAAAGCGTCTTGGCATAATCCTTAACCTACTTGTGCAAATAGTGTGCCTGCCAGGGCCCTACCCACACCCACCGGTTTCAAATAGTGAATGGGAACCAAACATATGTCTTTTTATCTGTCTCAGTAATATGTTAATTAGGAACAGGTGCCGACTTCTCCTGTCAGCACATACCATAGGTAATGTGACTTTGAATGATAACTGTAGCTGTTATTTTGTATTGTGTATCCTATTGAATCAGTCCTAATTTATAGAGAATGTACATACTCGTAACAGTCCTAATGTTTCATAACGTTTGTGAAAGTGACCAGTACTATGAACTCAGCATGTTTCTTTTTATCTGTCTTGAACAATGCTCATATCTTTTGTCCATCCAAGTAACAAGTTAATTAGGAACAGGAGACTTATGCCAGCAGATCCCACAGGTCGGGTGACTGTAATGTGTATCCTATTGAATCCGTCATTATTTATAGAAAATGTACATGCACATAGCAATCTTAATGTTTCATAACAGTCGTAAAACTTGCAGCCTATTTATGTTAATCTGTCACAATGATGAGATTACTTATGATCAGGTACCATTATCTTCTGACAGCTTGAGCCGAGAGTCAAGTGACTCTGCAAGTAGAATACGGTCAACTCTTTGTAGTGTATATCTTATTTAATCAGTCACAATCTAAAAAGATATAAATACTCATAATAGTGAAATTAAAATAAAAGGAAAATATGATCTATAAAGTGCGACTAGTAGATTACCTTTTTTCTGGTTACCATGAACCATCAAAATGTACTTATAATAATACAGTAAAAAGTGTCTATAAAAAAAAGTAATAACGAGTTGGCAATAAGATAGCTCATACTCGACAGTTTAAAAATGTTCCCATTATTAAAAACTCAACAAATACGCATCGAATTCCTCCAAAAAATCAACTGATACAATGTTAACTGAGAGATTGGGTATGAGTAATTAACTTTCAGGGGAGTAAAACCTCTATTAGATATAAAAAAAACATTGTAAATATACAAATATATGTAATGAGAAAGAGAGTGGAATTTTAAAGAATTAATATATTGCATAATTCATCGTAGTTTCTCCGCCTATGCCAAACACCTTGCAAAATTTATCTGACAGCAAAAACAATAGCCGGGGTGAGAACACTTTTTTTAAAAATTCTACGGGCCACTAGATATCTTGACAACCCCAAGGAATGGCACATTGGACGAAACCATTTACAACGAGACCCATGATATTCTGGACAAAAATAATGTGCATCTCAGTCTCTGTATCCAAAGCACAAGCAGGACAGAGGTTTGTGGACAGGGCATTGTTCTATTTATTAGTAAAGGATCTTAATGGAAGAATGCTAAGGCAAAATTTAAAATCGAGATAAAGGTTAGTCAGTGATCCATTAGATTCTTCTATAACCTTCATGTACATGTGCCCAATAGCATATTTGCAGATTGGCAATATCAGCTTGAGATATGACATTTGATGCATCCCAAAGCCTGTTAAGACCCAGCCTCTGAAAACATTGTGAAACAAATTCGAGCAAGGGAATTGACTTTGGACCCATCAAGTTAAGTACATCTTTGAGTGCATCTCTATAATCACTTAACTCTGGTGTAGACCATAGCCGAACCCAGTACGTTAGCGGTTTAAGCTCTGCCTGATCGTTAATTCTCTTCAATCCCAGTTCATGATATACTGGAATTAACCCCTTGGGCGCAGCCGTGATTCTGCGCCTGTGTGGCCGTTTTTAAGAGTGGGCGGGTTCATGACGACCCCCAGCCGTCATCAGTACACGAGCACCGTGATGCATGACGGCTGGGGGCCGTCATCAGCATGAAAGGGGTTAAAGGGATCCTATTAGGGAGTGGGATCAATTGCCTTGCATTTTTTTTCCAGCTACAGATAGTGGGTGCACATATGGGTAGCCTCGGATCTTGGCACCATAAAGCGCAGCGCCCTGTGCCTTTCCGCGATAGATCTCTAGGGCTGGTGAAACAAGGCGTAAGCTTGTTTGCTTTTGTAGCCTGATAATAGCATTATATCTCTGCTCTACTACCATGGCAGCCCTGGTAGGTTGTACCGCCATTTAAAACTCTCCATTACCTTGACCCCATGATAGTCAAAACTATGCACTCTTTAGTTCCTTCCCACCCACACTGATGACATAATTTTTAGCCACACACATTCCAAACGCCATATATTTTGTTTTATTTACTTTAAGCTCTAGGACCCTTAACCCACA
Organism: Lissotriton vulgaris; assembly: GCF_964263255.1. NCBI lineage: Eukaryota > Metazoa > Chordata > Amphibia > Caudata > Salamandridae > Lissotriton > Lissotriton vulgaris. The sequence goes on along the minus strand of NC_141691.1, from coordinate 948,842,632 downwards.
AAACCCTTGAACCTTGTCAATTAGAATTTGAAGACCCAACTGGGCTTTAGAAATAAGTAAGGAATCTTCCTTTTATTCAGAACATGAGAATCATTTTTACAGTTCAACAGTACATCCACTATGCCATTCATATATAAAGTGAATAGTGTGGGTGCAAGAACGCACCCCTGGTGGACACCACGCTCAATAGGGATATATTCAGTTAGTTCACCCTGGCTCCCATATCAAACCTGAGCAAAAGTTGTAGTGTGAAGTCTAGTCGTAAGCCTCTGGTCCAGGCCAGCACTCCCTAGCAGCTCAGGCTCTCTGTCGCACTGCCTGGCTCAAAGACCCACCGCAACCGGAGTTCGCACCAGCAGCGCGCCCCAGGTGTCTTCCGTATTTCCTTTCTTCTGCTGTTCCATTTTGAGCATTGTAAATCCCCTTTTTCTCGTGTGTGCTCAGTTCTTGATCCTGCAGCCCTGCCCCCTACACAGCCCGCCCCCGCCACCCTACCGCTGGTCCCACCCCCCTCACCTACTTAATGCAGACCGCTGCATGGTCGCGCTGCGGGTGTGCCGCTGACGCACCTAAGGCTAGCCCGTCTGCGCCCGTCCGTGACCTGATCGCGACCAGCGCCAGGGACCCTGGTTCTCCATGGTCTCACCGCCACGACCCAGCCACCCTCCAAGCACTCAATCCCGGGAGAAATGCCGACTGCTCAAGACCCTCGCCAAACACCACCCATGGACAGTTTTCATGCAGATCCTTTCCCAGATCTTTTGCCATCGACAGTGCCCTAGCAATCACTGAAGAAATTCCCAACAAACACACCAGCGAAACTCTGACTTGCATCCTGTTCAACATGCGCTCCCTGCACGACATTCCATTGGTATTTGGGACCTACTCGACACCCTCTCACCCGATGTCGCCTTCTTCATGGAAACCTGGACCAATGCGACCTCCAGTCCGGACCTCGCCACCACCATTCCTGACAGCTACAAGATCCAGGGAAAGGACTGTCCGCTCCGCCCAGGAGGAGGACTCGCCATCGCTCACAAAACCCACCTCCGACTCTCCACTTCCAGCAGCGGGTGACCCCCCTCTCCAGGACAGAACACCTCCACTTCCAGGTCTAGACAAACCCCAGGACCAAGCTACGCAGCACCCTCCTCTACAGACTGCCAGGACCTCGCGCCCACCAAGCAACCACCATCGCCGAGCTCGCCGCACACAATGCCATCACCTCCATGGACTACAATCTACTCAGGGACCTGAACTTCCACCTAGACAACAACAACAACCCCAACTCCACCACTCTCCTTGACAACCGCGCCAACCTAGAGTTGAATCAGCTCGTCAACACACCCACCCACAGAGTGGGCCACACCCTCGACCCCATCTTTGTGGGAGGAACCAACATCTGCTTCTGCCACACCACCAAGCCCCTCTGGGCTGACCACCACTGCGTCCATTTCACCTTCAATACCACCACGGCACCCAAACCTGCCCGACGTCCACCATGACCAAACCAGGAGCAAGGTCACAGAGGAAATCCTCAACACCACACTCCGTCAAGACCCCCCACCACTGAGACAGACACCAACAACGCTGCCAGGGAATTTCACTACTGGATCAACAAGCTCGCACCCCTCCGCCCCCACCAAACAACGCCCTCTGAAAGACGCATGGTTCACCACTGAACTTCTAGAAGCAAGACACACCTGCCGATGCCTTGAGAAAACCTGGAGAACCCTGAAAACCACAGAAGCACGGAAGGACCACAAGGGCGCCCAGAAGGAATACCACTAGCGCGTACAAGCACCAAACGGACCTTCATAAGAGACAAAGTCCAGATCAATGTAACCAACACCAAGGAACTCTTCAACATCATTCAGCAATTCACAAAACCCACCTGCGAAACCTCAGACATCACACCCTCCCAGGAACTCTGGGACAAGCTCAGCTCCTACTTCTATCTTAAGATCAAGACCCTCTATGATAACTTCAGCAAACCAATGACGAGCACCACCCCCCTACCCACTGCAGCCGGCAAGCCGACCATCACGTCCTGGGACCCAGCTACTGTTGAACTAACCACCGCAACCATGAAGAAAACCCACTCAGGAAGCCCCACCAGACCCCTGCCCACCGCACATCTTCCACAGAGCCGCCACCGTCGCCGCACCCAAACTAGAATGCACCATCAAAGCCTCCCACAGATCAGGCATCTGCCTAGATGACTAGAAATGGGCAGAAGTAAAACCCCTCCTGTATTAACAAGTGGCCGACCCAACAGACCTGAAAAACTGCCGGCGCATCTCTCTCCTCCCCTTTGCTGCCAAAGTTACAGAGAGACTTGTAAACACCCGTCTGACCGCATTTATAGAAGAAAACTCCATCCTGGAAGCCTCCCAGTCTGGACCACCCTCCTCACTGCCACAGACGACATCCGCAGTCTACTCTGCCAGGGACACACCGCTGCCCTCAATCTCCTAGACCTCTCTGCAGCCTTCGGCATTCTCGCAGCCAGACTGCACGACGCAGGAATTCAAGGAGATGCCCTCGACTGGATCCAATCCTTCCTCTCTGGCAGAACCCAGAGGATCCGACTCCCTCCATTCCTTTCCAAACCCAGGGAAATCAACTACGGAGTAACCCAGGGGTCATCACTCAGCCCCACACTTTTCAACATCTACATGGCCCCCCTTGCCGCCATCGTCAGACAGCATGGGCTCAGAATCATATCCTACACCGACGACACCCAGCTCAACCTCCTGCTCACAAACAACCCAGATGACACCAGACTCTGTTTCCAGGAAGGTATGAAGAAAGTGGCAGCATGGATGAAGAACAGCTGCCTGAAGCTAAACTCTGAGAAGACCAAGGTCCTCATCCTTGGCCCAGGCACCTCCGCCTAGGACAACACCGGGTGGTCCTCTGCCCTAGGGAGCCCACACACCCTAACAGACCACATTCGGAATCTCAGCATCATCCTTGACTCCTCCCTCTCCATGAACCGCCAGATCAACACCGTCACCGCCACCAGTTTCAACTGCCTCCGAATCCTCCGTAAGACATTCAAGTGGATCCCCCCAGACTGCAGAAGGGCCGTCACCCACGCACTCATTACCAGCTGACTGGACAACAGCAACGCCCTCTATGCCGGAATTAACAAGACTCTCCTGCACAGGCTTCAGACCATCCAGAACGCCGCTGCCAGACTCATCCTCGGGACAGTGCGCCATGAACACATGACCCATCACCTACGCAGCCTCCACTGACTCCCCATCGAGAAGAGGGTCACCTTCCAACTCCTCACCCACACCTACAAATCCCTCCACAACATCGGACCCAAATACCTCAACAAAAAAGTGTCCTTCCTCGTACCCAAGAGAAACCTCCGCTCAGCCAACCTTGTCCTGGCAGAGGTCACTCACATCCGCAAACACAGAACCGTCGGGAGACCTTTCTACTACATCGCGGCCAAAACCTGGAACAAACTCAAGACCTGGCTCTTTGACAGATCCGGAGCCAACCCCCCCTCAGCGCCTTGAGACCCTCACGGGTGAGTAGTGCGCTTAACAAACCCCTCATTTATTGATTGACCCATGGTTGACAGAACCTGCCATGAAGTGTTTTGTGGAATAAGATCAAAGGCAGACTTGAGATTTACAAAGTCCACAAAATAGTGTGACACCCTTCCAGTATAACACTGCAAATCTAAAAATGTGGTCACAGGTACTGATCTTTGCTCAGAATCCAGCCTGGAGGGGAGTCATAACATCATTTGATTCAATTCAATCTGTCAAGTTATCTAGTACTTGTCGTGCAAACACCTTCTGCTGGTTATCGATCAAACTGATAGGCCTGAAGTTAGAAGGGACGAAAGAATCCCCTTTATTATAAATGCAAAGGATTTCAGCTCCTCTCCATGATACCGGTATCTCACCCCCTGCCGCTATTGCATTCAACAGAACAGTAAATTAATATATGATGTCCAAACAAGTGGCTCTGTCTTATATAATTTGCCTGGAATTTTATACGGACATGGTGACTTGGCTGGTTTTTAAAGATCAACTGCTCTGGCTGTGTCCTCAATACTAAAAAAGACTTGGAGTATGATTCTGAGCAAGTTAAGGGTTGTGTGTCAGTGACAGTGGCCTGATCATCTCTTAGAATTGGGTCATCAGAGTCTATTGCAGCACACAAGTCTGCGAAGTGCGACATCCATATGACTGGTTGAATTGCACTGCACGACAGTTCCTCCTTACGTTCTCAATAATTTTCCTCCTTTAGAACTTACTAAACTGGAAAAACATATGGGATAGGTTAAATCTGGATCACCTACTCACCCAGCCCCTCCCAGTACTCTCACCCAGATTACCCATCAGATCTCGCCCACTATCCTAGACCTGCTCAACTCCTCACTCCATACTGGTATTGTCCCTCCTCTATGGAAAAGAGCAATGGTCAAAGCTCTATTAAAAAAAACCAGTCTCGACCAATCTAACCCCGCAAACTACCGACCCATCTCCCTCGTACCATGGCTCAGTAAACTTCTCGAGAAGCATGTCAACTCCATTCTCACTGACATCCTGGAAGTCGATACCATACTGGATCTCTCCCAGACCGGCTTCAGGCCCTGTCACGGAACGGAGACTGCATTGATTGCAGAGACGGAGGAGGCAAAAAGGATCTTGGACGATGGCGTGTCCACGGCCATTGTCCTACTCGACCTAAGTGCCGCCTTCGACACTGTCAATCATAATATCCTACTCCATCGTCTAGGAGGAATAGAATTGTCAGGGACTGTACTCAGTTGGATGAGATCCTTTCTGACAGACAGGTCCTTCAGGGTTTTTGAGAATGATTTCACTTCTGCCAGTAGACACCTTAATTGTGGAGTGCCTCAGGGCTCCTCCCTGAGCCCTACCCTTTTTAATGTTTATCTATGCCCCCTAGCTGATGTCGTCCGCCCATTTGGTGTGAAGATCGTCACTTATGCGGACGACACGCAGCTAGTGGTAGCACTGGACCCCCCCCTGAACTCTCATCACAGTCTACACAAATGCCTGGAAGCAGTTGCTACCTGGATGTCTGGCTCTTGTCTTAAACTTAACGGGGACAAAACAGAGATAATGCTCCTTGGAAATAACGTTGTTAAAACCATCGACCCTATCTGGCCTCTCTGTTTAGGGAGTCCCCCGCAACCCAAGGAGCAAATCAAGAGCCTAGGCATCTGGCTTGACCACACTCTTTCCTTCAACCATCAGGCCACCAAGCTCGCTGCCACTTGTTTCGGGCTGATGAGACTGCTACGTAAAATCTTCCCTCTCCTCCCATTCCACTCGAGACGAATTATGGTTCAAGGATTGATCCTCTCCCGCCTCGACTGTGGAAACGCCCTATATCTTAGGGCACCCTTAATCCACACTTAAGAAACTCCAGGTTATTCAAAACGGTGCAGCAAGAATTCTCCTGGATATTCCTCGCCGAACCTCAGTAAGAGCCAGACTGAAGGATCTCCACTGGCTCCCGGTGAAATCCAGAATCGAATTTAACAGCATGTGCATAGCACATCGCTCTTACTGGGGAACAGGCCCCTCCATCAATTACCCCCTTGTGAAAGCCTACCAGCCCACTCGTTCCCTCAGATCCGCGACCTACCACCTCGCCTCAGTACCACGCATCAGGAAAGCCAGATGCGGAGGCCGCTCGCTCTCTTACAACCTAGCCAGGATCTGTAACTCCCTCCCCCTCCATATCAGATCTGAACCCAACCTCCTCACCTTCCGGAAGATTCTTAAAACCTGGCTATTCAGCAAAACTTCGGTTTAAAACTTCACTCAGCCTCACCTATTCCAGCCTCTCCGGCTCAGCTCAAGCTCTTTGCAGCGCTGGGACGCCCCTGGGCAGCCATCGCGCTTTACAAATCCTCATTCCATTCCATTCCATTCCAATTTGGTAATAATAGGTTGTTGCTCTACCCAAATTATCCTGGGCTACAGCCTGCTAAAAATACAGAGATTCATTCGTTTTGGAAGCTTCTAACTTATCAAGACAGATTTTATCCTCCCAGTCTTTCCTGTGGTACTTATAGCTGTTTTATAGTTGCAGCTGTCTTTAACAATTGATGCCCTGTCACCTTCTAGGACGGCTGTTCTCAAGCGTGTCTTATCCTCTTTACAGGCATATTTAAACCACTTATCCTCTTTAGCCAAAGTCGTTTTTTTATAGGCAACCTTTTTATAAAATATCTTATGCATCTCAACGAAAAAAGAGTTATGCATATTTAGTATGGGAATATCTACAACCCTGGTCCCTACGTACTCTGACAGAAATGCTAAAATCAACATATACATTTGCAAGTGTAATTTTTTGATTGATAAAACATTTGGCCACCTCACGTAGCGGTGATTGTTAGCTAAAATTGGTTTGGCGTAAAAGTACGACTTGTGCTGTTCACCCTTGTCAGGTGTTCCCCAGTTAATAGTAAATTCAGCAAGCTATGATCACTGTCAGTTTGTGGCTCCACTTTCATATCAGTGACCATAACCTCATATCTAAAATGCCATAGTCTATAATGCTCGAATGGGACCTCTTTTGAAATGCTGGGGCCATTTAGTCAGAAATATTATGACCATTGCAAGCTCTTAGACCTCTTCCTATTGTTAGAAAACTTAATGTAAGAGCAGAGGGACGTTTCCTAAGGTCACCTATCAGCAAAGGAATTCCCCACAGTTTGTCCTACGCTTCATGAGCTCTTTAGTGTGCAGTGATGGTTCAAAAGTAGATTTGAAGTCACCTGCTAACACTATTCCGGTATTTGCGTTGAGGGTGTCAAAAACCTCTTTCAGGGTCGATAAGGGAGGGGGACCAGGGCTTGTCTTAGAAGATCTTGCATAGATGCTAAATATCGCCAAGCAGCACTCTTGGACTTTGACTACGAAATCCTGGCCAAAATGATGGCAACCAGATTGTTGCTCTTAATGGAGCAGATCAAAGCGCCTGCACAATCTGGCTTTGTGCGACATAGATCCACTGCCCTCAACCTTTGTTCCTTCTTTTCAGTGGTCAATGTAGTAAACCCCATCACGCCTGCAATTGCAGCATATTTAGACCGGGACGCCGCCACGAGACGTTACACGAAATTGGAGCACCCGACTGCAGGTGCTCAGTGGTTATTACCACGAACACCGAGTTTTACTACGGACCGGTGACCTCTTCTTTTTGAATTTATGCCCGTATTGGAGCCTGACACTAGAGGGAATAGCAGGAAACTATCGTTGCGAATATTAGATTCCCTGCGAATGTCCACCCCACCTTGAACCAGCTTTATACCTAGTTCCTTTTTACTCTGAACACTGCGAGATATAGCATGAGAACACCTACTGGGCGCACCCACTTGTATCCAGTTTTCAATACCTTCTCTGAATAAACGAAGGTTGCATGCCTTTGAAAACCCAGAATCTGCTATTGTGTGATCCACAAGGTGGGTCTGAATAAATTCCAATCCCAAAACTGAATCAATTCGCCCTGACGAAGTTCCACAAGGTTAATGGAACGAAACGCGTTGGCTGTGCCTGTATTTGAAAAAAACTGCTAATAAAGAAGAAGATAAACAATACACTTTCTTTCCTTTGGACTCTAATTGTGTGCACCTTCCACTTTTGCGTTTGTATCTTTGACCTAAACACCTATTGGTAGCAGGTGTAGGAAGAAGTTTGCACCACCCAGAACTTTGAAACACAGAACTAGTAGTGCTTGACCTGGTCTGCTGCCTTGACCCTTTTTGGTATTAGACTGTGAGAAGGCGTTTGACTCTGTGGATTGGCCGTTCCTATATGCTGTGCTGGTCAAAATGGGCATACCCAAAAGCTTCACAGACTTGGTGAAGCTTCTTTAACAGGCCCGTCAGCTCGTATCCATTTTAACAGCACGATAACTGTACCATTTCCGGTGTCGAGAGGCACCTGTCAGGGATGTGTGCTGTCTCCCTTACTTTTTATAATAGCAATGGACCGACTCATATGCTATTTTCAAAAAGATCATTTACACAGAGGGCTCCAATTCAAATTTGGCCCAGTGCTGGTGACGCTATACGCGGACGACATGGCACTATACATCAGGAAGCCTGAACTGGCAACTGATATTATGGGGAATAGATCATTTTGGCACCCTATAGGGCCTCAAAATGAATTGGGCCAAATCGGAATGATTCCCTTTGACCAAAGTCCAGAACCACGAGTGCGGGGACGACCCAGTACAATGGTACGAAGCGGAATCTAAGTACCTGGGCTTACACCTACATAAAGACCGAGAGCAAGTCCTGCGATTGAACTACAGTCCAGCCATGAGCCGAATACAGACACAAGTGGAACAATAGATCAAACTACCACTGTCACTGGCAGGATGTATCACCATTATAAAATTGGTGATATTGCCCCGCTTTCTTTATCTATTTGCTAATATCCCCATCCCACTGACTATCATTTTTTTAGGCAGTTGCGCACACAACTTATAAAACTGATATGGGGAGGGAAATAGCCTAAAATATGCTGTGACACCTTAACGCTCCTATACAAAAGGGGGGGTTCAGATTTCGGGATCTGCAGCTCCATTTTCTAGTAGCACAATGTTGGTATGCATATCATTGGTATCACCCTGATGCGCGCATACCTTACGCTAAGTGGGAGAGAGATTTGGCTGACCCCACTCCATTAAATCTTCTACATGATTCTCAGTCTGGTTTTAGAGCTGGCTTTCGTACAGAGACGGCCCTTCTGGAAGTGGCAGAAACAATACGAGAAACCCTAGATCATGGTAAATATTAGATGTTGGTGCTGTTGGACTTTGTCTGCAGCTTTTGACACTGTATCACACTAGATTTCTCTGGAGAGGCTCGAGCAATTAGGCTTAGGGAATACTGTTCTAACTTGGTTCCGTTCTTTTCTTGAGGACCGATCCCAGAAAACCTATCTTTTCCTTTCGTATCCACTTCCTGCCCACTTTTCTGTGGAGTCACCCAGGGATTAGCCCTTAGCCCTACCCTTTTAAATGTTTACCTCGCCCTTCTTGCCTCAATCATTGAGCCTCATGGTGTCAAGGTGGTCTCCTATGCTGACGATACCCAGCTAGTGTTCTCTTTCAGTGACCACTCTGATGCTACGTTTACAAACTTTAAACATTGTTTACTCAATAAATCATCTTGGATGACCGACTATTGTTTAAAGTTAAACACGGATAAAACAGAAGTCCTTTTTTTTTAACCAGCCATCACCCCCAAAAGCAGAACTTTGGTGGCCCTTGGAACTCAATCCCCCTCCTAAGTCAGTCTTGTCAACGAGAAACTTAGGATTCAAATTTGACTCGGCCCTCTCAGAGATGGCCCAGATAGGCCAACTATCTTCATCATTCTTCTAGAAGTTGAAAGCACTGAGAAGATTTCAACATTTACCACCTATGGACTGCAGAAAAACGGGTGTGGATACATTTATTACTTCTCCATAAGTCTATACCAACAGTGTACTTGGGTCTTCCGGATTACCTCAAAAAGCTGCAGGTCATTTAAAATGCAGCCAGGCTTATCAGGAATGTACCACTTCGCCACCATATATCTCCCCATCTTTGCAGCCTACACTGGCTGCCTATAAAAAAGAGGATCCAGTTTAAGGCTCTGATCTTGGCCTTTCGATCCACCCCAGACACTGGCCCAAAATATTTAAAACTAAGATTACCCAAATACACCCAAAACAGGACACTGAGATCAAATACCCATTGTCTCCTATCCGTTCCACGTTTAAAAAAAGCTAGATTAGGTGGTCGCTCTTTCTCTTTCATTACTGCCTCTCTCTTGAACGCTATGCCAGAGCATCTTTGAATGGCCAACTCAGAACCAATATTTAGAAAGCAAATAAAGACTTGGCTCTTTAGTTCACTCTAGAGCCTTTCTTTTTGTTTCACTTCTTCTCACTAGGACATATTACCCACACCACTCGTCAGCGCCGGGACACCTCCGTTGGAGGTAACTGTTGCGCTTTACAAAATGCAATAATAATAATTAAATGATGCTCTCCTGGGAGGGATCCCACGTGACTTACACTATACCCAAACACTACATACCAGAGGCTGGGCATGAAAAAAAATGCTTATGAAAACAGGAGAGTCAACATTGTAATTTCCCAGCCCTACCACTACCCATGAATCCCTGAATCCCCCCTACGATGGACACTGGGACTACCCGCACTCTATCCCGACTAGGGCTAGAAACTATAGGAGACTTATTCCTGGGAGGTCACGCTTTTATTTGTACTGAAGAGCCACGTTGGCTGCATCCACATTCATGGATCATTTCTGATTGGCACGTATACAGAGTGCAATCAGAGATGCGATTTCCACTTACTCACTAAAACCGGCAGAATTTAACACACTCGCATCAGTAATAACAGATAACAGTGGGGAACACAGTACTTCCAGGTTATATAAAACTTGCCTCACTCCACTACCACAACGTGACGCTAAGGTCAGAGGCCCCATGGCTACCTATATAGAACAACGGCTCACAGATGATATTTGGAAGTGGTGCTGCAAACAAACTAAGCTGGTTTCATGTAACCATAGACACAAGTTACTACACTTCAAGATTCTAAGAAGCGCCTACGCCACACAGCAGCAGATGGTCTGGATAAAAAGCACCACTTTCACACATTGTCCCACATGTAATTTACAGGCAGCGCCCTTCCTCCACATGACTTGGTCCTGCAGCACAATTAACGCTTACTGGCAGGAAATATATGGTTTAATGCAGCAGATGGTGGGGATACAAATACCAGCAACTACCTTAATAGCATTGATGGCTTACTCAAAGTCACTGCCTAAAAAAACATGGAGATTTACGGCAATAGCCATGCTTTTGGCAAAACGAGAAATAGTTCTTTGCTGGGGCACTAAGGCAAAAACCTACTGCTAAGAGGTGGCTTAAAAGCATGACATACTGCGATATGTAGTAAGTAACCAGGAGACCACAGGAGCAGCAATAGAGGTTTATTGCAGGAAACAGAAAAGAGTAACCTCAACACAAGCTGGCCAGGCACAAACTGTCACCAGCTAGAGCACTAGAAGGGGACAGAGCCATACACATTCTGGAATGGGTGACACAGGTAAGAACTGTGGTGGAGTAAAGGAAATAGAAGAAGGATAAATATACAACACATCTCCTCTCGTAGAATAAAACAAAAAGAAATGAAAGGAAACTTAACACAAAAGGATAAGCATGTCATGGAAAGAAAACTTAGCACAAGACTAAAGAAGAATTCCTGAAGTAAAGGCAAAATGGAAGACATCATAGAATGATAAGCATTGAAACAACAAATAATTATAAGCAATGAAAACATCATATAATTAATAAGCATTGAAAAGGGACACACGTCACCCCTCTAAAAGAACTAATCACAACAGAAATCATTCAAATAAGTAGGAGGTCTGTGACTCCTTTGAGGTCTGATGGCAGGCAAAGGAGAACTTGAAGAAGCAATGGGATTGGAATTAGAACCAGTAAAGGAATTGGGAACAAGATCAGCAATGGAATTGGGAACAGACACAACGGGATCAGGAGCATCCCCTCCACCATCACCCCTAGCCAAGACATTAACAGGAGCAGGAACCACAAGACCCGGATCCGGAGAAGGAACAAGCATGAACCCTGAGGAGGGAAGGTCTTGGACAGGAGAAGGAACAGGAGCAGGACTAGGACCAACCACAGGATTAACACTACCTTTCTGATAGAGGGCAACCCTCCTTAAGTTCCACTTTTCCCCATTGGAGAGGACAACATAGTGAGGATAGACCATCTTAACGAGAAATGGGCCACGGAACTTGGACAAACCGCCAGAAACACGACCAGACTTTACCTTGACAAGGTCACCTTTCGTAATTTTACCAGCAACAACCTTGGCAGAGGGCCCATCACCTTCAAGAGATTTGCGAGAGGAGACCTTAGGAAGCAGACCTACAGAACTACAACTAGAAGCGCCCTTACCAGGAGAACACACAGAGCCCTTAAGAGGAAGCTTGGGGACCACTCTAGAAACATCACCTGAAAGGGACTGACAGACCAAGTCCTTGAGCCAAGAGGGAATGAGTTTGGTGCTGGGAACTCTACCCCTCATCATCTCAAAAGGGGATCTGGAGTGGGAACCATGAAGAGTGGTACAATACGCATAAATCATTTCACTAACAAGGGAAGAGACAGAAGAACCACTGGAGAGGGCCATTTGAACAGTGCCTTTCACTAACCTATTAAGGCGTTCACAGAGGCCATTACCCTGAGGGTTGTAGAGGGAGGTCCTATGGTGGGAAATACCGCAATCAGACAAAAAGGCTTGCATCTCATGCGAAACCAACTGTGTGCCATTGTCAGTTATAAGAACATTAGGGAAACCTTCTCTAAAAAACAGAGACTTAAGGTGATTAATGGTAGTAGCCGTAGTGATGTCCTTGAGAAACTCCACAGACAACCACTTGGAATGGCAGTCGACAATGACAACAGCAAACCTCTGGGAAAGAGGCAGTTCGGCAATGGGACCTATAAAATCTAAGCAGATGGTGTGCCACGGAATTTCGGGGAACTGCAACGCACCCATCTCAGAACCCACTGAAACCTTAAGTCTCTTCTCACCCACCTTGCAGGTAGAACAATCCTCAACCCATGAGGAGACCATGGAGTCCATACCGGGCCACCAGAAGTTGAGCTTGAGACGCTGTTGCGTCAGGGTTTGGCCTAAGTGACCCTCATGTGCTAAGGAGATGAGCTTCGGTCTCAAGTCAGCAGGAGGCACAAATTTGTCACCACGCAATATGACGTTGTCATTGCAAACAGACAAGTCATCAATGACTTTGAGAAAAGGACGGACAGAGACATGGAGACAGCTCTCTCTGCGGGAACCCAATTTGATGAGCTGGATGACTTCCTATAACACACTATCTCTAGACATGGCATCAACCCACTCAGAGCGAGAAAAGGAGCTCTCAGAAAGTAGAAGTACATCGTCGATCCAAGCAACATTCGCATCACATCCCTCCAGACTGAAGCCAACATCAGAACCAGACGGAACAGCCAACCTAGACAGACAGTCGGCCTGAAAGTTCCTCCACCCAGAGATGTGAGAAATGTCAAAGTGGTATTCCTGGAGTTTAGAGGCTAACCTTGCCAACCTTGGAGAACCAAATGCCCCACCCCCAGGAGAAAGAATGCGGATGAGGGGTTTATGGTCAGTCTTAAGGTTGAAGCGGGTGCCCCATAGATATGGTCGAAAGTGATGAGCACCCCACGCAGCAGCCAAAGCCTCTTTCTCGATAACAGAATAGTTCTGTTCACATTTTGAAAGGGTACGTGAGGCAAAGGCAACAGGTCTGTCACCATCCTTGTGAGACTGAAGTAAAACTGCACCGAGGCCACAGGCACTGGCATCCACCAACAAAGTGGAGGACTTGGCAGTATCAAAGGGTGCCAGAACCTTAGCACTGCAGATAGCCTCCTTAATCTCATTGAAGCAAGCTTCCATTTCAGGACCCCATGAAAACTTGCAACCCTTCTTCAGCAAGGTTCTCAGAGGCAAGGTCTTCTCTGAGAATTTCTCCACAAATTTGGAGTAGTACTCGATCAAACCCATGAATGACCGCAACTGGTCCTTGTCAGACGGGCAAGGGGCTAAGCGTATTGCATCAAGAAGGTTCTTCTTGGGTCTGACGCCATTGACTGAAATCTCATGTCCCAAGTACTCAATGTTCTCCACAAGAAAAGAACACTTCTCCCTACGTAGTGTAAGGCCAGTGTCCCAGATTCTGTGTAGAACATTTCTGAGAACAAGGTTGTGGTCAGTAACAGACTCTCCAAAGACCAAGATGTCATCTTGAAAGAATACTACATTTTTGAGTCCCTTAAAGATTTCACTGACCAATCTTTGGAAGACACTCGCCGCCGAAATCAACCCAAAGGGAAGACGAGTAAATTGAAAGATACCCTCTGGAGTGATGAAGGCGGTAAGATGCTTCGAGGACTCATGGAGCTTAACCTGATGGTAGGCGCTCTTCAGGTCGAGTTTTGAGAAATATCTCGCCCCTTGAAGAGTGGAAACCATCTCCGTGATGTTGGGTAAAGGGAAGGTGTCCGCAACGACACACTTGTTTAGGGAACTGAGGTCCACACAGAATCTCAATTTTCCGTCTGATTTTTTAGAAATCACGACGGGCGAAACCCATGCTGATGCTTCTGTAGGCTCAATTACACCAGACTGAAGCATCTCTTCAATTAAGAGTTTTACCTCACTCCGGATTGAGATGGGAATCCTCCTTACCCGATGTTGCACTGGCAGACTACCCTTCTTTAACTTAATGAGATGGGCATACCCCCGAAGTTCACCCAACTCCTCCCTGAACACAGACCCAAATTCAGACAAAATGAACTCAATAGAGTCATCGTCAACAACCATTATTTGGTTCTTTGCCCTAGGATTGATGACGATGTAGAGGTCATATTGATGTACCCACCCTAGAATAGGCGGACCATAAATGGAAACATAAACCTTCCCAAAAATAGACCTTTTCTCAAACACAATCTCAGATTCAAAGAAACCCAGGATTTCAATTTTCTGGCCATTGAAACCCTTAGGTGAAATATCACTACGTTGTAAATTCACCCCTTCCCAAAAGGCATCGAAAGTAGACTTGGGTATAATGGTATGTCGAGAACCCGTGTCAACCATCAACAACACCTCGTGGGAGTCAATCTTGAAGATGGCTTTGGGTCTGGTTTGTCTCGGATCATCACAGATGACATCAACATCGTCAATGACAAGAAGCCTGTCAGGTTCAACTCCAGAATCATCAGCGTAGTAGTCATCAACAATATTCACTCTCTGTCTAGCTTTGGCCTTGCACATCTTGGAAAAATGTCCGACTTTCCCACACTTCAAACACTCTTTGTTTGATGCAAAGCAAAACCTGGCGTCGGAAGAGTGACTGCTACTGCCACACCTGTTGCAGACTTTGCTTACTGAGGTTTTCTTGACAGTGGGTCTGGGTCTGTTTTTTACCACCGCAACACTGTCTCCAGAACAATGCTCACACCCCACAACGCTACTTTTGTCGGTAACCACAGAAACTTCTTGGTGAGGAGTAGATTTGTGCGAATCAAGGACCTTCATGCACTTACTAGACTCCTCAATTACTTTGGCCAGATCAATTGCGTCTTTCAAGGTAGGATTTTTGGCTGCCCATGGCCTCTCTTGGATTTTCTTACTTGAGCACTGGACGACTAATTGATCTCTTATGAGCTCGTCGTTCATAGAACCGAACTTACACTTTATAGAAAGCTCTCTGAGTCTGGCCACGAAATCATCTATGGTTTCTGACTCTTTTTGGCGTTGTGTATAGAACTTATAGCGGTTCATGATCAGATTCTCTTCCTTTGCAAATCTGATCTCCAAGCGATCAACCGCTTCCTTAAACTCATCAATGTCATGCCCACTAGCTCCAAGTGTGATAGGTAGGAATCTAAAGACCCTCTGCCCTTCTTTGCCCAAAGTGCTCAAAAGGATAGCTTTTTTCCTTTTGGGTGAAAATTCCTGTCCATCAAGTGCTTACAGGTAATTGTCAAACATGATATACCAGTCTTCCCAAGGTATTTCAGGTACACCAGGTTCAGGTAAGAACTGGGGAGGCAAAGTTACCACAAATTGTTGTGCCATGTTCACTGATTGTAGAGTGAAACAAAATAACCACAGGATTTGCACAACAAAAGGAATTTAGCAATTATAGTAATACCTCTTACCATTCATAAAGTGTCCAAACGATACCATAGTACTGCGACAGAGCCAGGCAGAAGTTTTATGGTAAAACGAGGAAAATCCGATTTAAAATCACCAAAAACGGCTGCAAGACGAAGTTGAGACTTGGGATGTAAACACTAGAATGCAAAGATGGCCGCCGCTGAAAACGAGGCTTGGATTGCGGCTGAAACGAGGCTTGAAGGGCAAAGACCTGAAAGAAGATGGCCGCCGCCGAAAACGAGGCTTGAAGGGCAAAGACCTGAAGGAAGATGGCCGCCGCCGAAAACGAGGCTTGAGATTGTCCTTGAACGAGGCTTGGAACGCACAAGGAGCGTCTCTCCACTGGCACCAGGCAAACGCGCTGCGCTCGCCTTCGCTGACTCACGCGCTGCGTCAGCTGGTGCGTCTCCAAGGCAACAAGAAGCAGTGTCTCGAGCGCTGTGACTCACCAGTCTCTACGGCAACTGAAGACGGTGTCTCGAGTGTGGCTCACACGCGCTGCGCTCGCTCAGCTGTGACTCACCAGCTCCGCTGTTTGGGTGACGTCAGCGCTGGTAGAGCTCGAGCTCCGCTCCGCTTTTAAGTCCAAAATAAGTAGTAGAATTACCACAAATGAGCGCCTTCACTGGAAACCGAAGAGGAGGGCCAAAAGTGGGATCTGCACGCCGTAGATCCGTTTCTTGTTGAGGAAACTCAGTTTAAATCTGCTTTCCGCTGAAAATCTTGAAATCAAGTATCAAGATGAGGTCTTCAATGATACTGGCCAGCAGGTAACGTCGCCAAAATTGTAGTAAGTAACCAGGAGACCACAGGAGCAGCAATAGAGGTTTATTGCAGGAAACAGAAAAGAGTAACCTCAACACAAGCTGGCCAGGCACAAACTGTCACCAGCTAGAACACTAGAAGGGGACAGAGCCATACACATTCTGGAATGGGTGACACAGGTAAGAACTGTGGTGGAGTAAAGGAAATAGAAGAAGGATAAATATACAACACGATACCACAAGTGAATTATACGCAGAACTGCAATCTCCCACTTCTCGACCCAAAGATATATGGCAGCCTCTTAGAGAATACCGTCGTTACAGAGTACTCAGAGCACACAAGCTAGTCAGGAGGGACAGAGAACGAATCAGAATGCGCAAATCGTGGGGTTACACACTCATGATCAGAGAGACCGGGCTACATTCAACAGGCCTTGCAGGCTTTTAACAGGGAGCAAACATACAGGAGTAAGAGTGTATGGAAAACACGAGACACACTTACACGAACACCGTACACCTTAAAGGAGGGAACATACCAATTTACCTATATATGTTTCATCATGTCTGTAAACTTTATTTTCTTTTTGAGTCTGCGGGAAAAGTACTTATACATTAATACACTGTGAATCTATGTATGCTGTTAATAAAATGATAAATAAAGTAAAAAATAAATAAATAAAATATCTCCAAGCAGCGACCAGTTGCTAAGGTGACAATGATGCCCAGTAAATCTAGGCATTTTACGTGCAATGGGATGTAAGAGCCTTGGATGTCATTTTTATTCAGAATTAAAATGCCACCTATAGCCCTCCCGAATTTCACTGGTTGTTTCGCCTCCACACTGAATGTGGTATACCAATTTGTAGCCACTTTTTCCGTAGCCCAAGTCTCTTGCAATATGCATACATCCTAATCCTCAATGTATGATGTCCAGTTGGGATTAACCAGCTTTCACATTATACCAGCCACATTTCAAGAGAGTAGGTTAATGGAGGCGAGGCGTTGTCTAGCCTTCAAAGAGTCCAGGGAATTTAGCAAACTTAGCCGATCAACTAAATGTGTGCAATTGACCTCCTTACTATAAGATAATGTCCCCTTGTCCCCACCACTAAAAAGGATTGCTTCTACGTTTGCCCTGGGCTTGAAAGCAGGTCTAGTTTCAGCATCTGTGTCTAAGCACTCTACCCCAGGGGGCCTGGGCTCCGTTACAGAGGTCAAGAGTGAAGCATTCAATGCCAAGATTACATAATTGTAAGCATTCGTAGACCATTAAAATTAGAATTATCGCAAAGTATGTCATTTATGGCATCTCTATTGCTTCTATATAGTACATTATTGAAAGAAGAGCGCAGACCCATAGTAGTAGGCTAGCTGGGTCAATCTATTGGATTTAACTGAGAAGTATAATTGGGCATAATGTTTGCCTGATTCTTTGTATCAAAAGACATCATACCATGGCTTCCATCAATGGGCGGGAATGTTTTGTAGCCTTATTCCTCATGGATTGTCCTCTTGGATATGACAGGTTCGCAGAACAAAGTTAATAAGATTTTAGGCCAGCCACTTGGAGCACAATGTAATTGAAATTCGATTAAAGGATGTGCCAGGTGAACATCTTCTGGTGTGTGTGATATCAGATCTGATTAAAGAAAGGCAGTTTCGCTTCCACCTCAACCAATTAATCACTTTATTGGTCAAAGCTTCCGTGTGTTCAAAAGAGCCTGGATTTAATCTTGGGACCTGGGTCATATAAATCGTATGTCCCAAAAAGGGCTCAGAAATCCCATGTATTGTCAGAGGAGAAGAATTAAAAATGGATTGCTTCACGAAAGGGAGAACAGAAACAGTGCCCTCTTGTCCTTTAACATTATCTGGCCGTCATCATGACCAGGTGCAGGGGAATGTTGAAAAGTTAAGTAGCGTTGATTAGCAAACAGGGGACCAGTGTTCCTTTGGTTGTTGAACTCGAGCAATAAAGTGCGTGAGTAATATATGATTGCAAGATTTTAAAGGCTGTTTTTTGGCTTTCTATGGACTGTTTGGTTGAGTTTTCAATGTAGAGCCTAGTCTCAAATCCAAACCTTCACGGTTGGCCCCTCCTTGGCACTGGGTAATTAGAAACAGGGTCGTGGGTAGGCTTTGATTCGTTTTCTGATGGACCAATAATACATGCCTCCACAGCGACAAGATTTATTTGGCAAGCCAGTGACCAAGTTAGACACAGAGGTGAGCATAGTGCTTAATACGGTCCAGCTTGTCATTACCAATTTACAAAGGACTTACTTCCTTTATTGCCTGTTGTGGGACTCCTTCTGTTTGAGTAGCAACCATTAGTCGTAATAAATAGGAATGGGCAGGCGGCTTGATACTGACCTCAGTTGGTTCCAATCAAGAAAAACGAGTCTGGCAGACTATATTAGGAATATGTTAAGTTTGGGAGATAGCGAATAAAATGCTGAATTACTTTTCACAGTTGGTGGTGTCTGGGATGGGATGAGTTTTTTATCAGAAACTGAAACTTGACTGCTCATAATTGTAGTGTCAGCATCGATAGGTGGAGTGGTTCCTTCTGCCCCCACTCTCTGGGTCTGCCGTCACAATATTTGTACTGTGTCTCCGCAACATAGGGATGTATTTCCCCACCGGGCCCAGGCCACAGGTGGTCTCAACGTGCACTTGGCCACTAAATCTTCCTATCACAGGCCACATCATCCCCAGCGCTTTGCAGCCACTGATTTGGATTGTCCACCTAATAGCACTGATAGCCTTTCAGAGAGTGTCCGTTTCCCCTGGTGCCTATTACCCATGGGTATCTAAGCGCTAAGCCAATTCAATGAAACTATAGAAATGGCAGCAAGAAAGGAGCTACCTATTTATTTATTTTCATTTATTTAAAGAGTTTTATTTGGCGCTGGCTAGAACCGAAGGTATCAGAGATCTTTACATGAGTGTGAGAAGTTGGCCCGATATGCAGCGTTCGCTATTCTAGCGACCACTATGTATCGTTCCAAACGACCCTTATGGTGATTGGTTGTAAGTCAACCTTAGACCAGCTATCCTAGTAGCGTGGATACGAGCAGTCTTCGGGCTAAACTCTAGAGGGCGTGTTAAGCCAGCTGTTATACCATCACATACCCCTTGAACACCAAGTGAAAGGACACCACACAAGTGTTATGAAAATAAACAGTATATTTATTAAGAATCACAACAGCCCTGGACTCTGAGGACAGGGTACTAAGCACAGAACAAAACTCTTAGGAAAATACTTCAAGTGCACAATTAAAACAAATGCCCGAGGGCACGGAATGTTCTAATGGTCTCGGGAGGACCCAATAAGGCAAGTCAGAAGCGAGGGACTCGGGACCCTAGAGTAAGGAGGCTATGCAGGCACCGAAATGCCGAAGTTACCTAGCCACGAGGGCTGCGGCTGCACAAGTCTTACAGGCGTTGGGGGTCTTCGCTGACGAGCCAGGAGCCGGAAGAAAAGGAGTTGCTGGCCGGCGACCAGTGATGAATAGTTCGTAGGGATCCAAGCCTGGATCAGAGATCGTTGATACCTGAAAGCAGAGGGGACCAAGTTCGTACTACTAGCCAGTAGTCAGAGGGTACCAGGAAGGCACCGGATGGCCGTCACCTCGACTAGGTGAGTGGGCGACGCTATGCTCTGCAGTCTCACGGACCAGGAGGCGTTGTCGGCGACCAGGATGGAGGGGCGAGCTGTCCCACGAAGGTTGATGCTGTCGGCGTCACTGGGCCCAGGATTGGGGCAACAAGCCTTGGCAGATTTCAGGGCCACGTGGTGGGCCTAAAATGGCGTCTTGAGTGGACCAGGAGGGTCTGGGGTGCTTCTCTCAAAGAAGGAAGCAAGGGCTAGTCTGGAGCAACCAGACCAGCAGCGTTGGTTGTGGGATCTCGTCAAAGAAGGGCACAAGCCAGCGGCTAGTGACCAGACAACGGGCTGAGCAGCGAGCAGAAGGGCCCCACGCAGATCGTGGAGATGCTGGGAGACTGCACTTCGGTGCTGGAGCTGCTCAGGGTCGGGGCTTCTTGGACCCCAGAGCACTCACCAGAGAATTACTTCGATGGTCGTGCTGATTAAGAAAGCGTGCAGGTTTTGATGATGGCCGGTCCCTCGAGGTCTCGTCGCACCCACAGATCTCAGCTGAGCTGACGACGTGGGTAGAGGTCAGAGGTGCCAGGGAAGCCGGTTCTCGTCGAGCTGGGCCGTCGGATCCTTGAGGAAGGACTTGCAGCAAACCGCAGAGTTCTTAGATGGTGCCCGCGGATGCAGGGTGACTACTCCTTAGTCACAAGGGAGAAATCTTGAGAAGAGTCTCGAATGTCCTTTCGTAGAAAGTAGTTCTTGATTCAAAGATGATCTAATTTGGAAGGGTCCCCGCTCCGGCCTTTATCCTAAAGAAAGGGGTGGGTACATGACTAGGTCCTGCCCTAAGGGTGGGACCAGGAAGGGGGGTAGTTACACCCCTCTCCCCTTGCTGGACTTTCCCCAGGTCAGGGGCTGCGCGCCCCTGGAACTGGTTCTAGCCGGCAGATGCGTAGTGAGCACCGGGGTGCCACTCCGCAGTCACCTTCTTGCAAAGCCCTACCTACCCAGAATACACAAACCCTGTCTGGGACGGTGCGAACACTGCCCTTGACAGGAAACCCTTTTTCAAAGCTCTCCTCGCTGGAAGGACTCCCAGCCGCAGGAGGTCAGACTCGTGTCTGTGGTGGCAGCCTCCATTTTGTGGAGCTGAGGCTTCAGTTAACTTTAACCGGGGTTCACAGTTACGTACATGTCGTGTCCCTCTAGAACGGCGGAATGCTAACCTCGTCACCAGAATTGGTGAGGGGACAGCACCCCGATTCGTATGACACCTTACTCGACATGTCTTGATAACGCTATACCGAAGTTACCGATATGGTACGCGTTATCATGGAACAGCCATTGGGTCTTGGTTCCGCAAGCTGCAACCGGGCTCGGCTCGTGCCAGAGCCCAATTCACACGATTCCACGCACTCTGCCTTCAGGATTGTTAAGGCCTGCCATAGGAGTGACTGATAGGAACTCGGGTGTCCATTTTAGGGTTAGGTATAGGGATACTATACCTAAAGCAACGGGTGAGTACGCCACGTTGCCCCAGCTGTCGCGCAGCCAGTTGTGTCAGATTTAGGTGGCCATCCAGGGGTGGCATAATACATGCTTCAGCCCCTGGTAGGCCCTGGGTACACCGATGCCCTGAGTTACAGGGTCTGACAAGGTGGCCCAGTTCCAATTGGAAATGTACCTAAGGTACATGGAATCCATTTTAGAGAGAGAGCAGTAGGCCTGGGGTCCTGATTGGCAGGGCCCCAGGTCAACTAAGTCAGAAAACCAGCAAAACACCAGGCAAAAAGTCGGGGGTAACCATAGTCAGGTATCTACCTTCCTACACAACCCCCCCCCCCCCAAACGAAAGGAGATAAGGCTATCCTTGTCCAGGTAAGCCTATATTGCCTGAGTGGCCATATGAGGTGGTACATGCACTGGCATGGTTACCCCCTGTATCATGGTCCACTAAGCAACCCCTCACCCTAAGGGTATCTGAGGGTCTCCACCATAGGGAATCGCTACCTGTGGTGTGCTTTGGCAAAGTAAAAGGCTGGTGTGGGAATGGAGTACTGAAGTGAGATTCCACTACTGTTGGGCTCAACTTCCTCCAATCACTATCCACCATATGTGCCTTTCATTCCGGTACTGAGTTGCTATGAGCTCTCAGGGTCAACCTCTGGCTACCTAAAGCTGGAGGCTGAGTCCCTCTGTTTGGCTTACTGGAGGGACATGTCAGGTTTGGGGTTTTTAGGCCCCAGGTTTGGCTGTGCCCAACAGTGTCCAGCTGTGGGAGTCCCCTAACTAAGTTTAAGGGGGATCCCTCAGGAGTGTGTTTTATTTTCACTTGGCTAGGACTACTAGCTTCAGTGATCCTAATCTGCTGATTGGGAAATTCTTTTGGACAGGGTGCCCTTTGGGGTCCACCACTGGCCTCCCTTACCTCTACAGCCCTGGGCTGACTGAGGCAGGGTAGAGAGGGGCAGGTTACCTGCTCCAGACTGGGTCCCACCTGGGAAGGTTCCACTGTCATCAGGGGCTCTGCCAGGCTAGGCCTGACTACCTATGGGGCAGTCCCTTCACCAGGGGTAGAGTCCGTTCCCTGAGGAGGCTGGCTCTCACCTAGTGTCTGGGAGGGGGAAGACTCTTCTTCCTCCTCGATGCTCTCTGTCTGAGTGGAGTGATCCATAGTTTCAGGCTTCACAACACCGTTATCTGTCTGAGTTTGAGCTGTGGCCATCACAACTCCACCAACCTCTTCAGGAAGGGACTCAGTTTGGGTTTGGGCTGTGACCATCACAGCCTTGCCAACCTGTTCAGGAAAGGCATCTTTCTGCGATAGGGCTGTGACTGGCACAGCCCTCCTGACCTGTTCAGGGAGGACATCTTGGACTGGGGCTGTGGCTATCACTGCCCCACTACCCTTACCATGGAGGTTTACCATTTTAAAATGGGTTTCTTGCTCTACCTCAGCCCAGGCTGAGGTCTCTAAATCATTCCCCAGTAGGCAATCTACAGGCAAGTTTGGTGACACTGCCACTCTCTTGTGACCAGTGACACCTCCCCAGCTGAGATTTACCACCGCTATGGGATGATCTCTCTGTACTCCATCAATGTTCACTACCTGGTATGTGGCACCAGGCATAAGTTGCCTTGAGGGGACTAGGCTCTCAGCCACCATGGTGATGCTAGCCCCTGTGTCTCGGTAGGCCTCAACTTTTGAACCATTGATGAGGGGCTCTTGTCTGTACCTGCCCAAAGTGTTGGGACAGGCTGTGAAGTTGGCAAACCCCATGCCAGTCTCACAGACAAGAGTATCTAAGTCAGGGGACCTGGTTAGGCCAGAGTCCCCAGGCACTCCCAAAGAAAATGCACCCAGATTCTTGGGGGCACTCCCACTACCTGGGGGATTTCTACTAGTAGTAACAGGAGGCTGGGAAGCTTTATTTGGGGGTATGTTCTCCTTATTGTTGTTGGCCTTGGGACAACTGCTGTCAGTTTTGTAATGGCCCACCTGTTTGCAGGTGTGACAATAAGGTTTCTTTTGGGTTTTGGGAGAAGTTGGGGACCCACCCTTCTCAGAGGAAGTTTGGGGCCCTGTGGTTTGATCAGAAGATTTATTCCCACCCTTCTCTTGAGGCTTGGTCGATTCCTTCTTTTGGTCACCACCCTGGTTCTTAGGCCTGACCCTGGTTCTGACCCATTTGTCCACCCTCTTACCCAATTCTTGTGGAGAGGTCAGATCAGAGTCTACCAGGTGCTGGTGTAATAACTGGTTCTGACAATTACTTAAGATTTGCTCTCTCATAATTAGATTGTACAATCCTTTATAATCAGTAACCTTACTTCCCAGTAGCCAGCCTTCAAAAGCCTTAGTGGCACAATCAACAAAGTCAGACCAGTCCTGAGACTGAGTTTTCTGGGTATCCCTGAACAGCAACCTGTACTGCTCAGTGGTTAAGCCGAACCCATCAATCAGTGTGTTCTTCAGGACCTGGTAATTGTTAGAATCCTCAGCTCTAGTAGTGAGGAGCTTATCTCTACCTTTACCTTCAAAGGAGAGCCACAAGATAGCTGCCCACTGACTCTGGGGGACGCACTGTACAGTGCAGGCCCGCTCCAAAGCAGTAATCCATTTGTGGATGTCGTCCCCTTGCTTAAAGGGGGGCACTATCTTACTCAGGTGCCTAGTGTCTAAACTCCTGTTTTCCCGTGGGGGAATGCTGCCACCAGTGGGAATTGTCCCACTCAACTCTTGCTCTCGAGCAAAGGCGAGTCGCTCTTTGGCTAGGGCAAGTTCTTCTCTTTCGATCCGCAGTTTGACTTCCCGCTCTTTTGCTTTGTACACTCTCCTCTGAGGTGATGTCATCCCTCTTCGAGCAGAGCCTCGAGAGCCATTGGTTCGAACAGATCTGTTAGAGCCTCTTGACAGAGATCTAACTCGTCCGTTCCCAATGTTAAGCTGGCCCGAGAGAGGGCCCAGGGGTCCCCTAGTACCAATCTCGTGCCGGCTTAAGTTGTCCTGAGTTAGCTGACTAACTATGACTGGACCTTTGTCTGCCTCGTCCCCAGATGTCTCTAGATCCTCGTCCTCCTCTTCGCCCTCGGCGGAGAGATGGATAAGGTCAGGGTCACCTCGGGTTCCCTCGAGGGGAGGCATATCCACTTCTGGATGAGAAGGGTCGGTGTTACCCGTCCTCCTGGCATCATAAGTCTCCAAGAGACCAATCAGAAATGGAATGGTAGGGTTGGCACCCTGTTTTAGCTTCCGAGATGTACAGATCTGTTGCATCTCGTGAAAGCTAAGCGCAGCAAATCTGGAGGTGACCTGTGGAAGGTCGACTGACATGAGGGGAGACTCAGAGTTTCCGCCTTTGTCTGACATGCTGCTTCTAGTGTGGTGTAAGTGATGCACCTACCTACACTATGGGTTTACCTTCTGATCCCTTGCTAAGAGTTGTAGCCAAGGTGTGCTAAGCCTTGAGGAGCTACAACAGCTGGTTCAGTAGAACTCAGAGTATTCTAAGCTAAGTTATATGTACCTGGAGTACTTATGCGATCTTTCACAAGATATTCTTAGGATACGCGTGGTAAAACAACAGCAAGCTCAAATCCCAACCGCTGCTCACCAATGTGAGAAGTTGGCCCGATATGCAGCGTTCGCTATTCTAGCGACCACTATGTATCGTTCCAAACGACCCTTATGGTGATTGGTTGTAAGTCAACCTTAGACCAGCTATCCTAGTAGCGTGGATACGAGCAGTCTTCGGGCTAAACTCTAGAGGGCGTGTTAAGCCAGCTGTTATACCATCACATACCCCTTGAACACCAAGTGAAAGGACACCACACAAGTGTTATGAAAATAAACAGTATATTTATTAAGAATCACAAGAGCCCTGGACTCTTTATGAGGACAGGGTACTAAGCACAGAACAAAACTCTTAGGAAAATACTTCAAGTGCACAATTAAAACAAATGCCCGAGAGCACGGAATGTTCTAATGGTCTCGGGAGGACCCGATAAGGCAAGTCGGAAGCGAGGGACTCGGGACCCTAGAGTAAGGAGGCTATGCAGGCACCGAAATGCCGAAGTTACCTAGCCACGAGGGCTGCGGCTGCACAAGTCTTACAGGCGTCGGGGGTCTTCGCTGACGAGCCAGGAGCCGGAAGAAAAGGAGTTGCTGGCCAGCGACCAGTGATGAATAGTTTGTAGGGATCCAAGCCTGGATCAGAGATCGTTGATACCTGAAAGCAGAGGGGACCAAGTTCGTACTACTAGCCAGTAGTCAGAGGGTACCAGGAAGGCACCGGATGGCCGTCACCTCGACTAGGTGAGTGGGCGACGCTATGCTCTGCAGTCTCACAGACCAGGAGGCGTTGTCGGCGACCAGGATGGAGGGGCGAGCTGTCCCACGAAGGTTGATGCGGTCGGCGTCGCTGGGCCCAGGATTGGGGCAACAAGCCTTGGCAGATTTCAGGGCCACGTGGTGGGCCTAAAATGGCGTCTTGAGTGGACCAGGAGGGTCCGGGGTGCTTCTCTCAAAGAAGGAAGCAAGGGCTAGTCTGGAGCAACCAGACCAGCAGCGTTGGTTGTGGGATCTCGTCAAAGAAGGGCACAAGCCAGCGGCTAGTGACCAGACAACGGGCTGAGCAGCGAGCAGAAGGGCCCCACGCAGATCGTGGAGATGCTGGTAGACTGCACTTCGCTGCTGGAGCTGCTCAGGGTTGGGGCTTTTCGGACCCCAGAGCACTCACCAGAGAATTACTTCGATGGTCGTGCTGATTAAGAAAGCGTGCAGGTTTTGATGATGGCCGGTCCCTCGAGGTCTCGTCGCACCCACAGATCTCAGCTGAGCTGACGACGTGGGTAGAGGTCAGAGGTGCCAGGAAAGCCGGTTCTCGTTGAGCTGGGCCGTCGGATCCTTGAGGAAGGACTTGCAGCAAACCGCAGAGTTCTTAGATGGTGCCCGCGGATGCAGGGTGACTACACCTTAGTCACAAGGGAGAAATCTTGAGAAGAGTCTCGAATGTCCTTTCGTAGAAAGTAGTTCTTGATTCAAAGATGATCTAATTTGGAAGGGTCCCCGCTCCGGCCTTTATCCTAAAGAAAGGGGTGGGTACATGACTAGGTCCTGCCCTAAGGGTGGGACCAGGAAGGGGGGTAGTTACACCCCTCTCCCCTTGCTGGACTTTCCCCAGGTCAGGGGCTGCGCGCCCCTGGAACTGGTTCTAGCCGGCAGATGCGTAGTGAGCACCGGGGTGCCACTCCGCAGTCACCTTCTTGCAAAGCCCTACCTACCCGGAATACACAAACCCTGTCTGGGACGGTGCGAACACCGCCCTTGACAGGAAACCCTTTGTCCAAGCTCTCCTCGCTGGAAGGACTCCCAGCCGCAGGAGGTCAGACTCGTGTCTGTGGTGGCAGCGTCCATTTTGTGGAGCTGAGGCTTCAGTTAACTTTAACCGGGGTTCACAGTTACGTACATGTCGTGTCCCTCTAGAAGGGCGGAATGCTAACCTCGTCACCAGAATTGGTGAGGGGGCAGCACCCCGATTCGTATGACACATTACTCGACATGTCTTGATAACGCTATACCGAAGTTACCGATATGGTACGCGTTATCATGGAACAGCCATTGGGTCTTGGTTCCGCAAGCTGCAACCGGGCTCGGCTCGTGCCAGAGCCCAATTCACACGATTCCACGCACTCTGCCTTCAGGATTGTTAAGGCCTGCCATAGGAGTGACTGATAGGAACTCGGGTGTCCATTTTAGGGTTAGGTATAGGGATACTATACCTAAAGCAACGGGTGAGTACGCCACGTTGCCCCAGCTGTCGCGCAGCCAGTTGTGTCAGATTTAGGTGGCCATCCAGGGGTGGCATAATACATGCTTCAGCCCCTGGTAGGCCCTGGGTACACCGATGCCCTGAGTTACAGGGTCTGACAAGGTGGCCCAGTTCCAATTGGAAATGTACCTAACGTACATGGAATCCATTTTAGAGAGAGAGCAGTAGGCCTGGGGTCCTGATTGGCAGGGCCCCAGGTCAACTAAGTCGGAAAACCAGCAAAACACCAGGCAAAAAGTCGGGGGTAACCATAGTCAGGTATCTACCTTCCTACAATGAGAATCAACAATCTAACAGAAAAAGATCAACAATTACACATTACATCAAAAAATAGGCAATACATTAGGAGAGGAGAGAAAGAAGAGAGAAAAGTTGTGGAGGGGGCAGGGGAGGTGAGAAAGGGAGGATAAGGGAAGAGACAACAATGAGAGACAAAGGGAAGTCTATCTAAAGACCGACTAGGTAGGTGACGACCACGGAGGGAATCCACGGCCCAACTCCCCTATAGCTAAACCAGGTAGCTCCATCGGGCATCAGACAAAATAGTTCAGTCTCAAGTGGGGAGGGAAACAGTTCCCCCCAAAAATAAATTAAATAAATATATATAAAAAACCAGGGTGGGGGCAAGGGCAGGTGAGGGCAAAGAGTGAAAGGGGACAAGACCGGGGGGAGCAGGAATGAGAGACGGGGGGGCTTTCGGGCTCATGTCGGTATTTTGCTTCTCCTCAGTGGTGCAGTGCCCTGATGTTAGCCCACGTTTTGTGCTGGTATTATTTGTTTATTCAGAAAGCCTCCTGGGGTAGTGGGTGTGCAGTTTGTGCATTGGGCAGTTACAGTGGTGATTCAGTCGGAAGCCACCAGGTATTAGCGCTATTTCAAATAGGTGCCACAGCAGCGCGGGTGTTCAGTGCGTGCGGTCGCACGTCATCCAGCGTATTTTTACAATATTGTGCCCCACTCTCAGTCTGTATGGTATCATGTGCTCAAACAGCAATGTATGACATTGTTCTGCCTTCTGTCCATCAATAGTTCTTTTTCCAAACAGGAAGCAATGCACAATTATTACATATTTATTCCTCCTATTCATGCATCATACATATGAGGGAATGCTTATATTATACTTGAATGTAACTAAAGAGGATAATTACTGAAATATATTATCACTTGTGATGTAATATTGTGAATGGAATCTTAGTGGGTGACTTTATCTGACTGAGTTTGCTCACTTACTGTGATGGTGAAACCGTATGGTAAAATGAATGGATACCTGAACTCCTATCCGTGGCCATACATAGAACAATGTTGTCATGGTTAATTAGTATGCGAAAAACATGTTTTCTTGGTGGCTCTCTATTTCTGCAGCTGACTCCATGGTATCTCATCATTGAGTCCCTCTTCGAAAGTACCCAATTTACACACTGATTGCTCTTCCTTTAATAAGAGTTGTGCTCTAGAGTTTTTGGCATACTAGTACAATTTATAATATGATCCACTTCATGGCATTCAGTGTATGTTGGTATTGCAGGAAATGTGTAGTAAGTTTTTGTGGTAAGACCGGATCGCACTCTGACTGCTCTGGTTGTCACTCTGACATGCTTGAATCCCCATGCACATGTGATCAAATACACACAATATTCTGTATTACAATTCATGCAGTTCAGTAACTCCCAGGGTTCTTCTAGCCTCAAATCTAATACTTTAGTTTCGTTTGTAAGGTGACATATGTTGTAATTTCCACACCAGAATGTATTTGTGGGAGAACAACTCATGTCAATGGGTGCAGGCTAATCCATATACTAAAGGGGCTGGCCCCACCCCAAATTTCTTATAATATCCCACCATCTGGTAGGCTTTCTACCCTCTCAGGAGCAGACCAGTAGGTCATCCCATCTTCCTCTTGGGAGACTGACAGGCTGTTGGGAGTTTCAGGGGGCAGTATGGGCTTTCTTTTGAAAAATAATATCCCTGGTGTCTAGCATACATTCTGCCCCCTTAGGGGTTTGATGATATGATATGATTTGATAAAATTACTTCTTGAGCACACGTTCATCAACAGTTTCTTGGCGCTGAGCGGAGACGAATGCTTAGACAGACACAGTGAGAATTAGTTTGTTGTAGGCCGGAGACATGTCTTAAGGGATTTCCTAAACTTAGAGTAGGAGGGGACCAGGCGCAATTTAGGGGGGAGGGTATTGCAGAATTGTGGCTCTAGAGTCGAGAATCTTAGACCACCATGTTTTTTTCGTTTGAATGAGCAGGGCGTCAACAGATTCAAGTCAGAGGAGGGTAGCTCACGTGAAGGTGCATATCGCTGTATTTTAGTAGCGATGAAGACAGGTCCGTTGGATGAAAGGGCTTTGTGGATCAAGCAGCCAAGTTTGAAGAGACCGTTTTGGATCACGGGGAGCCAATGAAGACTCTTGAGCAATGGTTTTGCATGGTGGGATTTTGGCTGGCCGTAAATAAGCCTAGCGGCTTGCTTCTGCACCAATTGTAACCGACGTGATTAGTATGCAGGGATTCGAGTGTACAGAGAGTTGGCGTAGTCGATACACAACATTACAAGGGCAAGGGTGACTTGGGTCAGCGCCTCTGTGGATAGAAATCTACTGATTTTCTGAATTCTTCACAATTGGAAGAAGCAGGCAGAGACCGCCGAAATTATCTGAGCCTTCATGGTTAGATCACTACTGACTGTAATGCCTAGGCTTTTGACCAAGCTGACTGGGGAGGGTGGACATCCTAGTGATTGAGGCCAAAAATTGGAATTCCAAGGGTTGGCTGAGGCCCCGGTAAGAACCAGCTCAGTTTTGTCTGATGGTGGTAACCCCTCAATTAGACCTCTTAGTGGGATAGATTGACCAATGGATCATTATGGGGTGGGAGCACAACCTGATTCTTTAGCAGGCTACCCACCCCTTCTTGTTTTTAAAGTTATTTTCACTGTTGTCTAGTACCCCTCCTGGTCACCTATTGGGGAAGAATGATAGTTGAGCTAATTGTGAGGTGCTGGCATAGATCGCGGCCTAGGTGGATATCCCCACCCCTTTTATTTAAAAAAAAATATCCCTCATGGCTAGTGAGCCTTTTGCACACTGGGGGCACATTTGGCATAATTCCCCAATTCTTCTCCCCAGTGGGTTGCAGAAAAACTGCTGGGGACATTATGTGGTAGGGAATTACTGAATGCCCTACCCCTTCATGTTGTTTAGTTATTTTCCTTGGTTTCTAGTGGGCTTTCTGCAACTCTTGAGGGCATATTGGGGTTAGCCCCCACAATGAGTCTCCCAGGAATGACAGAAAGACTGATGGAGGGGTTGTAAGCTGAGCTTGATGCCATACTGGGCCTCCCAAATACATTTTTTATACTCCCTGATGTCTTGTGTCTTTCTCCCCCCCCCCCCCCGGTTGGGAGGGAATTGGGGATAAGACCCAAGTTGCTGCTCCTAGGGTGGTATACAGAGGGTGGGGGGAAAATGTCCATATTTGGGGGCATATACTCCCTCCCTGGTGTCTAGTTGGTGGATACCTGCTTGGGATATTGCCCTCCTGTGGGGATTCCTAAACATGGATGCATTAGGGAGAATTACCACTGGAATATGAATATTGTCCCCTTCCCAATAGCGGCTTTTTATTCTTGGATCGATGCTCGGGTGGCTGGAATATTCCCCATAAATACCAATCAAAGAGGAACCAGTTGGCACCCAATGGTGATGAATGGTGCCAATTTCATTCAGTGTGATGTCAGCTTGCTGAAAGCTCTCCCCTCATCACACTGATCAAAAAAAGAATATTCTCTGCTCACAAGGCAAGCTTGCCTAGGCACCCTTGCAATATGGTACAAGTATGTCTGTGTTGTTGGCACAATTGATTTTCTACAGTTAGGAGGGGCACCCTCCTGCAAACAAACAGTCACAAGAGGTGTTTTCCTCATTCTATGTGTGCTTCAAAAAGCAGCACATATGTAAAGATAAAAAAAAACATTTATCCACGTTATGCCTGCTCTAGGAAGGTGCAAGGTTTTGGTGCTGCCTCAGGTTTAAGAGAAATTGTAAATTTGGGGGAGTGTCACATTCCTTGTGTTTTGATTGGGAACACATGTACAGGGATGTATGTCGTTACAACGCATGCTTTTACAACGCATGCCTTTACGACGCAACTTTTACAACGCAAGTCGTTACAACGACTTGCGTTGGGGGGCGCTGGATAGTGAATAGTTTAATTTACTATTCCAACTTCAGTCCCCGTGGATAATAGGGAAGGTGTTGGGATAGTAAATTAAACTATTCCCTATCCTAGAGCGCCCCCCAGAGCAAGTCGTTGTAATGACTTGCGTTGTAGAAGTTGAGTCGTAAAGGTACTGCGTTGTAAAAGTTGCGTTGTAAACGCTGTTCCCCCATGCACAGCAACGCCCATGGAACGCCTCTTTCATGCAGAGTAAGGTAAGGCAGTGACTTGCACTGCCTTGCCTTAGTCCATGTCTGTAAGGCTATGAAAAGCCACGCAGAGTAGCATTACGTGGCCTTGTAGATATGTCTAAGCCTTGTGAGCCACCAGAACCTCACAAAAGTGACATTTAAGTGGGCGCACAGAAATTGTAAATATGCCCCATAGTTGCAAAGGCAACAGAGCATCCTGTCTGCTAAAACCACGGTCCGCCCTCCTCTTTCAGAGAGACCTTATGTTTTGCATTACCTGAGCCCCCATTGGCTCTTTTGATAAAAAAAAAACTTTATCTGATGGCCCGATGAAGTAGGGGCCGTCGGAGGAAAGATATTACACCACCCTCTCTATTGAAAATGGAAGGTGTAATGGGTTTTTTCCTGTCCGTCACTACCAAGAAAAACGTGTCCAAGAAGAACATAAAAAATATTGATGCCTTATAACCTAAGAGTAAGCTCCTAGGTTGTGGGATTCATTAGTTTTGTGTTTTTCAGAAACAAACCCCTGTTTTGTGAGTTTGTTTCTGAAACAAAACACAAATTCAAAGCTTGGTGAATGGCAATCATAATGATTAGCTGCCATCCACCAAACATTTTGTACATGGAAAGGAACCATGGTGATAGTGGTCCTTTTATTGTATGTATGGCCTCATGCTGATGGTCATCTCTAAATGTCCTCTGCTGCCCTGAAGAGTTAAGTAGCATCTATAAAACTCACAATCAGGGCCTCACAATCAGGGTCGATCTTTTGACAGTTCATATGGCTTGAATGCTAGTGGAACTAAACTGTCTCTCACAACATGTTTCATGTGGAGGTTTGTGAGGAGCTTAGGTGTAGACGAATGGTTCATGTTGTACTTCTATTCTCTAAGGGTATCCATTTCTTGACAAATAATTACATTTTCGTGCATTAGGTTCTGTTAAATTCATGTGTCATTGTTCGAAATAAGGTGGTCCATTTTGTAAACGGGTTAGTATGTTAGCTTCTGAGTTCAGTAGCCAAGTAGAAAGGACAGTTTTAATATGTCAAGAGTGCACACTAGTTTGTCTGATTTTTAATTCAAAATAATTAACTCTGTGGTCCCCAGGATCTCAGAAACCCAGAGCCTGCAGTTCATTTCTAGTGCCGTCAACACTTCAAAAGTTGATTAGGAAACATCTCGTCCCCTTTGATGTATCTTGTCAGAAATGGAAGGAGATTAGTTTCTTTCAAGTAAGGGTAAAGCATGTGTCTTCGATTGAATACATTGTAAAAAAAAAGCATACTTTACTCATCTTTTCACATTTCATAGTAATTTCAAATTAATCTTTAGGTAGTGAAGAGGTAAAGGGAAATATATTATTCCAACTGGAGCGTAGCACATTCTAAACATTAAACCAAATACCGCAGCATCTCTATTACATTGGAAACTGAGTATATAAATTCCGAGACACACAGGAAAAAATTCGCAGTGTAATTATACTTAGGAGGTGTGACATTCCCAGGTTTTTTCGTGCAAAATACATAGGGGCAGACTTACGAGGAAGTGCCGTAGCGAGGCAACGCAAGCCCTTTGGCTGTGCCAAGCAGAGGCACTTCCAAAGCACAGAAATGCAACATATTTACAATAATATGTTGCATTACTGTACTCACCCCTGCACTGGTGCACAGCTGCCATGCACCAGCACAGGCATCCTTGCCCCATGGTGCAAGGAGGCCTGCATCATGGAGAGATTTTTTTTGTGCAGGAAGGGGCACCTACCTGCTCAAAAACAATCACTACAGGCATTTTCCTCTGTCAATGCATGCTGTAGAATGCAACACGCATTGAAAAAGGAAAAAACTAGGAGAAATGAAAACATTCTCCTCGTTGCGTCTCCCTACGCCTCCCCTGGGGAGGCGTAGCATTCACACGCATTTCTGAATTTACGATTCCTCGTAAGTCTGGAAATGTGTCTTGTTCCATGGGTGTTGCGTGGGAACACCCACAGCAACACCCATGGAACGCCCCTTTCACGCAAAGTGCTGCGTGTTAAGGGGCTATATTTACAATTTACATGGAGAGATAAAGCCACCAGGGTGGCTTTTTCTGTCCTTGTAATTATGGGGCAAAGAAATACGCCACCAGCACCTCACAAAAAGTGATTTACTCGTGGCGCTGGGGGCTTGTAAATATGCCACATAATGTTTCAAAATTATGTGTATTTTCCTAAATACATTTTGCTGGTTTCTCCCATAACTTTTATCCCTGAGGTTATAGCTGTCAAACACGAGATACTGGCAGTATACTGGTTTAGCGAAAAAATGTCTAGTTCCAGAAGAAAATGTCTGCGACCAGCAAAATAGAACGCCTATTTTGCAAAACGTGAACATTTTTGCACATTTGTGTAACAGAGAATGCAGAATCCCTGATAGATAATTTTGGCCTGACTGACATTTCGCAGAGACCTCATAATTTTTTATGAGAGGCCAAACCACCACCTTCTTTCTTTAGAGAAAAGAACACAATGAGGACAACTGAAAGTGTGCAACTGAAAGTGGGCAATAAATTTGAAGCCACAATCCTCATAGTTAGATCCAAAAATATACATAAACAGAATTTTCAGAAAGGTTTATGACAAAAGTAAACTATTTTTTATCATACCAATTGTCCAGTCAAATGCAAAGCCTGAAAAATGTAAACAGTCATCCATCATGTATACTGACAGCATAAATTCAAAAAAAGTTAGGCCAAGTGTGAGAGAGTGTGAGAAAAGGGTCACTTTGTCAAGTGAACACAATTTGTCAATATTAATTTGCTCTGCACTTATCTGATAATCTAAATCACATTGCTTTTTGCAGATGATACGCTTTTAGTTTCTAAAACCCCAAGTGGCCTTCAACTCTTACTATATCGCTTCATGTCTTTCTGTGTGAGGAGAGGTCTAGAAGTGTACACCTCAAAGACCAAACTCTTGTTAATGAACCCCCATAAATCATTTAATGGGAATCTTGTACTGGGGAGGGACTCCGCTGGAAAAGGTAGACTCCATTAAATATCTTGGTATAACCCTCACCGGAAAAATAGAATGGAAACATCATATCTTGCAGCAAATTCTACGGTAGAGGAAGACTTCTGGGGCTATAATTTTAGAACATAGGTCATGACAATCTAGACCGATTGCAGCACCACTACAGATATATGATCAGAAGGTGGTTGGTTAGGCTCTTTAAGGGGCCGAAATCTGGGGATTTGACAATATGGAGGGCCTGCTTCTTGCAGAGAATAAATTCTTAAGATCACTTTGCTCACTTCCCCAGAGTATCCCGCTTACTCCCCTACGACTAGATCTGGGCAGAACTACAATTATTGATAAAGCAAGGCTTCGAACTCTTCTATTTTGGCTTTGCATCAAAAAAACACATGACCTGGTCCATTATGCGACTGCCACCAAGGAGATTCTTAAGCTGGATCGCATTAAAAAAATTGCCTAGTTCTGTAATGTCAAAACACTGCTGTTTGAAATAGGCTTGGGGAACCTTTGGGAAGAAAAATATCTTAGCTTACTACCTAGCAGAGAATGGATTAAGTCTTATTATTGGAAATGGAGGGCAGAGAGAACAGTCACACAAGTGAAAGGAGGTCGACTTACGATAGAGTTCATGGAGTTTAAGATATTTGGTGTGCACGAGCCCTGTATGGACTTTATCACTGTCCTGCAAGAGAGGAAGCTATTTATTCAATTTAGATTTGAATGTCTCCCCTTAAATTCCTTTACTACATCATGGAATAGGGGCTCCCAAGTGAAAACAATTAGTTGCTAATGTACAACTAAGCATATTCTCTTTAAATGCCCTCCATATAAA
The DNA here is from genome assembly GCF_964263255.1 of Lissotriton vulgaris. NCBI lineage: Eukaryota > Metazoa > Chordata > Amphibia > Caudata > Salamandridae > Lissotriton > Lissotriton vulgaris. The sequence goes on along the minus strand of NC_141691.1, from coordinate 948,806,856 downwards.
AACCCACGATCTATATGGCTAGCCCCTGTCTGCAAACAACTAGGAACTCGTAGTCACCTAGAGGCACTATGTATCCTCAGGACAGATACAAGGCCACTAATAGTATGTGCAATGGCCAAATTCCTGGGGAGGTTTTAATTCATTAGTAGACAGAAGCTAAAATGAAATGAGCATATCTGATTAAGTATTACTTTTCATAAAGTGTTTAGTTTGTATTTGATGTCTTATGATCATGGTATTTTATGACTCATGTACAATCTACAGAGAACTGAGCTACTCTGCTCTTCCAATAATTATGCACCAGCACTTTTTGTATTTTCTATGTGTTTTTAGCTTGTATGGTTTTAATACCTTGGAAGCCAGTTCTTTTAATCTGTTTATATTCTTTAATGGCTCAGGTTTTAATATGCTTGTTGTTGTATGAATAACATCATCTACTTTGGCTTACAACTTTATCATGTAATTTTTTTTTTTATTTAGCATACCTTTGTACGCCTATGCACTTTGATTGTCTGAACGGCCGAATAAAGTTAATGATGATGCTTCAAGCTGTCCAAAATACAGCAGAACATCTCATTAATAATCTTCCAGCCGGGATAGCTTCTTTTCCCCTTTTGCACTCCCTCTATTGGCTGCCTGCTGAAAACAATTACCTTCAAAATTTGCTGTCTGACACACAAATCCTTGAATGGCAAAGCCCGGAGTTATATATTCTCGAAGCTTTTTCATTACCTTCCAGGAATATCTTGATGATCAAGTGATAACGCCCTGCTAACAGTCCAAGGGATTAGAAAGTCTCTCCCAGAAGGCAGATCCTTTTTCTACCTAGCCCCTCTGTACTGGATTGAGCTACCACTCCATATAAGTCAATGTACTGATCATCATACATTTAGGAAACTCCTGTAGACAGAGCTGTGTGTGGCCTAATGGTTCTGATTATTGGTATCTGATCTGTGATTCACCAAGATACCCCTTCTGGGCTGATTTGTGAGTGTTACAGATTAAACTAACATAACATACTGTTCATGACAATCTACACCCCTCATTTACTAATAGATATGGATGTTACTGTATTCCTGTACTGCTTTTTGATTAAAGATATTGATGCTATTTCGTTTTAATAATATTGTCAATACAAATAGTTCAATGTGTGCATTTAAGCTCACAATACAATGCCAATGTTCATTACCCTCCCATGTCACATTCTGATTAGTTTTGCCTGTTATACTCCAGGAAGATATAATAAAAACCATATGAAATTGTCTGTACGAAACTATGTGAGAGAAGCACAGAAAAAGCACAGCACATTTAATTGGTAGTGACAACTTGAATCTTTCGATGATAAGTACTTGACTAATCAGTCAAATGGGCACTATGACGATTTCCTATACCCACCACATGCATACCATGAAAAACTATCAATAATAAGCCCAGAGTCTGGTGCTTTTAACACCTTGGCTGCTAGGCGTTTTCCCCCTCCTGTGCTGGGAATTGCCATTTTAGTGGCACCATGACGAGCTCAGCTCGTCATCAGCACACGACACCCGTGGGTGATGACGAGCTGAGCTCGTCATCAGCATCGAAAGGGTTAAACGAAGGGTATAAGAAGTATATTACACTGACACTAATGCCATAGTTGCCATGCATGCATAGATCATCTAGGATCGGTGGTATTCATAAGTGTCTCACTCTCTATTTGTGGGAAGATAGGCCACATGAATTTGTTAATACAAAGATAAGAAGAGACCACATTGAATCTGCGACTGTTTTTTTTAACAGATTTTATAGATTTTTTTCCCCAGCAAACAACTGCCAGCAGACATGAAACATACATTGCAAAATTAGCATACAAATGTTAAAATCACATTTAGTCAAGCAATGAAAGTCTGTGCGGACAACTCCCTTTCCCCAAAGACATTGGAACGTTTTGGGTAGGTATACAAAGAGGTGAGAGCTGTGAGGGCCTTATATTGTAGTAGTATCTGACCTTTGGTTCCCCATAATGGAGCCCCTGCTGAAAACACTCCCCTACAACAAGAGGGCGTAATGGAGAGTCTGGTGAAGTGTCTGTGAGAGGTCAACTGGGTGTTTAAGTTCTTCCACTAGGCTCTCCCATGCTCTGGCCACCTCAAGGGACCCCTGGCCATGCCAGGCTTCATGGAGTAGAACCATTCCCTCATAGTTAGTCATCTCTCCAATTCACACTGCCACGACATTAGCTTAGTGCCACCTGTCAATTTCCAGTGCCTGGTGTTTGCTCTCTTAGCGAGAATGAAGGCCAGGTGCTGAAACCTACTAGTGACCTTCATTTTTGTAGTGTTTTGGAAGTTACTCAATAGACAGTAGCTTAGTTTGCAGGGTATTTCTTTATTAACAAGCTTTGTAATAGACTCAGTAACAGCTACCCAATAGGGATGCAATCACCGGCAGGACCAGATCATGTGGGGGAACTCTGCATCTATTTCCCACACCTCGGGCATTTTGTGTCTGTCATATGGAACATTCTATTAATCCATTGCAGGGGTAAGGTACACTCTATGTAATATGTAGAAATTGAGAAGCTTAAATCTGCAGTTCCACTGATCTATATTGGATAGGTCCAGTAGTTGTCAGCTATGTGTTTTCCTACGTCTTCTTCCCATCTCAAGTGCAATGTAGTCAATGGGGCTGTGATGTCATCTCCTATTGCTCTATGTACGCAAGGAATTGCCTTTTACGTCCCTGAGGATGTGACTATGTATGTACAGCTTTGATGGTGGGGATTCTAACAGCCCTGCCTTTCAACGTTTACCTATTGCTGTGTTAAAGACTCTATGCAAAAGGAAGTGTCTTGGATGTAGTTCATATGATGTGCATAAGTCTTCAAATGTGAGAAGTGTGCAATCTCTTTAAAGGTTCTTTAACGTCATTACTCCTGCCTCTTACTAGGCTGTCATTCCCCTCTAGTCACTCCTGTGAGGGAGGTATTGCAAAATTGTGAACAAAATGTCAGGGGAATAGGGGACCTTTGCTGGTGTTCTGTGTAATCAGTATAATCAACATTGCCAAATGACTGAAAATTCTGTGGTGTCATTAGCCCTGGGGCAAGGGAGGTGCACCGGCACCTTACCCAAGTTTTCATGATAAGGCGTAATGGGCCCTAATCCCCTACCGGTTTTCAGGTGCTTTGCAATCCACGGTGTAAACCACTGTAGCTTTGCAGCTATGGAATAAGCTTCAAAGTCCAGTATCGCCAGTCCTCCCATCCCCATCGCCCATTGGAGCATGGATATGGCTACTCGACAAGGACCTGAACCTTAGAGAGACATCACTGTCATGGATTTGAGATCCCTGATAATTATTCTTGGGATCTTAACTGGTAGCAGAGAAAAATAGTAGAGCAGGCAAGGTAGGGCTACCATTGTAAGTAAAGCCACTCTGTCAATTACTGAGAGAGGGAGTGTGGTCCCAAAATCAAGGCGCTGTTGTAAGTACCAAACTGCCTGTCTGATATTACATCAGGCAATTCGGTAGAAATATAAAATATTTGCACGCCTAAGTATTGTATACAGTGGGGTTCCAATGTTAGGGAGCCTAGGTTGGCCGGTGGTTGTGTATCGCCTTGCGTTGGAAAGAGACTAGTTTTGGGCCAGTTTACACACAGTCCTGAGAGCCTACAGAACTGGTCGAGCAACTGCATGGCTCCTAGCAAAAGTTAGTCTTTTCTCTCTGGAACATAAGGAGATCGACAGCATGTAATGCTATATAATGTTCCCTCCCACTTACCAGTATTCCCTGATACATCTCTACCCTCCTTGTGTGGCAAGCCAGGGGCTCCACTGCCATTGCAAATAGGAGGGGCAATAACGGGCAGCTCTGTTGTGTAGCACGTTTCACATTATGAGTTTCGGAGACAATTCTCCTGGTTTTCACCCTAGCCCTAGGGGCTAAGTAAGGCAGTTTGGTCAATTCCAGGAAATCCCTGCTCAGGCAGAAAGCCCCCAAGACCTCATACAGAAACAGCTATCCAAGGCTGTAAAAGGCTTTCTCCATATCTATAGAGAAAACCACAGAGCTGAAGGTAAGTAAGAGTCTTCCTCAAGAAGAGTCAAAAGGCAGCTGATATTAATTGCTGTATTCTTGCCTCGGATGAAGCCAGCCTGACCCTGTTGTATCAAGTGGGGCATACGGGGAAGGAGCCTGGAAGGTAATTCTCTCATTAATATTTTATAGTCAGCATTCAATATGGAGAAAAGGAAATATGCCTTCTAGTCCTGGGGTGACTTCCCTAATTTAAGGAGTAGTACTATAAGTGCCCCTCAGGTAGAATTCAGACGAGTGTCTGAGGCCCTGGCTTCCCTGTATAAGTCCAGTAATAGGGGGCCAAGATGCCAGAATATGCAGCGTAAAACCCCTCCAGGATCCTTCCATTCCTGGGATCTTATCCATGGCCATATGCTTAATTGCTGCATTTATTTCTGGTAACGTGATATCCCCACCCAATTGTTAAGCCTCATCTGGGGACACTGTGGGGAGTCCCTGAGGGCAGAAAAAGCCATGGTCATACACTCATAAAGAGTGGAGAAGTATTTGTACAAATCTTGGTTGATGTTGAATTGTGTATATAAACTGATCCCTTGGTCGGACTCAAACTCTACTATAATTGTGCCTAGTTAAGTAGGGTTCATGAGTCATGCCAGAAGTTGACCTGCATGATTGTGTCCCACGTGAGCCATGAGCATGTATTTCCTGTAATTGAAACACTGGAGGCGCTCCACCTGTTCAGCTACCTTTTCTCGAGCTACCAGTAAGGCCAGTTGAAGGTCTGGGGAATGTGCCCTATTTACCTCTAGTGTCCTCAGGGTTGTCTCAGCTGACATTACCTCTCCCAGAAGCCTCTGCTGTATCCCCACAGTTTCAGCAATTCATCTTCCTCTCAATGTTACTTTAAAGGCACCCCACTCAACACCCAGTGAGTTAGCCGTACCCTAGTTGTCCTCAAAGTATGTTATGTTATACTAAATTTGTAAAGCGCACAGCTACTCAAAGTATCCCGGCGCTAATTCCAAAGATAACCAACCAAATAACTTTCCAAAGAAGAGACAGAGGAAAAAAGACCTCAGAAAAGCAGAGTTTTTAATTTCTTCTTAAAAGCAACAGGGTCCGACACCCTCCGAAGGGCCAGAGTGAGCTAATTCCAGGCAAGACCTGCTTTGCCGGTGAAGGAGCAGCCACCCAGCCTGTGGCGATTAAACCGGGGGTTCTGTATTAGGAGTTGGTCAGAGGACCGCAGTTGCCTAGAAGGTCTATAAAAGGCAGAGCGCTTCTGAAGATAGAGCGGGCCCGACCCATACAAAGCCCGTTGGACAATGGACAGCATTTTAAATTTAAGACGAGACTCAACTGGGAGCCAGTGCAGGCGACGAAGATGGACCCGCACACTCTGCTTGGTAGAAAGTCGCAGGAGGAGTCTCGCTGCCGCGTTCTGGACTACCTGCAGCTTCCTGGTCAGATAGCCCGGACATCCCACCAGGAGAGCATTGGCATAGTCGAGGCGGGAATGGATCAGTGCCCAGACAACCGTCTCTTTAGCACCGGCTGGCAGGAGGGGGAGGAATTTCCTCAGGATTTTCAGGGTGCCAAAACATGTTCCTGTTAACTTCTTCACTTGTGTCGTGAAATTTAAGTTTTCCTCAAACCAAACCCCCAGATTTTTTGCAAGACCCTTATCGGACAGAGGGGTTGGGAAGTCAGGCGGCCATAGCCTAGCTCTGAAGTCCACCGGGAACGTGCCAAACAAGAGAACCTCCGATTTCTCTTCGTCGCACTTTAGCTGTGCATTAGCCAGCCAGTGAAACACAGCAGCAGGACAGTGCTGCGCCGAGCTGCCCGAGTACTCACCACGTTTCAAGGAAAACAACAGCTGCGTGTCATCCGCATAGTCCATCACCTTAGCCATCAGAGACCAGGGGAGTCACATAGATGTTGAACAAAAGGGGGCTAAGTGAGGAGCCCTGTGGGACGCCAGTGGAAAGAGGCGTGGGCGCTGAAGCGCAGGGGGGCAGCCAAACTTGCTGTGACCTATCCTCCAAAAAGGATCTAAGCCAGCTTCAAGCTGAGCCCACAATGCCGATGTCAGTAAGACGATCAAGAAGGAGAGAGTGGGGCACCGTGTCGAATGCCGCCAAGAGATCCAGCATTACCAAAGCTGCTCTCCCGCCGGCATCCAAACAGTCCTGTATAGCTTCCGCCACCTCCAGCAAAGCTGACTCTGTGCTATAGGAAGCACGGAACCCCGATTGCGCCGGGTGCAACAGACCCGCCTTCTCAACATAGTTGGTGAGCTGAGAGGTAACTGCCTTTTACTAGACCTTCACCAAGCTAGGCAGGAGCGAGATAGGTCGGTAGTTGGCGGGAACTGACGGATCCAGGGTTGGCTTCTTGAGCAGGGGCAGTATGAGAGCCTGCTTCCAGGAGAACAGAACGCAGGCCTTGGGAAGTAACTGATTGAGCAAAAGATTAACTTCCGGATTGATCACATCAGACAGCTCGGCCAACAGCCTAGCCGTGCAAGGATCCTTGGTAGAGCCCGATTTCAATGCTCCAAGGATTCTGCGCGAGGCCAAATGGTCAATAGGGCTAAAAGCCGCAAGAGAATGGACTGAATCCCTCTCCGGACGACCCGATGGAACAGTCGGGGTCGGCTTAAGGTTTTTCAGAAAGGATTCTTGAATGTCCATAATTTTATCCCTAAAGTGTTTTGCCAAGGTGTTGCACCAGATGTCAGAGGGGGGGACCACCGCCTCCTGGGCATGGGGCGTTACAAAACTCTGCACGATGGCGAAGATTTCCTTGGAATTGTTATTCGCCCGATAAATGCAAGTAGCAAAATGCTGGCCTTTACCCTTGGCAATGGCTGAATAGTAGATTTTCTGTTTGACTCTAAGAGCCTGTTTGGCAATGTGGCAATAGCCGCTGACCCACCATGCTCTCTCCAAAACCTTACAGGCATGCTTAAGAGCCTTTAGCTCCAGGGTGAACCAAGGCTTAGAGGGGTTCTATCTCCCCAGTTTGCAGGGACCAGGTGCCGAAAGGGCACTAACTGAACCACTAATCCAACTAGAGAATGTGGTGACATTGTCCTGCAGATCACCTAAAAGGGTTGGGCGTGAGTCCGCCAGATGGGCGCCAAGGAGACCTGTGTCCAGCTTCCTCGCCGTGGGGGGATGATGGCAGTTAATTAATTGCCGCTGGCTCTGGTTGGACCATGCAAAGAATATAGGAAAGTGGTCCGACCAGGTGATCGGGAGTGGCTTTCTGACAAGCACCGGGAAGTTGGAGCAAATGGGATCCAAAATGTGACCCCCCTTGTGAGCCGGATCCGTCACCCATTGAGAGAGCATAGCCAACTGGAGATTTTCCATGAAGGCCGCCGAATCTGCAGACTCCAAGGAGTCAAGATATAGATTGAAATCCCCCAAGAGAAGGAAGTTGGAAAACCTTAAGACTCTATCAGCTAGAGCATCGCCGCAGGCATCCAAAAAGACACCCGCTGGGCCCGGTGGACGGTATAATAATGAACCCCCCAATGTGAATTGAGGTGACCATTGGAGGTTGAAATCCATGGCCTCACAGCCTCCCCATATAGTGGAGGACTCACACTGGAGAGCCCAGCGTTCTCTATATATAATGGCAACACCCCCCCCTCTATCAACTGGGCGGTCAGTCCGATCGATTTTATAACCCGAGGGGGTGGCAAAGGCAACGATGCGATTAGAGAACGCGTCAAGCCAGGTCTCCGTGATGAATAATAGATCAAGATCATTGTCCAACACCAGGTCAGCAATGTCAGCATGATGCCGCTTCAGAGATCTGGAATTAATGAGGCAGGCTTTGAAAGAGCCCTGGGGGCAGGGGTCGACCCTCAGCGCAGCCAAGGGGAGCTGTATGGATGGCAAAAAAGCCACAGTCCGGGCACGCCAAAGTACTCTCAGGGCCGGCAGTACTAGTAGAGTAGGAGGGGCAGCACTGAACTCTTAAGGACCTTAAAACAGTGCTAGAGTACTGAATGAAGGTGCTATTGTGATGATTGGGGGAAAATCCAGCGGCATGACTTGCCCTGGGCCCTGCCTTAGCGCTGACGGGTGCAGACGGGTTTGCCTTGGGCATGCCTTCTGCGCCCCATCGGTGCGCCCGCTGTGCTCGCCCACTGCGCGTTCGGCACAGACACATTTAAATAGGGTGTGGCCAGTGCTGGGGAGATGCGTGCGACGACTGGACCGCTGACCGCGCCAAGCACGTGTCACGTCCAAGATGGTCGCTACCCGGCCGAAAATGAGGTCAGGAGTGCTGCAGAGCCGTGGCAAGAAGGATAGAGCCCCGAGCAATGCCGAGCACCAAAAGGGTAATACTCTGACTTATGATGTCTCTGTACACAGGATGTTTTAAGGATTCAGGTTTCAACCTCAAGTTCGGTACACAGGGAGGAGCAACCGCCAATTCAGATTAGTAAAATTGGATTATGTTTCAAGATTGTCCTGGTAAGATATTTTCAAGCATGCACTAGATTATGCATGTCCGGTGTGCAAAGAAATGCATCCAACGGCACATGGAGATCATATCACATAGTGGACCTACGCTTCTACGTGGTCCCCTGTGTGTTAAAACGGGACCCCCAGCATAATCCCTTTGAGTGTCCCCCTAGCGAATGCTGAGTAGCCTGTATAGTAGGCTTGACCGCACCATCATTGATCAGGGCAGTCCCTTCCCTGTCCGCAAAGTACGTTTCCTGAAGGAGTGTTATGTGAGTCTCTCACTTGGCAGATGGGAAAAAATGTTATACCATTTGGACATTGTTGAATTTCCCTCACATTCAAGGATATTATGATATATGTTGCAAAGTTGACCATGGCAAGGGTATGAAAGAGGTATACAGGTGCTTCTGGAGGGAGGACTTAACAAAGTCAGTCTGTTCCTTTTTATTTCACAAGATAACACATTACTCTGGAGCATGATAAAAAATAGAACCCTTAACATGCAAACAATAAGCATCCCAAATCCCCGGCCCAAGTATAAGTAGAAACCACCACCCATCTGAATTTATACACTAATCAATACCAGAGTGGGTGTTCCACTAAACCACAAAAGAAGGAATTACAGACAATTGGACCGGCCCACATTTCTCTGGATCCCCACCCCATGTACCCCAGCTCAATATCTCTCAGGACTGCTAGCATCTCCGGTATATAATACAGAAGAGGGTAGACACAGTGCGCTTGTGCTTCTTCCCCTGTCTCTCAAAGGGCTAGATCTATTGCAAATCCTCCCTCCCCTACCAACCATGATCCAAAGACATTATATCAGTTTTTCAGCAGTCCAGGTGTTTACCACCAGCAACTCCGGGTCCAAGTCCTCAGTGACAGAAGACTCCCTGTCGGGTACGGATATCAATGCCTCTTACTCAGCGCTATCTTCCAGCGAAGCCGGAGAAGTGCTTCTCTCACCTCCACTGAGGGCTGGGACATCCTCCGCCGGCATCTGCTGTCTGCTATGTATCTCTGCTTCTGATGGGACTTTGCCTTGAGGACCTTTAGGGCCACACCACCCACGTCTCATGGATTGATCCAATGCACTCCCGACAGGGGCCTGCTTGTGGATTCCATTCAATCCAGTCCCATACTTCTTGGTGGAAGGTGAAAAACTGCACTCCCGCCGGCATGATCACCCAGAGCTGGGCAGGAAATAGCATTGCATATGTCACTCCCATTTGTCTAAGGCAATGCTTTGCAGCTAGGATAGTGTCTCTTTGCCTCTAGACATCTCTAGTAAAGGTGGGAAATATCATAATCCTGTGATTGTTCACTGTTAGGTCAGGTGTTTTTTGAGCTTGTGCTAGAATGCAGTCTCTGTCCCTGTAATAGAGTAACTTTGCCACCACTGGTGGTTGCAGTGCACCCAGGCGAGGAGGGCAGAATGGCACACAGTGTGCTCTTTCTAGGGCAAAGAAGGGTTACAAATTTTCTGGAGTCAGTGCCTCTCTGATCCATTTTTCTTAGTAAGCCACCATGTCCCCACCTTTAACAGATTCTGGAATGCCAATTACTCGTATGTTGTTCGTCCTAGAACAATTTTCATTATCCTCTACTCGTTGACCAAGGCTTTGGAGGGTGCCCTCCACAGTCATCAGTCTCTATTACATTTCTCAGAGCTCAGGGGAGATATCTGACAAGGTCCTTTCTGCTGTAGTGACCCGTTCTGCAAGACACTGGTGATCATCTTTAAATATCCCAAATTTGGCTCCCAGTGCATCCTCCTTTCTTTCCAGGGCTTCCCTAAAACAGGTGATAACCTGGGGTATGTCCTAAAGTGAAGGGCCCTCCGAGGATCCTTGGACAGAGGTATTGTCGCTGAGCAGGGTCCCAGAGAGGAACCCCTCAGCACGTCACCTTCGACAACGAGAAGGGGCCCACGTCCAAATCTCCCTTTCTAATGGTTTTACCCATAGTGTTAGGGTATGTGCTTCAAAACTTCCTGAGAGTCACTACACTATTGTGCCATCAAAGTGGCCCTGAAGAGGTGAGGCTGTTACGTGTTTCAAAGCCAGTTGTGGGGCCACAGGGCCCTCGTTATATCACCTTCGAGTGCTCACCTAGTGCCTGGGGGAGAGGCCCTCGTCAGAAGCAGAGGGCACAGTCCTTTGTAGGCTCAGGTACAGGCACCCCAGGTATTCTGCCAAACCAGGGGTTGATTTCTCAGAGTCGAGAGGAGGTGCCACAACTTTGTGTTTCTCAGGTACTATGGAGTGGCAGGAGAAGGTATTTTCAAAGTCTCATGTGTGTCACGCATACTAGCCATCCTTATTGATACATTACATGTTATGCCTGGGATTAGTATGCCAAAAATAAATGCCAATACTGCCAGTTGGTTCAAAACATCCAATTCTATGCATATGACTTGAACACTATGCACAATAGATTCTAATCATGGAGTCAGTCACTTCAATTTTGCATTTTATTTGCACTTTTCTTTTTTCAATCATCTTTTAAACATTTCATTGTTTCATCAAAAACTTTTCGGTGAAGCACATTTACAAAATCAAAACATAGAAATACTGTTCTCCTTACATATCATTATACTCATTCGCACTAGGAAACATTTCATTCAAACTCACAAAACACTCATAACACTAACAGTCTAAAACGATATACACTTTTTACAGTTTATGTACATTGCTTGAATAAGAAACCATAGAATCTCATTAGTACATATAGCTCCCTATAGTCAAAGATTCGTTCAATTTTCTTATGGTTTCAACGTGACACACGTTATGAGAAGGTCTACGCGTTTCAAACTCATCAAGTATAGAGTTCTCGTCAGGACCATAGACTGTGAATGACAAAAACAAGGGGACCTCTATTAGTATGGTGTGTTCAATTTCTTTAAGCTGCTTTAGGTTCAACACCCATTTCTCCACATCTTACCTCTCTAAATGTCAATGCGATGTGCCTCATAAATTCATCATTGTTCACGAAGCGGCACCACCTATGTAACAAATATGCATGCTATTAAGTATATCTACATCACAACACTCACTGTCAGGCATGCTTATGAGCGTACTTACTATCAGGGGTTTGCCTTTCTCTTGTGTTTCTGGGGAAGAAATGACGGAAACTATATTAGGGATCTGTTCAGTGGTAAGGTTCGACATACAGTGTATGTTGGAGTGGTTACCGATTCTTACCGGTGGAGTCTGTTTCAGGCGTTGTATCGTGGTTTCTATTCAAGTTGCTGTTCAATTGGCAGCTCGAGTGGCAGCGCGTCTGGGGATGCCGAAAGGAGAGGAAATATCTTTTACTATTCTTTCACAACCGTTGGTTGCAATGACTACCAATATCCTCGGTAAATCATACCTTTCAGTCACGGCGTATTCAGGCTCGGTCCCGTCTCGCTGACAAAGACGCCTAGCTCCGTGGTGCTTGTTGATTCCTGGTTCTGAAGTCACCTGACTTCGTCGTGAATCGCGGGCGCCATCTTTGACTAGTTATTTAGACTTAGTGTTCTGTTTAACATGTATGCGTGAATAGTTGTGTTCGTCATTTCTATGTCAAACGGTGTAATGTACTTAAATCCGTAGTGGTCACGCAGATGCCTTCGAATAGTTTGGCACATCATAGGTCATGTTTCATGTTTATTCTTTTCCGGGGGCCATCTTGGATAGGGAACCTGTTCATGAGTCTTATGCTGAATTCTAACATTCATTGTTTTCGGCACTTCTGGAGTTATAGCTTAAACATCTCGGAAAGTTTGTTTAATCCGTTTGTAGCTGTATTAAACCTTACAATCATTGTGGCTTCTTGTTTTGACAGTTTTGAGTCTAAATCCCCTCCTCTTGGATCTTGTTCCACTTTAGTAATCACTGTCCATCGAAGTTCATTATCTCCGTGATTTCGCAGTTGCCAATGGTTGACCAGCGGGGCATTTTGTACCTTCCGCTTTATTCTTGATTTGTGTTGCTGGATTCTCTAACGGATTAAACAAACTTTCCGAGATGTTTAAGCTATAACTCCAGAAGTGCCGAAAACAATGAATGTTAGAATTCAGCATAAGACTCATGAACAGGTTCCCTATCCAAGATGGCCCCCGGAAAAGAATAAACATGAAACATGACCTATGATGTGCCAAACTATTCGAAGGCATCTGCGTGACCACTACGGATTTAAGTACATTACACCGTTTGACATAGAAATGACGAACACAACTATTCACGCATACACGTTAAACAGAACACTAAGTCTAAATAACTAGTCAAAGATGGCGCCTGCGATTCACGACGAAGTCAGGTGACTTCAGAACCAGGAATCAACAAGCACCACGGAGCTAGGCGTCTTTGTCAGCGAGACGGGACCGAGCCTGAACACGCCGTGACTGATAGGTATGATTTACCGAGGATATTGGTAGTCATTGCAACCAACGGTTGTGAAAGAATAGTAAAAGATATTTCCTCTCCTTTCAGCATCCCCAGACGCGCTGCCACTCGAGCTGCCAATTGAACAGCAACTTGAATAGAAACCACGATACAACGCCTGAAACAGACTCCACCGGTAAGAATCGGTAACCGCTCCAACATACACTGTATGTCGAACCTTACCACTGAACAGATCCCTAATATAGTTTCCGTCATTTCTTCCCCAGAAACACAAGAGAAAGGCAAACCCCTGATAGTAAGTACGCTCATAAGCATGCCTGACAGTGAGTGTTTTGATGTAGATATACTTAATAGCATGCATATTTGTTACATAGGTGGTCCCGCTTCATGAACAATGATGAATTTATGAGGCACATCGCATTGACATTTAGAGAGGTAAGATGTGGAGAAATGGGTGTTGAACCTAAAGCAGCTTAAAGAAATTGAACACACCATACTAATAGAGGTCCCCTTGTTTTTGTCATTCACAGTCTATGGTCCTGACGAGAACTCTATACTTGATGAGTTCAAAACGCGTAGACCTTCTCATAACGTGTGTCACGTTGAAACCATAAGAAAATTGAACGAATCTTTGACTATAGGGAGCTATATGTACTAATGAGATTCTATGGTTTCTTATTCAAACAATGTACATAAACTGTAAAAAGTGTATATCGTTTTAGACTGTTAGTGTTATGAGTGTTTTGTGAGTTTGAATGAAATGTTTGCTAGTGCGAATGAGTATGAATGATATGTAAGGAGAACAGTATTTCTATGTTTTGATTTTGTAAATGTGCTTCACCGAAAAGTTTTTGATGAAACAATGAAATGTTTAAAAGATAATTGAAAAAAGAAAAGTGCAAATAAAATGCAAAATTGAAGTGACTGACTCCATGATTAGAATCTATTGTGCATAGTGTTCAAGTCATACGCATAGAATTGGATGTTTTGAACCAACTGGCAGTATTGGCATTTATTTTTGTGGTACAATTGAAGGCAGGGTTTGGCCTTACTGTCTGGGAGCCCATACCCAGTGCTTATTATTAGTTGGGATTAGTATGCAGCCTGGATCTCTCACAGACCACGATTGGGGAACCACCGCCGCTTAGGCAATTCAATCGATCAATCAGTCAGTCTTGTAGAGCATGACTTGTCACCCGTTGGGTCTCTGAGTGCTGAGAATCTTCGACCCTTGGTTAAAAAGCCATGTCTTGAGCCTCCTCCTGAAGTCTTCCAGCAAGGGGGAGGTGTGCAGGTGGAGAGGAAGGTCATTCCAAGATTGGGCTGCAAGGTAGGAGAAGGAACGCCCTCCGCAGTGACTTCGACAGAGGAGGGGATGTGCGCTAAGGCGAGGGAGGTGAAGCGGAGCTGCCTGATTGGTCAATAGAAAGTCAGGCATTGGTTGATGCAGGCGTGTTCGACATTGTGGAGGACTTTATAGGAGTGAGTCAGTAGCTTGAAGAGGTATCTATAGCGGACTGGGAGCCAGTGCAGGGTCCTGAAGTGTGGGGTGGTGCTGGTTCTTATTGGAGGTTGAGAATGAGTCTAGCTGCAATATTCTGGGTGGCTTGGAGGCAGTTGAGGAGCTGTTTGGTGGGTCTAGCATAGAGTGAATTGCAGTAGTCCGGGCAGCAGCCGTTTTTGCTGATAGAGTTTAAGGACAGGTTGTGTGTGTCAGCGTGCATCAGGAGACCTGGGCAGGTCCCCCTATTGATGCAGAGCATAAGGTTCCCCACAGTCGCAGCCACTCTCTCTTGCCTCCTGTTCAATGGGGATGTGCTCAGGTGTGGAACCCTACCTCTAGCCAAACTCTGAAGCCGCTGAGCTGGTAGTTTCCACATAGGGGGTCGTTGGGCAGTTGCGTCAGAGTGTCAGGTAGTCTGCAGTCGGGGCACATCATCGGATTGCTGCTATCTTGTGCTGCTTCAGTCATTGCAAGAGGGCATCAGCCACCAGCATTGACCAATGTGGCTAGTGCATGGGAGGCCGCTGACACAGCCATACTCTACCAGTTCAGATTCCCAAACCGGAGCCCCCAGAAGTCAGGCACCGGAGTCACAGAGTCAAATCCTCGCACAGGGGATTTCCAGGTAGGTGAGCCACAGTGAGACAGGTATACAGCATTTGGGGTTACCCCTCCATGGTGCTGCTCACCTCTATTGCTTCTGCTCTCATGCAAGGGTGTCAGTTACTAGAGCTTGAGACCACAGCCATTTCATGGCAGGCTGCCAATGCAACTAAACCTCGTGAGATTGGTTCTCCAGACTGGAGCTCACAGCAGTCCTTTCAAATGGGATCAGACATCTCAGGGGGTCTCAAAAGGAAAATTAGGGTATCCTGATGTTAGGTTGCACAGGACATATGGTAGTATTTCTGTGGGCTGCGGCAGAGCTCTGCTTTACACGTCCACTCATGTCGCCATCTTGGCCACGCCTCATGAATCCATGAGTATGAACACACATTTAACGGTTTAAAATAGAGAAATACTCTCTTTCCCTTCAAAAATGTTTTCTTCTTCTTTACAATTTTCTGAAACGTTCTCACCCTATACTTCACAGTTTAAAGACATTACAGAGAGAGCTCCCCAAGGCTTACCACTCAGTCCACATCTGTTCAATCTCTTAGTGGTCCCTATTGTTAAACTGAAATGCTTCTTAAGTATGGATGTTATGTCCTAGGAGGATGACACCCAAATAATTTTAAGATTAAATGTAGTAGGCAACAAGGCCCAGGATGGGTTTAAAATTTGCAGGTTCACTGTCAGGGATTGAATGTAATATACCATGTTTCATAAGGGAACTCAGAGAAGACCGAAGTTCTTATTGTAAATGACTTCTAAACTTGTTCTAGTGATTGATCTAGTGATTGGTGGCCTCCAAAGAAGGGCAATTATCCTATGTTTGTGGAGAAGGTGAAAAACCCTGTTTCTCCTTGTACTGAACCTGTACGGCTTTAATTAGTTAACCAAACTGTCTTCCTCCTGTTTTTATCATTTTAGAGTCCTTACAAAAACCTGCCCAATCCTCACCTTGGAAGTTCAGTTCCAGTTTTGAGGCTGATCATTGGCTCTGGTATTAACTACTGTGATGCTTTGCATTTGGACTTACCAAAAAAAAAATTGTGATTTGAAGATTATTCAAAACTTGACAGCAGGAATAATTCTTTGACCTCTTCTCTGAAAATCCATCTCAGGCTATTTGAAAAAGTAGACTATTTAGTCAAGCAATAAATCCCTTTGGGACACCTTGTTAAAATGACAAACGTTTGAAAGACAATTAGACAGAAAAATATAGACTGACAAAATACTGTGCTAATGAGGCAAAATGCAAACACAAACGAAATTATGAAAAATACTGGCCAATGTATTTGTTACACAATACAATGTTAAAAAATAATGATTTAACAATAATTTAAAAAGACGGGAAAAGACATTAAAAGTAAGGAAACAATGAATTCCTATTGGTAAAAAGGAGGTATGAACAGAAAATTAAATTCAGCAAAACGTCAGAATTATTTTCCGATCAGTTTAAAACACAATCCTCCTTTCTGTTATGCGACGCGTTTCGGTGGATCATATAGTCAGACCACCTTCATCAGGACTACATGAAATGTCTTCCCAAAATTTCTGAAATTAAGAAAAATTATTTTTAAAACATTCTTATCTTTCCTATTTCCATCACTATATACAGTATTAAAAACATTGTACAACACATCTCATAATATCATTGTTACATCGCCTCAAGTTTTGTTAAACAGTATTAAAAAGACACAGAATGCACAGTTGATCACAATTAACAAATATGATTTATTTAACAATATTTAAAAAGACACAATTCATGACATTTAGCAGACCTAGATACAATATCCAAGTATACGCCGTGAGACAAAATCTAATAGATATCTACAAAAGATATTTCTTTGCAACAAACATTTCTAAACAAAACAAAAATTTTTCGTTACATTTTTATAGTCCACAGCTTATTTATATGTGCCCCGTTATAGTTGACAACATACACCAAAAGGTGTAATCCTGTGGATCTAGGAGTAACGGGCAAATGTAGGGGCAGAACTGCCTCCCCAAAAAATGACCCACCAATGATCTTGGGGGGTAACAATGGGTTCATCCCGGTAGAGAGTCCGCTAAGGGGAGCAACAAGAACCATCAAGATAATGGATATATGGTATCGGAAAATAGATGCTCACATACCTCAGGGATTAAGATCTAGGCATAGCGTCTCGGGGTAAATACCTCCTACGCTTTAGAAAAAAACGTCTCTCGTCCAGCGAGATAGACAACTTCTTAGCCCCGGCAATCTATATATTAATAGATAAATATATGGAAGACATAAGGTGTGCATTCGCTGATCAACCAAAATGACACTATGAACGTTAACCATGCCTATTATGCACCTAATGACAAACCCACCAAGCGCCGATGCGGGTACACGATTAAACTGAAAAACATAAAAACAAACGCACAGTGGCCCATAAATACCGGGTTCCCAATGCCTCAAACCAAACAGTAGTAAAGATGTCTGGCCATACACTCACATCTATATATTGTTAAAAGATCTTCAATGACACACGGTGACATAAGAATCTTTAAAAGGCTGCATTGTCCTCAGTCAAATAAGTAAACAGGGTTCTACTGCTATGAACGGTTGGTTCCTTCATGAATTTACCTTCGATACCACCTAAAAAATGCCAAAATACGACAAAATACAAACTTCCGTTAACCACAGGATACGGTTCCCAATACATCTGGTCTACAAACAACCCGCGCCTCTGCTTACCAGAAATATTAAAGTATCAGCGTCCCGTGTGTCAGCCAGCTCCAGCCTACTGGCTTGAAACCCGGAAGCTACAGCAAACTCTGTTTAAGTACTCAGTTAGAACGCGGGAACCCGCTAATGAGAACCGGATGTGCGAGCTAGTCTGGGATTCAAACTTCCTCTATCCAAGCGCGGTACCATGAAGACAGAAGCAGGACTATCTGCGTTTCATATCGTGTGTGTTTCTCAGTTACTATTCCAATCCAAAATGGCCGAAATAATTTATAAACTTTATTTTATTTTGCGGCCGTAACAACGTTAAAGTTGAAGGGTATCTCCAATCCATAATAAGTGCCCCTCACATATCCCGCGTGTTTATCACTGCCTCAAGTTATATTGAATTTCGTCAAAAATAATCTTATAATTTAAAAACGCCACAATGCCAATATAAAATGTAGATTACACCAAAAATAGAATAAAATAAAATAAAATAAAAACGAAAGTCGTTGCGCTAATCCACTGTCAAATATCCAAATACGGAATCTCCAGCGTATAGTAGATATTACCAACAACATATTATTGGACAAAGATAATATATACCTCAGTATGACAAGATTGTACTCTTAGTATAAACACATACAGTTGATGTGTGCCTCAATGTTACAACATAATAGTAACCTGAGTTAACAAGTGTCAGGCCATCTCTGGACTTAGAGTACATACTGGTTGTAGAGAATTGTCATAATTATGCTAAAGCTAAAGTATTTGAAAAAGTAGCACTGGCTGCCTGTTGAGAAGAGTAAAATGTAAAAGTCTCCATATTTGTCATGGTAACATCCCCATCGAATATAGCCCTTTACATTGCATGCATTTACAACGCATGCAATTACAACCCGGTCCTTACAACAAATGAGTTGTTACATCGCAGTACCATTACACACTAGTCATTACAGCGACTTTCTCTAGGCGGCATGCTGGACTTAGGAATAGTATGATTTTCTATTCCAACTCCAGTGTGTACAACAGTAGGGAAGTTGTTGGAATAGTAAATTATACTATTCCTTTGTTTAGAGCATCCCCTAGAGCAAGTTGTTGTAACGACTTTTGTTGTAATGGTACTGCGATTTAACAATGCAGTCGTTGTAACAACAGTCTTGTAATCGCACGCGCTGTAATGCATGCGACGTGATGGTTGTTTCCTGCCCGACTATCTTGCACAGTATAATTTTTTATTACAACTCTCATTTCCTGCTCTCTTCAAATTAAGGCCTTTTAGCCATATCCTCCATTTCTAAATTGAGGACTGGCATTTATGCTTTTTTTTTAAGCTTCTTCTCTGTGGAACACCAAGCTCGATTGTTGTATCTAAGACCTCTTATTCTAGACATGCCTATTTAATAATTAATTGTCTCTTCAATGCGATTTTTTTGGTGTAGTTTCCAGATAGTGGCAGGGTGACCATAAGGGTAGCAGGGCATTCCACAAAACTCTAATTAGAGCAATTACAGTATGGAAGCCCAGTAACTTTTCAAAAAGTAAAGGGGAACATAAGCTACCAACCTTTTTTTCAATTATTCTAAGCACTCGTTTTTCATTGTAGTACAAAACAAAAAATGTAACTTGCTAAAAGTTAATAGGATTGCAGTTCTTGAATTTGCTGCAAAAATTTCAAGATGAAAACAACTGCCTGGAGATACACTCTGCCACTGTTTTGGACTAACTGGTATCTTAAGTAGCTGAAGTAGTAGTTGAAGATTGTAAGAAGATCTATTTTACTACCTTAGACAATGGTAAATGGTTGCTTGGCAAAAGAACCTTCAAGGAATGTGCTGTTTTTGGATTGAAATATGGTGTCATTTGCTGACATATCTAAAATGAACATAGGAACATGACAAAATAGCATACACACAACAATGTAAGCCAGTACAAACAGAACTCAACACCACAAACGCAGTACAACACAGATCGTATATATTGCAATAATGCTGCAGAAAAAATAGAATACATCTCTGTCAACAACAAAATGTCACACAACAAATATGGCACGAACATTCTAGTCATACATTCCAACCTCTAGATTATTTTTTTTATAATACTACCTTAGCCCCTTAGGTGCTCATGACGGAATTATTCCATCATGAGCACCAGTGCTCCTGGGCTCATGACGTAACCATTCCGTAATGTGCACAGGTGCAAACAAATCCTCTGCTGCTGACAGCAGAGTGATTTCCTTTTTTTTAATTTTTGCCTCAGGAGGTGGGGAAGCCCAATCTCCTGAGGCTTTTTTTTGTTTCAATATAATGACGATCGCGCACATGACACGCTGACGTCATTACATTGAAAATGAAACTGAAGCTTTGCTGCAGTTTCATTGTTTAAGTGCTTGTGGGGCTATCTCAGTCTCCCGAGCACCAAATTACATGGGAGAGGTATCTTTGGAAAGAGGAGCATCTCCCCTTTCCAATGATAACATTCCCTAGTGGATACCTGCTTGGGCATGGCCCCAGGAGGGATCCAGCCACTAGGCACCAGGCGGGGGTGAGCGGCCCTTGGGTCTTTGCTCCCCCAAAAAACTGGCATGATCAATCTTTCAAGGGGGTAGTAGACACCAATCTGCCTCCCGGGGAGACAAAAAGCACCCTAGAAGCCAGAGATTATTTTTTAGGTCAGCTGTGGGGACTGCCCAGAAGGGACATGACAATGCCCTCCACCCTTCCCCCCCTAATAAAGACAAAAGTCTTTCTGCCCCCCCCAGGAATCAGATGGGGGCAATAGCCCCTGATCTGCACCCTCGGGGGGGGGGCACATAGCCCACTAGGCTCCAGGGATTCATTTTTTTTATTTATACCTTCCAGGGGCAGATAAGGGGCTATTGCCCCATCTACCTCCCAGACTGTGGCAATTTTATGGGTGGTGGGTGCATTAGCAAAACAATTACCGCAGTATGTATGACCCTCTTGTGGGATAGATGGGATTATAGCCCTTTATCTGCCCCCTGGGTGGCAAAAAGCCCACTAGGCACCAGGGATTTTTTCTCTCCAAAATTCAGGGTGGCGGCTTCCGAGAATGGGCATGCCAGTGCCCTCACCCCCCCAAAAAAAGCCACAGTCTTTCTGCTCCCCCAGGAGGCAGATGTGGCAGTAGCCCCTTATCTGCCCTGCCACGGGCAAAAAACCCACTAGGCACCAGAGATTATTCTTATTTTTTAAATGTAGGGGTGGAGCTGCCCAGAATGGGCATGCCAATGCCTCTACCTCCAAGAAAATGCCACAGTCTTCTGCCACCCTGGCAGGCAGACTTGTGGCATTAGCCCTTTCTCTGCCTCAGGGCAAAAAGCCAACAAGGCACCAGGGATTAGTTTTTTCAAAGTTCAGGGGTGAGGGCCGCCCAGAATAGGTATGCCAATACCCCACCACCACAAAAAAATGCCAGTCTTTATCCCCCTCCAGAAGGCAGATGCGGCAGTAGCCCCTGATCTGATCCTGGGGGGGCAGAAAGCCCACTAGGAGCCATAACCACCCTGGCTTTATGTCATTCAGAGTATTTTTGCCGGCTCGGATATACCGACAAATATTAACTTAGCTGTTCCAAGTATTGTGCTAACAGATACGATATGACAATGGTTTTGCCTGGATATCTTCCAGCTGTTAATCGACAAACTGACAGTAACCTCCTATATTGTCACTAAACTGGTCGCATTTTCGGCTTTAATTTAAATCTGTCACTTGCTTCATTTCACACGTCGCATCGTGAAGTATTATTACGTGAGTGATTATTAGGTATTTATGCCTCACATGTGGTGTTGGTGCTGATGGAGGTCAGATGTATAGGATTTTAAATGGGCACTCATTGTGTTTTTTTGACCCTTTTCTCATAGATGACCGATTGTTTGTCTCATCGTCAATGTGAGTATCACCCAGTAAGAAGGCACCTTTGGGTTGTTCCTCTTATTTGGGTCCTGTTTAATTGGCATTCTTGATTCATTGGCATTTTTTGATTCTTTGTTTCAGATTGTGATTTAATTGACAATTAAGACATGTAAGTATATTGGTATAGGTATATTGGCACCTTTATATTGATTAGATTGGTTTGAGTATTTACGTCACTTTTTGTACATTTATGTTTTGTTTAGTCTGGTGTAGGTCCTTATTGTCTTTCTAGTGTGAGCGCACTGTACAGTCTCTCTTTGTGTCACAGGATTTTGACGTTTATTATTGACATTGAGTATTGTTGTTTTTATGCATTAGATGTTATTGTGCAACTGTTTGTCCTGAAGATGGTCCCAAGGATCCATGCGACCACCAGGGACCGAAACGTCGACGCATGAACACCGTTTTTACGGAAATATTCAAATTTGTTTTTGTAGACTCATCTAGTCTGTGCAATAACCACCTGAACATGGTTGATTATAAAATCCATGTATAATGCGAATGGTGTTATATGTACTACCACATAATATCCTTTGGAAATGACTGGTAGTTTATGTTGCCGAAGAATAACTGATAAAAAATATATGTATTAAAATTCGATCTTTTTGATAAACTGTTGTTGTCATTAGGCTCCTGTGATTGTTACAAATTAAGTGTTCATGGATATGACACTAACCCTTAAGCTCTTACACGAATGATTCCTTTTGGGACATCTTGCTATTGTTATTGACGATACCTAGTCCCTGGGGGACTATTGGGTGGCTCTATTGTGTTATTGAAGTTACAAGCGCAGACGCTGTCTGCAAGGGCCCTTTTTGAAAAAAGAAAGAAAAAAAGTGATTTGTTCTGTTGTAAGTCTGTACATACGCTCATTAGTATATTGTATATATTATTTATTGTTCATAATTTTTTGTTTTGATTGTGTTGTGTGCCATCACTTATTGTACATTTAATTATTTGTTTATTTTGCACTGACTGTTGTTTCAAATGTCTGAACATGAAACTATCACATATACTGATGATTATATTAACACAATTGCGGGTGGCCCTTCACTACCAGGTCCTCAAGCTCCTGCAATTAATTTGCCACAAAATACATTACGTAACAACCTAGAAAGATTACAAAAGAAACTCATTAGAACAGAGTTACACGCCAAATTTCTTTTTTTTTTTTTAAATATTTTTATTAAGCATTTCCAAGAAGTTTTTCCACATTATCCTGCATATGGTTACAGCACATACTTATTGCACAGGTGATTAAGTACATTGTCATACATTTTATGGCGAAAGAAAATCATCATATAGATATATACATGTTAAATAGCACCCATACTTATACAGCAATCGGAAACGAACCCAAAAAAAAAAAAAAAAAAATGCAAAAAAAGATCTTTCTTTCACTGACCTGGGTTTATCCTACTATTTTTCCACATCGTGATAGGTTGCCATATACTATTACCTAATACCTTAGCCCTCCTTCCTTTTCTTTCATAGATTGCTTTTTCTAAGTTGTATATAGACATAAGGCTTGCAATCCATTCCTGGAATAGGGGGGGAGCTTTATTCAGCCAGTTTCTTGCTATGCATAAACGATAAACTGCAAGTGAAACAAAAACAAACTCTACTGGCATACCTTCTGCCGTGCAAGCCACCCCTAGTATAACTAATTTATCAGTGAGTTTAATCCTAAGGCTAAGTGATTTATCAAAAAAATCCTCAATGGCCTTTTTCAGGGTAAACAGTTGTGGGCACTGCGAGAACATATGTATGATATCTGCTTCATTTGAATTACATCGGGGGCATGTTATACCCGACGTGCCACCCCACTGTGCTATTCTGGCCGGGGTGTGGTAGAGTGAAAATACCGTCTTAAAGTGCTGTGATTGGAGAGTCGCGGAGCATAGCACTGTTCTGCCCAAATCCAAAGACACCTGGAAAGTTTCTAGCCCTGACCCCAATTTTTCGGACCATTTTTGTGAATATTTTGCCCTTTCATCTGTTTTATTTTCTTTCAGTTCCGCATAAAGTTGTCTGATTGTACACTTATTGGTTATTTCTATATATTCCATCATTTTACAATGTCCCATTCCTGCCGGGCCACCTTGTTTTTGTATTAAAAAACTTCTAACTTGAAGATATTTATAGAAGCTATTGTGTTCTAACCCAAATTTCGTTTTTAAGGTCCCAAACTGTAGCATGTTCCCCTGGCTGTCCACCAGATTCCCTATTTTCCCTATGCCCTTATTATACCAGTCTCTCATGGTGCCATCCCTAAAGATCTCCCTCGGTAGTGAACAGTTTGTATATAGCCGCGTATAGTTATTAAATCAACCCAAACCAAGTTTTTTTGACACTCCTTGCCACACCCTGTACGCTGCCTTCAAGGTCTTAAACCGTGTATGTTTAAAATAAGTGAAATCTGTTGTATTTAAAAACCCATTCTCAGCCTCCTCACCTAACAATGTAGTATAGACATTATTTGATCCTGCCTCGATTTCTCTTGTATGCTCTGTACCTCCCCCGCCTAATAGCCCCCGGCAGTACTGTATTACAGCTGCCCTGTAGTAGAGCCTGAAGTCCGGCGCCCCCCAGCCACCTTTATCTCTGCCTACCGTTAGATGTCTATAAGCTCTCCTTGTCTTCCCTTTGGCCCAGATAAATTTATTCAGAATTGCTTCTAATTTATTAAACCATGTATTTTCAAAGAATAATGGAATAGACCTAAACAAATACAGAACTTTTGGAAATGTAACCATTTTAATTACATTAATTCGGCCCATTAAGGTCAGGTGTAAATTATTCATTCTTTCTGTGTCAGTTTTTATTTTTAACAGTAGCGGGCTCATATTTATTTCGACTAGCCTATCTAAGTCAGTTGTAATCTTGACGCCTAGGTACGTAACTTCAGTAGCTACTCTTATATCCTGAAAGATCACCCAGTTATTTTGTATAATCTGTGTTTTCCCTTTATTCAATGAGTATCCTGCGATAGTTCCAAAGCGTGCAGCTTCTTGTTCGATTTCTAAGATAGCCGAGCCGGGTTCCGGGGTAACCACCGCCACGTCATCTGCGTAGGCAAGTGTTTTGTACTCATGAGTACGTAATTTGATCGGAAGAATGTTGGAATTCCCTTCCAATCTTCGCAGAAGAGGGTCTAGGTATAAGGCAAATAACAATGGCGAGGCCGGACAGCCCTGCCTTGTACCGCGTCTTATACGTATACCCTCAGTATATCCTCTGTTTACCCTTACTTTGGCTGTGGGCTCTAAATATAGCGCCTTTATAGCCTTTATATATCCTGCTCCTAGCCCAAACCATTCCAAAACCTTCCATAAGTACCCCCAGGAGACCCTGTCAAAGGCCTTCTCTGCATCCAAGAAGATGGCCGAGGCAGGGTCTCCTGTGGCACCTGCAGCGTCCAATATGGTAACCATCTGTCTTGTGTGTTGAGTGGTCCCTTTGCCAGGTATAAATCTGTGCTGTGTTGCGACTACCATCCCCTCAATTACCCTACTTAGTCTTTGGGAGAGAGCCTTGGAGTAAATTTTCGCATCCGCATTCATAAGCGTTATCGGCCTATATGAGCCGGGATCTAAGTGAGGTTTTTTTTTTTCAAAATAACAATAATATTTGCTCCGGCCCATGATTTTGGTACATTTTCCCCCCTCTGTGCGTGTCTTAAAATTTCCAGCATATCAACCCCCAGGGTGTCCCAAAAAACTCTATAAAATTCCGCCGGGATTTGATCGGGTCCCGCAGCCTTCCCTGAAGGGAGTTTAGTTACTGCCATATGGATTTCCCCCAGTGTTAGAGTAGATTCCAGTCTCTCCTTATCCTCCACACTCAGTTCCTTGTGGGGGATATCCATTAGGTAGTTCTCTATCTCATCCTCCACATCTCCCAAATCCTGATCATATAACTCAGAATAGAACTCCCTTAACACCTCCCTCACATCTTCTACCTTAGTCACAACATTTCCCCCTTTATCTTTAATTTCTTTAATTTCTCCTGCTGCCAAATCTTGTCTAATACGGACTGCTAACATGTGTCCTACCCGTTCATTGAATTCATAACATTTCTCCTTTTTTGCTAAGTAGTTACTTGCCGCTTTATTTGCCAATTTTTCGCTAGTCTCTGCCCTCTTTAGCTCTATCTCTAATAAAATCTCCTCCAAAGGCCCTTGATTAATAACCACCTGGATAAGCTGTTGTTCTAGCTCTGTTAAATCCTGTAGCCTATTTGTTAATTCAAGCTTTTCTTTTTTGCTCCTGTGAAGAGTGTAGGCCAGTGTTTCCCCTCTTATCCCTGCTTTGAATGTATCCCAGACCACTCCTACAGAGGCCGTGCCTCTATTTACCTCCCAGAATTGTCTGATCCACATCTTCATTCTGTTAACGTACTCTTCTTCTTTAAGCAGCCCTCTTTCAAAGGTCCAATTATATTCTTTATAAGCAGTATTGCAATTCTGAGGAATAGTCAGCACCAGTGGATTATGGTCTGAGAAAACCCTGGGCAACTTCTATTTTTAAGTTTGATACTAAAGTACTGGAGGCTAAGAAATAGTCTAATCTAGCAATAACTTTATGGGGTGCCGAGTAAAAGGTACTGCCTGTTCCCGTGGGATTGTGTGCTGACCAGACATCAACCAAAGCATTATTGCCCAT
This sequence comes from Lissotriton vulgaris, assembly GCF_964263255.1. Taxonomy (NCBI): domain Eukaryota; kingdom Metazoa; phylum Chordata; class Amphibia; order Caudata; family Salamandridae; genus Lissotriton; species Lissotriton vulgaris. The sequence goes on along the minus strand of NC_141691.1, from coordinate 948,780,548 downwards.
TAAATTAGTAATAGCTCTTCGAGTTTTCTTCTTGCGGTCTCCCTTCATCCCCCCTCCCGGCCTACTCAGCCCTGATAGCCCATTAATATTAAAGTCCCCGCAGAAAATTACTGGCTCTGCCCATAGTGCCAGCTCGACATCAAGTGATTCAAATAGCTCAGGTTCATCTTCATTAGAGCCGTATACAGACACAATTGTGTATCGTCCTCCAGCAGTCTCCCCTTCTATCATCACCCATCTCCCTTCCTCGTCCTCCTTCTTTTTCTTGACCACCATAACCCCTTTTTTTGCAACAATTACTACCCCTTTTGTTTTTTATATCTTGTTGTGTGTATGCTAATACTTCATACCCTAGTTGATCAATAAGGTATTTATCCTTTCCTCTCATGTGTGTCTCCTGGAAACATATAACATCCAATTTTAGTAATCTACACATAGCTGCAACTTTCTGTCTTTTCCCACCATCATTTAAGCCGCAGATATTAATGGTTGCAACTCTTAACGCCATCTGATTTTATAAGTTAGTCCCGCAATTGTCATCCTTAACATATTTATTGTCACCTGTTTATAGCTACATAACTTCTTAGCTTGTGCTGTACATAACCTTACTTCTATACCGCCCCTTTCCCTCCACCCACCCTCTCCCACCCCCTTGTCCCCCCTCCCCTTGCAGACCCCCCCTGTTACAGGCAAATAGGTCAATCATGACCTATGTGTGGCTACACACTGCTGTAGTGTCGCCTCCCTCTCCTGCTCAGCCTGCCTGTGTATTCCCATATTCAATATAACTTGAAATATGGAGCCTATACTGGTTCAGATTCCCTACTTCTTTTTCCTTTCTGATTCTCCGTGATTTCTGCGAGATATTCGCCTGCTTTTACTTCTGAGAAAAACATTCTAACGCGACCCCCAGTGACAACTTTCAGCTTTGAAGGATACATTAGGTATGCTTCAGAACCCTGACGTTGAAATGGAGTGATTAGCTGCCTAAGTTTCCATCTTCTTTCAACAGTCGTGTGACAGAAGTCCGGCCTCGTAAAAAATGTGATCCCATCAAATGATTTTTTTTTCTCCGGTCTGGCAGACTCCATAACTTCCTGCCTGGCCAAAAAGTTCCCAAAGAAAACTAACATTGCCCTGGGAAGGGCATTCTGACTATTCTGACTATTGTCTCTTGTTTTCTTCTGCGTCAGTGGGAATCTATGCCCTCTTTGGATCTCTAGTTCCCATTGCCAATGTGTCTCTGGATATGCGCCTTTCAGCAGTTTGATCATAAACCCTCTTGGGTCATTCCCTTCCAGTCCTTCTTCTAGACCCAGAAATCTTAGGTTGTTCCTCCGCTGGGGTTCTCAAAATCCTCCAGCTTCCACTGTAGATCCTCGATAACTTTTCCTTGCTCCACTCTAGACGTCTGCCAGTCTGTAACTTCGTCCTCCAACCTGCCGGTTCTTTCCTCAACCTGTACCACCCTTTCTTCCACCTCTTCATATTTTTTATTCATTTTCCTGATGCTTGCCTGTATTTTTTTAGTATCCTGCCTAGCTCTCCTACTCTCCAGACGAGCTTCAATATGCATTTGTTTCAGCATGGCAAACATCCCATCCAAAGTCGCTTGGGGTGGCGCTTCGGCTGCGTCTTGAGAAATATTTATAGAATGGTTGTCAAGGGTATCGCCTAGCTCGTGTTCCTGGTACATTTTGGAGGTACTGCCATAGTCCCATAGCAATTTCCTATTCGTACTTGATGCAGCTCTGTCTATGTCTCTGTCTCTTCTTATCATAGTACGTCTTTTTTTCCGCTGTGTATCTTTATTTTTGTGTTCGCTAAAGTGGGACCCTTCAGATTCTGATCCTAGCGAAAGATCTGTGGTGCTATCTTCTTCCTCTGAGTGCAGCGAGGAATCTGAGCCTTCAGTCACAGAGTAAAATTTTTCTGCCTCGGGGGAGCGTACTCTCCTTCCTTTACCCCCCTTTGGAGCGCGACTTTCTAAGCTTTTCATGCTTCCCCAGTTGGATTGAGCTAGGATATTGCTGTCCCCAGGCGTGGGCGCAAGGTTTATCTCCATCAGAGCTTCAAGCATTTGGTCGTTATTATTAACATTCATCGCCTCTCCTACCTTCTTCAGCTCTAGTGTTGGATCTGTGTCCGCATCTGTAACAGCATCAGCGTCTGGGCCCCCACCAGCCGTCTCAGCAGCCTTCTCTCTCAGTGCGGCTCTCTCATGCGGCGTGCACGCCTGAGGCTCCGGTTGCCTGGCAACCGCCGTGCTTGCGTCCTCGCGGTTGATGCGCTCGGCTTCCGTGTCTGCTTCAGCGCCTAAGACCGCGGCGTTTTCCGTGATCAGAATCGTTGGCTGAATTCTACCTGCAAAAGCCTCCGTGACTGTGGGCTGACGTGGATCTTTGCCTGGGACAGGTACATTGTTCGTATGCCTTGCCACTCCGCTGTCCGATTGGTGGCGCCTCTGTTGTTGTTGCTGCTCTTTAGACGCCGGGGCTCCCGCCTGTAATGTAGCCTTGGACTCAGCATTTTCTTTAGTGGCTTTATCTGTCTTCTCTCCTTTCTCTCCTTTCTTAAGCTGTGCCTTTTGAGTGGTAACACTTGTTGCAGCGGTTCGTCTGCTCGACGCTGTTGATTTCGGAATTGCTCCTGTGCGCTGTGCCATTCTTTTAAATGCAGTGAAGCCTTGATTAAGCGTTTTCCTCAGTTGCTCTCCAAAATAGACTCGTAATACTGTCAGTGCTTTTTTTAGCACCTCAGAACCTTCATCGCTGCTGCTTATTTCCCGGAAAATCAGCATATCTTTTCATGACCTTCCAGCCTCATACGTGGAGCAGGAGAAGGAGTAGGTGCGACTGCTTCCTACAACAGCTTAGCGGCCATCTTGCCCCCCAGCAGCGGCCATCTTGCGTTACACGCCAAATTTCTAAGAGATTGTCTAAGTAATAACATCATTCCCATTGGTCTTCAGGTGAGAAATATACCCTGCATTTTTGGGGAAGACGAACAATACAAAACAGGGTTTATTTTTGTCTCCAATAAATGCTCAAGAAGCTGGATGGTGCTCAGTATCGAAACTGCGTTACGCCTTATTGAGAAACTAAAAGCAGAAATTGGAGATTTCGGAAAATAGATTCGTGAGGATTCTTCAGTCACTGATTCCAATGATTTTCTTACCAAATTAGATCAAACACTAGCTGATTTCCAACATATTATTATTCTGAAAAAAACTGAAAAGCTGCAGAAGGATCTAAAAAACTATAATCGCGAGCGCACATGTCCATATTTAAAGAAAGATTTTTTCCAAAATACGGGCAACCAGGGTAGCTGGGCTCCAAAACATACTACTTTCTCAGTTTCGGGCTCTTCTAGCTCTGACGATAATAGTAGCAGGGGGCCACCTTTTAGATCCATCAGGGGTACAACTTCTGGGCCTTTTTTAGCACGGGCCAATCACCACAAAGAGGACGATCACGAAATCCCAGAAGGGGTTGGTTTCGCAACCAGTACACCCCGGGGTTTCGACAAACCCGGAACAACTATTACGAATGGTAATCCTCCCTTTACAATCATCACAGACTGACATTGGACAACATTTAAATATGGAAATTGTTCCCATTTTTAATTTGTCCTCTTATGAACTCAATGAAAATGAAATTGAGGTCCTCAGCCATGGCCTATCATTTGTCCCGACTAATAGGAACAATGTGTTTTCACGTTGGTCGAAACCCATAAGTTCTTCCGCACATTCGCTTGAAACACTTCTTCCACAACACACCCCTAAGAGGTTCTGCCAATACTAGCGGGTTAAAATGTCCTTCCACATTTTTTCCACATACCAACTTAATGCCTAAAGATCTCATCACATTTGAAAATGTGGTATTGACTGAAATCGAACAATTATTCCTGGACAAAAAATGTGTTAAATTAAATTTGTCTAAGAATGAGATGGACACCTTGAAATCGCTGTCAGCACGTGAAGACCTAATAGTGAAACCGGCAGACAAAGCGGGTTGGATCATTGTACAGAATAAAACTGACTATGATCACGAAGCACTGAGACAATTGGGCAACTCTGTCCACTATAAAACACTTTCTGGGGACCCCACACCTAGAATACGCAAGGCCACCGCGCAATTGACATCAAAAGGACAGGATGGGTTATGGCTGAGTAAGAAAGAATTTGAGTACTTGAACAAAAATGATTACAGTATCCCAGCGTTTTATACACTGCCGAAAATTCATAAAAACAGCCAACACCCCCCGGGACGACCTATTGTGGCGGGGTGTCAATCGATACTGCAGCCATTAGCAGAGTATGTCGAGTTTTTCATAAAACCATTTGTGAGTGATACCAAATCATTTACACAGGATAGTAGAGATGTTATCATAAAACTGGAGGGTGTAGTCTTCAACCCCGCTAATAATATCCTGTCTACAATGGACATTAAAAGTCTATATACAAGCATTCCGATTCAAGAGGCTCTTATAGTCATTCATGATGTGTTTGAACAAAGATCCAGTCCTCATCAAGTTCCAACCTGGTTCATTACTGAGAGTGCTAAAATTGCGTTCGAGGAGAATGACTTCCTGTTCAACAGTGACTTTTATGTCCAGCTCCAGGGTGTGGCCATGGGCGCGATTTTCGCACCAAGTATAGCTAATTTGTTTGTTGCAGCCTTTGAAGAAAGGGTCATTTACAACAATAATCCCTTCAGCCCCAATCTATTACACTACTTACGATATATCGATGATATATGCATAGTATGGGAGGGCTCCCAAACCAAATTAGAAGAATTTCACATATGGTTGAATAACTGTGATCCTTTTTTACAGTTCACATTGGAACACAATGCTAACTCCATTAATTTTCTGGACTTACAGATCTCACATGAGGAGGGGGTACTTACCATGAGTCTATACACAAAACCTACGGCACGAAATACACTATTAAAGTATAGTAGCTACCATCCCCGTAATTTGCGGGATAATCTCCTTTTTGGTCAGTTCCTTCGGATTCGTCGGAACTGTACCAAAAGGGAGGACTACTTTAGAGAGGCCAAGATCCTTCAATCCAAATTGGTAATGAGATCATATCCCTACAGACTTGTGAAGCACGCCATGGAAAGGGCATGGTATTACGACCGACAAGCCCTCCTAAACAAAGATAAACGAGATCCAATTGACACAGGTATGGCACAACCACTTACCTGTGTCATGACCTTTGGTACTGAATCTCAGCAGATCAGAAAAATCATAAAACGCAACTGGCATTTGATCAAAAAGGTGGAACCACAGTTGCAAATGCCACGTTTCGCTTTCAAGTGAGGTAGGAATTTGCGGGACCATTTGGTTAAAGCATACAGAGAACCTACTCCCAGTACTATCACCAACCTATGGGGTTTAGCACCAATTGTGGGTCACTATCCCTGTGGTAAGTACGTGGCATGTCCCACCACAGAGATGATGAAAAGCTGTTGTCTGAATGGGAAAATTATAATGTTCAAAAACCACTCAAACTGTCTAACAAAAAATGTCATTTATTGCATAAAATGTCCGTGTGCCCTTATGTACATAGGTAAAACCACCCAAGAAATCAGGAAACGGATCCTGCAACATCAATCGCGAATCCATTGCAATGTGATATCTGCCCCTTTAGTGGAACATTACAACAAATGTGCACATTTGCCATCAGAAATGTCATGGTTTGTTTTAGAACTGGTAAAGGGCGCAAAGAGAAGACATTGTGTTGACAGGCTGCTCACACAGAAGGAGAATAAGTGGATCTGGTCTGGGAATACTGTGGAGAATGGACTTAATTCTCTGATTGAGTGGCACTCATTAGCGTTGCTGGGATAATTCCTCTACCTTTTGTGATTCTGATGTCTCAACACTCAGCTGAGTGTTGTGCTATGACCCCAAGGTTATCACCTCATTTGAGGTTGAGCAGCCACCCAATATATTTAGTTTTTGAATTAAATGTAGATTGGTAGAATACTCGGCTGAGTATTAGTAATACCCGGTATTTAGTTTCTGGTCCTCTATGAGTTCCTTGTCTGATGTTCACGTGACTTAGTCGCTGTTTGTTTAGTTCTTTTCTTCTCTACATTTAATGTGTTAGTATCTTGGGGTTAAGTGTCCAGTATGTGTGATTGACTGATTTATTTTTGGTTTAAAGATATCCTGCATATTGATGGGATTTGACCCACTACAAGATGGCGGCCATTCTAACTTAGCACTTGCTTTTTCTGAGCCCTAGGCCATTTTCTATTTACAAGGCACCTTTTTCTGGCTACAGAATTTAATTATTGGTTATATTCAGTTTTCCCTTTATTAGGAAATTCGATGGGTTTTATGTAGACAGCTTTTCCCACTTCAAGATGGCGGCGCCGATCGTTTTCTGACGTCAATGCCCCTCGACCCCCTTTTTACGTAGTAGACGCGGGCCCCTGTTGAAGCCAGAACTCTGTAGTCGGGCGTCCCGGATTGAGGTTTGCCGTTCCCGCAAGTCAGGTAAGCTGGAACCTATTGGTTGGGTCAGAGAAGTCTTGTTTGGAGTGCGGTGTTGGGCTCAGATGAGCCCCTTTAAAAACCCCCCTGGCTCTATGCCATTCAGAGTATTTTTGCCGGCTCGTATATACCGATAAATATTAACATAGCTGTTGCAAGTATTGTGCTAACAGATACGATATGACAATGGTTTTGCCTGGATATCTTGCCGCTGTTAATCGACAAACTGACAGTACCCTCTTATATTGTCACTAAACTGGTCGCATTTTCGGCTTTAATTTAAACCTGTCATTGCTTCATTTCACAGGTCGCATCGTGAAGTATTATTACGTGAGTGATTATTAGGTATTTATGCCTCACATGTGGTGTTGGTGCTGGTGGAGGTCAGATGTATAGGACTTTAAATGGGCACTCATTGTGGTTTTTTGACCCTTTTCTCATTGATGACCGATTGTTTGGCTCCTCCTCTATGTGAGTATCACCCAGTAAGAAGGCACCTTTGGGTTGTTCCTCTTATTTGGGTCCTGTTTAATTGGCATTCTTGATTCATTGGCATTTTTTCATTCTTTGTTTCAGATTGTGATTTAATTGACAATTAAGACATGTAAGTATATTGGTATAGGTATATTGGCACCTTTATATTGATTACATTGGTTTGAGTATTTACGTCACTTTTTTTACATTTATGTTTTGTTTAGTCTGGTGTAGGTCCTTATTGTCTTTCTAGTGTGAGCGCACTGTACAGTCTCTCTTTGTGTCACAGGATTTTGACTTTTATTATTGACATTGAGTATTGTTGTTTTTATGCATTAGATGTTATTGTGCAACTGTTTGTCCTGAAGATGGTCCCAAGTATCCATGCGACCACCAGGGACCGAAACGTCGACGCATGAACACAGTTCTTGCGGAAATATTTAAATTTGTTTTTGTAGACTCATCTAATCTCTGCAATAACCACCTGAACATGGTTGATTATAAAATCCATGTATAACGCGAATGGTGTTCTATGTACTACCTCATAATATCCTTTGGAAATGACTGGTAGTTTATGTTGCCGAAGAATAACTGATAAAAAATAGATGTATTAAAATTCAATCTTTTTGATAAACTGTTCTTGGAAGTATTCCCATCACTGAAATGTGTGGAAAATATTTTTGGGGGACAAAGTTTGAGGTTAACACAGAATTTTGGGTTACTGGAAGTCTAGTTTTCAAAAATATATAGGTTTGCTAGGTTTCCTTAGGTGTCGGCAAAGCTAGGGTTCGAAATCCACAGCTACGCACATTGCAAAAAAAGGGTCAGTTTTCACCAGAAAAATGTGGTGTGTCCACCTTGCGTTTTGGATCTTTTCCTTTCACGGGTACTTTGCCTACCCACATAGGTGAGGAACTATTTTTATCAGAGGACCTTGGTGAACGCTTGGTGGGTATAGGTTTGTGCCTCCTCACAGATTCTAGAACTTTCCTTTACACAAATGTGAGGCAGATGTAGTTTTTTTATGACGTTTGAGGTTTGCAAAGGATTCTGGGTAACAGAACCTGGTGAGAGCCACACAAGTCACCCCATCCTGGATTCTCCCTGGTATCTAGTTTTAAAACATGTATGGTTTGCTACGTTTTCCTGGGTGCCAGCAGAGCTAAGGTCCAAAATTCACAGCTAGGCACATTGTAAAAAAAGGGTCCGTTTTCACTGGAAAAATGTGATGTGTCCACGTTGCATGTTGGGCCTTTTTCTGTTGCAGGCACTAGGCCTACCCACACAAGTGAGGTAGCATTTTTATATGGAGACGATGGGGAACGCAGAATAGTAGAATAAGTGTTATTACAATTTGACACTCTTTGCATTTGTGCCTTCCAAATGTAAGACAATTAGTGAAAAAGAAGTCATTTTGAAAAATGGCCTCTAATTCACATGCTTGAATGGGTACCCACAATTTTGGAGATATGCAAATAACCAATGCTTCTAAACTCTATATTTTGTTTCCATTTTGGAAATATATTTTTCCCTCTTTATATTTTACCAAATGAATTGCTATATACCCTGTACACAATGAAAAACCATTGCAAGATGCAGCTCAATTATTGGCTCTGGGTACTCGGGTTCTCAGTAAACCTACAAGTCCTATTATTCTCCCACAACTAGTAATGGCCCACCAGATGTAACGGTATATCGCTTTGAAAAATCTATCACACTTAGAAGAAGTTACAGGTAAAAATGTTGACAGAAATGGCTGTTATTTTCAACTCAATTTCAATATTTTTATTTTTAACTTAGTTTCTATTAGAAAAAACCTTAAAGGAGCTATACAAATCACCCCTTGCTTATTTCAGAATCATATCTAATTTTCAGAAATGTATAGCCTTCCAGGGTCCATTACTGCTTTCATACCCATTTCTATCACTAACTAGAAAGAGGTAGAAAGCACAAAAAATTGCAAAAATTGGGTATGTCCCAGTAAAATGCCAAAATCGTGTAAACATGTTTAGTTTTGTGATCAAAGTCTGCCTGTATCTGACAGCTGAGAAGATGGTGATTTCAGCACCATAAACCCTTTGTTGATAACATTTGCAGGTAAAAAAAAACAGACCCTTTTTTTGGCTAATTTCTAGGTCCCCTACTGGGGAATCCACAAAGTATGGGTGGGTATCATTAGAATTCACAAGATGTTGGAAGAAAAGTATGCACATTTGGCATGGATAACTTATGTGAATAAAATGTTACAGGGGCCTAAGCGGGAACTGCTCCAAATAACCCAAAAAAGGCTTAGCGGGTGACCTAGCAGCGAAGGGGTTAAATTACCACCAAAGGACATGAAATAGCTTGAGTCAAAAATGTTTTGTGATCTGGAGACATTTCTCAAGAACACAACTTTTAGATGGATTTAATCTGCCAGGAGTACAGGATGATTACCTGATTCAATTAGGATTCCAAAATTCAATACATCTGTCTTCCATTCGGTCTTTCGTTTCAACCACAATGGTTGAAGAAATTACTCATGCTATTTTTTTCTATTTTAAATATGGTTGCTCTCATTGAGAGGCCTACCTGTGGACTAATGGTATTCTTCCGGAATTGTCAATCTTTGATCAATTTTCTAACTAAAAAGAAATTCAACTTCTCCAAACTTATCAGTTTCAAAAATTGGGCAATCATGGCATCACAACATGAGGAGATTTTTGTTTTTTCTGGACATTCTACTGGAAAAAAGTGTTGGTTAGTTCAAATAAAAGTTTACTCATGATCAGAAATTCGATAATTCTCCCAAATCTCTCTCTTTTTTTGCAGTTTTGTATAGCAATTTACAGGAGCACCACTTACATTACACACAGTATGATTATTTTATTTGAATGTTTTTACTGTCTGTACAATATTTTTATTACTGTAGGAATCTTTTGTAAATCCTGAATATTGAGAATTGAGAATTTGTTATTTTTTTACACTGAGGCCTTTTGAGTAATTTTTGCTCACTGTAAGTTAATTCAAAAAATGTTATTCAGGTGACCGTCCAGTACATTGAGCCAGTATCTCTCATGATTTTTGTACTTGAGAGCATACATTGAATACAATTTTAATGCAAACAACCAGTCAATAGATTGACCAGGGGTTTTGTGTTACATGCACGTGGACGTGTGCGACTATTTACTATGCCCCCAGGTTACTTTAGTATTACAAGAGACACAGATGCTTGTAGGGCCTCTTCTGTAATACAGATGCAGCAGATAGATACAGATACACTAGCGAAATCTTATGGGAGTGTTCCCTCATTTGCATGAGGCTAAGGTATATGACGGAGCACATGCTTTGTGCTTTTATTATTACAAGCTCCAATACCATTCAAATATATCTGCATCATCTAAAAAAATGGACAATCAGGCTCAAACTGCTGAGCTATGCCCCTTATAGATAGAACATAAGCAACACAATTAAATGATTTTCAGTTATCAAGTCCTATATCATAGCCTGTGCCCAGTGCCTGCTCACTGAGTGAAACCAGTGCAGACTAGGAATATGTGCCTAGTTACAGAAAAATATACTCTCACCTGCAGTGACTTCTAAGGCAAACTGTTATTTTCAAACCGCTGCTCCATTTTTTAAGCTTAACATGACAATGCACAAACAAATAAATAATTTGAGAACATTTCTCTTCCATTATTTGAAGATTGTATGTATTGCAGGCCTCTTGGTGTGAATGTAAGACTAAAGGAAATACCATAGTTTCTTCCTGCACAAAGCTTGCTGCCCTACCTGAGGCTCCTGAACTTTCTTTTCTGCGGCCGGGCCTGGCTCCGCCATTTCCATTACCAGCAACCGACCGGCCGGGCTTGGCTCCGCCGGCCGGACCACATCCCCCAGCATCCTCAGGGGCACTGTGATGACGATGCCTGCAAACAGCGCGCCAGGAGGCGCATAAAGCACTGGTAGGGGCTGAGCCCCTTGTTTCTTCCTGCACAACTCTTGCTGCCCTACCTGAGGCTCCTGAACTTTCTTTTCTGCGGCCGGGCTTGGCTCCGCCATTTCCATTACCAGCAACCGACCGGCCGGGCTTGGCTCCGCCGGCCAGACCACATCCCCCAGCATCCTCAGGGGCACTGTGACGACGACGCCTGTAAACAGCACGCCAGGAGGCGCATAAAGCACCGGTAGGGCCCTCGCCCCGCGAGGATGCGCGCAGGACGCGCCGGACGAAGCCCGGACTAAGGGTGGACAGTCTAAGACAGTCCGAGACAGGCAGAGACTGGGCTGGGCCAGTTACGTTGCCCGAATTCAGGAATCCAGGAGGTGAGCCACTGTTATAGCTGGGGGTTAACTAGTATTACTGTACCAGACCTGGAGTGGTTGAGCTGTTCTGTGGCCCTGAGAATATTGTTTTTTACAATTCGCTTCCGAGAGGGCTTTGTTCATAGCTCTACGGTGTGCCATGTCTGGCAAAAGACATCCCCTGTTAAAAATACTATGGACAACTATCTCCTCCAGGTAGTTGCCAAAATTAACAACGATAGGAGATCCTCACTTGGGCTGTGTACATCACCTAACCCAATCACACCAACATCGCCGGTACCAACCCTGGCCCAATCCCCCGAGCCACACAGCTCCAGCAGTGCTCCTGCTGCTGTCTCTGACCACGCTGAAAACACCACAATGACTCAGTCAGTCTATGTAGAGTCAGACAGCGAAAATGAGGAGGAGGCCGATCAACACTTAGCTCAGGATAAAGCCCCTACTCCTGTGCCTGCACCACGCACTACTAGAGGTGCCAGAAAGACTCAGCCAAAGCGTGGTGGTCTAAGATCAGGTCGGAAAAAGATTGTATCCCCTCCTAGTAAATCCCTGGTGGAGGAAGACGGATCTTTAGATGTCGCTTGTAGGTCTATATCTAGTGGACAATTTATGAACTTGTTGGACATGATAGATATCAAGATACAGGGAATTGTCAAGCCGTTGATAGGCAGAATAGAGAAGCTCACTAAAGAGGTCAATTGATTAGGGGATTTATTGAACCACACCTTAGCTGAAGTAGGCAAATTGCCTGATGCAGTTTCCAGCAGGGTTGAGCAAAATAAGGCCTCCTCTATTCCGGTGGGCGGCGGGGCTCCCCCTCCAACTGATCATTTGGTGGCTCCCCAGGTATTCACATTGGATGGTGTGCAGGAGAAAGATGTCCCTCCCGTTGCATCCTCTGCTCCAGAACCTGTAAATGGCTCGGTGGAGTTGATAGTTGAGGCTTCTCCTTTGGTTTTGGTTTTAGCTAACGTTCCTTTATTGGCGCCTGGGCAGGAAGAATCTACCTCATCCCTGTTGTCTAAAGCCCTATATTGGTTGACAAATAATATGATAATAACTCCCTGGGGTAAGCATCAGTTGGCCGAAGAACTAGTAAAGGCCAGGAGGGTGAAGTGGATAGGAAATAGTGTTAAGAAGTTTCGGGGTGACTGTGTTGTTTTACATTTCTCTGACCCAGAGGTTCTGGCCAACATCTTGCTCAACCTTCTACCCCCACAGCGAAGATCCACTGAAATTATTCCACTCACCTTAGATTTCTTCTATCCTCATAGTGGGAGGGTTTCTAATAAGACTATGCTAAAGACGAAGTGGAATTTTGTTTCAACGAAAGGGCGGAGGGTAGCGCAGCCGACAGAGTGGGGTCTAAATTTGGATAAAAGGTTTTCAGCCCTTTCCAACCTAAATGACTGTGACTGACTTTCCAAGGGTAAAAGTGTTGCACCCCTAGCTAGTGTGGATCAAATCGTATCTAGCTTGCCTGCCCAGAATGATATCTGCCTTAATAACGATTCGTTGAATAACTTGGTTGTCTCAGTAGAAGGTGAGACCCTTACAAAGAATCCTCCACCTGGTGCATTAGAGGGACGTGCGCCTGGGGCTGCTAACTTAATCTCCTGGAACTTAGCTGGTTTGACCTCTAAACTAGACTGTGGGGACTGGCTTGGTTTTGTCACTCAATTTGATATCTGCATATTCCAGGAGACCTGGGCATGTGAACCTGTCTTTATATTAGGATATTTGAATTTTTCTGTGCCAGCTGTAAAGGGTCCAAAAGGTAGACCTATGGGGGGGCTTACCATCTGGATTCGACAGTCGCTAAACCTCTCAGTTGAAAGCATAGCTACTAGCCATAATGATATACAGTTGATTAGGTTAACTACTGACACTCTTGGGTCACTTGATATCTACAACATATACGTTAGGAGTGCTAAAGGTGGCCGATCCGAAGTACTATCAGCCTTGGATAACTTCCTTGATGATCACTCCCACGAGAACAACATTGTTATAGCAGGTGACCTTAACCAGATGTTCGAGCCTTTGGTTGCGGGAGAGGCCTACACTGGAGCTGAAGAGGACTCCCTCAGGGGTATCCCCGAGTTACAACTGAAACCAGTTTCTCGCTGGACTGAGGACATAATAGCCATTAATGCAATGTGTCTTGAAAAAGGCCTGAGACATGGAGGTTACCGTGAGACCAGAGAGTGACCACAACCCCTTATGTGTGACTCATAAATGGTGGTCTGCAGAGACAAATTCTACCTGTACGAATGACCTTGTTCCACCGCTGATCATCCCTGAGAATAATATGCGTAGGTTAAGATGGGATACTGTAGTTAACAATCAACAGGCTATAGATACTATCAATAAAGAAACTGACCAAGCCATTTTAGCTATGGAATTGATTAGTGCCTCTTCTTCTGGCTTGGGGGACGTGGTCAAAATTCATGATACCCTCTTTGCCAAGATCAAGGTGCACTTTTTAAAACCTGATAAGAGAAAGGGGGCTATGGTCCGTAAAGATGCAAGATGGTATAACACTGATTGAAGGAAGGCAAGACTCGCCCTTGGTCATGCAATTAAGAGGAGAGACTGCGCATTTATTTGTCTTGCCAGAAAGGAATATAAAGCATGTATAGCTAAAGCCAAGAGGGAGTGGGATGAGCAACACTGGTGCAAATTGAAAAAGGCCAGCGACAGGAAGGATTCCAGAGTATTCTGGAACTTTGTAAAATGGGGTTCTGAGAGAGCTGAAGAGTCTCCAAACAACAATGTCTCACAAGAGGCATGGGTAAAATTCTTTAGCTCACAATATACTCTTAATACCTTGGCCACAGATGATGATAGTTTCAGCATGACGTTTTCTGAAGACAGCCTCTTCACTCATAAAGAGATTATGTCTGCTATTTGCGCAGTAAAGCGAGGGCGAGCTCCTGGGTTAGATGGAGTACCCGCTGACATCTTTTTAAATGATAGGGAACGCTGGTGCCAATATATTTATTTGCTTATCAATTCTATTGCTCAGGGAGCCGACGTCCCTGATTCATGGAGAGGTGCAGTGATCATCCCCGTGTACAAAAAGGGGGACCGTGCTCAGCCATGTAACTACAGGCCTATTAGCCTTATTGACACTGTTCAAAAAATTGTCGGTCGTGTGGTGGTTAATAGGCTCCTCGATTGGGCAGACAATAATAACATCCTATCTCCTTTCCAAGCAGGTTTTAGAAGGGCAACTAGCACGGTTGAACAAGTGTTCCGCTTCCAATTGCTACAGTGAAAGACTGTGGTGCTAGGGGGGGGGCAGCCTGTATGCGGCATTCGTCGATTTGCGGGCTGCCTTCGACCTGGTTCCGCGGGCCAAACTGTGGCAAGTTTTGCATAGTTTGGGGGTCCCGAATGAATTACTAACAATGATATTGCGCCTCCATGAGTCTAACTTTGCTAAAATCCAGTGGGGCGGCCACGGGATGGTCACAGCTGAATTCCGTATTGACTGAGGAGTCAGACAAGGGTGTTCAATGGCTCCTACCTTGTTTACATTGTTCGTAAATGGTGTTGTCTCCCGATTGGTACCCGCGACAGTTCATGCTCCTTCTCTCTCAGGCCTAAAAATCCCCATACTAATGTTTGCGGATGACACGCTAATTTTATCAAAAACCCCTAGTGGCCTGCAGCGTGCTCTGTTGATTTTTGAGAATTTTTGTGGGAAACACGGACTCGAGGTGAATACCACTAAAACTAAACTCATGATTTTTAAGCCGCATCGCAGCTTCAAGTCCAAAATTATGATGAGCGGTCGGCCTCTAGAGTTAGTCAACTCATTTACATATTTGGGTATCCAAATTGCTGATAACAATAGGTGGAGCCAGCACTTAAATATTGCTACATTGCGGCATAAGCAAATAGCGGGCGCCATCAATTCAGAGCACAGGAAATCCCTAACTAAACCTGTTAAACCAGCCCTATTAGTTTATGAAGCAAAGGCTATTGGGTCTGCACTTTACGGCGCAGAAATGTGGGGCTTTGAAAATCTTAATTCTTTGCAAGCCTCAGAAAACAAATTTTACGGGCACTGACTGGTACACCTAAAAGCACTCCGCTGTTACCTCTCTGATACGATCTCGGCAGGAAACAAATCAAGGATCTAGCCAGATTACGCCCGATCTTGTACTGGCGTAGACTCTGGACTACTCCCGAGCTCTCACATTATGCCGCGGGTTTTTTGGACGTCATCAAGGCTGATGGCTTCCACAAAATAAGCTGGCTTAATTCATTGAAAGCTATATTATTTGAGCTTGGGTTGAGTTCTCTATAGCTGGACCCTGCTGGCGCATTATTTCCCTCCAAGCTTGTCTTAAAAAATATTTTTGGGGAAAATGCTGCTAACAAAATCTTAAGCACTCATAGCATTGGGTCCATGTCTATGTACTTCCTTGAGGCTAAAATGTATCCAGCCTTGGAATCATATTGGGTTATCATCTCAAAGCCAGGTGACAGGAAGCTCCTATTTCAACTGAGAGCTGGTGCACTCCCTATAAGAACATTGACTGCTAAATGGGGTTCAGGAGGAAGTAACATTTGCCCAGCTTGTGGGACGGGGAAGGAGTCATTGGGCCACTTTCTGTTTTCTTGTAAGGTTTACACCGTGCCAAGACGTGTCTGGTTAGCACCTATGTGCAGGAACCTCGGGACAACATGTAGTTCTGTAGCTATGCGAATCATATGTACGAGCCCTGTTACCTGGATTATGATAGCTACAGCAAAATATCTCGGTTGGGCGTGGGCCATCAGACAGAGACTGCTAGTTAAATAACTATTCTCTGTCTGAAAAAATGGTCCCCTTGAATTTGATATTACTGCTTTTTATTTATAAATGACTTTGCATTAAGACAGAGACTGCTAGTTAGATAACTATTCTCTCTCTGTAATATTTGTTTTCTGTATTTGTATTACTGTTTCTAGATTACCGGCGTTCTACATCTTGAAAAACTTTTTACTAAATGTATTAATCCTTTTTTAACCATTTATCAATTACTGTAACGGAAAAATCTTTTTAATTGAATGTATTTTTATATATATCTAATAGTGCTGTGTCAATGTGTTTGACAGAAAAATGTAATCTACTTTTAAATTTCTGTGTGTACCATGCTTTTATGAGTAATAACTCGAATAAAGCACTTTTTGACTTGACTTGACTTGACTTGAAATACCATATCCTATCTAGAAGCAGAAATTGTCAGATAAAACGTCTGAAAGTAAGGGTGAAAGTGTTGATCTTAGGGTAGGAATGAAAGGGACATGTTTACATCAGCATACAGAATCAGATTCTATCATATGTAGTAAGGCCACTAGGGAATAATGCAGATACAATTTGAATTCTTATTTTTTCGATCCCATTCTTAAGTTCAGAGAAGTAAGATCCAGATGTCAGTTACTGCATTATTGAAAGACTATCAGGCTTGGTACATTTTGAATTTGGCTCCCTCAAACGGGAGGGAATCTTAAGCTTAGGATCGTTTGCCACTGGATACTGTCAGGATATTGGCCAATGGTTGTTATTTATTGAGTTAGAGGGCTTTGTAAGCCAAACATCTGATTTTGTACTTGATTCTAATTTTGCAGGATGAACAATGTGACTGTCCTAACTTTGGCAAAATGTGGTAGAGTATTCTTTTTTTACCCGTTGGTAATCTTGCCTTTGGTGGAAGATAGCTTTGAGTGGTGTAACAGCAGAGGTAAATAAGTGGTCAAATAAATACCCAGGACCAATGAATCAAGGTTGGGTCCTTTCTCTGATTTAATAGATAACAACATTGAATGTTGTGGCTAAGTTTTTTGTTGTGTAACTTTACCTAGGCCCTATTTAGCCACTTTTCAATTGGGCTATGCCCCTCCTTTCTTCAATTCCTTAAATGATGGGAATTCATCAGTCAGGACACAAGATAATGAGGGCATGAGCTACTGTTTTTAGTTTTTTAGGGGATAGCAGATATGTTATCTTTTGGTAGGTAGTAGCTTACTGATGTACTGAGGTGTGGGTCATCAAAAGATTTTTGAGAAGCCGGCTCACCCTCAACTTATTGCGGAATGTTTCATCATTTGATGATCTCTTACACCGGGGTAAGAGCAGCGCTGCTTACTCAACTAGGGAAAACAAATCTATCCCTAGGAGCTCTTGTAAATCTCAGATCAGAACAATAAAATGGGTTCTGTTTTTCAGGGGGACAACAGTAAATATAAAATATGCCAACAGGTATACTCAAAATCTAAATTATTCAGCAAGCTCCGCTGGTATGTTTAAAAGCATTAAAAAGAATCAACCGGAAGGTGAAATACAACGGATCACCTAACCTAATATTTATGTGTTACCAACATGTTTCGATCTATACCTGAGCCCAAAAGGGTCTAAGGAATTCTTCAGGCTAGAGCAACTATAGGGCAATGGTGTGCATTCAAACCTTGCAAGAAGGTGAAATTTGGGTTTTTATTTTTTATTACATCTAAAACCAATCTGAAAATGCTTTATTTTTTGACTGACAACATTGTTATGATTCAAGAAGGCAATCATTGATTGAAAGCGGTGGCATTCAATAATTTAATATCTTGGCAAAGTGCATTCCCTAATAGCACATGGAAAACAAACAAATGTATGTTCTATATGGAAGTGTGACTTCTAGTAAAGGAAAAACATTGCCACATCCATCCCCATTCCCAAAAGTACCTTTGACTCTTTTAACATAGTTCCTGTCTAGAGTTTAGAAGAGAAATTCCTGGAGTAGGTCATACATCTTAAATACCACGTTGGCTGATGTGTCTAATTTGTCCAGAATGTGTTTCAGTGATGTATGCCATTAAACATAGTTAATTCCCAATTAGTATTGGTTAGAAAGAGCTATTTAGTTTAAGTTAATTGTTTATTTGTGAAACTTTCCAAGTAGTGGAATGATAGCAAATGTTACTCACCCATCATGTAAATACTACAATTGGTCTAAATATTATCTAATTATCTCTCAGTTTATCCACAGATATTAACATGTCCTTTCCAAAACAAAAACAGGTTTCTCCAATCACAACATAGGGATTGTTTTAGTGAAACTTAGAGAGAGTACTCAAAAAGATGTAGCATTCTGGAATGACCTTTAGGATACCAGGAATCAAAGAAGCAGGATCACTTTCAAGCTCTTTGATACCAATAATTTTGCCGACTAACAGTGACACACCTAACTACTTTGACCACAGTCAAAACAGAAACCAAGGACATTACCTCAATTTGAAATTGGCGAACCTTGACAGATATGCTATTGTAACTCCCTTGACAACATTGGTGCTAGGACTGTGTTTATGTGATGTACTCTCCGTGGCTTAATTAATATTCAATGTTACTTGAAGGAAAAATGATTTACCACAAAGACATTATCTGCATGAGCCTAACTAAATCCTACTATTTTCCACATGACACCAAAATAAATAGTACAAATAGTAGGATCAAGAAGAGCTGGCAACAAGGAAAAGCAAAACCACTGCCTGGTATCCAAGTGCACAGAAAATAAAATAATAAGAAAGATGGCAATTACCAAGGACTTCATTGAAACGTTTATCAAGTAAAATCAAAGCTCATTCAATATGGTTGGTTGATATGCTTTATTTCGATACATAAAAATATCTTAAAAGCAGTACATACAATAGAAATTAAAAAAGATATACATAGGTATACATCCTTTAGCTAAAAAAGACAATAAAACATTGGAATATATACAATTAAAAAGAATTGATTTTAGTGTGTACAGTTACAAAGGAATTAAATGGATACAGAAAGCCTATTTAATCGGATCAACCAAGACCATTTTAAAAATTTTGAAACGCCACATACTACTAGGGGGGTGGTATCTGTAAGTAAGATGCGAAGGGCCACTGAATATTGGCGGGTGCCAAATGATCTGCACACAGGTTTAAGCCAGCGCTTTCTTGGGTTACAGTAATCTGGACATTCAAAAAAGATATGGGCAACTGTCTCCACCCTTGTGGAACATAGGGCACAATAGGGGGAGTGTTGGGAGGTAGATTTCCATCTCAATGTCAAATAGCCCACTGGTAGAGTACCCACCCTAAACCTGAAGTACAGAGCCCTATCAAATGCGATGGAAATCAAATCAAAATAGGGTTCGTAAGCCACCACGTCTTTAATTCATAAGAAAGCTGCGGTGGAGTTACAGTGGCGTGGGTTGCTAATAAGTTTAGAGGAGACCCAATCCCAGTACAATTTCTTTAAGGTGGCTTTGGGAGGGGCGGAGCGAGTAACCCATGCTTCGCCAAATCCCAACTCCCCCAAAAGACTTTTGATATCCCTCAACCACTTTATCTTATGCCAACCCCCCATAGCCATCACCTCGGACAGGCCCTCAGCATATGAGGCGAGTTCTGCGACCCTCCACAAACGAGCCCATAACAACAGGGGCCGTAATCGTGCCTGATCTTCAATCGGTCTACATCCCAAGTCTAGTAACACAGGGACTGTGGGTTTGCTCAAAGGGAGAGCCATTAGATCTTTCAAAAATTTGCTCTCCACTTTGGCCAGTAACTCCAGATTACAAGTACCCCACATCTCAGCCCCATATAGTGCAGCGGTGACCCGTCTAGCTTTATATATGTCAATAACAGGGGCCATACAATGTTTAGGGGAAGAACAGTGTTCCCTAAGTAACGTGCCACCCACTCTTTTATGGCTAAGTAACATTTTGTTAATGTGCTGGGACCAGCTCATGGAGTCACTAAGCCGGATTCCCAGGTAGTCAAACTCTGCCACTTTCTCCAGGGGACAGTTATTCAGCACTGGGGGGATTCATGACCAAATATTTGGTTTTATCGATATTGATCACCAATCCCCTCAGGGAACAGAACTCCTGAAAGCGGTCGAGAAGCTTTTGCAGGCCTTGGGGGGTCTTAGAAATGAGGAGGGTGTCGTCCGCAAAAAGCAGAGTTGGAATTCGGATGCCCGCCAGGGAGGGTGCATCGGCCGGTTCTTGTTGTAGATACTCCACCATCCCATTCACATACAAGGAGAACAGGGTGGGGGCTAGCACACATCCCTGGCGGACTCCCCTGCACACCGGGATCCTATTTGTCTTTTCCACCCCTATGCCCCACCACACCTGTGCGTAATTCCCTGAATGTAGTTTGGTTAGGAGCATCAGTAAGTAGGGGGGCAACCCCATGTTTTGCAGGACCCTCCACAATTCCTCCCTAGGTACCAGGTCAAAGGCAGTCTTCAGGTCTATAAAGGCCAGATAAAGACTGCCCTTGCCCAGCACCACCACCTTCCAATGCAGGAGCATTAGTCTAAAGGCCTGTTCGATAGTTCCAGTTCCCGACCAGAAACCCGCCTGAAAGTCTGACAAGATCTTATTATCATCTACCCATTGGAGAAGCCTCCCCAGGATCGCCTTCCCTGCCACCTTCTGGGAGGAGTCTATGAGGCTTACGGGCCTGTAGTTGGCAGGGCTGTCCCGACATCCCTTTTTGAAAATCGGGACAACCTCCGCCCCTTTCCAGGAATCGGGCACAGGACCTCCCTCCAAGATTGCGTTCAGTAGGGAGGTGATCAACTTACCCCATTCCTTGGGGAAGGCTCGTATCAGGTCGCCTGGGATCCCAACTGGCCCTGCAGCTTTTAGTGGGACCAGGGTCTTTATTACAGTTTTGACCTCCCTAGCGGTAAAGGCATCGGGGAGGTCAACCATTACTTCGACCACCATGGATGGAATGTCGCTGTTGCCCCCGCCAGGTAGGGAATGCAAGGCCTCGAAGTGGTTGTACCAACTCAGGGCTGGAATGTTACATGTGACCAACGTGGCTACCGGCCTATCCCTATTCCTGACCATGCTCCAGAAACCCCTAGCATCCCTTCCTATACTGGCTGCCAAGAGGTTCGCCCAGAACTTTTCCTCCCACTCCTTCTTCGCTGCCTTCAATGTTTGATAATAATCCTTTCTTGCAAGCCTGGTAGCTACTTGGGATTTAGATTTACCTGCACCCACCAAGGCTTTTTTCATAGTCCTACATTTCTTTGTGTACCAGCCCTGTTTGATAGGTGGTCGCTCCCTATTATTAGCTCCCATGCGCCCACCAGGAAGAGTAAATAAATTACTTAGTTCTCTAGTTAGGTTGCAGAAAGTCAACGAGACCTCTTCAGAGACTTGGGAGGACAGGTCTAGTTTGTTTGAAGCTGCAAGCAGAAGACACCCTACGGCTGCAACTTTCTCTTGGGATAGGGTAAATTTAGCCCACTTCAACCGTCAACCACAGTTAGAGATATCGACTGCCTGGGGATTGGGGGCCATATGGGGGGGGATTTCTTCCTTCCCTTTAGCCACAGGGGAG
The DNA here is from genome assembly GCF_964263255.1 of Lissotriton vulgaris. Taxonomy (NCBI): domain Eukaryota; kingdom Metazoa; phylum Chordata; class Amphibia; order Caudata; family Salamandridae; genus Lissotriton; species Lissotriton vulgaris. Next base: position 948,758,882 of record NC_141691.1, on the reverse strand, counting down.
AAAGAACAAGCGAGAGGAGATTGTGATCACTCTCAATAGTCGGAATAATCTCCATATCCCTCAGGTCACCCCATAAACGTACATCAAGCAGGATGTAATCTATTCTTGATGTGTCATTTAGCCTGTTGTAGGTATGGGCCCCTTTCAAATCTGATTTAGACCTCCCATTGACTGCCCTCAAGTCAAATTCCATATTGAGGGAATTAATCTGTAAAGCTACTTGAGTCTACCTCTTAATGGGAGGCAAGGTCAGAGCAGGAATCCCCCGCCTTGAGTCCTCCTCTTCTGTGCCTAATACATCGTCTGAGTCGAGGGGCTCAAACGTGCAGTTGAGGTCACCCGCCACCACGATATGGGACCCAGGGGCGCGCCGCCTAAGGAGATCCTCTAGATGAGCAATTGTGGCCGATTGTGTACCACCCTTAGTTCCTCTAGCGTAGATGTTAAAGATGTCCAAAAGCAGGACACCCCTAGAGTCCCTTAGGGTGATGTTGAGGAGGTCGGGAGAATTAGTAGGATTCAATATGCTCATGTCATATCAGAAAGCACCAATACCAATGGCACTGAACATAAAGTCCAAAACACACAATTAATGGAATTCTTGAAGTCCATGGCCTTCAGACAAAGGAGGAAACTTCACAGGGTAACTTGCCGACATATAATATTAGGAGTAAACACATTAGGAGTCCCCCTGAAATTCTGACTGGTCAGCCACAAACGTTAACGACTCCAACAAAATTAAAAGTTCCGCAGGAACACCTCATTTGTTTAAGCTCACCCAGAAACTTCAGCTGCTAAAAGTAGGCAAAATCTCCAGGAAAAACCAGAGGAACTGGACACAGTATTCTTGATTCCCCAGTCTAATTTCTAGCAAGACCCTCAGAGAACACTTGCAATCTTGAGTATCTCAGACTCTGTTATCGACAACTCTGTGGGTTTGAGTGACTAGCTATGACAATGGAGAACTTGCATTCAGTCCTATGTGCTATACATGGAAGGCCTACATAGAAGGCCTTACTATAACCTCCTTTAATGACACTCAGTCATTAGGAGGCTGATTCACAGAACTAACTTAAGACAAAATCCTAAACGTACTACTTTTGGTATTCACAGAAGTTAAGATTTTGTCTTAAGACAGACTTAAGACAGAATCCTAACTTAAGTCTGTCTTAAGTCTGTCTTACGTCTGTCTTAAGACACAATCCTACCTTCTGTGAATACCAAAAGTAGTAAGTTTAGGATTTTGTCTTGTTAGTTTTGTGAATCGGTCCTAGGAGATTCCAAGATTCACGAGTCTTGCAGGCATACAAACACATGATCTGCCCTTCACTGCTTTTGTCAGGTGCACATGCCAATGCATTGAACCATCCTTCCTGATAACACCTAATGCATGTTTATTCCACTGCTATGATCTAGCATTGCTTCACTATGCAACATTTGCGGAGTCAGAGATAGAGCAACGTGCACATGTTTGTCTATTTCAAGCAGGAAAGTTCTTGGAATCGTGGTGGTGGGTGGGATCATGATTGTTTATATTTCATTGTGAGATTGGACGTGCACTTTTGATATAGATTTAACCGCAATTATAATGTAATATATGGGGAATATATCTGTACAGGATGCGAAGTAATTTTGGAAGTCAGGATTAAGCTATGACTAAAACGTAAATAAATCTGTAGCTACTTCTCAATATTTTAGGGCATACACTCTCATAAGAATGAGCGAACTGTTCTGTAAATAATGATTCTATCAGTTCTTATCATTTTGTAATAAAGCGACGGAAATTGAATTTAATAAATGAGCTCAGCTGGTTTTTATATTACTTGGAGGAAAGAATATTCATTAAACTCAATTATTTCACAACTTATCTTGAAAGCGGATCAAAGGTTAGAAACATTAATACGGTGACAATAACGACAGTGCATCTGCTTTTAAATGGGCAATTATTCATAACTATGTCTGACATGCTGGACGCATTTTTTAGAGACCAAAGGGCCTTCTTGAGAAAAATGACATTATGTTCAGCAATTGGTTTTAATAAAGACTATTCGCTGCACAATGTAAAACAAAGAACCCTGCTGTCAACAGCACCGCGCGACAGTGCTGGGATCAAACAAGTAATCCGGTTAATGAGGCTTGTCTGGGAAACTAGCAGAACGCAGTGTCTTGGTGAAAGCATGTGAGTGATAGAGGCACTTGCCACACTCTAATGGAAGACTAATAACGGAGAGGTTTATTTTCACATTCCTCTGACAGAGAGATTAATTGACACAGGAACACCACAGCACCTTAAGCCTATTTCTTTGTGCGGCGGTTATTATTTTTCTGGAAACGTGAAGATCTTCCGACATCACGAAAAGTTAATGACTACCGCGCAGGCCACAAATAGACTGAAGGGTACTCGTGACTGGATCATCCCCGCATTGCCTGTCATACTCTGAGGAGCATTAGTGTCGCACCCGAAGGCTGTGCGGTTATTTTTCACCTTTGGGTTGATGTGCAATCGAAGCTGTTTACTTCATGAGAAACAAGGCAGGGGTATTTCATTGCAAATAGATATACTTTTTTTTTTCTTTTTTATTTCAGTAATTTTTTATTGAAAATTATATTTACATGGTGCAGAGGATATACATGGGAGATAACTGAAAACATAGACAAGAGAAAAGACAGGGAAGAGTAAACTAACGAAATGAGTAAAGCAAATGTAAGCAGAGCCAAGAAAGTTGTAAAGCGCCCTTAAAATTAAAATGTGTGACTGCATGGGAGAGCGGTAAATTTTGCAAGTAACATAGGACTTGATGTATTAAAGGTTAGCAAATTGCTTATCCCTTGTAAACCGATTTGTATCTGACAAACAGCTTGTTCTAATGTACAAAAGGGACCAAGGGAATGCTTTATTAAAAGTGTACGCTGCTGCAAATATTTAAACAGTTGATAACTTGAGATTTAGGCCCTCATGTCTCAAGCAATTTCATGGTCGGTAAGACTCCGATTTGTAAAATCAAAGGCTTTCCAACTGTAAAGTGTCATTTTTTTATTCACCAAACCCAGACAGTGATCCGGTAACATGTTACTGAATCGTTCCGAATTGCTAATTACGTTTAGGGATATATACAGAATAGATATTTGGAAGTGGTGTGTTAAGGGCGACCCATCTAGATACCGACAGCCTTTTTGTATGAAGGCTTGCAAAACTTTTACGCTGCCGGCATAAATAATGCGCCACGTTGTGCCATATTTACAAAGTGATTCAGAAAAGGGGGTGGTGATGAACAGAGTGTCTGAATTAAGCAGACCACTCTTACCCAGTCCAAAGATCAGGGCTTGATCCATCACCGTTTTTTAGCTCACTGCACCATCCCAGCTCAGAACTTGGCTATATGCAAATTAGTCTGACCCTGGCCCAGTGCATCATGGGAACAGGGCAGACCAAACTACCAAGCCAATTCTTATACTGGGAAGGAAACAAGCTACCGGGGACCGGTTTCTGGCATTTCAGCCGTCTTCGGCCCGGCTTGCTTAGGTGTGGCAGGGTATACTCAGACATGAGTCCCTTTCTCACTGCACCATCAGGATTCAAGCAAGCCGGGCCGAAGACGGCTGAAATGCCAGAAACCGGTCCCCGGTAGCTTGTCTCCTTTCTGGTGAAGAATTGGCTTGGTAGTTTAGTCTGCCCTGTTCCCATGATGCACTGGGCCAGGGACAGACTGATTTGCATATAGCCAGGTTCTGAGCTGGGATGGTGCAGTGAGATAAATAACGGTGATGGATCAAGCCCTGATCTTTGGACTGGGTAAGAGTGGTCTGCTTAATTCAGACACTCTGTTCATCACCACCCCCTTTTCTGAATCATATTTACAAAGTGACACATCTAAGCAGATGCGCCACTTTGTGAATCCCTCCGCAACATTATACCTGCGTCAGCTTTAATATAGGCAGTATACCTGCGTCAGGTATAATGTAGGCAGAGTGGGCGTCCTCCCGCTATAAAGGGTCGTAGAATTGGCGCAGTGCAATCAAAGAGATTTCACGGTGCCACTTCTAGGACTCTACTGCGTCAACATCTTATGCCTGTCTCACAGCAGATGTAAGACTGACACAGGCCCTTTCACATGGGGTTTGCCCCATGTAAAAGGACACTTTGCATGAATTGTGTCCGTTTTCAGACACACCCCAGCAGTACTTTTGCACGTACAGGTCAGTCCAAAACACTGACATATCTGTAACTCCTTACAACATGGAGCGACGTACATTAAATACGGAGCATTTATGGTGTCGCAAGAAGGGCACAGTGAAAACTGTTGTATAGCTGTTTTCACGCAGCAATGCAACAGTTTTCATAAATGAGGCCCTAAATCTTTTAAGCAACATATTAATATTTAGCAACCTAAATTTGGTCGCAAAACATTAATATTTTACCACTTCCTGAAAGGAGGTGGTAAGCTATTTGCTGGTCCCATGGGGCCTCTTCACAAAAAGTTTTTTTTATTAAAAGGCAAGGTTTCCTTTTATTTAAAATCAATCACAGGCATAGTAGTTTACCTAACCTAGCAGCCCACCATATCTATCATTGTAGCCAATAGTAGTGAGTCGCAATTTGCAACTTATTTCATGCATATTCATGAGTTAGGTCGAAATGCGACCAACTACGAATTAGAATTTGGCAAAACCTACTTATTAAAACAAAGGTCGATTCTCAAAATACTAATGGATTTGTTTAGAATTCGGTAGGCGAATTGCGACTAGTTCTCAGAAATCCATTTTAGCCAATTCCATTTAAGGAATTGCAAATTGTGAATCATTATTAGCCGCAATTTACAATTTCTTAAATAAAATCTCCGATTATGAGGGCCCTGATTTTGTGATTAATTATTTGTGATTTCATATTGTTGAATCACTACTTTAATGTATTATTCGTATTCTAATTTAAAATAGTAGCAAAATATGGAAGTTGCAAATGCTAAATACCAATGAATCAGTCTCAGATGGTGACTAAATACAAAACAGAAAAGGGGGGGGGTCTCATAAAAGGTTTCTGGCAGCACTTTATGCTCCGGTGTGGAAAATGTACATTCTGGTTGTACCACAGGAGAGAAGGATGCGAAAGGAAAGGAGTTTTTGGTCACATGTAACTTTATTTGACCAGATAAATGAAGAAATTAACATCAAATATAGGTTAAGTAGGCTGGTCATCATAGAGTTAATAGATGAACTTGAGCCCATACTATGGAGGCATACTCAGCAAATCCAGGACATGCCTACTCATATACATGTGCTAGGCTCCCCATGCTCCTTCTACCTCCTTAAATAAGAATTTTGGCAGTTGCAGGAGGTTATTGCAAAGTGTCCTTTCAATGGGTTTTGTTTGTACTTTTTTTTAAAGTAATGCTGTCCAAAATGTGTTTGCACATATATTTATCATGCATCCCAGCTGAACCTTGTGCCACTTTCATTAATATTTAATGCATAGCTCAGTTTGCACATGTAATTGTATACAAGGATGGCACTCATATGTTAATATGTTCATCCTTACATGCTGCATTTAGGTACTTCGGGGGAGTTAGACCCTTGCTGTGTTGCTGACGGGGGTTGTGAGGACGCCGCAGGCGCTGTGCCTGCTCGCCAGGTACCGCTGACCCTTCCTTACCGCTGCGGGACTGCGAGGCGTTCAAACCAGCTGCAGCCTCTTCCCGCAGCGGCCACGCCCCCTTGACACCAGAAAGGTATAACCTTTCGCAGCACCCGCTGCGCGGGTGCTACTCACTTCTGTTTCCTTCCTGCCTGGACCTTCAGGGGAGTTGGACCCTTGCTGTGTTGCTGACGGGGGTTGTGAGGACGCCGCTGGCGTTGTGCCTGCTCGCCACGAACCGCTGACCCTTCCTTACTGCTGCGGGACTGCGAGGCGTTCAAACCAGCTGCAGCCTCTTCCCGCAGCGGCCACGCCCCCTTGACACCAGAAAGGTATAACCTTTCGCAGCACCCGCTGCGCGGGTGCTACTCACTTGTGTTTCCTTCCAGCCTGGACCTTCGGGGGAGTTGGACCCTTGCTGTGTTGCTGACGGGGGTTGTGAGGACGCCGCAGGCGCTGTGCCTGCTCGCCAGGAACCGCTGACCTTTCCTTACCGCTGCGGGACTGCGAGGCATTCAAACCAGCTGCAGCCTCTTCCCGCAGCGGCCACGCCCCTTTGACAGCTGTGGGTTATAAGAGTAGACTGTGCTTCCGCGCAGTGGGACGGAGCGCGGGGCTAAGCCCGAGAAAAGGGCGGGCCCTCTGAGGCCCTCGTAGGCCAGTGTAGGCTGGGCTGGGCCTACCCTCTTACGCCTGCATTTTCTGGAACTGTGGTTTTGGACTCAGGCTAAGGACATGGCATCGCCGGCTGTGGAGGGACCCACTGGGAGGGTGGTGGGAGCTAGAAATGGGACATTGGATAATTATTTCTCCAGGGCCCCGGGTGAGGGCGATAAAGAAACTTCTTTGGCTGAGCGCAGGGCAGAGCGTCATCGCTCAATCGAAAATATGAAAAATAGGCCCCTTATCGACACCACTCCTCACCTTGTTGCCCGGGAGGGAGGCTCCTCAAATATTAGTGAGGTCCCACTATCACAAGAAGGTGTCCCTCTTTTATTGCGGGATTGTATTCCCAATCCCTGCTTGCTTCTCGACTAGGTAATAAGCGCCTCCCCCCCTCCCAGTCTCAGAGGTTCGGCGGTTGATCTAACCATCCAGAGTCCTACTGTAGTAAAGCCAAGGAAGACAAAGCTGAAACAAGTTACTGTGGTAGAGACGCATGGCCCACCTCCAAGTAAGAGAAGAAGGAAGCTGAGGGGAGGGCAGGGCAAAGCTAAAATTCCCCACTCCGATTTTGGGACAGTCTCAAAACCCGTTGCTATCCCTGATACGGTAACAGTGGAGGTGCTGTAGGAGAGTAGGGTCTGCAATCCTATGATCACCCAGATTTTTTGCTTTTGTTTCACTGGGTTACGACTTTCTCTGGCTGTGGGCCTGCCAATCAGACCCACAGCCTGGCTGTTCTCTTTCTAAATTACGAGATGTACCCTAGGTGCATTTACCAATTGGTACTGGGCCACCTTATCAGACCCTGTAACTCGGGGCATAGGTGTACCCAGGGCCGCCAGGGGCTGCAGCATGTATTATGCCACCCCTGGCTGGCCTCCTAAATTTGACACAACTGGCTGCATGACAGCTGGGGCGAAGTCGTGTAATCACCCTTCGCTTTAGATATAGTAGCTCTATATCTAACCATACAATGGACACCCGAGTCCCTATCAGTCACTCCTATGGCAGGCCTTGACAATCCTGAAGGCAGAGTGCATGGGCTCGTGTGAACTAAGCTCTGGCCCGAGCCGAGCCCGGTTGCAGCTTGCGGAATCAAGACCCAATGGCTGTTCCATGATAACGCGTACCATATCGGTAACTTCGGTGTCGCGTTATCAAGACATGTCGAGTAAGGTGTCATACGAATCGGGATGCTGCCCTCTCACCGACTCTGGCGACGAGGTTAGCATTCCGCCCTTCTAGAGGGACACGACATGTACGTAACTGTGAACCCCGGTTAAAGTTAACGAAAGCCTCAGCTCCACAAAATGGATGCTGCCACCACAGACACAAGTCTGACCTCCTGCGGCTGGGAGTCCTTCCAGCGAGGAGCACTTGGACAAAGGGTTTCCTGTCGAGGGCGGTGTTCGCACCGTCCCAGACAGGGTTTGTGTATTCTGGGTAGGTAGGGCTTTTGCGAGAAGGTGACTGCGGAGTGGCACCCCGGTGCTCACTACGCATCTGCCGGTTAGAACCAGTTCCAGGGGCGACAGCCCTGGCCTGGGGAAAGTCCGGCAGGGGAGAGGGGTGTAACTACCCCCTTCCTGGTCCCACCCTTAGGGCAGGACCTAGTCATGTACCCACCCCTTTCTTTAGGATAAAGGCCGGAGCGGGGACCCTTCCAAATTAGATCATCTTTGAATCAAGAATACTTTCTACGAAAGGACTTCAAGACTCTTCTTAAGATTTCTCCCTTGTGACTAAGGAGTAGTCACCCTGCATCAGCGGGCACCATCTAAGAACTCTGCGGTTTGCTGCAAGTCCTTCCTCAAGGAATCCGACGGCCCAGCTCGACGAGAACCGGCTTCCCTGGCACCTCTGACCTCTACCCACGTCATCAGCTCAGCTGTGATCTGTGGGTGCGACGAGACCTCGAGGGACCGGCCATCATCAGAACCTGCACGCTCTTAACCAGCACGACCATCGAGGTAACTCTCTGGTGAGTGCTCTGGGGTCCGAGAAGCCCCGACCCTGAGTCGCTCCAGCACCGAAGTGCAGTCTCCCAGCATCTCCACGATCTGCGTGGGGCCCTTCTGCTCGCTGCTCAGCACGTTGTCTGGTCACTTGCCGCTGGCTTGTGCCCTTCTGTGACGACGACCAAGAATCAACACTGCCGGTCTGGTTGCTCCAGACTGGCCCCTGCTTCCATCTTTTGAGAAGCACCCCGGACCCTCCTGGTCCACCCAAGACGCCGACAGCGACATCCGTCGTGGGACAGCTCGCACCTCCACCGTGGTCGCCGACAACGCCTCCTGGTCCGAGAGACTGCAGAGCCTAGCGTCGCCCACTCACCTGGTCGAGGTGACGGCCAACTGGTGCCTTCCTGGTACCCTCTGACTACTGGCTAGTAGTACGAACTTGGTCCCCTCTGCTTTCAGGTTTTCATCAATTGCTACGAACTATTCAACACTGGTCGCCGGCCAGCAACTCCTTTTCTTCCGGCTCCTGGCTCGTCAGCGAAGACCCCGACGCCTGTAAGACTTGTGCAGCCGCAGCCCTCGTGGCTAGGTAACTCGGCATTACGGTGCCTGCATAGCCTCCTTACTCTAGGGTCCCGAGTCCCTCGCTTCCGACTTGCCTTAATCTTTCCGTGTCCTCGGACACTTGTCTTTAAACTGTGCACTTGAAGTATTTGCTAAAGAGATTTGGTTGTGCTTAGTACCCTGTCCTCATAAAGAGTACAGGGCTGTTGTGATTCTTAATAAATATACTGTTTATTTTCATAACACTTGTGTGGTGTCCTTTCACTGGGTGTTCAAGGGGTACATGTGTGGTAAACAGCTGGCTTAACGCGCCCTCTCGAGTCTTTAGCCTTAGACTGCTCGTATCCACGCTACTAGGATAGCTGGTCTATAGGTTGACTTACAACCAAACACCATAAGGGTCGTTGGAACGATACATAGCGGTCGCTAGAATAGCGAACGTTGCATATCGGGCCAACTTCTCACATTGGTGGCAGCGGTGGGATTTGAGCTTGCTGTTGTTTTACCACACGTATCCTAAGAATATCTTGTTGAAAGATCGCACAAGTACTGTTAGTACATATAACTAAAGCTTAGAATACTCTGAGTTCTACTGAACCAGCTGTTGTAGCTCCTCAAGGCTTAGCACACCTTGGCTACAACTCTTAGCAAGGGAAAAAGTAGGTAAACACATAGTGTAGGTAGGTGCATCACTTACACCACACTAGAAGCAGTATGTCGGTCACAGGAGGAAACATCGAGTCTCCCCTGGTGTCAGTTGACCCTCCACAGGTCATCCCGTCAAGATATACTGCGCTTAACTTCCATGAGTTACGACAAGTATGTACCTCTAGGAAAATTAAGCAAGGGGCTAACCCCACCACCTCCTTTCTGATTGGTCTCCTAGAGACTTATGATGCCAGAAAGGCTGAGAAGCTTCTTAGCCCTTCTAATCCAGAAGGAGAAATGCCTCCCCTCGAGGGAACCCGGGACGATCCTGACCTCATTCACCTCGCAACCGAGAACGAGGATGTGGAGGAGGATGAGGATGAGGATCTCTCTGGGGACGAGGCAGATAAGGGACAGGTAGAGGTCGTCAGACTAAGCAGGTCCAACTTAAGCAAACATGATAGCGGTACTGGGGGACCCCTGGGCCCACTATCAGGTCAGCTTAACGTGGGGAATGGACGAGCCAGATCTCTATCAAGAGGCTCTGGCAGATCCCTTCATACCAACGGCTCTCACAACTCTTCTCAAAGAGGGATGACGTCCCCTCAGAGGAGAGTGTACGAAGCGAAGGAAAGGGCAGCTAATCTGCGGATCGAAAGGGAAGAACTTGCCCTGGCCAAAGAAAAGCTTGCTTTCGCTAGAGAGCAACAGTTAAGTGGGGCAGTCCCCACTGGTGGCAGCAATGTACCTAGTCATAGGGAAAAGAGTTTCGATACGAAACACCTTGGGAAGATAGTGCCCCCCTTTAAACAAGGGGACGACATCCACAAATGGATTACTGCTTTGGAGAGGGCCTGCACTGTGCAAGGCGTTCCCCAGAGTCAGTGGGCAGCTATCTTGTGGCTCTCCTTTGAAGGTAAAGGAAGAGACAAGCTCCTCACCACAAGGGTAGAGGACGCTAACAATTACCAAGTCTTGAAGAATACACTCGTTGAAGGGTTCGGCCTAACCACTGAGCAGTACAGGGTGCTGTTCAGGGATACCCAGAAAACGCAGTCTCAAGACTGGTCTGATTTTGTCGATTGTGCCACTAAGGCTTTTGAGGGCTGGTTGCTGGGCAGTAAGGTTACTGATTACAAAGGATTGTATAATTTGATGATGAGAGAACAAATTTTAAACAATTGTCAGAGCCAGTTGTTGCATCAGCATCTTGTCGACTCGGATCTGACCTCTCCTCAAGAATTGGGGCAGAAGGCAGACAAATGGGTTCGCACGAGAGTTAAACAGAACCAGGGCCAGAATCAAGGTGGTCAGAAGAAAGCAGACCAGAAGGGTAAAGATTCTAAGGGGGAACAAAATGACCAGAAGTCTTCGACAGGTCCCCAACAACCCAAAGAGGGTGGGGGTCAGGCTCCCCAAAAGAAGAAAGAAGGCCAATCCAAACGATGGTGCCAGTACTGTAAGAGTAAATCTCACTGGTTTAGTGAGTGCACCAAGAAAGGAGGAGGGCAGACTCCTGCCACTGCAGCCCCTAAGGCACCTGTGCCCCCTAGTACAGTCAGCAGTGGTAGTGCGCCTCCCAAGGGTTTAGTAGGGTTAACCCTGGGTTCTGAGGGGCGTGACAACTTAGTTGGCACACTCACTCAGGCTGTCCTTGTCAGTACAGGGGACGTAGACGTGTCCCCTGACGTAAGCCCCAATACGTTGGGCAAATACAGACAGACGCCTTTTATCAATGGAAAGATGGCTCAGGCCTATAGGGACACTTGTGCCAGCGTCACCATGGTGACGCCTAACTTCGTGGACCCTGGACAGATCATGCCAGGTACAGAATTCCTGGTGACCAATGCAAGCAATGTCACTACCAATCACAGTATGGCAATTGTAGCTTTCTCCTGGGGAGGGGTAACTGGCCAAAAGAAGGTTGTAGTTAGTCCAGACCTCCCAGTGGATTGTTTGTTGGGCAATGATTTGGAGTCGTCACAATGGTCAGAAGTGGAGCACCGGACTCACATGGAAATGTTAGGTTTGCCAGCACATGTGTTCGCTGTGACTAGGTCACAGGTCAGGAAATGCCCCACTGAACAGGTGCTGGATCCTGGAACAACGGACCAGACACCTCCCAAGAAAAAGAGCAGTAGGGTTAAGGCTGCGCCTTCCCCCTTGCCCCAGGTCGAGGATCAAGTCTCAGAGGAGGCTGACCTACAGGAATTGAGGGAAACTGAGCCGAGAGAGTTCGAACTTGATCAAGTTGAATTCTTGGGCTCAGGGGGACCCTCAAGGGAAGATCTGGGGAAGGACCAATTAGACTGCCCTTCTCTTGAACCCCTCAGACAGCAGGCTGCTGCTGAGGCTGCTGGGAACGCCACAGGTACCCACAAGGTATACTGGGAAGATGGACTCCTGTACACTGAGGCGAGAGACCCCAAGCCTGGCATGACCAGGAGGCTGGTCGTCCCCTTGTCTCAGCGTGGTTTCCTACTTACCTTGGCCCACGAGATTCCCTTAGCAGGTCACTTAGGCCAGACGAAAACGTGGGACAGGCTTGTCTCACACTTTCACTGGCCTCACATGAACGAAGATACCAAGGAGTTTTGCCGCTCCTGTGTCACTTGCCAAGCCAGTGGTAAGTCAGGTGGCACGACAAAAGCCCCCCTTATACCAATGCCTGTGGTGGGGGTGCCCTTTGAACGGGTGGGGATCGACATCGTCGGTCCCATGGAACCACCGACAGCATCAGGGCACAAGTTTATACTGGTGGTAGTGGATCATGCCACCAGGTATCCTGAAGCTATTCCCCTTAGGACCACTACAGCACCTGTTGTGGCAAGAGCCCTAGTTGGAGTGTTCTCCAGAGTGGGCTTCCCTAAGGAGGTCGTCTCCGACAGAGGTGCAAACTTTATGTCGAGCTACTTAACTGCTATGTGGAAGGAATGTGGTGTCAACTACAAGTTCACTACACCCTATCATCCACAATGCAATGGGCTTGTTGAGAGATTCAACAGGACCCTAAAAGGGATGATTCATGGACTACCGGAAAAGCTTCGGCGTAGATGGGACGTCCTGATCCCCTGCCTCTTGTTCGCCTACAGAGAAGTCCCACAGAAGGGGGTTGGCTACAGCCCTTTTGAACTTTTGTACGGACATCCTGTAAGAGGACCCCTGTGTTTGGTGAAGGAAGGATGGGAGAGACCTCTCAAAAAGCCGGCAACCAACATAGTGGACTATGTGCTCGGTCTCCGCTCGCGGATGGCTGAATACATGGAAAAGGCATCCGAAAACCTTAAGGCCAGCCAAGAACTCCAAAAAGCTTGGCATGACCAAAAGGCTGTCTTGACTGTTTACCAGCCCGGACAGAAGGTGTGGGTGTTGGAGCCAGTGGCCCCAGCAGCACTCAAGGACAAATGGTCCGGGCCCCACACCATCCTGGAGAAAAAGGGAGAGGTCACCTACCTGGTCGACCTAGGAACTCCCCGGAGCCCCCACAGGGTGCTTCATGTCAACAGGCTAAAAGCATATGTCGACAGGAAGGACATGAGTTTGCTCATGGCCATAGATGAGGGACAGGAGGAGGAGAGTGACCCTCTCCCCGACCTGCTCTCTCAGAATCCTGACGATGGCTCGGTAGATGGTGTTGTCTTTTGCGGCAGCCTCTCCGACCATCAGCAGAGCGACTGTAAACAGGTTCTTCAGTCGTTCCGACATCTGTTTTCTCTGACACCCAGTCAGACTGATTGGTGCACCCATGAGGTCGACACTGGTGACAGCCTGCCCGTAAAGAGTAAAATCTACAGGCAGCCTGATCACGTCAGAGACTGCATCAAAAGTGAAGTGCAGAAAATGTTGGAGCTGGGAGTCATTGAACCCTCGGATAGCCCGTGGGCTAGTCCCGTAGTTCTAGTGCCGAAACCTCACACCCAGGGTGGTAAGAGAGAGATGAGGTTCTGCGTAGACTACAGGGGTCTCAATGCGGTCACTAAGACTGACGCCCACCCAATACCAAGGGCAGACGAGCTTATTGATAGGCTGGCTTCGGCCAACTACTTAAGTACGTTTGACCTGACAGCTGGGTATTGGCAAATCAGGTTAGCTGAGGACGCCAAGCCTAAAACAGCATTTTCAACCCCTGGTGGGCATTATCAGTTCGTGGTGATGCCCTTTGGTCTGAAAAATGCACCTGCCACCTTCCAACGGTTGGTGAATCACGTCCTTACTGGGCTGGATGACTTCTGTGCGGCATATCTTGACGATATTGCTGTCTTTAGCTCCACCTGGGAGGATCACCTGGTCCACCTGCGGAAGACGTTAGAGGCACTGCAAGCAGCAGGTCTCACTATCAAGGCCACCAAGTGCCAGATAGGGCAGACACAGGTTGTATACCTGGGCCACCTTGTCGGTGGAGGTCAGGTTCAGCCACTGGAGAGCAAGATACAGTCAATCAGGGACTGGGCTCCTCCAACCACCCAGACTCAGGTTCGAGCTTTCTTGGGCCTGACTGGTTACTACAGGAAGTTTGTCAGGAACTATGGTTCCATCGTGACACCATTAAACGAACTGACAAGTAAGAAGATGCCAAAAAAGGTTCAGTGGACAGCGAGCTGTCAAAAAGCATTCGATGACCTAAAGCAGGCCATGTGCACGGCGCCTATCCTCAAGAGTCCGGACTACTCCAAACCATTCATTGTCCAAACAGATGCTTCTGAGTTGGGTGTGGGAGCTGTTCTTTCTCAACTGAATTTTGATGGTCAAGACCAGCCCATTGCTTTTATAAGCAGACGGCTGACCCCTAGAGAGAAGAATTGGTCAGCTATTGAGAGGGAGGCCTTTGCTGTGGTTTGGGCCCTGAAGAAGTTGAGGCCATACTTGTTTGGCACTCACTTCAAGATTCAGACCGACCATAAGCCCCTCTTGTGGCTAAATCAGATGAAGGGTGAAAACCCCAAACTGCTTAGGTGGTCCATTTCCCTACAGGGGATGGACTTCACAGTGGAACATAGACCTGGTACTGATCATGGCAATGCCGATGGGCTCTCCAGATATTTCCACTTAGAACAAGAAGACTTACCTGGTCAAGGTTAGTTAGTTGTTCCGACGTTTGGGGGGGGGTCATGTAGGAGAGTAGGGTCTGCAATCCTATGATCACCCAGATTTTTTGCTTTTGTTTCACTGGGTTACGACTTTCTCTGGCTGTGGGCCTGCCAATCAGACCCACAGCCTGGCTGTTCTCTTTCTAAATTACGAGATGTACCCTAGGTGCATTTACCAATTGGTACTGGGCCACCTTATCAGACCCTGTAACTCGGGGCATAGGTGTACCCAGGGCCGCCAGGGGCTGCAGCATGTATTATGCCACCCCTGGCTGGCCTCCTAAATTTGACACAACTGGCTGCATGACAGCTGGGGCGAAGTCGTGTAATCACCCTTCGCTTTAGATATAGTAGCTCTATATCTAACCATACAATGGACACCCGAGTCCCTATCAGTCACTCCTATGGCAGGCCTTGACAATCCTGAAGGCAGAGTGCATGGGCTCGTGTGAACTAAGCTCTGGCCCGAGCCGAGCCCGGTTGCAGCTTGCGGAATCAAGACCCAATGGCTGTTCCATGATAACGCGTACCATATCGGTAACTTCGGTGTCGCGTTATCAAGACATGTCGAGTAAGGTGTCATACGAATCGGGATGCTGCCCTCTCACCGACTCTGGCGACGAGGTTAGCATTCCGCCCTTCTAGAGGGACACGACATGTACGTAACTGTGAACCCCGGTTAAAGTTAACGAAAGCCTCAGCTCCACAAAATGGATGCTGCCACCACAGACACAAGTCTGACCTCCTGCGGCTGGGAGTCCTTCCAGCGAGGAGCACTTGGACAAAGGGTTTCCTGTCGAGGGCGGTGTTCGCACCGTCCCAGACAGGGTTTGTGTATTCTGGGTAGGTAGGGCTTTTGCGAGAAGGTGACTGCGGAGTGGCACCCCGGTGCTCACTACGCATCTGCCGGTTAGAACCAGTTCCAGGGGCGACAGCCCTGGCCTGGGGAAAGTCCGGCAGGGGAGAGGGGTGTAACTACCCCCTTCCTGGTCCCACCCTTAGGGCAGGACCTAGTCATGTACCCACCCCTTTCTTTAGGATAAAGGCCGGAGCGGGGACCCTTCCAAATTAGATCATCTTTGAATCAAGAATACTTTCTACGAAAGGACTTCAAGACTCTTCTTAAGATTTCTCCCTTGTGACTAAGGAGTAGTCACCCTGCATCAGCGGGCACCATCTAAGAACTCTGCGGTTTGCTGCAAGTCCTTCCTCAAGGAATCCGACGGCCCAGCTCGACGAGAACCGGCTTCCCTGGCACCTCTGACCTCTACCCACGTCATCAGCTCAGCTGTGATCTGTGGGTGCGACGAGACCTCGAGGGACCGGCCATCATCAGAACCTGCACGCTCTTAACCAGCACGACCATCGAGGTAACTCTCTGGTGAGTGCTCTGGGGTCCGAGAAGCCCCGACCCTGAGTCGCTCCAGCACCGAAGTGCAGTCTCCCAGCATCTCCACGATCTGCGTGGGGCCCTTCTGCTCGCTGCTCAGCACGTTGTCTGGTCACTTGCCGCTGGCTTGTGCCCTTCTGTGACGACGACCAAGAATCAACACTGCCGGTCTGGTTGCTCCAGACTGGCCCCTGCTTCCATCTTTTGAGAAGCACCCCGGACCCTCCTGGTCCACCCAAGACGCCGACAGCGACATCCGTCGTGGGACAGCTCGCACCTCCACCGTGGTCGCCGACAACGCCTCCTGGTCCGAGAGACTGCAGAGCCTAGCGTCGCCCACTCACCTGGTCGAGGTGACGGCCAACTGGTGCCTTCCTGGTACCCTCTGACTACTGGCTAGTAGTACGAACTTGGTCCCCTCTGCTTTCAGGTTTTCATCAATTGCTACGAACTATTCAACACTGGTCGCCGGCCAGCAACTCCTTTTCTTCCGGCTCCTGGCTCGTCAGCGAAGACCCCGACGCCTGTAAGACTTGTGCAGCCGCAGCCCTCGTGGCTAGGTAACTCGGCATTACGGTGCCTGCATAGCCTCCTTACTCTAGGGTCCCGAGTCCCTCGCTTCCGACTTGCCTTAATCTTTCCGTGTCCTCGGACACTTGTCTTTAAACTGTGCACTTGAAGTATTTGCTAAAGAGATTTGGTTGTGCTTAGTACCCTGTCCTCATAAAGAGTACAGGGCTGTTGTGATTCTTAATAAATATACTGTTTATTTTCATAACACTTGTGTGGTGTCCTTTCACTGGGTGTTCAAGGGGTACATGTGTGGTAAACAGCTGGCTTAACGCGCCCTCTCGAGTCTTTAGCCTTAGACTGCTCGTATCCACGCTACTAGGATAGCTGGTCTATAGGTTGACTTACAACCAAACACCATAAGGGTCGTTGGAACGATACATAGCGGTCGCTAGAATAGCGAACGTTGCATATCGGGCCAACTTCTCACAGGTGCCAGAACCTCATCCAATCTTGCCACCACCGTTAGTAGGTGCTCCATTTGTCGAGGGTAACAACATTACAGACCATGTCAATATTCCTGGGGTCCTATCATTGAATGTACTACCGCCCGTAGCTTCATCGTCAGGGAACTTAGAATTCCTACTTAGGTCTCTGCTCTTGCCCATTAGTGAGAGTATAAAGAAAGTCGAGATTAGACTTACCATCTTAGAGACTGCCATAAGTAGTATGGTTACCCCTGCCAAGGCCCAGGTGACTGGGGCGGTTGCGCCCGTAACCGCTTTAAGGCTACCTGCTACGAATGTTCTAACAGCTCCAACTCAGTCCCCTAAGTTGAAGTCTCAGCCCCCTGGTAGGGCCGACCTGTACAACAAAAGCCCCCCCCTCTAAAGCCTTCAAGCAACCCAGTAGCAGAGAAAGGGGGTGATTCCCAGAGGGGGTTGACAACGGCCCCTACAGGAAACACGCGGGAGGATCAGGGTAGCTCCAGACACATTAGAGTCCCAGAGACCAAAAGGCCGCAAGTAGAGATACCTCCACAAGTGGTGCCTTTTGTGGTCGTCTTGACAGGGGTCCCGCCGTTATTAGATAATAAGAGAGAGGGTTATGCCCAATTGAAAAATAAAATAACGCATTGGTTGCGCACCTACAGGCCCATTGCACATAACATCGACAGGGAGATAGTGCATGTTAGGCGGCTTAACTGGTTGGGTGGCAGACGTAAAGATATTGAGGGTGACCTGGTGGTGGTTAATTTTAGAGACCCGTGTGCAGCGGACTATATATTAAATTGGCCCACTGGAAGCGGGGATAATCGTATCACCCCACGGGCTTTGACATATTTTTACCCTAGATCCGTGATGCTTCCCCCACCTTACACAAATGGGTTGTACCCACCCCATGCGATCGCCCCGCCATTATATAGCAATAGGTATGCCCCTCACGGCCAGTATCCCGTCCAGACGGTTGACCCCTTTGGCTGGATCACAGCACCCCAGAGAAACAACAGAACTTCCAATATTAGAATTGAACACTTGAGGCCCTTTACCCCTTTGGAGACAGGCAACAGGTTTTCATTGCTATCTGGTATGGAAGATTGCGGTTGATGCTCACAGCCCACGAGGGAGAAGGGTGACCAACTAAGCATGGTTAAACCAAAGGGAACTGATCTTGAGGTTCCAGGGGTGGCAAGAGAAAATGACAACAGACAGGCAGGTCCCCCGGTAGCCCAAAGCACGGTTTGTAGTATCACCAGACCCACCACAAATGTACCGTGTACAGTCCACACAGCTGGTAGCACGGTACCCTCCGAGCCATCTACCCTTGTGGATGCTATTTCCATGACTAAGGAGGGGGAAAGGACTGGGGGCAAGGGGGCTCCTGGTTTGGCTCCCATAGGTTGCAAGGGTATACACCTGTTAAACTGGAATGTGGCAGGGTTAAAAAGAAAGTTGGCTCTACCGGAATGGCACACTTTCATTGAGAAGTTTGATGTCTGCCTATTCCAGGAAACCTGGAGCCTGCTCCCACTACACAAATCAGGCTACACTACATATTTATCCCCCGCAGTAAGTAATGGGAAGGGCATCAAAATTGATCTGGATTGGGAAATTGCTATTCAAGATTCAGCATGTAGGGACCCCCTCCACCTCTCAATTAGGGGATATGCTGAGAAGAGTAGGCTTGAATTATTTAATGTCTATGCTAGAGGGACACCGGGGGATACCTCTTCAGTAACCCTAACAAGTTTAGACTTAGCAATAGCTAAGTGTTCCCCTTCGGCAAAAATCATAGTGGGCGGGGATTTTAATTGCTCGTTTGAACCTCTTAGCGGGGACGATCCCTTGGGTATTGAGGGAGAAGACTCCAGATGGTCCATTCCAGCCTTGTCACTACCCCCTATTCGAAAATGGTCAGCAAGGGCAATACAAATTAACGCCCTCACTAGGGAACACAATTTAAGAGCACTAAACGGTAGGACTGTGTCCGACAGGGTTGGTGCTATGACTTTCAACAGGCTTAATGGTCCGTCCAGAATTGACTACATCTTACTGGACGTTAGATTGTGGAAAGACCTAATAGATATGGAGGTGGTGGCTACACAGGATAGCGACCACAACCCCCTCTGTAGCAAGTTCAGGTGGGGCAACACAAAGGGTGGGGAGATCAGTGCTCCCTTGAGGTTAACTAAAGAGGTAGCCCCCTACAGAAATGGGACAAGGCACAATTAAAGGAAGAGCAACTTGGGAGTATAAAATCCCTTGTGGTAGAACTGACCCTGGACTTGGCGGCACGGCAACAGGGGTTAGGACATGTCCCGGAACCGCCCATTGCTTTTGATATAGCTTACAAAAATACAATAGATCAGGTAAGCCAATATTTCTCAACTAAAGGGAAAAGCCGCAGAGCTCACAACATACCCCCATTACTAGTAACCCCTGGTACTCGGCCCAGTGTAAGGGGAAAAGACAAGACCTAACAGCTGCCCTACTCAAAAAAGATCCCTTACTAGTTAGAGCGGCTAGGAAGGATTATTTAAGGGTAGTGGCACAGGCCAAACGTGATTGGGAGGAGCAACATTGGCAGAATTTAAATTGTGCTGTCACCATGAGGAACCCAAGGTTATTTGGGACCTTATTAACAATGCTAGACAACAGAGTGCACAGCCACTAGCCACCCACATAACAAGTCAGCAATGGGTAGACCACTTCTCGACATTATATGGTGGATCTGAAATTGCCCCTTGTTTAACGGTAGCCAGGGGCAGAGAAGGGGAACTTATAAGGGAGCATGAGGATCCATTCTTGCCCTCGGAGGTAGTAGCGGCTATCAGACATCTGACCCCGAAAAAGGCGGCCGGACCGGATGGGATACCGGGGGACCTTTTGATAAAGGAACCCAGGGCTTGGGCTGAACTAATTGCCCTTATAATGAACCTTATTGGCAGGGGACACCCCGTGCCATACTCTTTGAAGGGCACCGAGGTTGTCACCGTGTTTAAAAAGGGGGCTAGAGAGGACCCTGCCAATTACAGACCCATCAGTCTGATAGACGTGATTCAGAAAGTGGTTGGCAGGGTCATTATCTCAAGGGTTGGAGCCTGGATGGAAGAGGAACAAATCCTCTCCCACCTTCAAGCAGGATTCCGCCAAAAGGTGGGCACGGTGGACCAGGTCTTTCGCTTTTTTGGGATCTACTGGAAGTCAGTTACCATCAAAAGGGGTAGCCTTTATATGGCTTTCATCGATCTCAAGACGGCTTTTGACCTGGTCCCTCGAGCAAGGCTATGGGAGACGTTGGAGAAGATGGGTTTCCCCGGGTCTCTTTTGAATTTTATTGTAAGGCTCCACGAGGGGAATTATGCGAGGATCAGATGGGGCACCCAGGGCCAGTTGACAGATAGGGTGCCCGTGAGGAGGGGAGTACGCCAGGGATGCGTTATGGCACCGACCCTCTTCTCTCTGTTTGTGAATGGAGTGGTGGACCATCTGAGAGAGGAAGAGGTGGACGCACCATCCCTTGCGGGGGAAAGAATCCCCACGCTACTCTTCGCGGACGACACCATACTGATCTCCACATCCCCGGTGGGACTCCAAAGGCTCCTAGACCGATTCAGATCCTTTTGTATAGACAGAGGACTCACTATTAATACCACAAAAACTAAGCTCATGGCCCTCTCACCATCCAAAAGATTTAGAAATAACTTTACGCTCAATGGGGCACCCCTGGAGTTGGTTCATTCATTCGACTATTTGGGGGTGCGGGTAAATAGTCGAATGAATTGGAAGGACCATCTGGCTAAAATGTTGCTCAGCCATAAAAGAGTGTCAGGGGTGACTCTGAGAGAGCACCGGGAGTCAACGAGTAAACCCGTGGCACCGGTCATGGCAATATATGAGTGTCAGATCCTCCCGGCCGCACTGTATGGCTCGGAGTTATGGGGGTACGAAAATGTTACAGAGTTAGTTGCAGCGGAAAACAAGTTTCTGAGGGACTTGGTGGCTCTCCCTATCTCCACCCCTCTAATTCCCTTGTGGCTAGATTTGGGTAGGCGTTCTTTTAGAGATCTAGTGCGGCTGCGCCCCCTACTATTTTGGGTTCGACTGCGAAGGACTGGGGAGCTCGCCAACTATGCTGCCGTGTTGGATGAACTAATTCTGTTGGACCGTTGCAATAAGATTGGGTGGTTGTCTAATGTGAGGCAGCTGTTGGTGCAACTGGGCTTGAGGGATGCGTGGGTGAGTCAAAAGCCGCTTCCCAAACCAGTGATTAAGAAGCTATACTGGGACTGGATCCAGGCAGAGGCAACACGCAATGGAGGTGGCGGTACACTCACAGAACGTTTTTTAGAGTTCAAATGGTCTAGGAAGTTGGAACCCTTCCTAGACCTCATAGCCAAGCCCCTGCATAGAGCCCTTTCTCTAAAACTCAGGTATGAGACCCTTCCGGTGCACGAGTTTATCGCAGGGTGGTCCAATGCTGGTGGCTCTCGGCGCTCCTGCCCAGGGTGCGCGACCCCAAAGGAGTCTGTGGCGCATTTATTTTTTGCCTGCCCCGCCTACAAAGTTGCTAGGAAGGTTTGGTTAAAGCCATTATGTATGGGGTTGGGTTTGAGGTGTCACGAAATGGCCTTACGAGTTCTTACTACTGATCAGACCTCCTCTGCCATGGTATGCGGGGTGGCCAAATTCCTGAGCAGTGCATGGTTGACTCGTATTAGAAGGATGAAGCAACACCCTCCCCCGCCAAACAGTTAGTTGGCCCCTATTGGTTGGGGGATATGCAAAGACTAGTACGGCTCTGGAAGTCACTCCTACATCATGTATAGTGTAGTGATGAGAATGTTGGTGGGGGCTCACAAAAACCATTTCCTGTACTGTATAAGGTGCAGGTTTCACTATTTTAAGGAATTTTATTGTGTAAGGATTTATATAATGTTTTTCATCCTCTTCTCTCTTTTAAGTATATACTAATGTATAATTCTATAAAATGTACTCTTTTATGGTGGAATTTTTTACCGAATAAAGATTTATAAATACAATTCGCCAAATAACCAGGTGGTCTGCATTGCCACTTGCATTATTACTGAGTTAATAACATTATAGGCTTCACGTCGACCTGATACCATCATGTTTTGACATTCAGCCCTTTATGAACACCTGGTGAGGGAGAATCTTGAATCTGATTATTGCTCAGTAGGCAGTCATACAATTCTTATGTATACGTAGTATATCTGCCATTACTGAAAGGATTACATACCTTCTAATAAAGGTGAAAGTACATATGCAATTCGCCCATATATTATTACCTTGTACCTTAATTCATGGAGTCCAAGGGAGAGCAAATACAACAACTTGCATAACCACATCAAATCTGTCATTTACTGAACATATGATACTGCTCAGGGGATTGGAGGAGATTAGACTTAGAGATTCAGCCCTTCAGTGGCTGACAAGTTTTCTATCTTCTCATTTACAGGCAGTTAAAGTAGAAGAAGAGTGACCGGGGGTGGGCTCTCCGAGCCACTCGGCATACAACTTACCAGTTGGCAGCAGGGGTCCGGGTGGGACTGAACCCTCCATGATAAGCCAATGTGGCGCAGGGCTGCCAGCAACCCTAGCGCGACTCTCCCCGGCACTGTGGGAGAGCCGCTCATCCAATATTCAAGGCAAACAGAGGAGTCACCCCATAATGCCTTGCAGGCCTTGACCAGCCTGCAGGGTAGAACCGCCTTTCTCTACATTTGTGGTGGCCCCAGCAGGACGGGTCGCCACCAAGTGTGTTCCCAGTTGCAGGGGGAGCTTCAGGAGCAACACTGTCTCCCCCACCATGAAGAGGAAAAAGTCCCTCCCTAAGTCTCTGGGGACTGTGAAGAAATAACTCCTCAAGGGCTCAGCCAGTGTTGAATCACCTCCTGAGCTGGAACTTTTGTTCTGGGGTGTATTAAGAAGTGCACCGAGAGGTGAAGGGCTGAGTTGCAATTGCAGAATTTCTATGAAGTGCATTGGCCAATGTTATTTCCATGGAGGGACAGGAAAGCCACTTGTGTAATGTGAGATCATAAGCCAAATGGGGTTATGTGGCCAGACATTCCTACTAGGGTGTCTCGCTGTATATACTTAATCCTGTGATTTTAACGGTGATGCCTTTAGGGGTAGTAGTTGCACTGCATCCAAATGATCAATAAATGTGATGAGTACTGTCATTCTAAAGTGATGCTTAAACATGCATTCTTGCTGCTGCGCTTAGGTGAAGAACATCCCAGACTGCTAGCCACTAAAGATGTAGAGGTTTATACTTCATGGTCAGTAGTAGATGCTCAGTCAGGGTTATGTGTCATCATAGCAGGTGTGCCCATTGTAAATGCTTGTTGAGGTAATGGGGTGGGTCGCCACTGGGATGGTTCTAGTGCACAGGGCCCTCGCTCCAGGTTATGTTCAACTAACTGCATCAGGGAGCAAGAGGATGTGCATACATGGGAGTGGTGGTACTAGACCCAACCCTCCTGTGGAAGGGGTAGAGATATTATGCAATGTCACAACGTTATTCCAACAGCTTATGTATAATTGTAAATTGGTGCATAGTATTGAGAAGTGTGTGTGTTTAATAAATGTGCTCTTAATTTTATAAAGCAAAGGTCCTTTCCCCGGTTCCACTGACTTGGACTGACCACTCAGTTATTTCTTTCTCTCTGCGGTGGCAGGGCAGAGCTGAAGTGGTTCATCCTGTAGTCATGATCAAACGGCCCTGGTATAAGTTAGAACAAGAATCGCTCGCCACTCAGTTGGCAGAGCTGAGACCTCAGCTCCTTGTGGACATCGAGGAGGCACAAGAGTGCTTCCATGACTGGTTGATAGCTAGTTTAGACAGCTGCATTCCAGCAAAACGGGGAGGTAAGAGGCGTGGGCCATCTAACCCTTGGTTCACAGACCTATTAACACAGGCAAAGAAGGGTTGTAAGCAATTGGAACGTGCCTGGCGCCGCTCTTATGAGTCCGCGGCCAAAGCAGTTTATCGAGAGGCAGTGAAAGAATATCACAAGCTCATCCGCAAAACACGGGCAGAATTTGTGGCCAATAAAATCTTGAACAGCGCTAATCCAACTAAGACCATCTTCTCGCTACTTAAAAATATGAAGAGCGCAGGTCTGCCTAATACTTCCCCTGTAGCCTCAAACCGTCACTGTGAGGCCTTAGCTCATCACTTTGTGGAGAAAGTAGAGCGGATCTATCAGAGCCTCTCTACAGGTAGTCCCCCAAATGAAGATGCTTTGTTGAGAGGGTCAGATACTGAGCCGAGTGGGGGCCTGTTGTGTTTTCCATTGCTGTCGCTTCAGGAGTTCGAGACGCTAAGTGTAAAAATCAAATCGGGCTCGCCTGCGGATCCAATGGCGGCATCCTATTTTCATCAGTCCTTACCATCTATTGCCCCTGTGGCCCTTGAATTGGCCAATTTATCATTGAAATCAGCCTCCGTTCCAAGGGTGTGGAAACATGCTAAAATCATTCCACTACTAAAAAAACCCTCACTTGACTCGGACGACCCTGGTAACTATCGCCCCATTTCCCAACTGCCGTTTATGGCTAAGGTGGTGGAGGCACATGTTAATTCCATCTTGTCCAGATACATAGAGGAGCACAATATCTTCGACCCTTCCCAACACGGGTTTCGTCCTCGGCATAGCACCGAATCTGCTCTTCTTGTTGTCACAGAGACTATACGTAGTCGGTTGGATGAAGGTGACTCCGCGGCCTTGGTCCTATTGGATTTAAGCGCCGCTTTTGATACGATGTCCCATACGATCCTTCTCCAACGGCTCTGGACAATTGGAGTCAGAGGTGAGGCTTTGGCCTGGATTTGTTCCTTTTTGGAAGGGCGGTCGTTCCAGGTATCTGTGCCCCCCTCCCACTCGCAGGAACATGCCCTGTGTAGAGGGGTACCCCAGGGCTCTATTTTGAGCCCACTGTTATTTAACCTTTATGTGGGATCCCTAGCGGAGGTAGCCAGAGGCAGAGGGTTGTCTCTAATGTCGTATGCTGACGACACCCAGTTGGTGATTGCCTTCTCAAAGAAAAGTTGCGCCAACTTGGAGTCCTTCAAAGAGGATCTGGCTATTATCTCAGACTGGATGAAGGCTAATTGCCTTCAACTAAATGCTAGCAAGTCTGAGATTCTTTTAATTGGGAAGGACCAGGAGCTCTGGTCTGAGCTGTGGTGGCCTGAACATCTGAAACCTGCCCCGCTTCCAAAGCAGGCGGTAAAGAACCTGGGTGTCTGGTTCGACTCTGGCCTAACTTTTGAGAAGCAGACCAGAGATGTTGCTGCTGTCTGCTTTGGGCTCCTGAGAGGACTGAGGCCTTTGCTTGGTCTCTTTCCGCCCAGCTTTCGCCAAACCATAATGCAAGCCTCCATTCTTGCGAGGCTTGACTATGGCAACGCCTTATATTTAGGTGCCAATAAGGCAAGTATCAAACAACTGCAGTGGGTCCAAAATGCGGCAGCCCGCATGCTAGTGGGACTCCCAAGATCACAATCTGTTGCGCGAGTACTTTTGAAACTGCACTGGTTGCCGATTGCAGCCCGTATTCAATTTAAAGTGCTATGCACTGTACATAGAATCTTGAAACAGCAGGCCCCTACTGGTCAATCTGGCCTGCTGAAGCCCTATCTTCCTAGGCGCGTTTTGCGCTCCGCAAACCATGGTTTCGTCTGTGTCCCTCGAGTAAGGAAAGCAAGGGCTGGGGGTCGCTCTTTTGGTTTTATGGCAGCTAAACTCTGGAACTCTCTTCCAGTTATCATTCAAGCGATTCCCAATCTTTTGACATTTCGGAAATCATTGAAAACATGGTTGTTTCCCATTCTGTAACTTTCCGCATTTGTTAGTTTCTTAATCGCTCTGACGGTTTCTGGTTGCGCTGGGACGCCTCATCGCTGGGGCAGCCATGCGCATTATAAATCTTATATAATAATAATAATAAGTACAAACTGGACAATCAATTATTGAGTGTTATTTCTGCGTACCTGTAAATGGCAATTACTAGACCACACCACCTTCCTTGAGTAAGCCTCAGATTGATCTGCAACACTACCCTCTGAGATTCAGGTGCTACAATTGGGTGTTTGGTTCCCAGTGAAGGACAAATGTAGTCATGTTATTTGTGCAGGCCTCACAGATACTGCCTCATTTTCCAACATTGGTATGAAACATAGTATCCCATTCTGGTGAGCATTTATAGCATTTGATAAGTCCAGGTGTGCCACATATTACCTATGCAGTAATGACCAAATGGAGGAGCGCAAGGATATGAGAAGGGTTCAAAGTATTGGTTATGTGAACTATAGGTATGAGAAAGAAAAGCCCAGTGCACATATATGTCATATGAAGATATTATGGTTTAAATGTAAACTCTATTGATATGACTGAGTTATGTTGATTATCATGTGCTTGCGGAATGGTGCTTTCCAGGAAATTATTGCATACAAATGTTCAAAACCATATTGTACACCTTTGAACCCTAACACTATAAACAGTACACCTGCATGATGATGGTGTGTACTAAAAATATAGGGACAGCAACTGATACCTACATCACAGATGGGGGTGTAGGGGTGGATTGACCTTGGGTTGGGGGACAGGAGAGGTAGGGGTCCTGGGAGATTCCAACACTTTTTAAGAGTAGGGAGGGTTTCCACAGAAGGGGCCCCAGATATCCATCCAGCTGAAAGTTTTCTTGCCATTGGCGCAGGCCAAAACCACTGTAAGGGCGGGGCAGGAGGTTTCTTTACACCGGGTAGTAACACCCAAGAGTTCCCATGGTGGGGGACCCCCAAGCAACTTTTCCAGCGGTGGGAGGAGGGTGTGATATATTTGTGTGTCTGGCCGGCCCCCCAGGTTTACTGGCGGGGAGGTGAGCAACCCAGGGGTGGTCCATGGTAGTGGCTGGCCTAAAGGGAAGGTAGTTTTCGAGTGAAGGTGTGTAGTGGTAGCCCCTAGGTACCCTAGGTGGGCTAGGTAACTGACCCAGTGGAGATCTGAGTGGGAGTGATGTGCTCCCTAGATTCCAGGTGAAGGGTTAGTGATGGACCCTGAGGTGGTTACCGCAGTGGTGGCTCATGTTGGCGGGTGGCCCCAAAGGAGGGATAGTTCTTGAGCTAGGAGGTCACCCTCGAGTTTTTGTGGTGAGCCTGAGGTGGTGGTTGGTGGGATGCCTGGCCAGTGACCAGCCAGGTAGGTTCTATGGGATTTGTATCCCAGGACCAAAAGCAAGAGGGTGTTCCCCAGCTCGATGCAGGAGGTGCACTTCAGCAAGGTAGTACCACCCTGAACACAGGTGGGGCCCATCTTAAGTGAAGGGACCCTGTGTTTCCCAAAGGGGTGTTGCAGGCCTAGCCGGGATCGTTAGGGTCCCTGGCTGAGTGTGGTAGTAGTACCCTGAAGGCATGTGGGGCCTATCTTAAGTGAAGGGACCCTGCTGTCCAGAAGTGGTAGTGCAAGCCATCCAGGGATCATGTGGGTCAGTGGACAGTCTCCCAAGGCCTGCTGGGCGACCAGGGAGAGCCATGGGAGGCGGGCCAGGGTGTAGCTAACTCGTGCCCACAGACTCTCCAAGGGTACTCCGGGGGGAGAGCATGCCTCTCGGAGGGAAGGGTGCCTAGGCTAGGGGTGGCCGGAATTTGCGTAGTCGTGCTACGCGAAGCTCCGTGAAATGGTAAAAAATCTCCGCGAGCACGCAGAGTTCCGCAAACACGCGGAATTGCTTTTTCCACCCATTCGCAAGGCTTTTTTCCTGTTCGTGAAATCCTGCAAATGCCATAAGCAGAACGGAATTTACCGCCCAGGCCTAGCATAGGCCCTGTTCTCGCAGCGGAGAGCAAGGAAGGGGTCTAGGTTCCCGGGGTAGTTTCTGTGTGGAGCTATTGATGGGGGAAAGAGCTGTAGGATGTCTGATGAGGCTCCTCCCTGACCCTACCAGTGTGGTGGTGAGGCCAGTCTAATGTCCTATCAGAGAGCCAGACCAGTGGCCTAAGGTGCTTTCCTGTGTGGGGAAAGTACGAATGTGTTGTATCCTCTCCGCTACCTTAGTTTGTGTTACAGCCTTTTGCTGGAGTTCTATGCAAAGCTTTCTATTCCTGGTGTCACCTAGTGGAATGTTCAAGGGTTGCTTAGTTGCCTGGTCACTGGGTTCTTTGTATTTGAAAACGGGTTTTGAGAAGCTGTTGGAGACGGATGTGAAACTGCCTTGCTTCTGGTCTGCTGTGTAGCTGTCTTCAGTGCCACAAATCTTCATTACAATTTGTGGCGACGATCTAGCTGCACAGCCACAAGCTGGACCCTGCGTGCATCGGTATACACCTGTTACAATGCAACTTTTACAACTACCTACTATTACAACGCAACTTTTACAACGCATACCATTACAACGCATTGCGCTGGGGGGCGTTCTAGGATAGGGAATAAGTATAATTTACTATCCAACACCTTCCCTAGTGTCCACGGGGACTGGAGTTGGAATAGTAAATTATACTTACCACTATCCAGCACCTCTAAGCGCTATGCGTTGTAATGGTATGCGTTGTAATGGTCGCGTTGTAATGGTAGGTAGTTGTAATGGTATGCGTTGTAACATGGTACATCCGCGTGCATCTCTTACTCGTACTTTCAAATACAAGATGTAAGGCCTTCTCAACCCTGCGATAAGACTGTTTTATTTTGTCCGTTCCTCGCTTTAACACACATCGCACTTCACCAGCATCAACTTTCCACTATGGGCATATCCAGAGATCAGATATATCATCACCTTACCTGTTACCGGCTCTTTCATTTTCATTCTGCATCTCGAGTGTCTTTAGTAAGGTTTTAGCTTTGAACCTGCATGTTGTTCCGAACTTCATTGCATCGTTTACAGCAAAAGTAAAGCCCCAACGTCTCTGGCTTGGTGTAACGCGTGCATGCGCAACAACAGTAGGCCTCATCTTGCCTGACCTGCCTGTCAGTTCACGGATCACGCTACGCTGATTTCGTCACAACCTTCTTGATCTCCTAGCAACCAGATAAGCTGTTTGGCAACAAAGGCTCTCATTACTGTTTTCAGGCGACCACAGTGATCAGCACGGTTTTAAGCTATTTGGCAACAGAGGCCCACATTACTATTTTCAGCCTATCATGATGATCGGCACTTCTTAAAGCTGTTTGACAACAAAGTCTCACATTACTGTTTGCAGCCGATCACGATGATTGGCACATCTTTTATTTATTCCAAATAAAAATAATTGTACTTTTAACATTTTTCATTATTTCATTGTGCTTCACTTGACTATGATCCACACTCCTGCTCAACTAAACTAAAGTTTGGCGACTATTCTGTGTTTTCACTGCTTACAAGCTATTTGGTCAGCTATTCTCTTAATCGTGTGTACACCTACAAGGTGATTCGCACACCTGTACGTCTCATCATACACATGTCTACAAGGTGATTTGCACACCTGTCTTGTGCGGATGCATATACAGTGATTCGCATACCAGTCTTTGTTAAACTTCTTATTTAACCTCATCTGGTATTTTTCATTGTACTATCACTATTTGTGACCATACATTTTCTTTTCTTTTCTTTTTCTGTTCATTGTATGTATCTTGCTCCTGTGTCCTTCTCTCTTGTCTCTATTTTACCTTCTTTTGCTTCTTTTCCTGCACGCCATGCAGTCTGTGGCTCCTCCTCCCTGTTTTCTAGAATCTCCAGGAGAACCTCCTGTTCGAAGGGAGATATGGTTTGATGTCTTTCAAACTTACCTGGGTGCTATTGGTGCTTCCAGATTCTGTAGCGAACGTAAGAAATACCTCCTGCTTCATTCTCTGGGTTTTGAGGGGAGATCGATTTTCAAGCACCTTCCTAAAATTAAACATCTTCCTGATGATGATGTTGATGTCCACTAAGACACCATCACAAAACTTAAATTTAGGTTTGATAAACAACGTAGCTTGATGGTTTCCGTCACAAATTTCTCAATAGACAACAGTGTAAAAGCGAGGATGTTGACTCCTACATTTCTGCCCTACTTATGCTAGCATACATTTGTAAATTTGACTTGTTCACAAATCAACTGATCAGGGATCAATTTGTGTGCCACTGTAGAGACAAACAGATTCGACAAAAATTATTGTCTCTCACTAATCCCTCGCTTGAAGAAGTGATTAAAATTGAAAAAAGCATTGAGACATCGCGAGTTTCTATGAAGGAGCTAGAAGTTAAGCTTGTTGATTCTGTCAACATTGTCACTGAAAACACTAAGAGCAAACAATTTGCCACTCGACAATTTTCTTCCATAAACAACGCTTCCAAGAACCCAACTGTGGGTAAAGGTTCTTCAGTTTTTGAATCAGACTTTCACAATGTTAAGCAAATATGTTGTGGAAATCCACCTCATCAAAAGGGAGCAAAGGGTCCTGGGGCCAATGTGGTCTGCAGTTATTGTAGAAAAATAGGGCACTTCACAAAGGTCTGCTTGAAAAAGAAGAACTATAGAAGAACTGTTGCCTGTGTATAAGAATCAGATGAAGAATCTGATTACGAAGTGGTTTCACTGGTTGTTGATTCTCATGATTTTGTCTCAAATGTACATGATTCTCCAGATTGTGTTTACCCTATTGTTGAGATTTGTGTAGGAGGTAATCACCATGTTAACACACAAGCTGTTTTGCAAGACATGGGGAGATAGGGCTCTTCAACGTCCTGATCGCTCTCCTGTCTCGTATGAGGGACAAATAATTGATATTTTCGGGTACTTTGAGGCCGAACTAATATTCAAGGGCAGGAAAATTAGTGGAAAGATCTATGTTGATGTCAAAGGGTTGAACATTTTGGGCTGGTACCATCAGGGATTATTCCGAATGATCCTCAAAAGGGGTACATCTGAACAAGTTCTTTTAGTAACAGGAAGGTCAAGATCTTAGGGAATTGAAGGAACGGTTTCCATCTGTTTTTTCTGGGGGTCTCAGAACCATACGAGGGTTCAAACATAAAATTCTTGTAAAAGATGGCGCCTTTCCGATCAAACGTATATTGATGGGTGTACCCTTCAGTGTGAGAGATGACTTAGAATCTGAACTCAAGTCCTTGTGTGATCAAGGGATTATCAAACCTACAGATTCCTCACTCTGGCTTTCACCCTTGGTCATGCGCGCAAGAAATATGGTAAGTTGCGCATTTGCGTGGACTTGAGGACCCTCAATAGTGAGATATGGGTCAACTCTCATCCATTGCCAAAAATGTGTGACCTGTTTGCAAGTGTCAGGTAGTCGTGCTACTTTTCCAAGCTGGATCTAGCCAGGGCATATCACCAGATAGAGTTGGATCCAGAATCACGCCCCATCACGGCATTTGTGTCACCGTTGGGCACTTTCTAGTACAAACAGATGCCCTTTGGGCTCGCCTCTGCGGCTTCCGTTTGTCAACATGTCATGCAGAACATGTTCAGTGATATTGACAGGGTCCTTGTCTTTCAAGACAACATGTTGATTCTCTCCAAAAATATTCCATCACATGAAACTTTGCTAAGGAAGGTTCTTGAAATCTTCAAGAATCATTGTGTGGTAGTTAATTCTGAAAAGTGCAAATTCCTCAGTGATGAAATTGAGTACTTAGGTCACCTTTTTTCTGGGAAAGGAATCAGACCTAGGCAGGGACTTTTAGATGCCATCACTCATGCGCCTGCCCCAGTTGTTAAGACGGGAGTCAAGTCTTTGCTTGGACTCTTGGAGTATTATTCAAAGTTCATCCCCAATTATGCCACCCTAGTATGTCCCATCAGTTGTCGGTACCGAGAAGGGGAGTAGGTTTTGCTTGGGTAGATGAATGTGCGTCTGCATTGCGCTTTGTGAAAGATTGTCTCAAAAATAGTGCTGACTAAACCTTATAACCTGAACTTGCCCTCTTGCATAACGGTCATTGCGAGTCAAGTGGGCTTGGGGCCATACTGACCCAAGATGCTCACATTGGAGAAAATACTGTTGCATTTGCATCTAAGGTCCTGAGAAATGGAGAGCTTCAGTACTCGGTCATCGAGAAGGAACTCTTGTCTTGCTTGTGGCCCATCAAAAAGTTCTGTCCCTATGTTTGGGGAAGGTGTTTATTGTTGAGGACTGACCACAATCCCCTAATCAGTATTCTTAGTGCTGGTACCAGTAAATGATGTACCCCTAGAATCCTCTGTATGGTGTCTCACCTCATGCAGTACCAGTTCAATGTTGTCCACGTCTCTGGTGGTAGGGACGTCAGGGCTGATTTTTTGTCCCGGTTCCCCATGGGATTCTGGCCTTGTGGATAGTGGGGAGGAAGATTCTGATGAATGTCTGGAAGCCTCAATTGATTTACTTGAGCGTGGTATTAGCACAGAAGACGAGTGGGTGAAGGCCCTTGCTGATGATGACGTTCTGCAACAATTGTGTGGGTTTGTCAGGTCAGGATGGCCCAGAGAGTGTGTTCTTCCTCAAGGTTTGCAACCTTTATGGAAGGTTGATTCTGAGATTTCCCTGGAGGGTGGTGTTTTGCTACGCGCTGACAAACTCATTCCCCCACAGAGCCTTAGGAAAGGTATTATTACTAGTGCCCATGATGGTCACTTAGGGTCTACACTCACTAGGAGATGAATCCAAGAATGTTTCTGGTGGCCCTCCATGGACAGTGAAATCAATGAAATAGTTGATATGTGCCCTATTTGCCAGTCGGCTGACAAAGGATTGAAAGTAGTCACCCGGGCGCTCCTTCCTATCGAATGCCCTCCTGGACCCTGGTCCAAAGTGGGGTTGGTGTTGCTTTATCTTGGATCTTATTCATTATGCCTTGAAGTGGCCTGAGGAAAAACTTGTCAAGGAAGCCTCCACTGGTAACATCATTTTCTTTCTCAACAATGGTTTCAATGGGGAGGGGTTTCCAGAAGCCATGATGACAGATAATGGTACACAATTTACCAGTGCTAATTTTTAGGCTTTTCTTCAGTCATGCAGAATCAAACATGTAAGGAGTTCTCTTTACCACCCCAAATCCAATGGGCTCGTCAAACAAATGAATAGGTTGTGGGGGACTGCATTAGGTGGGCCAAATCCGGAAATTGTGATATTCTCAATTCACTAGAGAGCATGCTATGGTTCTACTGGACCGCTCCCCACTGCACAACAAAAGTTTCCCCTTTTGAGCTTTTATGGGGAAGGAAGGCGAACACTAATTTTAAGACTGCCTGGATAAACAGGTGGATTAAATCTGTTCTTGATATTGCCTGTCTTATGGAATTGGCAAGAGAAAATGTCTCCTGTTCTCTACACTAACAAAAGTCATGGTTTGACAAAAAAAAGAAGTGTAAAATTGTCTCTGTTAGGGTAGGAGACCTGGTACTCATAAAGTCTATTTTCCATGTAAAGATGGGTGAGAGCAAGTTTGGTCCACCCATTTCTGTCACCAGGGTGGGAAGGAATGATGCATTCCAGTTGAAGGGGGAAAGTGGTGGAATGTTTGTAAAGTTGTAAAAGTTAAGAATGTCGTTCCAATTATATCATCTGTTTCTTCTGGTCTGGCGGTTACTGGACCCTCCAAGGTTTCTCTGAGGAGAAGCGCAAGAGCAAGAGTTGTTCCTAACAGGTATTGGTTGTGAATTGTTTCCTTGCCTTGTTCTCTCTTATTGTTAAGCATGGGTTAATTTTGCAAATTCGCGATCCACGAATTTGCGGATTTGCGAATTCGCGATCCGCAAAATTCACGAGTTCGTGCGAATTTGTGGATTTTTTTATTTTTGCATGTTTGCGGGTGTTCGCGGGGCGCTTTGCGTGTTCGCGGGGCGCTTTGCGTGTTCGCAGTTTTTTTTTTTGCCTGGTTAATCACTGCCACCCTCTCGTTTTTTATGCCCTTCTGCCCTCTGTGCCACTCGTTTCTGTGCCCTTCTGCCCTCTGCCCCACTCATTTTTTGTCCCCTACTGCCCTCTGTCCCACTTTTGTGCCCTTCTGCCCTCAGCCCCACTTAAAATGGTGCCGGCAAGCTGCCAGCGCCATTCTACAATAGCTACAAAGAGCTTCAACAGGAAGTACTAATAGATAAAGTAAAGCAGGTGCTCGAGTTGAAGGTCAAATTAAGTTACACAATCATTAATCACCCCAAGTTTGGGGTGATTAATGATTGTGTAACTGAATTTGAGCTTCAACTCGAGCACCTGCTTTACTTTATCTATTAGAGCTTCCTGTTGAAGCTGACTTTTGTAACTATTTTAGAATGGCTCTGGCAGCTTGCCGGTGCCATTTTAAAAGAGTTACAAAAGTCAGCTTGAACTTTTGACCCAATCCGTTCCGCTCGCGGATTTTGCGGGAAATTTGCGAATCTCGCGGATTGCAAATTTACCGAAAATCCGCAAAATCTGCAAACGGAACGGATTTTCCGCCCATGCTTACTTATTCTGCCGCATTTACACTTTTCATATGTTCTCGTTTTATTCCTTTTACTTTATTTTATTTTATTTTGTTTTAGTTTATTATATTGAGAAAGGAGGATATGTTGTATTCTCTCCTCTACCTTAGTTTGTGTTACATCCTTATGTTGGAGTTCTCTGCTCAGTGTTCTATTCCTGGTGTCACCTTGTAGAATATTGCGGTTTGCTTAGTTGCCTGGTCACTGGGTTCTTTGTATTTGAAAAAGGGTTTTGCGAAGCTGTTGGAGACGGATGTGAAACTGCCTTGCTTCTGGTCCGCTGTGTAGCTGTTCTACAATAAATCCTAACTGAACCCTTTTCAGTGTCACAACGTCTTCACTACAGCATGGTGTGCTTTCTTTAGGGAAGACAGTCAGCCCTAAAGGGTGGGGCAGCTGAATGACCCCATAGGGTGAGGGTCCAGAGGGGTTGCATGTTTGAGGTGCAGGGACCAAACAAAGAGAGGGTACTGGTTGGAGCAAACTCCAAAAGGGAGATCAGCTAGTGACCCCGGGGATGGGATGTAGACATATCCCAGAAGACCAAATCAGTGCTGAGTCGCTGTACCCTTGTCCAGAGAAGTGGTAGGCATTGTGTTGCATGCACAAGGACATAGGTGGGCCTAATTAGGCTGAGTCCATGTAGACGCTGAGTGACCTAGAGATATCTAACTTAGAGCATGGAGGGTTCTTAGGGTAGTCTGGGATCCCTGACATGGGTGGAGATTTCATGGATGGGAGGAGTAGGTGGTCTAAACGGATAACTGATGAGTAAGGGGGATCTGGTCAGAACTCTTTATAACTAGTTATCGCTGACTACAGGAAGAATACCCATGTAAAGCGGCTAATTCTTCCCTGTAGGAATATGCTGGGCGCGGCGTGTGTTAGAAGGTGGTTCTGACGTTCTGAGCTGCCGGGATTTCTCCCTTTTTGATCACCTAATTTTTTAGCTTTTACTGTGGGAGAGCCTCATATGTTGGGACACACCCACAGTGAACGCAGTATGAAAGAGACTGCATGTTTATTTTGCCGGTGTCTCCCTAGCTTGACTAGGCAGCGGCAATGCAGCTGGAGTAAGGGGCACCGGGCTGGTTACATGCAGACATATATGTACATGTGTGTGCACACATGTAGGGGCTGTGCAGGGGAGATTCCTGTTGTGTGCAGTCAAGGAGCAGGTGCAGATAGACTGGTGTGGCAGGACCTATGAAGAATTAGGTGGTGACATGGATTAGGCTATATACAGTGGGAAGAAACATGCCAGGGAAAGTAAGTGTGTTTTACTGTCTTCACTTCATTATTCTCCTGTGAGGATGTGGAGCCCATGGGCTAGTTTCACTTTCCTAAGGCCTACAAATTCCAGACATGCATTAAAGTCCATTGTAACTGGTGTGAGAAGATGTAATCTGCAGAGTCCAAAGTCATATTTGAACTGCCTTTGGGTCATCCAGAAATGTCATATTTCTCTGAGTCAGCTCATAACCAGGGCCTGCGTGGGGACTGACCCTGGCAGGCTGGACTAATGACCTTCCTTCCAAAAGCGAAGACCTCCCCTCCGAGAAGAGAAGATGGGTGGAGCTACAGGCTAATCCATCAGCAGCTGTCATCTGGTGCCATGTACCAAGCTACACAAGGGAGAAGGGAGAAGGCAGCACAGGGGAAGGGGCTTTCAGAGTCCATGTGGAAGGAGACCCCCAAAGCCATCTTGAACCAACCCAGAGGCCTGGGTAGGAAGGAGGGAGCAGGGGCAGTGAAGTGATGTGTCACTGTATGATAGGACAAACAGAGACTTCCTGCCAAACCCCTCGCCATTCTTTTAAAAAGTGTTTGCACAGGAAGAGAAGCTCTCTCTGGGGTGTGGTCTGCTGAGGAAGACTGGTGCTGGAGCCTTGGGCCATAGGCAGCTGAAAGGAAGAACCTCCAGACTGGCCCAGGACCCTGCCTGGTGCCAAAGTGAAGACCAGGACCAGTGAGAAGAAGCCTGGGCCTCTGGGCAGGGAGAAGAGAGGCCCAGGACGAGAGCCAGGCAAAATGCTGGTGCAGGGAGCCAATGAAGACAGCTCCCTGCTTAATCCCCCCTCTGTGAGCACCAGAGGGCAAAGCAGAGTGCTCCCAGTGGCTGGGGGGCGCCACCAGGAGGTACAAGAGCCCAGAATCACAAAGATTGAATCCTTGGAGGCTGAGATATGACCCCCAGAAGGTAGGCAACAATTGACCTCTGCCATGACTGACGACGAAGCGCCTGGGGTTCCGGCACTGGTCCAAGATGTGCCGCCTGGGGTGGGTCAGGTTCCAGGGGCTACCTTCAAAAGAAAAGAAAGTTGCTCCCTGTGAAATTAACTCAAAGGGGGGTGCCTGGAGCGTACCCTGGTTCCCCGAAGCCATCAGATGGAGGAGAACGCTGTCACACTCCCCTCAAAGTGCACTTTGGAGGCCCGGGACCCCATCTCCGGGCCCCAAAGCAAGTGCGGCCGGGAAGCGCTGTCACGCTCCCCGTGAGGATTGGTGAAGCGGGGTGCCAGGAGCCCCCCCATGGCCTCCATAGGAGAAGCTAAATCGGAGAGCGCCATTGCGCTCCCCCTGAAAAATGGCCCATGAGCCCTGGACCCCATTCCTGGGCGCTAAAGAGAAGGAGACAGAGGGGGGTGCTGACACACTTCCCCGTGGCAGTGGAAAGGCGGGCCAGTGCTGTACTGCTACCCTGAAGACCCACCAGGAGGGAAGGCTGGCCCTGGGGCCCGGGACCCCATCCCCGGACCCCTGAAGACCCGGGATGGAAGAGGCTGTCTCTGTGTCTGTCCACAGCAGACAAGACTGAATTTGCTGGCTCTCGCTGCCGCACACAGAAGTGCGGGCCGGGCAGGGAGCCTGTAGGAGCAGCTGGGTGTGGGATCTCCGAGCTGTGGTACTTCACCTGGGGGTCCGGGTGGGAGTGAGCCCCGCCCCTCCATGACAGGAGGCAAAATGAGCAGCCGGGGGTGGGCTCCCCAAGCTAGCTGCCATGAAGGTAAGGGGTCCGGTGGGACCGGGCTCCCAAAGGAACAGAAGAACAACCAGGAGTGGCCTCTCCGAGCCGCTCGGCATACAACTCACCGGTTGGCAGCAGGGGTCCGGGTGGGACCGGGCCCCCCATGATGAGCCAATGTGGTACAAGGTTACCAGCAGCCGTAGCGCCACTCTCCCCGGCACAGCGGGATAGCTGCTCATCAAATATTCACGTCAAACAGAGGAGACACCCCATAATGCCTTGTAGGCCTGGACCGGCCTGCAGGGGAGAACAGCCTTTTTCTCTGTTTATGGTGATCCCAGGAGGACGGGGTCGCCTGGCCTTAGTGCATAGCTCAGCCAACCAGAGATCCCATTTCTAACAAATATAACGGTAGATTTTGTTGTCTATACAAAAATAGATATGCGTTGGAGTATATTCCAGAAACTGGTTGTAGAGAAGGCAAGTCCCTCTAATGTTTTGACAAATTCTTGTTGCAGTGATTCACATGTTATTGTTCTTCCCAGGTCTGAGCAAATCCCTATCTTATGAAATGGGACAGTGTTGTTACTGCCTGCAACATTTCTTTTATATTTTGCTTCATTGCAGCAAACTCTTCAACATGGTGTTGTATGGTCTGCACGCCTTGAGGCTAATTTCTCACAGTGCCTTGTGTTGCTTTTCTTGTACCCTTAGCATCTTGGTTGCATTCATTTAAATTGTGCTGTGATGGCGAGAGAACAACTCTTCCACTTGCTCTGGGTCTACCTGATTCATTTCTTGTCTTCTTATCGAAGTTTGAGAAGGTATGAAAAGGGATAATGCACTTAGGTAAACCGAGATATAGTGGTGCTGACTCATGTATCGCAGTTGTTGCAGTATGTTAGCTTCCTCATTTGCCTTCTTGCACTGTGGCAGGATGTTATTATTTGCAGAGTATGTATGTCACTAACCCTTTTTTATCCTCAGACCTCATCCTGTCAAGTATTGTACTACCTTATCCCCCTGTTGGACTTCTTTAAACTCCTGTGTTTTGTAAGACTTAAGACATTGTCCGAGTTATAATAGGTAAATACCAGGTGACATATCAAGTCACATGTGAAAGCAGCATGAGAATAAGTATAAAAGTAAACCTAAAAACTAGTCTAAGTTATCGTGTAAGAAAATATGCTGATGTTAATGTCATATAGGAATAATAGAAATGAGGGGCCATATGTACAAGGAAATGTCGGAGAGTGGAGCTGCAGCAAATTTGGTAGCACCATGCTCCGACATTTTCAAAACGCAGGGATGGACCGTATTTACAACAATATAGCGCACCCCTGCGTTTTCCCTAGTGCTGGCGCTAAAATGAGCTGCCTAGCAGCTGTGCAGGCACCCTTGCACCATTGCGCAAGTGTGCCTGTGTTGCAGGGAATGGTTGGTTGTGCAGAAAGGTATCTCCTCCTGCACATGAACTATCAATAATGGTGATTTTATGACTTCTATGTGTGCTGCAGAATGCAGCACACATAGAAGTAGCAAATCATCATTATTTAAGGATTGTTTATGTGCAGAAAGGGACACCTTACTACACATAAACAACGTTTCATGGATTTTTGCTCTTTCTATGTGTGCTGCAGAATGCAGCGCACTTATAAGAAGCAAAAACGGGGAGAACTAAAAGTATTTCTCCTTGTTTTGACATTTTAAGGCCGGCTCTGCGTGGCATTAGCTTTTGGCACTGCCTCTGATATACACCTCCTTGTAAATCTAGGGCAGCATAAAAAAAAGCAATGGGTCTTGCGGTAGAATGCCCACAACAACACCCCTTGCACACCCCATTTACACAGATACCTGTGTGAAAGGGTGCCATATTTACAAAGTGGAGTTAAACCACAAAAAGTTACTTAACGCCACTTTGTAAATATGGAGCAGCGCATTGTGCCACTGGAACATCGTTAACAGTGATGTTCCTGTGGTGCAATGCCCTTGTATATATGCCCAAGAAGTGTTGCATAAAGCATATATGTAGTATTGCTACACATATTTACACCTTCAGATTTTGCTAATATGCAAGTTAAATAACTGAATTCAATAGGTTGTCCTCAGGGAATGCGTCACTTTTGTACTATAAACTGCGCTAGTAGTCATTCGACAAAACATGTATGGGATCTGTGAATAGTTTCAGCATTTTTACTAATGTTTGAGTGAGAGGCTGTAAAGCATGTGCGTGGGGTGAGTAATGTGCCTATAACTTTGCGCCCCTTTACACGAAAGACATCCAGCAGTTCATACATTGTACTTACCTTCTGAGGTTTGTGTTGTTCCAGATGTGTCTGTGCTGAAGGCACATGTGACAGCCTTTGGCTAGAGAGCTGATTCAATGCGTTCTTTCAGGGGTGTGGGTGGTGGTCTGATTCTCGGACTACCTCCTATAGCTGCACCCTCTCGCCTTCTTGTTCAAGTTTTTCTCAGTGTGATAGAGGATGTGCCTCCATTTGTGAAGCGCTTCAACACTTCTCTAAGTAACGCTAAACGTGTTGATCCTCTGTTGTAGATGTGAGTGTATCTGTCATTTTGTATCTTCGGAAACAGCCATTGAGGCCTTGCTAAATAATTTGTCATTTTCAAATATGCAGTTTTCAATCACAGTTTCAAACCTGCGATCGCAGTTTTCTCTCTTGCGCAGTTTTCTCTCCTGCGATCGCAGTCTTCTCTCTGCTGCCATTATCCTGGGAATTCTGGATTGCCTTGGTGCTGGAGCAGGGTGGATAGCAATGGATTCCATTTAGAGTTTTCCAGTGCTTATATCATGTGGCCTGGCTCTTTAATACACCTTTCTGCTTTCACTGATGCCATAGCTATGAATCTGAATGAATTAAAAGTGCTTTTGGAAGAAATCGCTGACATTTGCAAAAAACACACCCATTTGTAATCCTTAATGCATATATAAAAGCTTTGCGAACACGGACTTAATTAGTTCTTTATAACAACTTATTAGAGGTCTCGGAGGAGTTTCTTGACGATTATTTTTGTGATCTTTTCGCTACAGTTGTATCTCAGGAGGAGGAATTGTCCCATTGTTCTTGCCACTTCTTCAGAGAGATCACTTAACAGGAAGAACATAAACCACTCTGTGTCATCCAGCTGTTTCATGCATTTTACTATGCCATCAATCGAACTAGCCCTTATCCGCTTCTAAGGATGGCATGTTAGCACAAAATGGATCGAAACTTCCACTTTTCCACAGTGAACATTTTCAGTGGAAGCCAAATGCCTTTTTCAGTATGCAGTACAGTGGAAGTGTACCACTTCACTCTAATGCAATAGCCTCCTTTCTCTAAAGTTTGCTAAATTCACAAAATAATACTATGATTAATATGGAAAATCAAACGAGCTGGCTTGACTTGTTTAATGATTCTGTTTCCAATTTCTTCTGTTTAATTACCACTTGCAATTTGTTACATTCATTGTTGCCAATATAATTTATTATTTTTTTGGGAATGAGGTGAATGTCCACGTTGATTGTTGTCAAGATAAAGTTGAGACGATTTACATCTTTTTTCCGATTTACAGTCCAGAATAAAATGATTAATCAAAACATTGTCCACCAATTTTGATGATCCTGTTTTAAGTCTGTTGAGTCCATCTTTTATTGGTGCTTTATAGCATATCTCCATAATAGATGTATACCTGATATCATCTTTCAGAACAATTGACAGGAAGTCACACAGAAATATCAGAAAGGAGGTCTAGAAATTTCCCTGATGGCTTCAAATTTGTGTTGGTGTTTTTCTCAATCCTCAGAATTCTGCTTCATATGAGAGTTGGCTACCCACTGTCGCCTGAACTACATTCGTGAACCGTGTCAAGAAGCGATGACAGTGGCCTAGGAGCAGTGTGCAAATGGCGCCCAAAGTAAGGTTTGACTTTTTAATGGCTTTTTTAATATGCCTGTTTCTACTAAGATTATTTGCAATTGAAATGCCAAGATGTGCAAAAATGTTGATTTTTAGACAGTTTTGTTTGGAATATTTAGCTATTACATTTTGCTGTGCCTATAAACTTTGGTGCCTGAGCAATCAGGGCTGGATTATCAGCATGTAATTAAGTCAGGACCTGAAAGTCTTGAAATGATGAGATATCTTGTGCAGCCTACCATATCACATTGAAAAGATACTATGTATGTGGGGAAAAACGTATTGGGCTACTATGCAGGATTGCTTTATCCCACTGCTTGTGAAGAAGCATTTGCTTAGTAGGCCTTGTTAATTAATTCTGACCTGGACATTTTTTCTGTAGATAGCAATGTTATCAATTCTAGGAGAGCTGATGCCATCCACAAATCCGATAACTTTTTCGAAATTTTTGGTCTTGATACTTAGCCATAAAATCAAGAGAGGTTACCTACCCTGGCATCTTTTTCACTATGCTATTATTGAACATATTTTGGGAAAAGGTGAAAACCTAGTTTATTGTTAAAAGCCCTTAACTGCATCCTGTTTGGATTGGGTTTAAGATGTTTTACTATTGCTCCACGCGAATCTATGGACCTCAATAGTAATTGTGAATAGATGTTACAATCAATGCAAAATAAGATTATCAGTCTAAATAATGATGTGGTGTTTTTAAGGCCTTTTTTATGATATAAGGGAATGATGATGATGTTTCTCTAAGACATTGGCCATTGGCCATTGTTTGGACTAAGTTAAGTCATGATATTTGGCCATCGTGCACTATAAGTTTTAAAAACATTAGGAGGGCTATGAGACAGAGCTATGTTTAGAATTTGCAAATGATATCATTCCTTTTTCGTGAATTTATCCTCCTAAATAGTGAATCATAAGGAATTGCTAGTAAGTCCTTGGTGTATTTGTATTTAGCAGCTTTGGAATTCTTATCAGCTATTTACTACTTTATTGCAAATAAGGAATCACAAAATCAGGTCTTGTGCATCGGGCCCTTAGTGTGCTGTTCCTGTATGTAGTCAGCATACCAAATTCAAGTTGGGTTAGTTCAGGCAAGGGCAGTATGCACATTTACATAATAGGGCCGCAAGATTGTTTTAGTGCTGTACAGATGCAGAATGGGGTTATGCCCTTAGTTTTCTGTCCAAAATTGCACTGTTTACAGTGCATAGATTAACTGGAAAAAATCTTTGAGCTAATATATGAACTGCGGACAACACAGCTCAGAAACACAAAAAAAAAATATGGTTTTTATAGGCATAATTGTAAAGTTAGGATGTGCTGTTGTACTTTGGTTGCGCTGTGTTCTGCTTTGACTGTTTTATGCTGCTGTTCCATGTTGTATTTTATTTGATTTGCAATGTTGCTTTGTTTATGGTTGTTTAGATGAGATATGTCAACAAATGCAGTTACATTTTCAGCTAAAACTGAAAATACTTTACTGTCACAAACAATAAGTTATCGCCACTTTTGGCAAAGATCATGTTTTAAATTTGCACTAGCAGTGCTTACTTAATGTGATATGGCCTCTGCATACTGCTAAAAACAGCAGCATGTTACTTTCCCGGGTCTCATGAAAAATACAATTGTCAGTCTGAACTCAAAGGGGCAGCTTTATGTTGGACTTGCGCCACGTTTGCGTAACGCAACAGCGGCGTAAACGTGGCGCATCCCTGCGACCCATTTACAACGTGACGCATCTAGGCAGATGCGTCACGTTGTAAAGCCCTGCGCCTCATGTGGGCGTTCTGGCGCAGGGTGGGCGTTCCGGGGCAGGTGCGCCTCGCAAAAGTGGCTGAGTGAAATCTACAAGATTTCACTCAGTCACTTTTAGGCCAATGCTGCGTCAAAACCCTGCGCCTGCTTGAAGCAGGCGTAAGGCTTTACGCAGCATTGGACAGATAGGGCACCCCCGAGCCTTGCTGGAGCTGCGTCGCGCTTGCGACGCAACTCCAGCAATGCGCCACCTTTACGGCACAGATGAGTCACACATCTGTGCCGTTTTTGCCCCACGGTACGAAAACGGGGGCACCATGGGTGGCGGAGCTGCGGCGCACAATAACTGGAGCATCCCTGGGGATGCGCCTGTTATTGTAAATCTGCCCCACAGTTCCTGCGAATCCTAAATTGCAATTTTGTTTGCAAATTAGGCTATTTTCCAAATCTTTGTTTTTAGTAGCTGGGCTTTTATAGCATCTACAATAGGTGAGCTACCAAGAAGGGGGCATATTATCAAGAACAGCGTTAAAATTATTGCCAGTTTAGCGGCAGAAACTGCTGCTAAAGCGGCGATAATGGGCTTGATAATATGCCATGGAGAATTCCAATATAAGCCCATGTTCACACCAGAACATGGACTTCTATTAGAATTCTATTAGAATGCTACAGAGTGCCACTTACCTGTTACGCCGCAACCTTGCCTCACAGCACCTGGGTCCAAGCCGCCACCGCCAGGAGTCACAGGGGTGTTGAAGCAGCGTCGCCGCCCCGGGACTACGATTCCCGGCAGCCTCAGCGGCGGCGCGCTTGTTTGACGCCGCGACTGCGCCAGGAGGCTCGTAAAAGCACAACAGAGACCGGCGGAGCTGGGGGACAGTGCTACAGAGTGCCACTTACCTGTTACGCCGCAACCTTGCCTCACAGCACCTGGGTCCACTCCGCCACCGCCAGGAGTCACGGGGGTGTTGAAGCAGCGTTGCTGCCCCGAAACTACGATTCCCCGCAGCCTCAGCGGCGGCGCGCTTGTTTGACGCCGCGACTGCTCCAGGAGGC
Organism: Lissotriton vulgaris; assembly: GCF_964263255.1. Taxonomy (NCBI): domain Eukaryota; kingdom Metazoa; phylum Chordata; class Amphibia; order Caudata; family Salamandridae; genus Lissotriton; species Lissotriton vulgaris. The sequence continues at coordinate 948,714,773 of NC_141691.1, read as the reverse complement.
GCGTAAAAGCACAACAGAGACCCGCTTCGCGGGACGCGCACAGGATGAGCCGGGAGAAACCCGGGCCAAGGGCGGGCCCGTTAAAGCCCGTTAGAGACCGGAGGAGGCCGGGCTGGGCCAGCCCTCTAACGTTTACTTCTAGCCTGGGTTGGTGAGTTGCAGTATGCAGACATTGTAATCATTACATACATTTCTATACAGGTTCATACTGCTAAGACTGGTGATCTCTACCCCTGATAATGTCTACCCGAGGGAGCAAAAGCAAAACTGCTGAAGGAGGGCCCCTATCTACAGGCACCTTGGACAACTTTATCATAAGGGCTAATACCTTCATAGACCAAGAGATCACACTAATGGAGCGTAGGGTGTTCCAAGACCTCGCCTTGGCAAAGACAAGATCTTCTATGGGTCAATTTGCAAAGGCTAAAACCCCTGATCATTTGGAGGCGGTGGGTCTTATAGATGTCCAGGCAGAGGTACAAGCTGATAGATGTAGTTTGCCTAACACGGTAGATCTCTCAGCGTCTCGTCTATCATGTGCCTCGCAATTAAGTACAGACCTGGAAAATACCCCGGATTTTGTCATCAGCCCCACCCAGGAAGACACAAGCGCTACTACACTGAGGGGCAGGAGGGAGGGTGCCATCCCTAAAAAACAGAAACCAAAAAACGTGAGGGGAAGGGGACGACATCTGAAAAAGACCATCAGGGTTGTCACCCCTAAACGAATCATAAACCAGGACCCCCAGGTCAGTGATGTTATAACAAAGTCTGGGACTGTAGGGAATCTAGAAGGTCCAACTAGCCCGGTTGGGAGAACTGCTAGTAGGGAAACAGTTGACACCCAAATTTTGTTGCAATTAGAAGAGCTCTTTAAATGTTATCTCTCTCCTATAGAGAATATGTTATTCCACATGGAAAAGCAATTAGCTGATCTCTGTTCCAAGTCTATCCACCAAAAAATCCCAGGGGCCCAGAAAGTTGGGAGCAACACATCAAGCAGTAAAAACGTTATTGTACAAGCTCCTAAAAAACTGCTTCTAGTAGCGGCTAACTCCAAGCCTAATCCAGCCCCAGTTGTTGAAAAGAGAGTGGAAAAGGAAGGTATATCCAACCCAGGCCTCGATCTTCCCGGTGGAGGGGTCACTCCACCCAGGGTACACAACACGCCGCCAATGGGAAACAAAAATGGTGGAGTAGCGGTCAGAGGAAGAGTGGTGAACCTCCCCCCGGAGGCCACACCGTTCCTGGTGGTTATGACGGGGGTCCCAGAACTGGAGGCCCCCCATGAGGAAACCAACTGGTCGCTACATAATAAGGTCCGACACTGGCTTAACCAAAATCGGCCCTTACCCCCACATCGCAGAAGCAAGATCTTGACAGTGAGGAGGGTGGCATGGCTAGGGCATCAGAGGAAATCTGTCAAGGGAGATTGTGTGATAATTAATTTTGCGGACCCACACACTGCTGCTCAAGTTTGTGCATGGGACACACAAGACAGATTTGAGGGTATAGCCACTAGACGGCTGTCCGTTTTCTACCCCCCAATGAGTGGGCCCACTAGGGACCCTAGAGTTAACAGCAACTGGCATAGAGTAGGGCATCATGATTGGGGTTTGGAATCAGGGGCCTTGGGGGGAGTACCCTCCCACAGAGCCAGTTTTTAGGGACAACTGGGGGGGGTTCCCGATCATGAACAGGTTTAGCTGCCTGGACATGGTGGATTGACATGAACTACCACCAAGTCTCTTAAACAGGGGGAACACGATCCCTATATCTGCGACCAACTGTGCGACTGGGAAAGTGGACCCTATAGCTCCCCATTTCTATAATACCTGCGGGGCTGTTGCTACCCCACAAACAAAGATCCCGAGGGGTATTGGTGATATCAATTTACCCCTGGAATTAGTTAGTTCCTTAGAAGATACCAGTGAGCCTGATTTCTGCGAGCAGGGCGGGAAAAATGGAATCATCTCGGACTAGTCTGTTATAGGCCACAGGGTTATTCATTTGTTATCTTGGAACATGGCTGGGTTGCAAAAAAAGTTGCTTTTACCAAAATGGAATGTGTTCATCGAGAAGTTCGATGTATGCATGTTCCAAGAAACCTGGAGCCTGCTCCCAGTGCACAAATCCGGTTATGCAACCTTCTTCGTGCCCGCATCTAGTTGTGGCAAGGGAAGACCGGCGGGTGGACTTCACATCTGGGTAAAAATCGGATTGAACTGGGACATTACCATCCACGAAACAATGACCAGGGATATCTTACACATCTCCTTCCCAGGACACAGCAAGGGGAGTAGGATAGACCTTCTTAATATCTAGTCTAGAGGGACTCCGGGGGACACAATCTCAGATACATTTGCGATCCTAGAACAGATATTAGCCGAATGTCCCACAACTTCTAAAATTGTAGTGGGAGGGGATTTCAATTGTACATTCAAACCCCTATCTAGGGATGATCCCCTGGGTATGGAGGAGGAGGACTCTAGATGGTCTATCCCAGTCCTCTCACTGGCTCCAATTAGAAAATGGTCAGTTAGGGCAATACAGATCAATGCCCTGACCATGGAATTTAATCTAAGAGCATTAAATGGTAGGACAATCTCTGACTGTGATGAGCAATGACCTTTAATAGGCTTAATGGCCCCTCCAGAATTGACTACATCCTACTGGATGTTACACTGTGGTGCGACCTAATAGATGTGGAGGTCATACCTTCCCAGGACAGCGACCATAACCCCCTATGTATGAAGATAAGGTGGGGTAAATTAAAGGGAAGTGGGAACAAAGCCCCCTTGAAGATAACTAGCGAGGTTGTCCCTTGCAATGGTAACCGCAGGGTAAAATGGGATAAAATTCAACTACAGGAAGGGAATCTTGAGAGGATTAGGGCGCATGTAGTAGAACTGACAGCAGAGTTGGAAGACCTCAATCTGAGAAATGGCTGTGACCAGGGGACGCCTATTGCCTTGGCTTACAAGAATACGATAGAGGAGGTAGGACAGTACTTCCTAGTCCAGGGCAAAATGGGTAGAGGGAACATTAAACCGGCCACCTCCAGTAATCCATGGTATTCAGAACAGTGCAAGGCGAAACAGAAGGAGTTAACTGTCGCCCTGCTTAAAAAGAATCCCTCACTAGTTAGAGCGGCTAGGAAGGACTAGGCAAGGGCGATAGTGCTGGCTAAACGCGAGTGGGAGGAACAACATTGGCAGGATCTTAAATCCGCTGCCAATATGAAGAATGCCATGTTGTTCTGGGATCAAGGCTAGGCAGCACAGTGCACCATCTATCGCAAACCACATAACGGAACAACAATGGCATTCCCACTTCTCTGCGTTGTATGATGGGAGAGAAGTATTAGATTCACCTCTCGCAGATTCAGATTTCAGGACACAAACCCTGGCGGAGCTCGAAGAACCATTTCTGCCCTTCGAAGTAAGAGTGGCTATTAGACATCTGGCCCTTAGGAAGGCAGCTGGCCCAGACGGGATACCAGGGGACCTTCTTTTGAATGACCCTGATGCCTGGGGCAAATTAATTGCCCTAATAATGAATTTGATCTCTAAGGGTTATCCTGTGCCAGATTCATGGAAGGGAGCAGAGGTGGTAACAGTGTACAAAAAGGGCGCAAGAGATGACCCTGCCAATTACAGACCGATCAGTCTGATTGACGTGATCCAGAAGTTGTTTGAAAGGGTCATCATTTCCAGGGTGGGTGTCTGGATGGAAGAGGAGCAGGTTCTCTCTCACTTCCAAGCAGGGTTTCGCCAGTAGGTGAGCACGATGGACCAGGTCTTCCGCTTTTTTTCGATCTATTGGAAAGCCGTGACCATTAACAAGAGTAGCCTCTATCTGGCGTTCATAGATCTTAAGACAGCGTTCGACCTGGTCCCTCGTGCAAGGCTGTGGGATATCTTGGGGAAGATGGGCTTCCCAGGGTCACTCTTGGGTCTTATTGTGAAACTACACGAGGGGAATTATGCGAGGATCAGATGGGGCACCCAGGGACAACTGAAGGAAAGGGTGCCCGTGAAGAGTGGAGTCCGCCAGGGATATGTCATGGCACCGACCCTATTCTCCCTCTTTGTGAATGGAGTGGTGGATCATCTGAGGGAGGAAGCGGCAGATGCGCCATCCCTTGTGGGGGAAAAAACTCCTACTCTACTCTTCGCGGATTACACCATCTTGATCTCTAAAACACCCACAGGTCTTCAAAAACTCCTAGGCCCTTATTTATGAGGCCTTGCGTCAGTTTTGCGCCGCCGGTGCGTCACTTTTTGTGACGCACCAGCGGCGTAAAATATGTGCCTTGTTACGCCATATTTAAAAAGTGAGGCATCTAGTTAGATCCGTCACTTTTTAAACCCCTGCGCCACATTATACCTGCGTCAGGTATAATGTATGCAGAGGGGGCGTTCCCCTGCAAAAAGCCTCGTAATAGTGACGCAGTGAAATCTATGAGATTTCACTGCGTCACTTTTAGGATGCTGTCGCGTCAAAATCTTGCGCCTGCCTCACAGCAGGCGTAAGACTGGCGCAAGTCCTTTCACATGTGGCTTTCCCCATGTGAAAGGACGCATTGCTGGAGTTGCGTCACTTTTATGACACACTCCAGCAATGCGTCACTTTTGCGCTTACAGATACGTCAGAAATACTGACGTATCTGTAAGTCCTTGCGACATGATGCGTCATACATTAAATATGACGCATCATTGGTGTCGCAAGGAGTGCGCAGTGAAAAGTGACGCATCGCTGTTTTCTTGCAGCGATGCGTCACTTTTCATAAATGAGGCCCCTGGACCGCTTTAGTGTGTTTTGCATTGATAGAGGCCTCACCATAAATACCTCCAAAACAAAGCTTATGGCCATTTCACCTTCCAAGAGATTCAGGAATAATGTCTCGCTTAACGGCGTCACCTTGGAGTTGGTCGATTCCTTTGACTATCTGGGTGTAAGGGTAAACAGCCGTATGAAATGGAAAGACCACTTGGCCAAAATGTTATTAAACCACAAAAGAGTCTCAGGGGTGGTTCTAAAGGAACAGCGGGAGTCGTTTAGTAAATCTGTGGCACCAACTCTTGCAATTTATGATGGCCAAGTATTGCCGGCAGCATTATATGGTTCCGAGTTGTGGGGGTTTGAGAATATAACAGAGTTAACAACGTCTGAAAATAGGTTCAGGAGAGTTCTGGTGGCCCTCCCAGTCTCCACCCCATTAATTCCATTACGGCTAGACCTAGGCAGGCGCCCCATAAAAGATATAGTGCATCTGCGCCCACTACTCTTTTGGGTGCGTCTGAGAAGGACCCAGGAGCTCCATAATTATGCTGCAGTTCTAGATGAACTTATTCTCCTCAACACAGGCAATAAGATTAAGTGGTTGTGCAACCTGAGACAGCTGGTTGTGCAACTGGGCTTAAGTGAAGCATGGTTGAGCCAAACACCGCCTCCCAAGGTAGTGATCAAGAAGCTCTATTGGGACTGGGTACAGGAGATGGCCATACACAGAAGTGAAGGGGGCCTCTCTCCCAGCGTTTCCTTGAGATCAAATGGACAAGAAAACTCGAACCCTTCCTTGATTATATAGAGAAACCACTGGACAGATTACTTTACCTAACTCTGAGGCATGGGACCCTACCGGTGAATGACTTTTCTTCTGGGTGGAAAGATTCAGGTGTTCTACAAAAATCCTGTCCCGACTGTGCAGCCCCCAACAAGTCTGTGGCTAATTTTTTCTTTGCCTGCCCGGCATACAGGGTTGCCGGGAAGATATGGTTAAAACCACTATGTAAGGGGTTGGGCCTTAGATGTAACAAAATGGCCCTACGGGTCCTTTACACTGATACATCCTCCATTGCTATGGTGTGTGGGGTAGCTAAATATTTGGGTAGTGCATGGCAGACACGTACAAGGAGGTCCAAGTCCACTCCCCACTCCCTACCTAACCGCCAGTTGGCCTCATGGCAGGATGTGCCTTTTAATGGTTCTCATGACAACGGTTTATTGTATATTTTTGTAACTGTATAAATTGAGTAGTATATGATGTTGCATGCTTACATAGGATTGGTGGGTCCTTGCATTTTTATCTTTTTAATGTGCTGGACATTTATATCTTAGTAATTTTAAACAAAATTGAGTAGTATGGGATGATGTATGTCTACATAAGATTGGTGGGCCCCTGTTCCTTTATTCTTTCTTTTTTTAATGTACTGTATAAATTGTACACTTTTATGATGACATTTTTTATCAAATAAAGTAAACAACAACTAGTCCTCTAAACTGTCACTGTACCATCTCTTTTGATTGAATTGCATAGCCAATTATATCCAAACAGACACATTTGTTTATCAATGAATCTTGATCATCATGTTGTTTGCCAAGTAAAGGAACTCATCCAGGTGTACTATATAATCCTTTTGATTTTCAATTGATTTTCTCAGTAAATGCATTTCCATTTAGTAATATTACTGAAGGATGACAATTCACATGTTTCGCCTTCAAGGTCCCACAGAAATCATCATTACTGATAGACGGACCCAGTTCATGGGACTTTTCTGTAAAGAACTAATGAAAAGAGTAGGCATGCATCTTAAATCCAACAGTTAACATCCACAGACTGCTTGATAGAATTTATCACTAGAACAGTACTTGTGATGCTTTCTCATGAACACAAACACTCAAAATGCTTGCTAGAAGAGAGTCATGTTAGCAAAATTCACCTACAACAACTCCTTGCATTCATCTTTGGGAAAATCGCTCTTCTGCTCTTACAGATATAATTTACAGATACTACTTAATTGTCAAATTACCACAATCAGATACTGCAGAATAATTCATAACACATTATAACATCATGAGTAACATTCAAGGGCGTAAACCTCCAGTGCAATATAACCCAGCCCACAATCTCGTAACTCTACTATGCTCATCCCTCACTACCCCAGGAAGAAAGCTGCTCCACCTCATTTACCCGGCCAAAGAACATTTGGCAGAGCATCACCGAGACCTATAAATCAACAGGATGTTTGTCATCAGTTCTAACTTGACACACTTGCATCTCTTCAGCCACTGCCCATCCTGAAAAATCTCTGATCAGCAGCTCATCTCTTTAAGCCCTAACACCCTGCCAAGTGATGGCTAGTCACGTTCTTGCCAGCACAAGAGCCAATTGCATAAAGCAAAATCTCATTATTTGTTTGCTGGTGAGTACAAGTAGAGCCAGCAGGCACAATTGTGGTGAATACTCACAAGTGGGGAAGTGGTCTAACTAAAATGCACCAACATCCTCTCCCAGAAGTCCCGTACCCTCCGGCATCCCCAAACAAGACACATAAATTTGCCCGCTCCCCTGCACACTGGGGACAAGATGAGTCATGCTCAGCATTAAGTTTATTCAGGCTCACCGGCATCACAGGTAAATTGCATGAAGTTAAAGTTAATCAAACTGAACCAGGCATTATTGGACACTGTCCACAACAATTAACATAACTTAGTCCAGTCTACATCTGAGACAGGGGTCCCCAGCCCCACCACCCAAACACTCCACACCTTTACTGGTCCCCACATAGTGTAAGATTACAGCACCTTATAAAGCAAAGAAATGAGATGCCACCCCATCACCAGAGTCAACAATGCTCCCAGAGTAGCTGAGGCTGATGGAGCTGCCGGATATGATGGCCAAAGCCCCTTTACTATGTCCAACTCAAAAGGATAAAAAAGAAAATGCCTTGGGCTAAGTGCAAACTGATTCCGTGCTTTGTCAAAGGACATAAAAACCTCACATGGGTACAAATCCCCAATCAATTCACGGCCTCCCTCACACCAAGAACAACATTTTATAGTCTCCTCCATCTAACAAAATGGAGCCAGATGGCATATTGGGAGCTTCCTCTGAAATGGAGCCTTCTGAATTACCACATTCACCTACCTGCACCAAACTGCTGCCATCTCCTGAGGCACACCAGAGCCAGCCATCATATGTACCAGGAGCTCATATCCCTCTAACATGCCTATGAGCAGGTTCTTCTTGTTCCTATTATTACCAAAATCCATCCACTTGGCTGCATGCTGCATGTGAGAAGCATGATAATGCTCCTGTTGAGTGCTACATTCCAACTTCCCAACGCTCATATCTATGTTCGCTTACCCTCACCCTTAATGCAGGGCCAGTGTACAACAATTCTATCCATGCTATAAACCGAAGGCCAGACCCCATGGATTTCATGAGCTCCAAAAGATACTACCAATCTACCATGTCAATCATCTTCTCAATGTCAATAGACACCAACACCAAATCCTCTTCAAAACCCTCGTCCTCATGATTGACATGTGCTAGGCACCTCAAATTCCTCGTTGTACTATGTCCAGGGATGAATGCCCACTAATCAACATGTATTTAGCCCGACACCACCGGGCTCAGGTGGCAGGCCAGCAGCTTACAAAGTTTCGTAATATAAGTGTTTATCACTGTGAGAGGCTGATATGATGCAGGAACAGTAGAGTACCACCCCGGCTTCAGCAGCTGGCAGATAAGACCCTCACACATACTAGGCAGAAGTACACCCTTCTCCTTAGCCTCCAGAAACACTTTCAGCAAGGGTTAGGTCAATTCCACCATAAAACCCTGATAAAAGTCAGCAGGAAAGTCATCCTCACCCGGCGCCTTGTGCCCAGGGAGGTGCCGCAAATCAGTCCTGACCTTTTCTAATGTAATGTTATTTGAATATGAATTTACCTTGAAAAAATGAAAGAGAAGAGGTGTTTGAGAAACAGGAATAATCGGTTTAATTAAACGTTGTAGCCAATAAACAAGCAACAGTGTTGGGGTCTGAAGACTTTCTCAAAGTACATTGGTTTTTGCCATCATTTTATACATTTCACAAAGAGCAATACACAATTTGTACATTTCTTTTGAGAACAGTAACATGGGCTTAGTCACAAAGTCATATATCTTGTCATTTGGTACGAAGCACAGTGGGTATCGACTCTGCTTTGACACAATGTGGTGCTAGTGGGTACATGTACTGATGTTCAACTTGGGGAGCGTATGATCACTGTCTGTGGTGTGCATGCTATTTTCTGATTGGCTGAGTGTTCCTAACTTAGTGTGGCATCTGACTTTATGGTGTTTTGGAAACATGCGCCTCTCTGGCCAAACATTTCATTGGTGCCACTCTTCTGAGACCATTCTGTTGTCGCTGCTATCTGTGGAATCGATCTAGGTGTTCCTATTGCACATTTGTCTGAGTGTTACATGTCTGTGATTTGTCAATCAGCTGGTTCAGGCCAAGCTTGTAGGGTCTGCCTGACTATGTACTTCTGACTCAGGGTTGTGGCAGAAGACCCATTGGGTTATTTCAACAAAGGTGATGCAAGTCCATTACTATATGTACATTTATTGTACATGCATTTATATTGAATTTTCCAATATTAACATTACTCCGTCTAGTTGAATTTTCAACGACATCCTTTACCCTATACTTCATGACAGTCACATTGTTTGAGGTTTGCTGTATTTCTGATGATTCTATTACTAGTTCCCTAATTTCTTTCTTTCTACCTAACTTGAGGACTTATTTTTTACCGCAGGAAACCCCCACTTATAGGAAACCACACACAAATAGCTCAAAAAGAACAATGTGAAGCAATGACAAACACAGTCTGGTCACCCATTGAGGGATCCAGGAAAATAAGTCTATAAACCAGCTGTGCTTAGGGACTCCTCCCTCCACCTTTATGTCAGCTTGCGGATGATACAGTTGGCGGATGGCAAGAATCAGTGCCCCATTATCTAGGTCATTTCCAGGGTTGAAAGTACAGCAGAATGCACCAATTTTGGAACACACCACACCCAACATGGCAATCAGCAAGTCCAACTCGTACCGATGTTGCATCACCATGAGGCGGATGGCTCTTAGTTCTTCCTTGATAGCATTTAGGCTGAGCTTAGTATTATTGATCATTTTAAGCAGCTCCCACCAGGTTATTTGTATCAGTGGGTGGTCACCTTTGTTTGCAAGGTGAAGAAGTGTATGGACCCTCTCTTGTTTACTTCAGTGTCAGAAAACAGTCCGAATTTTTCCGGCCTTCTGCACCCATGGGTGGGTTATCAGCGAGCAGACATATCACAACCTAGCCAACATATGGGTGCCACAGTGGTAATTTGTTGATACCATGTGTTTTGTAAGAGTGTGCTGTGTAGTGTGTGTAGAATACTATTGTTTAGTTTAGGATAAGTGTACGTGAGGTGGGAGAGGTTCCTTTGCAAGCACAATAGAAATGTTGAGGTAGGATCCATTTGACTAAGCAGATGGTGTAGAAAATGCAATGAGGTATGACTTTTGAAATATTGCAAGTCTTGGGATGGTGTCATCTGAAGCTCTCTGAAGTCCGGGGGTGCCTTTGCATGGCACAGTGTAAAGTGTCTGTTTGTAAAAAAATGTCCGTAAAAAATAGTCCCAGGTACGTATAGTTCATGGAAGATTTGGCGGGTGGAAGGATTTGGCGGGTAAGGTTTTAGTCATACGTTGGAGTGGTGGACCCAGGCCTCTCTTCCTTTCACCTTGAGGGCAGTAGGTGTTGTGAATATTACTCATTAGGGCCCTTCAAAATTGTCGTACCCAGTATATATGTCCTGTTCTACCCTCATACTTGAATTACCCATGGTCATCTCATAGCAAGAACCTATTTGCCAGCTATCCAGTGCTCCCATGTGTATCACACCAACACCAACCCTGTAATCACAAATGGTACATTGCAAAAATCATACCGGGGATGACATTGCTTTGCTGAACAGTAGACGGATTCCAAGGACATTGTTGTTGTTGTGATAATGATGCGTTTGTCTTCTAATTTACAGCCATGATGATGTCCATATTGGACAAAACGCGTCAGCTGGATTGTTGTCTGTAATGTTTTCTGGATGAAATAATGGATTTATGAAATACCCAATGAATTGGAATTACATAAGGACTCCCTATGGATTTACTTTGAAGTGTAATGTTAAAAGAATTAATACAAAGCACTTTGCTCATGAAGAGTTTTTAAAAATTGTACGTTCCTTTTTTTAGAGGTTATAGTCCTTGTTTTGTTGTAGGGATTCTGCTCCTACACAGAACTGTGCACGGAGACCCAGGACCTTGTGGTGGACCAAAAAACTCCCCTCAGTACCAAGAAACCCTAAACAGCTAGCATCAGTGTCACATTAGCTTTTCGTCCTATAGCAAAGGAAACAATGATTATACAACCCAGAACATGCAACTTAGGTTATACTCAGGAATGGTGGGAAGCAAGAACACTCTTTCGTTATACTCTCATACCAGTCCACAACAGGATAGGTTAAAATATTTATTTGAACGACGTGCTCTAAGATACAGTATGTTTGCTAACATAAGCGGACAAATGACTAGAAATAATATGATCAGCATTGTTACAATTCCATAAAACCCAAACGGAGAAATCATATTATAATGATGGTGAAAACAGGTCCTATAGCGCCTAGTAAATCACACTCCCTAGGTAGGAACTATGTTTTATAAAATGTTGAAGGTCTCCTAGGCTTCTGAGGGGGACCCCCTACCTCCAAGATCAGCAGGAATGGATCACTTCAGGATCTGCAAAAGCTCTCTGTCTCTCTGGAAAAACAGGATTCTTCCAAGTGCCTGAAATCATGCTTACAGTGCAAAATTAAAGGCGCCAGAATCATGTTGGCTGCATGTATGTTATGGCTAAAACGTGAGCTGATCAGCCCAAACAACAGCTACCTTGTTATGTTAAACTTAGAGGCTTTAGCACTCAGTGTGCAGACTAGAGTCACAATGTAAGTCTAGAAATGCCGAAAACAACCCATTCTCATATGAAGCATTTCACGCAGCCTAACTTACAACAACAGTTATATGCAGTATTGTGTGCAAAAGCAGCAAAAAGATAAAATGGCATTTAAACTTCTAATGAGCCTATGCTAACATAGCAATGTGCGCAACAAGGCCCAGCCCTCACTACAGTTTCTTCCTCATGATTCGCCCTCACCTTCTTCATGGCCTGACTAATGGGGCAATTAGTATGCCATAGTCCAAGACCCACTGTCAGACAGAATTGCATAGTCCCAAAAACGTTTGCATACTTTTTCCATCTTTGGGTGGCGGCAAAGCCCTGATAGAGTCTGCGTGCTCCGTCTAGATCAACCGACTGGTTGCTGAGATTATTGGCCCAGATGACTAACCTCCTGATGTTTCTACTGCACTTTTCCCTTTTCCACTTTGTACCCTTTCATAACTGGTACAGTCAGGAGGGCTATCATTTCATGGCGGCACAGGCCCGCAGAGGGGCTGCATACCAAGATGTCAACAGCATACTGAATAACAGTGCTGCTGGACTGGAAGTTGTCGAGGTCCTGCCTCAGTATCCTGTTAAAGATACAGGGGGACACGCAGTACCCCTGAGGCAGTCTCTGGTATATTATCTGAAGCCCTTGGAAGGTAAACGCAGTCAGGTATTGATTATCAAGGTGCAGAAGAATTCCAAAGAATGTGTTTCTTATGTCTAAAACAGAGAAGTGTATGCGGAGCCCCGCAAGAACATCCCCTGGTGAGGCACACCAATTTAGATCACACGGAGGTGCTTCTGTTTTGAGTTGTAAATCTTTATAATTTCATTTCTATTGTTATTTGCGAATGATCCCTTTAAGGATAATTAACTTCGATATTCAACAGCATATCGGTAGATGACCAGTGTTATAATCCATTTACATTTGAACATTGAGCTCCAATGCATTTCGGGCTTAGGCGCCCTTGATCACGGAGAGCTGGGGAGGAAGCGGAGAGAAGTGACAGTGAGGGAATGTATCGTGTTCGCAATGGTAGAGGGGATCTATCAAAGTGCTCTTATGTGTGGGCTACTAAAATGAGTGCGCGAAGCTAAGGTGCAGGGTGGGGTAAGTGATGGGAGTATTACCGCTAGTGACACGAACAAACTATAAATCTCTAAGCTTTCATTACTCAAACTCTTACTTCAAAGTAACGCGTAGCGTCCTTAGACGTTCTCCATCAGTCATCCGTTTGCCGTCTCAAGCGCGTGTGAGACAGTCGGCTAAATAATTACATCAACAGGGATGACGGACTCGCGCCCGTATGTAGCGGGGGCCATGTTGGAGTGGTGGAAACTAACTAGACACCATGTAGTGAAAACATACATGCATAGGCAGATAAACAAAAGTAAACAGGGGTGAAACAGGGGTAAAGAGGACGGTGAAGCAGCAACAATATAGTCAATATTACAGGTAACAGCTAAACTCTGTACGATCATTGAGCCCATGGGGCTTGAGAGTCTGCAGAAGGTAAATCCATTCAAGTTCTCTCTTCAGTAACAGTTTTGTGTTGTCTATGCCTTCTTTTTTGAGCACAATCTCTAGGACCATGAATTTTAATTGAGCGATGGTTGGCGTGCTTCCATAAAGTGAAGGGCGATGCTGGATTTTTCAGTTTTAAGTCTAATATTAGACTTGTGCTCATTCAGTCGGGTTTTGATTTTGCGTTCGGTCTTCCCTATGTATAGTTTGCCACATGGGCATTTGAGGGCGTAGATTAAGTTGGTGGAATTACATGTGGCATCTACATGGAGTTTGATATTGTGTCCTTTCATGGGATGTTGTATTTCATTACCCCTGATTACACTGTTGCAGTGGCCGCAGTTCAAGCAAGGTTGGGTGCCACGGTGTCGTTTGGTTAATTCTGTGGGCTTCGCCAATATTTCTTTGATGTTTCGATTCCTGGTGTGGGCAAATATTGGAGGCTCATTGAAGATGCCTTGAAAATCCGGTTCATTTTGCAGTATTGGCCAGTGCTTCCAGATAATCTTTTTGTACGCTGCACTCGCAGTGGAAAATTTGGACACAAGGACCATGCGTTGCTCTGTGTTTCTGTGAGTCTTAGCCAGGCAGTCCTGTCTGGATATATTGGCCACACGACTTTGTGCGTCTTGCAAGACAGTCTCTGGGTAACCACGTGCCCGGAATCTGTTTGACATTTCCGTCATCCGTTGATGAACCATAGTCTCATCAGATACTATGCGCTTGACGCGCAGCATTTGGGAGTACGGGAGATGTTTTTTCAGGGAGCCTTGGTGGAAGCTAGTGAAGTGGAGGGCATTATTTCGATCTGTGCTCTTTCTGTGAAGATCCGTGACGATGCCGTCAGTTGTATTCTTAATGTGGACATCTAAGAAGGCGATGTCAGTGTCGCTGATTTGCCACGTGAGTTTAATCCGTGGATCTTTGGTGTTAGTTTCCGTCAAGAGATTGTGGAGAGATTCTTTAGTATCTGCCCATAGAAAAAATAGGTCGTCAATGTACCGTAAAAATAGTTTGGTGTGTTTTTGAAAACTTGGATTGGTATACAGGTATTTTGTTTCAAAGTTCTCCATGTAGGTATTGGCGTAGGACGGGGCAGCGCAGTTTCCCATAGCCATCCCAGAGAGTTGTAAAAACCACTGATTGTCAACCTTAAAATAGCTATGATAGAGGGTAAATATCATTAATTCCATCAGGAACGTTTGCATATCAGGATGAATGTCACTTTTGAGAAGGATTTGTTCTATTGCCTCGATGCCCCCTGCGTGGGTATTGATGTATATAATGAGCTCACATCGGCTGTGCAAAACACTAGAGATTCATTGCTGGAAGTTTGGAAATCAGATAATTTTTTGAGAAACTCTGTGGTGTCTTTGATATGACTCAATGATTGAGTGACTAGAGGTTGTAAGTATTTGTCCAAAAATTTGCCGGTGGTTTCATGGATCGATCGTTTGGTAGACACTATTGGTCTGAATGGGGGGTCCATGAGATTCTTATGGATTTTTGGGCACATGTGGATCGTAGGACTTTTGGGATATTCCACGAGAAGATACTTTTTGGTGCGTTCTTCTATGGTTCCTAATTGGAGTGCTTTATTTACAATTTCCTTCAGCTGATTGTGATACTCATTGGTAGGGTTACAGTTCAGAGCCATGTAGGTATCAGTATCTTGAATGTGTTCCCAAAGTTTATTGGTGTACATTTCACTGTCGAGTATAACAAGGGCCCCACCTTTGTCAGCTTTGGTAAGTTTTATGCTCGGATTGTTGGCTAGAGACTTCAACGTATCCCGGTCTTTAATAGTTAGATTGTGAGTTTTTCTTGGTGCCTTGAAGTTGATGTTTGCTGAATCTTTACGAACCAATGTCTCAAACAAGTCGATACATTTGTGACTGGTCGGTGCCTGATAAGTACTTGGAGGTCGTAGACCTTTGAGCTCATCTGTTTTCTCCATGGTTGATGGAGGCAATACGTTATCGAAGAAGTGTCTTAGTCTCAGTTTCCGGGTAAACTTGAAGGTGCTAACCTCAAGTTCCAGGAGATTGGTTGATGTCGTGGGGATAAATGACGTTAGAGATCAGCCCAGATCCCCCAGAAGACCCAGGCGGAGCAAGATCAAAAGAGCGAGACCCAAGTCCACCGGCCACAAGGAGTACAGTTGCCAAAAAAGACCAGAAACCAAAGAAAGCAGCCTCGTGATCAACATCTCTAAAACCCAGATATCTAGCCATCAAATGAATTTGTTAGAAAAAGGAACGTCATTTATCCCCACGACATCAACCAATCTCCTGGAACTTGAGGTTAGCACCTTCAAGTTTACCCGGAAACTGAGACTAAGACACTTCTTCGATAACGTATTGCCTCCATCAACCATGGAGAAAACAGATGAGCTCAAAGGTCTACGACCTCCAAGTACTTATCAGGCACCGACCAGTCACAAATGTATCGACTTGTTTGAGACATTGGTTCGTAAAGATTCAGCAAACATCAACTTCAAGGCACCAAGAAAAACTCACAATCTAACTATTAAAGACCGGGATACGTTGAAGTCTCTAGCCAACAATCCGAGCATAAAACTTACCAAAGCTGACAAAGGTGGGGCACTTGTTATACTCGACAGTGAAATGTACACCAATAAACTTTGGGAACACATTCAAGATACTGATACCTACATGGCTCTGAACTGTAACCCTACCAATGAGTATCACAATCAGCTGAAGGAAATTGTAAATAAAGCACTCCAATTAGGAACCATAGAAGAACGCACCAAAAAGTATCATCTCGTGGAATATACCAAAAGTCCTACGATCCACATGTGCCCAAAAATCCATAAGAATCTCATGGACCCCCCATTCAGACCAATAGTGTCTACCAAACGATCGATCCATGAAACCACCGGCAAATTTTTGGACAAATACTTACAACCTCTAGTCACTCAATCATTGAGTCATATCAAAGACACCACAGAGTTTCTCAAAAAATTATCTGATTTCCAAACTTCCAGCAATGAATCTCTAGTGTTTTGCACAGCCGATGTGAGCTCATCAATACCCCACGCAGGGGGCATCGAGGCAATAGAACAAATCCTTCTCAAAAGTGACATTCATCCTGATATGCAAACGTTCCTGATGGAATTAATGATATTTACCCTCTATCATAGCTATTTTAAGGTTGACAATCAGTGGTTTTTACAACTTTCTGGGATGGCTATGGGAAACTGCGCTGCCCCGTCCTACGCCAATGCCTACATGGAGAACTTTGAAACAAAATACCTGTATACCAATCCAAGTTTTCAAAAACACACCAAACTATTTTTACGGTACATTGACGACCTATTTTTTCTATGGGCAGATACTAAAGAATCTCTCCACAATCTCTTGACGGAAACTAACACCAAAGATCCACGGATTAAACTCACGTGGCAAATCAGCGACACTGACATCGCCTTCTTAGATGTCCACATTAAGAATACAACTGACGGCATCGTCACGGATCTTCACAGAAAGAGCACAGATCGAAATAATGCCCTCCACTTCACTAGCTTCCACCAAGGCTCCCTGAAAAAACATCTCCCGTACTCCCAAATGCTGCGCGTCAAGCGCATAGTATCTGATGAGACTATGGTTCATCAACGGATGACGGAAATGTCAAACAGATTCCGGGCACGTGGTTACCCAGAGACTGTCTTGCAAGACGCACAAAGTCGTGTGGCCAATATATCCAGACAGGACTGCCTGGCTAAGACTCACAGAAACACAGAGCAACGCATGGTCCTTGTGTCCAAATTTTCCACTGCGAGTGCAGCGTACAAAAAGATTATCTGGAAGCACTGGCCAATACTGCAAAATGAACCGGATTTTCAAGGCATCTTCAATGAGCCTCCAATATTTGCCCACACCAGGAATCGAAACATCAAAGAAATATTGGCGAAGCCCACAGAATTAACCAAACGACACCGTGGCACCCAACCTTGCTTGAACTGCGGCCACTGCAACAGTGTAATCAGGGGTAATGAAATACAACATCCCATGAAAGGACACAATATCAAACTCCATGTAGATGCCACATGTAATTCCACCAACTTAATCTACGCCCTCAAATGCCCATGTGGCAAACTATACATAGGGAAGACCGAACGCAAAATCAAAACCCGACTGAATGAGCACAAGTCTAATATTAGACTTAAAACTGAAAAATCCAGCATCGCCCTTCACTTTATGGAAGCACGCCATACCATCGCTCAATTAAAATTCATGGTCCTAGAGATTGTGCCCAAAAAAGAAGGCATAGACAACACAAAACTGTTACTGAAGAGAGAACTTGAATGGATTTACCTTCTGCAGACTCTCAAGCCCCATGGGCTCAATGATCGTACAGAGTTTAGCTGTTACCTGTAATATTGACTATATTGTTGCTGCTTCACCGTCCTCTTTACCCCTGTTTCACCCCTGTTTACTTTTGTTTATCTGCCTATGCATGTATGTTTTCACTACATGGTGTCTAGTTAGTTTCCACCACTCCAACATGGCCCCCGCTACATACGGGCGCGAGTCCGTCATCCCTGTTGATGTAATTATTTAGCCGACTGTCTCACACGCGCTTGAGACGGCAAACGGATGACTGATGGAGAACGTCTAAGGACGCTACGCGTTACTTTGAAGTAAGAGTTTGAGTAATGAAAGCTTAGAGATTTATAGTTTGTTCGTGTCACTAGCGGTAATACTCCCATCACTTACCCCACCCTGCACCTTAGCTTCGCGCACTCATTTTAGTAGCCCACACATAAGAGCACTTTGATAGATCCCCTCTACCATTGCGAACACGATACATTCCCTCACTGTCACTTCTCTCCGCTTCCTCCCCAGCTCTCCGTGATCAAGGGCGCCTAAGCCCGAAATGCATTGGAGCTCAATGTTCAAATGTAAATGGATTATAACACTGGTCATCTTCCGATATGCTGTTGAATATCGAAATTAATTATCCTTAAAGGGATCATTCGCAAATAACAATAGAAATGAAATAATAAAGATTTACAACTCAAAACAGAAGCACCTCCGTGTGATCTAAATTGGTGTGCCTCACCAGGGGATGTTCTTGCGGGGCTCCGCATACACGACAATATTGATATTTGAAGGTGTTCTAGACGGATAACACCACCCTACGAGAGCACCCAGAACTCAGAAGTACCTTATTGATTAACCAACCTACCTTTACGTTGTGCACCCTGCCACCTCCAATATTTGTTAAAACAGAGAAGTATCAGGTGTCTGTGGGTATGCTAGTTAGGATGAAAGAAGAGTACGGTGTTACGGGGAGCTCTGGGATTATGATGTTATTTATGGGGCGCAAGTTCTGCACCAGGCACCAGATTTCTTCCTTCCTCTATTTGACCGGAAAGATTGGTGTATTACTTTTGTCTGTCCATCATCCCCTTTTGTATCCCTTTTTTTAAACTTTTGTCTGTCTCCTTGGAGAGTGGGTGTTGGCGCACCCAGGGCAGGATGGTCCCATCCTACAGGGTTATTGTTATGGGTTTGGCATTGTTGATGAGTCTTACATCAGAGGAACCCTTGACCCACAGGTGTTGTGGTACTGTTGTCAAATCTTGGTCCTGCCATTTTGTTAGTACTGCCATTGGCGATGAGCCTTATTCCGTTATACCACACTAACTTAGATGGAATTTGTGAGGACAATCTCTATGTCCCCTGGGCACACAATGAACAACTGCTCATGAGTTATCTCCTGTATACTGAGTCTAGTCGTGATCAACTTGATGTATGCCGACATTGCATTGGCTTGGTTGATCAAAAACAGGACCCCGTATCTGGGCATTATCTCCACAGCCTCCAATCAGAGCAGTGCTTCCCACTGGGGTCCACATCATGGTGACCTATTTTGCAGAACAGTGATTCATGGGGCAACTGCACCTTCCAACCTACCAGCTCTTGTGCATTGGCAATGAGGGGAAGGACCAGCCTTGGTGAAAGCTGGCAGATCAGTGGGCATCACTCTAGCCTGCCTAGCTGTGCAAAGTGGGCAAATTAAGGACATGAGCCTTGTTGGGGCACTCAGGGGGTTCAGCATGTCACTGTCCCCTTCCTCTGAGAAATTAATTGTCATATTTAGATTGCCCATCGGTCCTCTCCCCAGAATGTTAGTCAGGGATTGGGGGTGATATAATAATTGACCTTCACCTGCCTACCTCCTACGTCTAACTCTAGATGTTTCATGAAGGGAACCTTCATGATCACCCCCAAGAACCCCTGCTTTTCCATGGAATCTTTGGACAGGGGTAAAATCCCTTCTTTCAGACAGGACTTTGTTACCCTTGATCAGGAAGCTCAATGTTGTGCTATTTATCAATATCATCACAGTGGCCTCCTCATCGGAGCGTTGTGTCACTGATAGCATGGGACACTTGAGAGCGGGTGTCTATTTAGCTCAACAAACGCTGGGCTGACCCGCATTTTCCCTGTTGTTAAATGGGGTCTGTGATGTTAGGGGAGGATGTGGCTTGGTCTGGACCTCTGTAAAACTTCCTTGAACCCTGTTTCTACTTGCTAGATCCTTTGTCCAACTTCTGCAGGGCACCTGCATTGCTAGCATCAACTTCTGTGTCATTGGGGCTTAAGCTGTTCTAACCAGGATCGCCTACTCCCTGCTCAGGGATACTGCAGCGGCGTCCTGGTCCTGATCCAACCTCTTTCTACGTACTCCCATTTCCCTTCTATTCCCAACTTTTCTTCTCTCCCACTTTACAAAGCATTGCTACATGTAGGGGAAATCCCAGTCGGGGTCCCCTTTCCCATATTTGATGCAATCCTCTGCCATAGCCATGTCATCTGGCTCAAATGACCCCACCTTAAGCCAGGCCCTGCCAAATAATCTCCCTTCCTAAGTCCAATCTGTTAGTAGGTTGCTGAATGGGTGGGCAACATTTTCCCCATTGCCTCTACGGGGGTCATGACCCGACAGTGGCTATCCCTGCTGTCAGATCTTGGAGGGCCTTGATCCCATTACACCCCCCAACTAATAGTGTCCCTGTCCAAGATCATTGCCAATTCCCCAGTCACCCAAAGTTGTTTAACTGAAAGGGTTGAGGTGCCTGCTACTAGTGCCACAGAGGCTTGATGTTTTGAATGCAACAGATGAGGCGTTGAGTTTGAGGGAAACTTAAAGCTGAACTGCAGTCTCTTATGTTAGTCAGTCGGGAAATCTCCCATCCCTAGACCTAGTGGCTTGCCGCCCAGCGGTTGACCCTTCAGCCCTCTCGATCTGCAGCCTCCACATAATTAGGCCCAAAACAAATCCTCTGGGAAACCCACACCTCCACCCCTGTGCATAAAAGGGATAAGATGACTGAAACAGCTAATCCTTCCACTTCTTAAATAATAAATAAATAAATCTAGTACTTGTATAGTGCACAAATCAACCCCGAAGGGGTATCTCGGCGCTGGAAGCCGTTGGGAAGAATAAGCGAGCTATTGCCCAGAGTCGCATGGAGCTGGGCAGACCCCTGATGCTGGAGCCAGGGATCGAACCGTGATCCTCAGCATTCAGCATCAGTCACCCTGTCCGCTGTGCCACACCTCTCCACCTTCTTGGATCTTGAGGTGGTGTGCATTTGCCCCTAATCAGGCATTGCAGCACCGGCCTGATGAGGGGCAAATGCCCGATCATGATGCATGACACCTCTCGGGGTATATGAAGGCATCACGAAAAAAGACCTGTCTTTCCCACACGTCCTGATAGGAACTGGACACCCCCTCTAGATCTTAGCTTTACTCAAGAGCCTGTGTGCAGGACCTCCTAACCCGGCTCTCTGTCCCTCCTTTTTGATATAACAATAGCACGGCGGCTCAGCCATGGGACGTCCCCTTTGCCCGCCACTTGCAGAGGCAGACTCTTCGACTTTCCCGTTCCTATTTCTCCACCACAATGGAGAACAACCAAGGTCTTTCCTTTGGGGAGGACTGCGTAACAGAAATCCTGAATAGCCCTTCCCTACTAGACCCTGGTGGAGGAGCTTTGAAAAAATCCTAACTTAAGACAAAATACTAACTTTACTACTACTAAATGCCTTCTGTGAATACCAAACATAGTAAATTTAGGATTTTTCTCAGATTAGTTCTGTGAATTGGCCCCAAAATAACCACGCCATCAACATTTTCGAACAAGATGAAACACTGTCCGGTAATCATTCTACACCATCGAGGAAAGGATCCACTTCAGTGCATAAGCAATAGGGTAATGCAACTAGTATACTAAGATCTCAAAATATTAACAAAAGTATCGACTAAAATGCTAGATAGTATAATCACTGAACTGATTCATAGAGTTCACAGTGGATTCAAAACAAAAAATTCACATCAGGCAGCTCTCAAAGATCAATCATTTAGTAGTGAGTATGAAGATTGTGCTGTGATTGGAATAAATACTGAGAATGCCTTTGACAATATCAACTGGAAATGCCAACTGAGGTAATAAAAAGAGTGAACTTTAACTTAAAAAGTTGCAGCAATGTCAAAGCCCCATATGAAAGATCAATGGCTAATATCAACACAAATGGCATTGTGTATACAAAAACAACTATTGAAAAAGGAAAAAAGGAGGAATGACCATTCTCTCCTTTCTTGTTCAGTATGGTTTGTCATCCCATAGCATCACAAAGTTTTGATGGACCGGTAATCTAGAGCAGGGGTTCAGGGCAAGGCTTGGAACCCATTACAATCTTTTCTGTTCGATAGAACACAAACAGTAGACCTGGGTAGGGATAGGTCAAAGCCTTTTTCCCTTCCTCGTGGGGTGCCACAAGGGTCTTACCTTAGCCCCACGCTTTTTAATATTTACGTGAGCCTGCTAGCAGCCCTAATAGGAACATTTTGGCTCCAATTAACATCCTACGCTGACGACACACACATTGCGTTGACCCTACAGCGAGGCAAAAAAGTTGAAACAGCCTTAAGATGCCACGATTGTATGCAAGCCATAACTTCTTGGATGTCCGCGAACTGCCTGAGCCTTAATGCAGGCAAAACGGAGGTTATTATATTTTGGAACAACCACAACCTCTGGACACAAGACTGGTACCCTAAAGAAATGGGTAAGCCCCCAACCCCCACTATGAAATCCAAGAATCTGGGTGAGATTATGGACAACAAACTCACTTTTTGGGACAAGGTTAGTGGGGTTGTCTCAACAAGCTTTTTTCTTCTCAGAATTTTGCGGCAAATAACATCTTTCCTACCAGAGCAAAGCTTCAGGGCGACAGTCTCAGCACTCATTTTGTCACGGATGGATTATTGTAATAGTCTCCACTCGAACATTCAAAAGAAACATCTGAACAGACTCCAGCTGGTGCAAAATGTGGCAGCGAGGCTGCTAACGGGCACACCAAGGTTTGTATGAGTTAGAAATGGACTTCAACACCTTCATTGGCTCCCAATAAAACAACGTGCAAAATTCAAAGCACTTTGCATGGTTCTAAAGTCTTTGATGGGCAGCGGTCCTGAATATCTGAGAAGACTATTCAATGGTATTTCCCCAGAAGAATGTTGCACTCCTCGGAGGCAAAGCAAGTGACTGTTCCCAGAGTAAAAATGCTAATTGGGGCGGTAGCAGTTTAATCTTGGGTGCTGCAAAAGCCTGGAACAACTTACCAGTGAATCTTAGGAACTCCACAGAGCTTCTTTCTTTCAGGGATGGGTTGAAAACATGGCTGTTCGCAGACTAAGTCTGTGCGGCTAGGGATACCAGTTAGACAGTGCTCAGCGCGAGGACACCCTTGGGTAATAGTGCACTTTGAAAGCTCTAATAACATAACCTGATGTGTTCTTATGATAATATAGAGGGTATCAAAATAGGCCCAGAGACATTTATGAGTCCATTATTAGCAGATAATATCCTACTCACTGTTTCCTGCCCAAGACTGTCTAGTAGTCCATTTTTTTAAAGAAATGGCAAATCTTTGAGTAATAAAATAAATTAGACTAAATCACTCTTGATGTCCATTTCAAAACTAGTCATGAAAAATGTGTATATCTCATTGCCACTGGAATGCGAAGCAAAACAAGTAAAATAGCTACGGAATGTTATCATATCTCACGTAAAAACCCCTTCTTAACAACTATATAGAACAAGTCTATTACCACATAAGACTTTCTGGGGGATATGTACGATAGAAGTGGCGGACCGTGTTGTTAGCCTCCTGGGCTTAAAGACATGATCCGCCACTTCGGAAACGCAAGACTTCACCACATTCACAAGAATGTGGTGCAGCCTTGCATTTCCCCCTGCGATGGCGCTAAGTTTAACAAAGTAACGCCAGCTCAGACACCCTTGCACCAGAGTGTGCAGGGGAGGTTTGGTTATGCATAGGAAGGTGTCCCTTCCTGCACATAAACAATCCTAAAATGCCTTTTTATAACTTTAATGTGTGCTGCTGCATGCAGCAGCCATGAAAGTTACAAAATGTCATTTAAAAAAAAGATTTGTTTATGTACAGAAAGCGATACCTTCTAGTACATAAACAAACCATGGGATTTTGCTTTTCCATGTCTGCTACTCATGGAAAAAGCAAAAACATGGAGAAATAATGCATTTCTCCTAATTTCGCCAACTTAAGAACAGGGTTTTCCTGGTCTTAATGTTGGCGCTGCCTCCTATGTATACCACCCTTGTACATAGAGGGCAACGTCCAATTCAATGAGTGTTGCACCCACCACAACAACCACTGCACACCTCTTTCACGCTACACATAGTGTTAAAGGGTGCCTTATGTACAAGGCGGCGTTAAGCCGCGTTTAGTTGTTTAATGCTGCCTTGTACATAAGTCAAGGCCCCTATCGCCACGGCATGTCACAAAAAGGGATGTTCCCGTGGCGATAGGGGCTTTTACATATGCCCCTCAATGTTGGCAGGTTCTGGATCTAAGTTTCTGCTGCAATTGAAACAATAAAAGGGAACTTGCACCCTAAAATAGTATACATTTTTCAAAACATAGCTCACTCTTAAGCATAGCAAAGAATAACAAAGAATGCATATTGTCTCCTAAGAAAACAAATGGAATGTGTATAGATGAATTGAAAAACCCCTTCCAAAAGTTTTTTTGTGGCTCACCGACATATAGAAATACCGTAAAGCATTCCAAACTATCGAAAGCTTCCCAGTGGTTACTAAATGTTTTGACAGAAACCCCCAGATAATCATTCTTAGAGAAAAAGGGGCTTGAAGTCAATTGTTTCACATTTTCACTAAGGTCCGAAAAACTCAAGTTAACATACACCAAAGCAAAGGACATTCTTTTTGCTACAAACTATTTCCACAACTCTTTAAAAGGAAAAGGCAAATGTTATATTTATCCTTGATAGTACAATTACAGGAAAACCCTCATATTGAAATTGGGAACAAACCATTTACTGGTATGAATAGGTACCTCCATGAATATTCCCCGATACTCATCCATTGGAAGGTAACCATCTTTTCATTTCAGTCATAACTTTACACACGTTGGGCCTTATTCACAAAGGGCCTCTGCACTCTTGGCTGAGGTACCCCAGACGCAGGAGAGTCTTGCACTTGGAGCGAATCTCTGAAATCAGAATTCTCATTGTGGAGATTCCACCCCAAGTGCCGAGATTGACACACGACTGTGGGTTCTCTGCCACGGGTAAGGAGGCCCTTTGTGAGCCAGGCACAAGGAATAGATTGCCTCTAGGTGAGTAAGTAAATTACAATCCACTCCAAAAATGTCTTTTAGAATCTGAAACAAATTTGAGAATCAAGAATATTCTTCTCGACATGAATTAGATTAAATTATGCATCTATTTACCTCTCTAGGGACC
This sequence comes from Lissotriton vulgaris, assembly GCF_964263255.1. NCBI lineage: Eukaryota > Metazoa > Chordata > Amphibia > Caudata > Salamandridae > Lissotriton > Lissotriton vulgaris. The sequence goes on along the minus strand of NC_141691.1, from coordinate 948,689,576 downwards.
TATCGCTCTGCCTCGATGATATGTAACAAACTAAAATCTTCAACTACTCTAGCAGCACAAACAGGACTGGGGAAAGGAACTCTACTATGGAACTCCTTCACCGATTTGGCACAATTACCTGCTGTCTGTTCCGAACCTATCTTTGATATGCAAATAATGTATAACCAGCTGTGGATTATAATGAGGTTGCATGCACATGAAGCAAACTATTCAAAGAAGATCTTGTCATGAAGGTGACTGATTGAATGCAGCTACTGAGATGCAAGTTTGGAGCACATGTTTGTGAGCAGCAGAATAGTTACTTAGTGGTGGGTGGAACACGTTTGTGGGTAACAGAATACTTAGGGACATTTTTACAAGAACTGACGCATCTCTGCATATCAGCAGAGATGCATCAGTTAATTTTTGTCACACAAAGAAACCCTTGTGCCACCATGGATGCGTCGCATTTACAATGCGGCACACCATGACACATGGATTGTCAGATGCCTTATGCATCTGTCAGCGTATTGGTAACGCATTACTGGAGTTGTGTCGGAAGCATGATGCAGCTCCAGCAATGCTCAGGGGGGGCCTATACTTATGGTGCTGCGTTCATGCCTGCTTCAAGCAGGCATAAGGTTTTGACGCTGTGGCATCATAAAAGAGCCTCCGTGAAATCATGTAGATTTCATTGTGTCACTATTGTGAGGCTATTTTGCTCGGGAATACCCACCTTGCATACACTTTACCTGATGCAGGTATAATATGACTCAGGGCTCTACAACGTGGTGAATCTCCCTAGATGCATCACGTTGTAAATTGTCGCAACGCTGTTAATTGTTTACAACGCCGCTGTGTCACAAAAATGACGCAACAGCGGCATAAAAATGTTGCAAGGGGCTTGTAAATGTGCCCCTTAGTGGTTGGAAATGGTGAAAAGAATTCAGTTGACAATCTTTCTTGACACTTTTATATCCACGTCAGTTATTCTCTTTAACGATGCAAACCCAAAGGGAATAATGGACGGAGTGTTGAACATTGCAAGCACTCACCCAGTCAACTGATCTGGGTTTAATCCATCATCATTCTTTAGCTCAATCCGACACCCCCAAATCAGACTGACCCTGTGCCTCATGGGAACAGTCCAGCCCGAACTACCAAGCAATGTCTTCCCTGGACCGGAAACAAGCATCCTGGGACCGGTTTCTGGCTAATAGACCGTCATCAGCTAGGCTAGCTTGAATCCAACGGCAAAGTGAGCAAGGGACCCACGTCTGGGCATACCCTGCCAACTTAGGGTGAACAAAGAAAAACCAAAGGGGATGATGGACCGAGTGTTGAGCATTGCAAGCACTCACCCCCAGTCAACTGATCTGGGTTTAATCCATCATCATTCTTTAGCTCACTCTGCCTCCCCAGTTCAGATATGGCCATATGCAAATCAGTCTGACTCTGTGCCTCATGGGAACAGTGAAAAACACACAGTTGATGGACAGAATGTAGAACAATGTCATAAATACACCCCAGTACAAGGATCTAGGCCTAAATCCATCGTTGTTTTGCACTCCACACCACCCTGGGTTAGACACTGGCTATATGCAAATCAGCTCTGACCCTGTGCCCCATGGGAACAGTCCAGTCCGAACTACCAAGCCATGTCTTTCCCAGACCAGAATCAAGCATCCAAGGACCGGTTTCTGGCTATCAGCCTTCATTCAGCCTGGATAGCTTGACTCCAGTGGTGTGGAGAGCCTGGGACTCACGTCTGAGTATACCCAGCACACTTGGGGTGAAAATTGCAAAAAACACAGTTGATGGACAGAATGTAGAACAATGTCATACATTCATGGGAACAGTGAAGCTTAAACTGCCAAGCCATGTCTTCCCTGGAACGGAAACAAACATCCTGGGGCTGGTGTCTGGCTAATCAGCTGTCATCAGCTAGGCTAGCTTGAATCCAGTGGCAAAGTGAGCAAGGGCCCCACGTCTGGGCATACACTGCCAACTTAGGGCGAACAAAGCAAAAACAAAGGGGATGATGGACGGAGAGTTGAACATTGCATGCACTCACCCCCAGCCAACTGATCTGGGTTTAATACATCATCATTCTTTAGCTCACTCCGACACCCCAGTTCAGACATTGCCATATGCAAATCAGTCTGACCCTGCGCCTCATGGGAACAGTCCAGCCCGAACTGCCAAGCCATGTCTTCCCTGTACTGAAAACAAGCATCCTGGGACTAGTTTCTGGCTAATCAGCTTTCATCAGCCAAGCTAGTTTGAATACAGTGGCAAAGTGAGCAAGGGACCAACGTCTGCGCATACCCTGCCAACTTAGGGCAAACAAAGCAAAACCAAAGGGGATGATGTCTCAACATGACATATGAGTGAAAAGATTTTAAAAGGATGGATTGTCAGTGGTGGCAAAACCTAACACTAAAAACAAAATGAAAATCCACCCCCTGAATGAGAATAGTTTTTTTACTGCTGGCATGTTACAACTCACCTCAACAAACAAACTCTGTACTAAATGCAAGATGAAGCTTGCAATTAATTTTGGGTGATTTCCACGAACTCTGTGTATATCTATTGCATTCTTCTATAACAGAATGATGTAGATAATATATTTAACTCGTAAGCGTATCTTTGCATATTAATAATAATCATAGCGAGGTACCATAACAAAGAGAATGCTTGGAATGTATTTTTCTTATGGAATTTCCAGTTATGTACTTCAGTTGCTTGTAATATTGAAATTCCCCCGTTATAGTTAGTTCAGCTAACTATAACTTGCGCGCCCGCAATGCACTGCTGATGACATCACATATTACATCACTTATGACATGGTCAGTAACATCACTCATGAAATCACTGATGACATCTCAAATGACATCCCGGATGACATTTTGTTTTTTTTAGACATGCGCACCACGTGCACGCACCTCGCGATTAAAAAAATATATATATATTTGTTTTTGCCCTTCGGGGTCCTTCAGGGACCCCCTGAGAAGGCCTAGGGGGTCAGGGAGTCTCTACCCTGCCCCCTTTTCATGTATGTCTCCACTTTTGTTTTTGGCTCTCTTCTACCTCGGAGTGACAAAATGGCAGCCAAAGGGTGCGAGCACCATGCGCGCACCCCGTGATTTTTTTCATTAAAAAAAAGGTTTTTTTGCCCTTCGTGGTCCTTCAGGGACCCCCTGAGAAGACCTAGGGGGTCTGTAAGTCTCTTCCCTGCCTCCTTTTCATGTTTTTAAAAGCTTTTACGAAAATCGGATAAAACGTAATTTTTATGCGACGGTCGCGCAAGGTGCGCGCATGCGTGCACGCACTTTGCATGCACGTAAAGTCATGTGACATGAAAACAACACTTTTGATTGGTTTATAGTACTTTCTGTTCCAGAATTTTCAAAACTCCACCCACTTTTACAATAACACTTTTGGTTTCCAGAGAGAAGGATCTCTGCTTTGCTACAGCTATTTGAAAATAGCAGCACAGCACCCTCAGAGCTCATCTGACTCAGACACTATCGTGGTGGAAGAGGAGCCACGTTCCAGGAAGCAGAAGGACTCCTTCATTTGGCAGTTTTTTACTTTTCTGGAGGGTGAAAAGAAAGTAAATGCTCCAAAAGTTACGTGTACCATCTGTGGGAGTGTATTGTCAAGGGGAGACGCCAACAGGAAGTACTCCTTCAGTATTTACACAATGATACGGCACGTGATGAACGTGCATCCAATTAAATATGCACGTGCGAGCACTAGAGCCCTGGCCAGGAATCTTCCACCTGCTGTGCCCTCCACCTCTTCGGCAGCACAATCTCCCACATCAAGAGTGTTGGACCTCCGTCCAAATTTTGCAAAAAGTCACATTACTTGCAATGTTTGCAAAGAAATTTTATGTTACGGTGAGCAGAGTGTGGACTTGATTGATAATAGGATCACACAGCACGTATGCCACCGCAGTTAATTTTTTTCATTTATTTTTTTTGTTCCAGTTGAACAATTTTTTTTTACCTGTTTACATTTTTTTTAAACAAAAAAATATAAAATTGTTTAAAAACTAAAAAAATAAAAGTTATTTTCAGAACTAACTTCACTTCTCAAAGAAGAGCTATATCTTTTATATACTGTTCATACTTTTTTTGAATGAATGTGTAGTGTTTAAATGAATGACTGAAATGACTGGGGAGAAAAGGAGGAATGGATTGATGGAATGAGTGAGGAAAGATTAGTATGGTGAGTGAGGTAAGGGGAGTCAAAGAGTGACTGAAACAAGGGGACTAAGGGTAGGGGAGTGAGGTAAGTGGAGAGAAAGAGTAAGGGAAGGGCAGTAAGAAAAGAAAAGTGAGAGAGAAGGAGTGCGAAAAGGGGAGCATGGAACAGAGAAAGAGAAGGGGAATAAAAGATGGAAAAGGAAGAAGTAGAACAGAGTGAAGGGAGTGAAGGTAAGAGAAGTGGACTGACAGTGAGGGAAGGGGTATGAGGGTGATGGAAGGGGGGTAATGGAAAGTGAGACACAGGAAGTGAAGGAGAGAGAAATGGAGAGAGGGGATGGAGGAACTTAGAAAAGGGGAGTAAGATAAGGGGAGTAAAGAATGGAGTGAGAGAAGGGGAGCGAGGGGGAGTGAGGAAAAGGGAATGGGAAAGTGAAAGGGTGAAAAATACAGACAGGAGAAAGTGGACTGGGGAAGGGTAGTGACGGTGAGTGAAGGGCAATGACACATAGGGAAAGAGTATGAGGGTGAGGGAAGGGAAGGGAATGAGAGAGAAGGAAGGAGATTAAGAGAGAGGAAAGGGGACTGAGGGATAAAATAGGAGTGAAGGAAACAGAAAGAGAAAGACAGGAAAGGTGAGGAAAAGAGATTTAAAAAATAAAAAAGTTTTTTTTGCCCTTCGGGGTCCTTCAGGGACCCCCTGAGAAGGCCTAGGGGGTCTGAGAGAATCTACCCTGCCCCCTTTTCACGTTCTCCACTTTCGTTTTTCAATCCCTTCTGAAACTACACGAAATGGCGGCTGAAGGGTGCGAACACCGTGCGCGCACCTCACGAGTTAAAAAAACCAAAAAAGATTTTTGGGCCCTTTGGGGTCCTTCAGGGACCCCCTGAGAAGGCCTAGGGAGTCAGAGAGTCTCTACTATAACCCCTTTTCATGTTCTCCATTTTTGTTTTTCACTCTCTTAAGCCTCGAGGGTGCGTGCACTGTGAGCACCTCACAATTTAAAAAATTATAATAATTTTTGGGCCTTCAGGGACCCCCTGAGAAAGCCTAGGGGGGCAAAGACTCTCTACCCTGCCCCCTTTTCATGTTCTTCACTTTTATTTTGCCCTCTTTTCAGCCTCACACTGACAAAATGGCAGCCAAAACACTTCCTGGTTACCACTGAATCGAATGTTCACAGACGTCTAACAGCAAATCAGAATTCCGCTCATGCACACCCGATGCGCGCACGGTACACGCACAGGTGCGCGCACGGTGCGCGCTTATAGATATATACATTTTTTTTAATTCGATTTTCTCAACAACTACTGGAGGAATTTACACCATTTAAACAAAAGGGCGATATGTGAATCAGACTGTACCATCTTGCCAAATTTCTTGCAATTCCGTTCAGCGGTTCGGGCTGTAGCCGTGTCTAATTGTCCTATGGAAAATAACATTGGGGAAAACATGTTTTGGGACCCCCCTTTTTTCTCAGCCCCCGCTTGACAAATCCCCCCAAAACTGTCAGGGAAGGAGCGGAGCGAGCGCTCTTCTTTGAGAAATTCACGAAGATTCTTCAACCGGCGCCAAAGTTATTTCCAATAGAATGTTGCGGATTTCCTATGGAAACTAGGTCGTAACGATAACTACCTACTGGCGACCGCCAGTAGGTAATATTAATATATATATATTATATATATATATATATATATATATATATATATATATATATATATATATATATATATATATATATATATATATATATATATATATATATATATATATATATATATATATAAATATATATATATATATATATATTCACTGGAAAAACCATAGGTTATAGACCATATATAGTTAGGAATTAGCATTTACAAAACCTTGAAAATTCACTGAAAAAACCATAGGTTATAGACCATATATAGTTAGGAATTCGCATTTACAAAACCTTATTTTACTCACACAAAACCATTGAAATTCCATATATAGTTAGTTGCACTAACTATATATCGCGCACCCGCAATCCACTGCTGATGATGTCACATATTACATCATTCATGACATGGTCAGTGACATCACTGATGACATCACTGATGACATCTCAAATGACATCACTGATGACATCTCAAATGACATCACTGATGACATCTCATTTGACATTACTGATCACATCACTGATGATATCATTCATGTGATAATACGATGAACCTCTTCAGACTCTAATATAACCTTAGATACAATCAGTGTAAACAGACACTCACAGACTGTCACTCATCCATGGAGTTACTCACACACCTAGTCAGTCATGCAAAGAATCAATCACACCTCCATTTCCTCAACTATACAGTTATACAAACTTTACTTATTCAAACATATACTAACACATATTTACTCTCTTATACAATCCCTGATACAAGTTCACAATGATCCATACAGCCACTCACACATTCACTGGCTCTTATGCACAGTTATTTATATATGCCAACTCTCACATGTACTGTGTTTTACATATGTACTTACTTTGACATGTAGCACTGAGATATCCATTCACTCACCAATACACTCATGCACACAGTCAACCGCCCATACAGCTGTTTCCACATGCACTTTTGAAACCATACATCTAGTGAATCAACTGCTCACACATCTATGCACAGAGTCATACACCTCCCAGCCACCCACACACACACTCAGTCTCCCATACAAATACTTGGGCAACCAATCAATAACCCATATAGTTACTCATATAGCTACTTATCAACACATGCAACAGTTTACAGAACAACAGACATAATGATGAACAAATTAAGACAGTTTAGTCACTAACCCATGCACTCAGTGAGACACATTTAATCACTCACTCATACAGTCAGTCATGCACCTACTAAATCCTTCATCCAGACACTTATACATCCACTCATTCTTCAATATGTAAGACATATTTTAACTTTACAGAAACATACAGTCACTGGATGTTGTCATCAGTGATGTCATCAGTGAAGTCATTTGAGATGTCATCAGTGATGTCATCAGTGATGTCACTGACCATGTCATGAATGATATAATAGGTGACATCATCAGCAGTGGATTGCGGGTGCGCGATATATAGTTAGTGCAACTAACTATATATGGAATTTCAATGGTTTTGTGTGAGTAAAATAAGGTTTTGTAAATGCGAATTCCTAACTATATATGGTCTATAACCTATGGTTTTTTCAGTGAATTTTCAAGGTTTTGTAAATGCTAATTCCTAACTATATATGGTCTATAACCTATGGTTTTTTCAGTGAATTTTCAAGGTTTTGTAAATGCTAATTCCTAAACTATATATGGTCTATAGCCTATGGTTTTTTCAGTGAATATATATATATATACATACATATATAAACATATATCATCTGTATATCTATATAAATACAAACATAAATGCATGCATACATATACTTATATGCATACAGATGCATGTTATTTACATGAAAGTTGAAAAAACACTAATAAAAGCAAAGCTAAAAAGCCACCTCATTACAAACAGAATGGCTTTAACTTAAACGAGGGCGAGATCTATTGCATTTTCACTGCTTGTTTACTTTGGTTCCATCAAGAAGGCATTCAGATGTGTCACACATTTGCCATAAATTCTGAATGTTAGCACTCTAGTTGCACATTAGATCACTGTAGTAAAGCTACTGCTCACCAGGGACGTCTGCTGCTGGTATTCAAAGTGCATGTTTCAGTCTGCATGTCAGAATTCTTTTAATGAAATAGAAGAGGATTTGAGAAGTCACTCAAAATGATCCCTAATTTTTCTTTCTGAAGCACTAATCATACTTTCTATGGCAAAGTTAACCCCCTCATGTTGTTCCTTTTTAAATTTAGTGTTTTCAGACTCACCACTTCATTCCAATCAAGATGGCTTCTGGTGTGCCATACTTTTGTCATAAGTAAGACTGTTAGCGCTCTAGTTGTTCTTTAGAACACTCTGGGACATTCTGTCATTGGGCTATACTTGGGGTACATCTGGGTGATATTTGGGCTACATTTAGGCTCTTTTGTCTCTGGTGGCCATCTTGGGAGACTGTATGTCAGAATTTTTTTATGAAATTGAAGAGGGTTTGAGAAGTCACTCAAAATGTGCCCTAATTTTTCTTTCTGCAGCACTAATCATAATTCATATGGCAAAATATACCCCCTCATTTTGTTCCTTTTTAAATTAAATGTTTTATGAGTTATCACTTTATTCCAATCAAGATGGCTTCAGGTGTGCCATACCTTTGTAATAAGTAGGACTGTTAGCGCTCTAGTTGTTCTTTAGAACACTCTGGGACATTCTGTCATTGGGCTATACTTGGGCTACATCTGGGTGATATTTGGGCTACATTTGGGCTCTTTTGTCTCTGGTGGCCATTTTGGGAGACTGCATGTCAGAATTTTTTAATGAAATAGAAGAGGATTTGAAAAGTCACTCAAAATGTGCCCTAATTTTTCTTTCTGCAGCACTAATAATACCTTCTATTGCATAATATACCCCCTCATTTTGTTCCTTTTTAAATTAAATGTTTTAAGAGTTACCACTTTATTCCCATCACGATGGCTCCAGGTGTGCTATACCTTTGTAATAAGTAGGACTGTTAGCGCTCTAGTTGTTCTTTAGAACACTCTGGGACATTCTGTCATTGGGCTATACTTGGGCTACATCTGGGTGATATTTGGGCTACATTTGGGCTCTTTTGTCTCTGGTGGCCATTTTGGGAGACTGCATGTCAGAATGTTTTAATGAAATAGAAAAGGATTTGAGAAGTCACTCAAAATTTGCCCTAATTTTTCATTCTGCAGCACTAATCATACTTTCTATGGCAAAATATACCCACCATTTTGTTCCTTCTTAAATTAAATGTTTTAAGAGTTACCACTTTATTCCCATCACGATGGCTTCAGGTGTGCCATACCTTTGTAATAAGTAGGACTGTTAGCGCTCTAGTTGTTCTTTAGAACACTCTGGGACATTCTGTCATTGGGCTATACTTGGGCTACATCTGGGTGATATTTGGGCTACATTTGGGCTCTTTTGTCTCTGGTGGCCATTTTGGGAGACTGCATGTCAGAATGTTTTAATGAAATAGAAAAGGATTTGAGAAGTCACTCAAAATGTGCCCTAATTTTTCATTCTGCAGCACTAATCATACTTTCTATGGCAAAATATACCCCCTCATGTTGTTTCTTTTTAAATTAAATGTTTTAAGAGTTACCACTTTATTCCAATCAAGATGGCTTCAGGTTTGCCATAACTTTGTAATAAGTAGGACTGTTAGCGCTCTAGTTGTTCTTTAGAACACTCTAGGAGGCTGCAGTAGAACACAAAGGAATCAACTGACAGTGTCTGTCCTTGTTGGATGTACATGTTTTACTGAGAATGTCAGACTTCATTTTCACATGACTGAGAAAGATAATGTGAATTTACAGAAAATATGCTTTCAGTTTAGCTTATAGATCCCCTTCCAAACCACTGTGGGAAAATCATGAGATATTAGTTTTCTTTCAAACAATATTCATGATATCACAGCAGAAGGTTTTTTCACATGGTAAAATCACCTTAGAACCCACCACAATTCCTAAAACGAGTATGGTACCATCAACAAATGATTTATAATGTAACTAAAGTCCTAAAACCCTCTATTAACTACAATGCTTTTTAATGAGGTGCTATCATGTATATTGGTCCCAAGATGGCTGCCAACACTTCTTGGATGAAGTGATGACAGCCAATCAGCTCAGATGTGTGGTTAGGCTCCGCCCAGACAAATATCTTTTTTTGAACCTAAATTACTCAAAATCCACTGGAGCACATATATTGAGACCTAGCAAAGGCACATCGGGCTAACAGTCCCTACAATTTTGCCAAGTTTCGTGCAAATCCATTCAGCCGTTCGAGCTAAAAGTGAGGCCAACCGCCCTATGGAAATTAACATGGGAAAAACGCGTTTTGGGACCCCCCTTTTTTCTCGGCCCCCCCTTGATGAAACCCCCCCAAATTGTCAGGGGCTGCTCAGAAACAAAATGTAATAAATAAGGAGGAAATCCAAAAGTATTCAGATAAATCCAGGATTTAATAAGCTGCAGCACAGTACTTCTAACCTCCTTGTTAACAATCCAAGTTTAACATTTTAGATCATAATAATTCCAAATGGAATTGCATGGACAGTGTGCATGTGCAACAAGGAACAAAGATTCTATTAAAAGGGAAATATGTACAGGATAGGTTAAAAGGGAAATACCTTGTAAACTCAGAATATAACACATTTTCCCCCTTAAAGAAATAAGAAAGGAAAAAGAGATTTTCTTTTAACGGCTGTAAATAAAAACATCCAGAATATGTATATAAAAAAACAACTATGATACACATTTTGAAACTCTTCTAACATTCCATCTTTTCCCATCTTGTGTAACCACACTATTATGATAAACTCTCATAACTTTCATTGGCTTACCGAATTTGTTTTCTCCTTTGGCAATATAACCTATTTTGCGAATCCTAACAACATCACCAACCATGAATACTGGTTGCTTAACATTCATCCTAGAATCATAATTGCATTTGTATTTGCCTTGTTTGAGTTCCACTTTTTCAGCCACATCCTTAACATTCACATCAGTCATTTGATGACTACAACTTTTTTTAAACCACCAAGGACATAACCCAGAAACAGGATCTCTACCTTTTAGTAAACGAAAAGGAGAAACCTCAGTAGTGGCATGGGGTGTAATACGGTATAACCATAACTTTTCTCTCAATTTATCTTTCCACAAACCTCCAGATTTACGAGCCCAAACTATGTCTTGCTTGAGGACCCGATTATATCTCTCCACTAGTCCATTACCTTGTGGTTCATACAGAGCAGTGGTACAATGCTTAATACCATACATACTCAAAAATTCTGACATCAGTGAGGATTTGAACTGTACCCCATTATCTGATACAATACATTCCGGAAAACCTTCTCTGGAAAAAATCTCTTTTAAAAATAGAATAACACTCTCAGTATTAGGATGAGGTACTAGTTTGACCTCAGGCCACTTGGAGTGATAGTCCACAGCAACAATGGCAAACCTACATTCCTGTGGTAAGAAATTGAACGGGCCAGCAATATCGATCCCTAATTTTTGCCACGGATGATCTGGCCACTTCACAGGAACTAAAGGTGCCGGATCACACTTGCACGATTTATCACTCTCAATGCACTCAGGACACTCTCTGACAAACTTATCCACTAATCTATCAACTCCTGGCCACCAGAAATTAGACCTAATCAGTCTTTTCATAGAAGACATTCCCATGTGACATTCATGACTCATTTGTAAAATAACACTTCTTACAGCCAAAGGTGGAATACATTTCCCAGCTCTGAACAAGAGATCTCCCTCAATGGCCAATTCATCGGCAATGTTGTAGAATGGCATAACCTCAGCAGGAATACGTTCCTTGGAAGGCCACCCCAAGTTCACATAGTCTCTGACCTTACACAGCAAATCATCCTCATTCATACTTCTCATCCACATGTCCTCTGATATAACATTGTATTTATCTGACAATATCTCAGAAATACTGGTTACCACCTCCGTATCTTCTTCAACCCCAGTACCTGGATATGGCAATCTAGACAAACAATCTGCAGTTACATTTAGTTTCCCAGGTACATATTCAATGTCAAAATTATATTCTTGCAAACGTGACATCAATCTGGCAATGCGAGCTGTAGCATTTAATCCTCCACCAGGTGAAAGAATGCCCACCAATGGTTTGTGATCAGTACGTATTAAAAACCTTGCACCCCAAATATAATTTCGGAAATGCTCAACGCCCCATACACATCCTAACAATTCCTTTTCTATGACAGCATACCGTCTTTCAGTTTGATTCAAAGATCTAGATGCGAAGGCAACATTCCAATCCTCCTTCCCTGAACGTTGTGAAAGCACACAGCCTAAACCATAAAGGCTTGCGTCTACCGTCAAAATGCAAAGTTTATTCAAGCAAAACGGTCTTAAAGTAGGGGCTGACACCATATCAAGTTTAACACTTTCGAAAGCATCTTGCTGTTTAGATCCCCACAAAAACTCTGCATCCTTCCTTGTCAACTCTCTTAACGGCTCCATCTTGGTCGCAAAATTTGCAATAAACTTACTGTAATAATTACACAGTCCTAGAAACGATAACAACTTGTCTTTACAATCTGGTGCAGGAGCTTTTAGGATAGCATCAACCAATGATCTTTTTGGTGCAACACCATTACCAGAAATGGTGTGTCCCAAATGCTCTATGGTCTTCTGAAATAACTTACACTTCTTACTCTTAATAGTAAGTCCAAACTTATCTAACATCTTACACACATTCCTCAAATGCTCCATGTGTGTTTCATCACTTTTGGAGAAAATCAAGATATCGTCTTGGAAACACTTCACATACTCACTCATGTCCTTAAAAATATGATACATAGATCTCTGAAAAACAGAGGCTGCCGACGCCAAACCGAACGGCATCCGTTTAAACTGAAACAAACCCTGTGGTGTGATAAAAGCTGTGAGATGGCGTGATTCCTCTGCTAACACAACCTGATGATACGCCGATCTCAAGTCCAAAGTGGAAAATATAACACCTCCTCCTAGCATACTCACGACTTCGTTGATATTGGGCAGGGGATGACAATCTACCACTATGTTTGCATTGAGTGCTCTCAAATCTATGCATAACCTCAAAGATTTGTCAGGTTTGCGTGCCAAAACCACTGGCGAAACCCATTCGGACGATTCTATCTCTTCTATGACATCATTTTTCAACATGTCATTTAGTGCATCACTTAACTCTTCTCTAACATTCAGTGGTACGGGCCTAAGTTTTTGTACAACTGGCATAGCTCGTTGTTTAAGCTTAATGACATGAGTGAAACCACTTAGTTTACCTAATTTATCTGAAAAAACACTAGGAAACTCGTCCGACAGTGTCTTCCAAACATTACTCTCTTCTACCGATCTGATGCCTTCTTCTAACATATCACAATCATGTGACACCATGACAGGATCTTTGTTGCGTGGATTCAATGTAATGTGAAGTCTGAATTGATCCCGCCACCCCAAAACATTCACTCCCTTTACAACAACATACAGTTTGATATATGCAGATTGGTCTTTAAAATAAATCATGGAAGCAATATATCCTATAAAATCAATGCTCGAACCATTAAAACCTTTTGCCATGACATCGGGAGGACACAACTCACTCTTAGAAATTATATTCTTGTACATTTCATCAAAATACTTCTCAGTTATGATGGTCCAAGGAGACCCAGAATCAGCCATCAGCTCTAACTCTACTCCCTTAAACCTAACAACACATTTAGGGGACTCCAAATAATCCTCCTCAAGCAAACTCAAACTTATTATAGACGCAATCATCCCACTTACTCTATTAGATTCATCAGACACAACATGTTCATATCTAACTAAACTTGAATCGAAATCTGTCTCATCTCTCACACAAGAAATTTCTTTTTTCTTGAAATAGTTGCCTTTGTCCCCACTTCTCTTTTTATCCTCTCTACAAGAGTTAGAAAAATGACCCACCTTTCCACATTTGTTGCACTCTTTGCCTAACGCAGGACAAAATTTGAAAGTAGCTACGTGATTGTAACTCCCACACCTAAAACACACAATGCGGTTACGTGATCCAAACTTATGACTTTGGGGACCTCTTGCAACATTGTTCATCGCACACACTTCTTCAGTTAACTTATCATTCTTATTACTCTTATTGCTTGTTTCCTCTATCGTTTTCATCCATTTGTTAGACTGTTCAAAAGCTTTAGCAGTAGAAATACATTCCAACAAAGTTGGATTGCCTACAATCCACAACTGTTCTTGTGTTTTCTTACATTTAACATTCACAATTATGTTATCTCTAAGCATCTCATCTGTCATATTACCAAAATTACATGGCATAACTAGAGCTCTTAAACCTGTTAAAAAATCATCAAAAGATTCATTTTCCTTTTGTGCTCTGGTATAGAACTTGTAACGATTTAAAGCTAGACTAGTGGTGGGTTTAAAACGCGTTTCTACACGAAGCATAGCTTCATCAAAAACTCCACTATCACCAGGAACGGATGGTAAGTTTCTGAAAATAGCTTGCCCTTCGGAGCCCAGACAATGTAGAAAAATATTTTTCTTCCTTTCATTTCCCATCCTTTCCCCATCAATAGCTTTTAAATAAGTCATAAACTCCTCCTTCCATCTGTTCCACGGAATGGGAGGGTCACCTTTGCTTTGCAGAAATTTTGAAGGAGGATCGAACTGCATATTAACCAGTGAACACAAATGTCTCAGCAATGAACAAAGTGAATGAACTGTAAATAAAATAAGATAAATAAAAAAAAAATACAATAAGAATGAACTACCATACACCAAATCCCTATAAATAAATGAAATTCAAGTTAATGAGTACACCAGCTGTGTACATCAGCGAAATTCCAGTAAAATCGGCACAGGATTCCAAAATTTCAATGTGTAGTAAATCTTCTCGATTAAAATGATGTTAGATAAAGCTTTTCCAATCTTTCAGTCCAAAAGTACCTTCAATTCCAGTTCCGTTGTTTAAATGTTAACACACGCGACACAAACAGCTTCAGGGAGACGCGCAGTGCTTGGCGGCAGCGCTCGTAAGCCTCGAAAGGTAAACAAATATGGCCGCTGCTTACGCGTTGCGCATTACGTCATGCGTTGCGTGTGGCTTCATTTATTTCCATGGTTACAGCTCGCTCGGCGGCGCATGGAAGAATCAACTGAAGACTTTGTTCGCGTGTCGTTTTTGAAGGTAAACACTTACGAAAACGATGTATTTGTTAAAAAATTGCAGGATTTCGCAGCAAAAGCTTACACTGATCGTAATTTCCACAAAATGCAAAGACTCACAGCGGTTGTAGCGATGGCAATTTCAGTGAAGTCCAGCAGTTTAGATTCAGTGAAAATCACGCAGTTCCAATAAAACGGAGGTAAAATGGGATTTTAACTTCCAATCCCACCCTCGTCGCCAATTTTGTAATAAATAAGGAGGAAATCCAAAAGTATTCAGATAAATCCAGGATTTAATAAGCTGCAGCACAGTACTTCTAACCTCCAAGTTAACAATCCAAGTTTAACATTTTAGATCATAATAATTCCAAATGGAATTGCATGGACAGTGTGCATGTGCAACAAGGAACAAAGATTCTATTAAAAGGGAAATATGTACAGGATAGGTTAAAAGGGAAATACCTTGTAAATCAGAATATAACACATAATGTTCCATTTTCCTGAAAATTTCAGCCAATTCCGTCCACAAACGCCAAAGTTATTAG
This sequence comes from Lissotriton vulgaris, assembly GCF_964263255.1. Lineage (NCBI taxonomy): Eukaryota > Metazoa > Chordata > Amphibia > Caudata > Salamandridae > Lissotriton > Lissotriton vulgaris. The sequence goes on along the minus strand of NC_141691.1, from coordinate 948,674,010 downwards.
ACATAGAATTTTTAAAAATCCCATAGAGAAAAAATCCTAACTATATATACCTACTGGCGACCGCCAGTAGGTAATATATATATATATATATATTACCTACTGGCGATAGCCAGTAGGTATATATAGTTAGGATTTTTTCTCTATGGAACTTTTGAAAATTCTATGTCTAATAACTTTTGCGTTTGTGTACGGAATCGGCGGATTTTTCAGGAAAATGGCACATTTTGTTTCTGAGCAGCCCTTGAAAATGTGGGGGGGTTTCGTCAAGGGGGGGCAGAGAAAAAAGGGGGGTCCCAAAACGCGTTTTTCCCATGTTAATTTCCATAGGGCGTTTGGCCTCACTTTTAGCTCGAACGGCTGACTGGATTTGCACGAAACTTGGCAAAATTGTAGGGACTGTTAGCCCGATGTGCCTTTGCTGGGTCTCAATATATGTGCTCCAGTGGATTTTGAGAAATGAACGTTTTAAAAAATTTATATATCTGTGACAGCGTCCTGGATAGCGCACCAGTTCGCGTACTTTTCGCGTAACGGAGTTTTGCGAAGTGAAGCTGATTGGCTCTCCGGTGTCTGTCAACATTCTAAACAGTCCGGATTGGCCGCCATCTTGTCTCTCAGTAGGATCGAGAGACAAGAAGAGGTGAAAAACAAAGGGGGAATTTAATGAAAGGGGGCAAGGTAGACTCCTCTTGACCCCCTAGGAATGATGTTGGGGTTATTAAAGGGTCCCGTGGGGAAAATAAAAAAAAATAGATTTTTCACGGTAGAAGCGCTTCCCGGTTCGCGAACTGGGCCGCAAACTGGTAGCGAAACGGGAATCCGCCATTTTGTGTTTCGGTTTAATTAAATTACAGGGTATAAGGGGGTACGGGAGACGTATCCTGATCCCTTATGTTTTCTGAGGGTGGCTGAGGAGGCTCATATATGTTGATACATGTCTTCCAGCGGCTGTGCGTGAGCATTTTATTTTTTTGCTGCGTGACGTCTGTTAACGTTCGATTCGATGGAAATCAGGAAGTGTTGATCGCCATTTTGTCACTGCGAGTAAATATTTTATTTGTTATAAATAAATCATTATTGATAAACATTGTCTGCGCCATCTTGCCTTTTTTGCAATGCCACACTTTTGTCGAGCACAGCAGCCATTTTAGATGCCTTGACCAGACCCACTGTCTGCTCCCTCGCAAGCATCTCCCCCACTCACTAGTCACTCCCGCTCTCTTTCTCATGTATGGGCTAGAAACCTCCTCCCATCTGCGCTGTTCTTCTCTGAGAATCACACCCTGTGCCCGCCCGACACCACCCTTTCACCCTATTCACTACCGCACCCTCTGACACTTCTCTTCCTCTGTGTCTGATTGTCCAGGCCGGTCCCAGGCTATCACCTAGCCCTGCGGATGTAGTTTATGGCCCCAACTGTAAAGAATCACCCCTCTTCAAAGGAGTTACAGTAGATCAAGGCCCTCACCCCATGAGATCCGTCACACCACACGCGTTCCTACTATCTGATAACGATCCTGTATTGTGATTGGGGAGGGGATTTTCACTGTAAGGGTGTGTGGGACCGAGCCTGAAGCGGAAGATTCCAGGGATGCCATTTTGTACATCAAAGTCTTCACAATTATGTGTCACATTAAAAATATATAGCACTCCAACAAAGTAGTAGGATTATAACACTTTATTAACTTATAAATATATACATCGCAACAAAAACAGTAAACACCTTAAAATTTTTTTATTAAAACAGAAGCAACAATGGTCAGTAGCGGTCTGTTGTGCGAATAGTTCCAAGGCAGCACAACGTGCTGAGTTCTGGACTGCACCCAGGTGAAGAACCATCCCTTCTTTAAACCCCATGGTGACCAACTATAGTTTATTCTCTATTTCGTTCCCTTGCCATAACAAAATAAAAGTCTTGGGTTTCCTTGTGTTTCTTAATAGCATTGGTGTCTGCACACTTCTTTGTCAATTCTGTGAACATGACAGCTGCTTCATAGACAGACGATATCTCTGTTAAGTCATTAGTGTTAAGTGTGTCTGAAACTACAGTGCCTTTCTGTTTTACTTTCCCCAGACACTACAGAGTTTTGTGTGTTGTTCTTCTGAGCTACAATTATTCCAGAGGTTTCAGTTTCACTTGTTTTGTCCTGCAGTGAGTTAACAGCTTCAGAGACTTCATGTTTATTTGCTATGTCCTGCTGTGCGTCAACTGCTTCAGAGACGTCAGCCTCATTTGTTATGTTTGACTATATCCTGGACCTGCCCGGCCGCGCCCAAAATGGCGCCGGTATGAATGGGACTCGTAACTCCTTGTTGTGTACTGGTTGCCCAACCTTGATATCACGAGATACGTATGCACCGTATGCGCCTCTGGGTGCCGCACTGGTTTTGGTATCCTACAATGCTGCTCCGAAAAACGGCGTGGGGCGCCCCGGGGGGGTGGGGGGGAGGCGGCGTGAACGGGCCTCCCCAGGTGGAGGCTCGTCTGTTGTAGTGGGGCGCCCCTTTAGCGTTTCACTTGCCATTCAGCGGTTTTCCGTCCGCTCTTGCGGCTACAGCATCTCGCTCACCATGTAGTTGAGTTGCTCCCACTCTTGCGGTGCAGTGATAGGCGGCTGCCACAGGACTCTTAAAATGGCGGCCGGCTCTTCGGATTTGGGCCTGGTCCACTAAAATGGCTCTGGAACACCTTGGAACTCGGACGTTTGTCTGCTAGGGCTTGGGCTCCATTCTCGAAAGCGTCCCCTCAGCCTTGAAGATTCTACAAAAGTCTTGGGGGCCTCCGACTCCCGCAGGCTTCCGGTGGGGAGTGGCTGCCATGATTGCTTGCGGAATGGCCACGACGGAGCTACGAGATGGTGGTGCTCTCATGCTGATGCCAGCTTTAGTCTGAAACATCCAGAAACACTGTAGACTATCAATTCGATGAGTTCCGGTGGAGCCCCAACGTGACCCGGTAGGGAAGAACTTGCCCTCCCCTTTTTTGAGTGATGGTTCTTGTTGCCTGTCCCCTCTGTTGTCATCTAAGGGAACCTTTTTTGATTGCCGAGTGGGAAAAAAAAAGGTGGGTCTTTCATCGTTTGGGAAAAAAAAATGTTTTAATCCAATGAAAAGTGTTATTTTTAGGTCATATGATCAAGCCTTCCATCATTAGGAAACCAAAAGTAAAATGAACCAATGAAAAGTTTTATAAACAAGTCACATGATCTGTTATGCGGCTTTGGGTTATAAAAAGCATACAAAACCCGTTGGCCCATGAGGCGGCGTCAGTAGCGAACTTTTATGCCCAAATTACGCAAAGATTTAGCTAATCTGCTAAAGGGGGGAGTCGCTTTTTCTTTTGATAATTTATTCACCCATCCGTTGCCTCTCTAATCTCCATTACAATGTGTTTGTTGCTGTCGCTAGCTGATGAAAAAACTAAAGTGACAACTACCTTATCCTTAATTTGTCTTTCTTTGTTCCTTAAGATGTCATCTGTGTCAACCTCTTCCGAGAATGCTGATGCGTTAGGGATTTCCTTGTGTTTCTTTATAGCATTGGTGTCTGCACACTTCTTTGTCAATTCTGTGAACATGACAGCTGCTTCATAGACAGACGATATCTTTGTGAAGTCATTAGTGTTAAGTGTGTCTGAAACTACAGTGCCCTTCTGTTTTACTTTCCTCAGACACTACAGAGTTTTGTGTGTTGTTCTTCTGAGCGACAATTATTCCAGATGTTTCAGGTTCACTTGTTTTGTCCTGCAGTGAGTTAACAGCTTCAGAGACTTCATGTTTATTTGCTATGTCCTGCTGTGCGTCAACTGCTTCAGAGACGTCAGCCTCATTTGTTATGTTTGACTATATCCTGGACCTGCCCGGCCGTGCCCAAAATGGCGCCTGTATAAATGGGACTCGTAACTCCTTGTTGTGTACTGGTTGCCCAACCTTGATATCATGAGATACGTATGCAGTTTTGAAGCACATGGTGAGCAGGGACGAGAATTGATTGAACATTTTGACATCCCTATTGATATTAAGTTCTGATGTGTTATTGATTACTGTACTATTGAAAGTTCGAATTAACGTCACCCATGGTACTTGCCCGCAAATGTATATCTAGATAATTTTATTGTAACTGGCCCTGTCGTACTTTAATTATAAAATGTACGTCCACCGATTCCGTAAATGGTAGACACCTTAGTTCTTGCAATCTAATGGGTCGCCCTTTACGTTCTTCTACAGTGTAAATGTGCCCACATCATATACGATTCCAGTTTGCTCCGTGGCCGGCCCACGTGGTTATAGGCCCGTATTTGTATACTGACATTTTCACAATAAAGGTTTTTTAAAAAAAACATGGTAGTAGTACCTACATTGGTAAAGTTTTGAATAATAGCCACTGTTTTCTAATCAGTAAAAGGCAAGTGAAATAAAGCAGCCCGATTACATGACTGGTAAAAGGTATAATACGCAGGAACGCAGTAAAGAAAAATGGTCAAGGGCTGTTGTGTTTTCTACTCCTGCAACATAAAGTGATCAATAAGAATCCGATATTCATGCCTTTCAGCGACTAAGACAGCAGGCTGAGCCTCTTTTGCTCAACGGCTCCCTCATGGGACGAAGAAACGCCCTTTTTCTCGAAAAAGGAATATTTTACTTGCAGGACAGTTGTAAATTTCCCGGGAAAATACATTAGCCTGGAAGATTGTAAGTGATAAACTGTAAATGCATCTGGGTCCTTTGCTTTACAAGTCAGAGTGAGAAAAAAAAGGTGGGGCTTTCATCATTTGGGAAAAAAAAAATGTTCGAAAGCAATGAAAAGCGTTATTTTTAGGTCATATAACCAAGCCTTTCATCATTAGAATAACAAAAGTAAAATGAACCAATGAAAAGTTTTATTAACAAGTCACATGACCTGTTATGCTTACATTACGTGCTGCGCGCCGCGCTCTGTATCGTTTCCGGGAAGCTGCGCCTTGCGCACCGGAGCACTTCCGGGTGCGCTAACGCGGCGCGTCATATGACGCATTACGCGACAACGTAAAATGTTTTTACCTACCACGTACTTGACATTTTACAGCATTTGATATTTGCTATTAAAAAACCATTGAAATTCACTGAAAAAACCATATGTTATAGACTATATATAGTTAGGAATTAGCATTTACAAAACCTTATTTTACTCGCACAAAACCATAGAAATTCGCATATATAGTTAGTTGCAATAACTATATATCGCGCACCCGCAATCCACTGCTGATGATGTCACATATTACATCATTCATGACATGGTCAGTGACATCACTGATGACATCACTGATGACATCACTGATGACATCTCATTTGACATTACTGATCACATCACTGATAATATCATTCATGTGATAATACGATGAACCTCTTCAGACTCTAATATAACCTTAGATACAATCAGTGTAAACAGACACTCACAGATTGTCACTCATCCATAGAGTTACTCACACATCTAGTCAGTCATGAAAAGAATCAATCACTCCTCCATTTCCTCAACTATACAGTTATACACACCTTACTAATTCAAACATATTCTAACACATATTTACTCTCTTATACAATCTCTGATACAAGTTCACAATGATTCATAAAGCCACTCTCACATTCACTGGCTCTTATGCACAGTTATTTATATATGTCAACTCTCACATGTACTGTGTTTTACATATGTACTTACTTTGACATGTAGCACTGAGATATCCATTCACTCACCAATACACTCATGCATACAGTCAACCGCCCATACAGTTGTTTCCACATGCACGTTTGAACCCATACATCTAGTGAATCAACTGCTCACACATCTATGCACAGAGTCACACACCTCCCAGCCACCCACACACACACTCAGTCTCCCATACAAATACTTGGGCAACCAATCAATAACCCATATAGTTACTGATATAGCTACTGATCAACACATGCAGCAGTTTACAGAACAACAGACATAATGATGCACAAATTAAGACAGTTTAGTCACTAACCCATGCACTCAGTGAAACACATTTAATCACTCTCTCATACAGTCAGTCATGCACCTACTAAATCCTTCATCCAGACACTTATACATCCACTCATTCTTCAATATGTAAGACATATTTTAACTTTACAAAAACATACAAACACTGGATGATGTCATCAGTGATGTCATCAGTGATGTCACTGACCATGTCATGAATTATGTAATATGTGACATCATCAGCAGTGGATTGCGGTTGCGCGATATATAGTTATTGCAACTAACTATATATGCGAATTTCTATGGTTTTGTGCGAGTAAAATAAGGTTTTGTAAATGCTAATTCCTAACTATATATAGTCTATAACCTATGTTTTTTTCAGTGAATATATATATATATATATATATACATATATATATATATATATATATATATATATATATATATATATATATATATAGAGAGAGAGAGAGAGAGAGAGAGAGAGAGAGAGAGTTTGCTGGGCATTTCACTCTTACAAAACCATAGAAAATACACTGGTATAGTTAGTTCAGCTAACTATAACTCGTGCACTCGCAATGCACTGCTCATGGTGTCACATATTCCATCATTCATGACATGGTCAGTGACATCACTGATGACATCATTGATGACATCTCAAATAACATCACTGATGACATCATCTAGTAACTGTCTGTTTCTGTAAAGTTTAAATATGTTTTATATATATTCCAAGGTGTATTGAAGAATGAGTGGGTGTATAAGTATCTGGATGGAAGATTTAGTAGGTGCATGACTGAAGTGAGTGATTAAGTGTATCTTACAGAATGCATGAGTTAGTGAGTAAACTGTGTAAATATCTGTATCAGTCTGTCTGTTGTGGTGCAAACTGCTGCATGGGTTGGTCAGTAGCTACATGGGTGTCTATATAGAATATTGATTGGTTGTCTGAGATTTATATTTGGGAGATTGAGCGTGTGTGTGTGGGAGGTGTGTGTCTGTGCATAGATGTGTGAGTGGTTGATTCACTGGGTGTATGGGGTCAAGGGTCCATGTGGAAACAGCTGCATGGGTGCGTGAGTGAGTGTATGGGTGTGTTGGTGAGTGAATGGATGTCTCAGTGGTATATGTCTAAGTAACTACATATGTAAAAGGCAGTGTATGTGAGAGTTGAAGTACATAAATGACTATACATGATAGTCAGTGATCGCGAGACTGGCAGTATGGATAAGTGAGTAAGTATGCATTGGTATCTGTATGAATAAGTGAGGTGGTGTGTGTATAATTGTACAGGTGAGTAAATGGGAGAGTGACTGATTCTTAGCATAACTAACTAGGCGTGTGAATATCTGCATGGATGAGTGGCGATGTGTGAATGTCTGTATAGGTGTATGAGTGCATATGATAGTGTTGTATTGATGAGTGACTGCATGTATGAGTGATTGTATGGATGAATGAGTGGATATGTGTTTAGACCTAGGAATCAGTGAGTGCATATGTAATGACTGGCATTGGTGTGACAATGATTTAGATAAGGTAGATTGTATTTTACACTGGGTGTATCAAAGGTTATATTAGTGTATGAGGGGGTGCATCAGATTTTCACATGGATGATGTCATCAGTGATGTAATTTGAGATGTCATTAGTGATGTCATCAGTAATGTCACTGCCCATGTCATGAATTATGTAATATGTGACATCATGAGCAGTGCATTGCATGTGTGTGAGTTATAGTTAGCTGAACTAACTATAAAAGTCGAATTTCTATGGTTTTGTAAGAGTGAAATGTCCAGCTAACTATAAAGTCCCTGAAACTTATGTTTTTTCAGGGAATTTCTAATGTTTTTTAAATGCTAATTCCTAACTATATATACCTAAAACCTATGTTTTTTTCAGTGAATTTCAATTGTTTTTTAAATGTTAATTTCTAACTATAACGTCTGTAAAACCTATGTTTTTTTATCAGGGAATTTCAAAGGTTTTATAAATGCTAATTTCTTACTACAGTGTCCCTGAAACCAATATTGTTTTCAAGTAAATTTTAAAAAGATGTGCATACTTTTTGTAGTGAAAAACTAACTGTAGCAGTAGTCTATTATTAGTTATAATTAAACAATGTTTAAAACTTAATTAGCACTAATTAGCATATAGGTGTGGAAAAAGTGTGACTCAGCAGCTAGGATACCTGACTTCGAACACCAGCTTTAACAGTTCGATTCCCGGCTCCAGCTGCACTTTAGCCCACCACTATGTCACTGTGGGCAACACCTTACATAAATCTTCCCAATGCCCCAGAGCGCCGGCACACCTTTCCGGGGGTACCTCTACGCTCTACAAATGCTGGTATTTTTTCAATTTAAAACCAAAGTGGTGAGAAATATTAGCACATACTTTTTTTTCTTCTATTCTGAATAATATTTTTTTTCATATCTTCTATTTAGAATTACGGCAATTAATGGATGTTTTTAGAAAGGAAATGACACGGTTTGCCAGGAAACAGTTTTTAAGCTCTCCAATGAATGTACATATTAAGGAACTTATACTTATGGGATCGAAAGTGAAACCTTTACTGCTTCACATTTTGTTACTTTTCCCAGCACATGTACAAGTGAAACAGTGAAAACGGGAGCACGTGTCAACTGTAAAACGTGACATCTAAATGGGAGGAGCCGCATTATCCTTCCATAGACTGCTCAATAACCAAAAAGTATATAAACCACACCCGTTGTTGGATTATTTTCATTTTTGCAAGTTATTTTCGCGTGTCCATTCTGTGATGCAGGTTCCCTTTTCTAGCGTCGGATTCTTCTTTTGCGACAACAAAGCATATTACGGAGTTGTAAGTTGTTTGATTATGGCATAGTAGATATATATAATATGTAGCTATTTGTGAATATTTAAAGATTTGTATTACGAAAAAAGTGTTATTGTTTTTTTTGCCATTTTTATGTAACGTCAGCAGCTTGTATTGAGAAACACCCAGAATAGAGGAAACAATTTTCTTTTTCTGGCTCGTTTGAGGTTATATACTGTGACTATGTACATTGTACTAATCAGAGTATAGCGGACTTCAGAGGTGTTGGTGACCCGTTGAAGCGAAAACTAAAGATTTATTTGTAACGTGAACACCTTCTCCTTCTTACTCAGTTTTCCCCGTTTTGATCATATACTGTGAATATGTATATTATAAGATTTACAGTCATTATGATCTGAGAGGAGTTTATGAGCCGTAGGCGTGGAGACAAAAGATTTTCAAGTTATGGAAAAAAAAGCTTTGAACATATTCACCGCTGAAAAATATTTTGTTATTGATCTGGTTTTGTGCTTATGACTTTGTTTTCCTTTTCTTTTTTTTGAGTTGCATCAGTGAAACTCTCTTTATTGTAGTAGAGTGTCACATTTTCACACAAAAGGAATTGGAGATTTGTCGCCGCCAGGATTAAACCATCTCAAATACAGCATACTGACCTTTATAACTTACTTGATCACATATTTTTATGGTGAGAATATTTTACGAAATTGCAGTTTTAAAAAAGATTATTTACATAAACACTTTTTTACTGAATGCCTTTGATAAACCCTACGTTTCTTAATTGATATTTTCGTATTTCCCCTGTTTTTTGCTGTGGTTCCTATTCTCGTTCTCACTATAGAGTATATAGGAATAGTATTGTATATGTTACAGTCAAAGTGTGAAATCCCGGTATTGTATAGAATGCCTAGGTAATGTATAGAATGCCTGATGGTTTTCGGCAAACTATGAAATATAATTTTTTTGTGAAAATTTTTCATACTTTTCTTTGGTACAAAAGGGGCTGGTGATGGACGGAGCATCTGAATCAATCAAACACTCACACCCAGTCAAAGGATCAGGGTTTAATCCATCACCGTTCTTTAGCCCACTCTGACTCCCCAGTTCAGATATGGCTATATGCAAATCAGTCTGACCCTGTGCCTCATGGGAACAGTCCAGCCCGAACTGCCAAGCCATGTCTTCCCTGGACCGGAAACAAGCTTCCGAGGACCGGTTTCTATTGGACCGGTTTCTTTGCCAAGCTATGTCTTCCCTGGACCGGAAACAAGCTTCCGAGGACCGGTTTCTTTGCCAAGCCATGTCTTCCCTGGACCGGAAACAAGCTTCAGAGGACCGGTTTCTTTCAGATGCTCCGTCCATCACCACCCCCTTTTGTACCGCTTTTGACCGCGTGGCAGGGTATGCTCAGAGGTGAGTCCCTTGCTCACTTTGCCACTGGATTCAAGCAAGCCGGGCTGAAGACGGCTGGAATGCCAGAAACCGGTCCTCGGAAGCTTGTTTCCGGTCCAGGGAAGACATGGCCTGGCGGTTCGAGCTGGACTGTTCCCATGAGGCACAGGGTCAGACTGATTTGCATATAGCCATGTCTGAACTGGTGTGGCAGAGTGGGCTAAAGAACGGTGATGGATTAAACCCAGATCTTTTGACTGGGTGTGAGTGTTTGATTGATTCAGATGCTCCGTCCATCACCACCCCCTTTTGTACCGCTTTTGGCCGCCATAAGTGTGGCAGGGTATGCTCAGACATGAGTCCCTTGCTCACTTTGCCACTGGATTCAAGCAAGCCGGGCTGAAGACGGCTGGAATGCCAGAAACCGGTCCTCGGAAGCTTGTTTCCGGTCCAGGGAAGACATGGCTTGGCGGTTCGGGCTGGACTGTTCCCATGAGGCACAGGGTCAGACTGATTTGCATATAGCCATGTCTGAACTGGGGTGGCAGAGTGGGCTAAAGAACGGTGATGGATTAAACCCAGATCTTTTGACTGGGTGTGAGTGTTTGATTGATTCAGATGCTCCGTCCATCACCACTCCCTTTCATACTTTTCCTTGGCATTCTGTACAATTCCTAGGCATTATACAGAATAACCAGTACCATTTACGCAAAGTATTAAAAGGCCACAAGATGAGATTCCTAGTCATTCGGCAAAGTGTGAAATCCCGGTATTGTATTGAATGCCTAGGTAATGTCAGTGGCGGCTGGTAACATTTGAAAGTGGAGAGACATAAAACAATTGTCATACTTCACTGTGGCGGGCGAAAACACATGCACTCTCAGGGTGTGCTTAGCTAAAAGCTAAAGAAAAAAAGTAGTGTCTTAATAGTGAGCAGCGCAAGGACACAAGTAATGCCCAACACCTGCAACCATGGGCGTTATTTAAGCACGTTCAACCTGCATCCCACAGTCTGCCAGGATCTCTGTCAGACACAAGTTAGTGATACCATCACATGAACTTTTAAACCTACTGTACACTACAGTGCTTTCCTCTTCACTGTATCATTATTACACATGCACCAATGAAACTGCCTCAATATAAGATTGTGCAATCCAATCACCTAATATTTACATGCCTGTGATGTTACACACATAATTCAAATATCCCAATCAAGGCCTGCCTTCAACCTAAAAACACTCTTTGGAAATGTTATAAAGCATTTTGTTTCAGGAGAATGAAAGTACTACAAGGAGAACACACCTGAAACTAGAGAGATGCAAGTGGGAAGGGCAAACATGATGTTCTCATACGACCAATTTGCAAATCACGCCTCGTCTGGGCACCAGGGTGCCTTGTTATTCAGATGCAGTCGGGGGCCTGCAAGGCAGCATGAGTCTACAATCCTTTAAAAAAACAGTAACCCATACCCTTTGGGATGGGACCTTGAAGCCAGGCTCTGACTACTCAACGTTCCGCAGACTCCCACAGTATTGCTATTAGACGCAACAGCCCCCACAAAGCCCAACAATAATGTAAGGGCCGGGGTGCAGGCGAGGTATGAATTATGTTTTTTAAGAACTGGCACTAATCGGGGCAGAATGCCTGTATGAGAGGGCAGACTGTGCCAGGCAAGGTTCCTGATTAGTCCCCCAACTTCATTTTTAGGACTTCAAGGCTCCATTTGGCCTCTTTACTTTCAACCTTGGCCCATATGTATGGGATTGTAGTTCGTGCACAGCTTTATCCATATGTCAAGCGCTTGTCACATCCCAAGAGTCCCATTTACCTTTGCTCCCCCAAACCGGTGTCCCAGGTCTGCTGAGTCTGTGGGGTAGGGAGCATTGCACCACTACTGCCATGCTGTGCTTCTTTGGTCAAGGAAGGGAAGTTGTCCTTTTGTCGTGACTCAATAGGTACCTCTTTTGAGAAGGAAGAGAAACTTGCACAGTTGTTGCAACACAATTGGTAGTGTACCTGTTTTATGAAAGAGTGACACTTGTCCTGCTACTGTTCTGTGAGTGACAGAAACCTGCACCACTTGTTCTGACAGCAAGTACTCATGTGCGTAGCTATCAATAGTGCAGAGGGTGCAGAGGCACCAGACCTCACTGTACGAGGGGCCTATTGCATTCCAATATGGTGGTCTTTCATACCCAGGCAGGGAGGGGGCATTGAACGCATTTCCATTGCTTGTGCGAGGCTCCAGGGCACTCTTGCTAGGACACTGGTCACACTGCTTTCGGTAAACTTGAATTCCCACCATGCACTGCCTCCCCCTGCAGGTCCTCTGCTGCTCCCTCCCTTTTTACCCTGCACTGCTCGCCACCCACTTGGCCATGTGTGCTACCGCTTTAGAACCTGCACTGCTCCCTCCCTTATGCCTGTGGAGCACAGACACACACAGGGTAAGAACTCGAGGATTTTGTGGTGTGAACATTAATTATAATTGTATTTACACAGCGTTTACCCCTGACGAGGAGTTGCAGTACTTTTGGGTCACCAGCATGCTACTCCAAAACTGATTGGTGGTGTATTACTGTAGGGTAATTCTTGTGCCCTGCTGTGGTTCAATATAGATGAAAGAGAAAAGTCCATTCCCCGATTTTTATTTACAAATTTCTCACTTTCGGTTTTAATGTATTCAATACATTAAAAACGAAAGTGAGAAATTTGTAAATAAAAATCGGGGAATGGACTTTTCTCATTCATCTATATTGAATCACAGCAGAGCACAAGTCCTAAAAAATTAAGTGGGGGAGTCTGGCAAATATATATGTTAAATTGTTTTCATATGTGCAAGCTTCTAAACCAAGAGCTGCACAGCACCTATGACCTAACCCTGTGACTTCCCGAAAAGTGAAAGTAAAATGTTGAAGGAACCAAACGTACTCGCACTTTATACTTAAAGGAAAGCGTGTTTGTCACTCGTCTTAGGAATGAATGACAGAGGGTCAAAGGCAACCAGTCGCGGGCCTCGGCCAGCATGATGGGTGGGTGGGGGGTGTGTGAAAATGGGGTCGTTGCAAGAGGGGAGAAACGGGAGGTGAGGTGTTAAATGAAATAATAAAACTTACCATCAGCCACCTCAGCTTCTGTCCCGACTCCCGCTCCCGCCGTCCTGCATTATTCCTGCAGCTTTCGTCATCAGGCAGCCTCCCTCCCCTCCACCAATCACAACGCTGCCATGGCACTATGGCAGCGTTGTGATTGGTGAGGCCGCTGCCCCACTGGGTCATTTTTTAGCAAGCATTGGGAACACATAGAGAGTGCCCTCGAGAAACACCGCCCACTCCCAACCAGGAACTTCAGTTTTCTTGCCGTGTGAGAAGACAGAAACAGATGGTAGTTATTACCATTTATATTTCTGCCTTCTCACACTGTGAGAAAGCAGGGGGGCGGCGCCCAAACACCCCGGTAGAGGAGCAGCCACTGGGTAATATATAGAATGCCTGATGGTTTAGAGGCAAACTAGGAAATATACGTTTTTGTGAAAATGTTACATACTTTTCCTAGGCATTCTATACAATTCCTAGCCATTATACAGAATGACCAGTTCCATTTACGCAAAGTGTTAAAAGGGCACAAGATGAGAAGCCTTTATTAATTAATACGCATTTGAAACTGAAATAACAAAACTACGAAATATAGCACAGGATATTCTTACCGGAAAACAATGAAAGCAGAACTGAGATTGAAGTACTTGTTACACTAAGAAAGGCCGGATTAGGTGTATTATGTACTTTCCCGTCAGATAATCCCTAGGCAATGTATAAAATATCAATCATTTCATACTTTGACGTTCGATTTTCAGGCATTCTATACATTACTTAGCCATTCTATAGAATGCCGGATTTCACACATTGCTGGGCGGGGATAAAATGGCAGGATTAGGCCTATTATATACTTTGCCGGCAGACAATCCTGCAAAGAATACAATGCCTAGGCAATGTATAAAATATCAATCATTTCATACTTTGACTTTCGATTTTCAGGCATTTTCAGGCATTCTATAGAATGTGGGATTTCACACTTTGACTGTAGCATATTTACTACTACTTTTCTATATATTCTTACTAGAGTATGTGCTCTGTTAGCAGAGCACCTCTAAGCACTACAGCAAAAACTTTCCCAAATTCTACAAAATAGAGATTGTAAAAATGTAGGTTTTTTGTTGTGCTCCTTATTCTTCTTCTCGTTTTCCTGTGGAATACTATAAAATCACCATGTATATTTTAATACTGTGAACTTATAGTGCTTCAGAGAAGTTAGAGCTCTATCTCTGCAAGATATTAAGAACAATACTACAGTTATTTCCGTTGATAACTTATTACCTCACAGTTTGTAACACTGCTAATATTTTACAAAATAGGAGTCCCTTAAAAAACTGTATACATAGTGCTTTATTTAATGTTTTGAAGAAGCGTACATTTCTAGATAATATGAGGTCATTTATGTTTAGCTGTTTTTTCCTTGTTAGTGTTCTTCTGACCTGAGATAATGTAGTGCGAGAGTGTTTCTTGTAGTACTTCTTTTCAACTTTATCTAAAAGTAACTGATGCCCTCTTACATTAACAAGAATATGGGGCTACACGTTTACAAATTATAGGCGACAAAAAAAAGGAGGATGTGGCAACACTTAGGGATATTTTATGAATTGCGTTTTTATTTGTTCCCCCCCTGATATATACAGCTACACTTTCCTAAGAAAGTATATTTGTGATTGCGACAGAAGTAAGCACTGCACTATAACTATACATTATAAGTAAACATTGCTCCCGAGAAGTAGGTTACTCAGAACCTTATTTAAATGAAGACCGCAACAGCGCGCTTTCTTTTTCAACCCCCTCCTCCATATTATAAAATTTCCTCAAAGATATAGCACTCCCCATCAGAAAAGTAACCACCACATTATAAATTGATACTGCTCCTGTGAAAAGAAGACCGCAACACACTGTTATTTTCCCGACATGATTTGTAGGCCCCACTCAAATTATATAAATGGACCTTAAAATACATCAAAAACAATTTTTACCTTAACAGTCCCTGTCCATCACCTTGTGATCACTGTACAGAGTTGATAGTGTTCCTACCCTCCCTTCTACTACTTAGTTTCCCTGTACTCCTTTGAAGTGCATCACAAAATGGCTATCAACAGTGAACCGTTCCCACCCAATAAGGAGCAAACTTATAGACGGAACACTTTACTTAATAAAATATCCATGGAGTTCCGTAGAAGGGGAGGGAATGGCTGCCATCACTTCTACTTTTAATGCTTCACAGCAAATGAACATTAAGCTTGGGAAGGTCCTCCTTGGAACATGTTACCCAATGAGATGTCCCTGATACTCCGCGGAGCGGAAGGGAATGGCTGGCAACACTTCTACTTTCAATAGTTTACAGCCAATCAAATGTAAGCTTGGGAATGTCCTCCTTGGAACACGTCAGCCAATCACATGTCCCTCCTACTCTGTGGAGGGAAAGGGAATGGCTGGCAATACTTCTAATTTCAATGGTTAATAGTCAATGAACATTAAGCTCTGGAAGGTCTTCCTTGGAAAATGTGAGCCAATCAGATGTACTTGCTACTCCGTGGAGGGGAAAGGAATGGCTGGACACAATTCTACTTTCAATGGTTTGCAATCAATGAACATTAGGTTCGTTGTTGAAGAACACCTTAGCCAATTAAACATTAATTTTGTTCCGCGCACACAGAGAGAACACTCTCTGCCACATAATATTAAATTTCCTCTAACAAAGTGACACTCTCCGTGATAAAAGTAAACACCGCATTATAAGTAAACATTACTCTGCATTATATTAAAAGAAGGACGCAAGACGGCTTATTGTTGTTTTCCTGATATGATTTCCACAGCCTACTGAACATTGCTGCAATACCGCACATTGTTGTTTTGTGGACGTGATTTCCATGGCCTACGCAACATTCTCACTACCTATGCCTGCACCCTACACACTGCTTGCCGCAATACAGTGAATTATTTTCCCGACGGGCTTTCCAGAGCCTACGCAACCTTGAAACAATGCGGCACGTCGTTGTTCTGCGGATGTGATTTCCACGTCTAACGCAACATTCAAACTTCCTGCCTCTGCACCGTACAGACTGCATTTACATTTACATTTACATTTACTTTTACAGACAATGAGCTGCAAGCTCGTAACCCTTCAGCCAATCAGATGTCAGAATTCTCAAACATCGATATCTGTAAAATGTCATGTTTTTCAAAAACTACTGAATAGATTTATCTCATTTAAAAAAAAGTGTGATTTCTGGAGCAAGACCTTTCTTCCTGCCAAATATGGCGTAATTCCATTCACCAGTTTGACCTGTAGCCTTGTCTAAAGTTTCCTATAGAAATTGCATTGGGAAAGCACATTTTTGGACCCACCTTTTTTCTCTGCCCTCCCTTGACCAATCACCCCCAAACTTTTAAGATAGCAATTGATTAAAAAAGATAAACTTTCGGAAAAATGTTGCAAAGATTCGTCAAACGACACCAAAGTCATGAGCACATGAAATAATGCTTTTCCAATGGAAATGTGGTCCTAACTTTGACTAGCTACTGACGACCGCCAGTAGGTAATATATATATATATATCCAACTTGTATTCTCCAAACACTCTCTCGCAATCCAGCCGGTAATGGGCCGATCAACGGGAAACGGACAACTAATATTGTCGTTGTAGCAGGTATTTGTTTTATTCAGCCATGGTAGACACGTTTTGAATACCGAGGTATCTTTGATCACTGGTGGAAACGCAGTCCGCTTTTTATTTTTATGCTGTGTTTTTTTCATTGTGAAGCTTACAACCCATCATGTGATACATAAACATAGAAAAAACACTAGTGGCTTAACCTTGTATCGTAGCTTGTGTACACGCATTATGTTCTAATTAAGAAAACATTGCGAAATACGTTATTTAGGCACCACATTTGTTGATAACCATATGTGTGCTTAAATACGAGACATGGTACTGAATGCGAGTCATTGAATTTATGTATGACTCAAATTGGGGCATTAAACTAATTAAACATTGTAATCAGTGATCAAATAAATATATAAATATATAAATAGTTGAATAAATACCAATTCTATACACAATAATATTAATATAAAAATTGTATTGAATAAATTCAGTCAAGTACCTATGATAAAATAATATATCGGAATAAATTCCTATGTCTCATAAATCCCAAGTAAACTTGTAAAAGGGATTGGATATCAATATGAGTGTGCAAAAGTAGCAAAATGTGCTAAAGTTGACGCTGGTCAACAGGTTACGAATGGTATTAGACCTAAAAGTGCTATAGTAAAGTGCAAAGGAATAGTGCCAAGTGTGCAAATGGTATATATGTATTTAAAGGGGATTAAAAAATATGCACATTAAAAAAGACAATATGTATATTAAAATGTAATTCTAGAAAAACAGGCTCATCGGAAATTGGGGAAATTAGATTACAGTGAATGAATAATTAAAATGTATACAGTACTCTTGTTACATTGCACTTAAGTAGTCATGTAAAAACTGATCTTAAAGAAAGTTGTGAAGGTCCTCCATATTATTGAGCCCTTTGGGGTGCTTACTGTCCAATTCAACAATGAACTTGGACTCTAGTTTCCTTAATGCCTTTTCTCTGTTGCCACCCCTAGGGTACTCTGGGATGGCTGCAATCACATAGTATTATAGACATTTAAGGTTGTTGCCGTGCACGGCTTTAAAGTGCCTGGCAACTGGGTAAGCCCTATCATTGTTGACTATACCCCTCAGATGTTGGAGGATTCTGACATGTACCTGTAACTTTGTACTGCCTACATACGGGAGGCCACAGGTACATGCCAGGACGTATACGGCATACTCAGTTTTGCAATTGTACGAACCTTGGATTTTGGTTTCATAAGGGCTGAACAGGGTTTTGTATTTGGTGGAAGAGATTCCGAATTTGCAGGCCCTGCATGTTGTGCATTTGAGAAACCCATCTCTTGGCTTTAGCCACATGGTTTTGGTGTTTTTGGAGGTTTCTGGGTTGCTGCGCACTATTTGGGTTCTCATGGAGATTCCTCTACGGTATATGATAGTAGGAGTGTTGGGCACTTCTGGAGCTATAACTGCATCAGTCAAAACTATGGGACAATTCTGCTTGATGATGGATCGAATTTGGTGGTGCTGTTTGTTAAACGTGAGAATGAGCCTGGGTGTGTTATTTTCATTATGGGCTCTGTGGTGGCAACTGGAGGATCTAGTAATGATTCTCTAGGTCTCATGTTTACTTTGGCCAGTGCTTGGTTGAGGGTAGATGTTTTGTAGCCTCTCTTATGAAATCTCTCTAGTGCTGCCCTTGTGCATATCCCTTGTTGGTCAATGGGGCTGCATATTCACTTTATTCTGAGTAGTTCACCATAAGGTATGCTTTGAATTAAATGTTTAGGGTGGGCACTCATCGCTTGAAGCGTAGAGTTGCCAGCTGTCGCTTTTCTAAGGAGCATGGTGTTGATTTTTCCTGCTTCTACATACACTTTGACATCTGAAAACTCAACCTCCTTACTGCTCATGTGTGAGGTGAATTTCAAATTAACCTGATTGTCATTGAGATTATTGATAAACATTTTAGCACTGTCATCATTACCACACCACACAATGAAGACATCAACAAAGCAAAGCCAATATTTGACATGAATGTTGTATTGTTCTAGGTGTTCCACTTTAAGGACCTGCTCCTCCCACCAGCCTACCATTAAGCAGGCATAGCTGGGGGAGAAGCAGGATCCCATTGTTACTTCCCTCTGTTGTTTGTACATCTGTGTTCCAAACATTAAATAATTGTTGTTAAGGCACCATTCAATGCTTTTGATTATGATTTTGTTGTGCTCATAGCACTCAGCTGGTTTTTTGTTCAGGAAGTGCTTGATTGCCTTGAGCCCCACATCATGATCAATGCTTGTATATAATGATTGATTCAATGTCTAAAGTTATTAGTCTCGTGTTGGCATCCCATTCAATTTTTTTTATTTTATTTAAGAAGTCACGCGTATCTTTAACATAGTTTGGAAGATTTTTAACCAAATCCTGTAGATAGTAGTCGACATATTGTGACAGATGATCTCCATCACTATTGATTGCCTCTATAATTGGTCGACCAGGAATGGGGCTGACGTCTTTGTGGGTCTTCTTAGGTACAAAGTAAATAGAGGGAATAGGTGTGTTTTCACTCCGTAAGAAATCAAACTCTTCCTTGGAAATCATACCATCACATTTGAATTGTTGTAGGTGTTTTCTTAGTGTCTCTGTAGCATTGATGTACTCTTTAGTATTAGTATTTTTGTAGCATACTTCATCAGAAAGTTGTCTGTGGGCTTCTTTTAGATAGTCACTTTTAGGCCAAAGGACTATGTTACCTCCCTTGTCGGATGGTTTTATAATCACTTCGGTGTTTTTGCTGAGTCTATTCATGAGTTTCACATATTGCATTTCATTATGATATTTCCTTTTTTGTTTGTGATTGAGATGGTAATACAGTTGTTTAATGTCATCTGTTATTCTCTCATGGTAGATGTTAATGGCATCTTTGGGCATTTGAGGAACAAAAGTAGATTTTCTTTTGAAAGGACTCTTTATACTATTGCAGCTTGTTGCAGTTGTTGTTGGGTTGACATCTCTGAATCTTTTTGTTCATTGTCAGAGGCTAATGATTGTGCTGCTAGAAGTAGCGGAATGTCTGTAACTGACAGATTGCTTTTCCTTGTTTGATCCGTGATAGTTATTGTTTGTCTATTCGCTAAGTCATTTTTCACAATGAAAAATTGGACTAATTCAAGTTTGCGAATATAATTGAAGATGTCAATCCTAGTTTGAGCGTAGTTAAAGTCGTTAGGCGGGCAGTATGATAGCCTTAGCTTTAAGATTTGTTTTTCTCTTTCATTGAGTTTTATATTGGTCAAATTTATGATTGTTTTATCATCTTTATTGTTCTTTATTGTTTGCGCCTATATCCTCTTTTTTGGCTTTGAATTTGACTTTTTTGTGCCTTTCTCGCCTTTTAACGTTTCTGCTTTTGTTTGAGGCTGTTTCATTTTCCGGGGTCACACAAGGTTCATTGAGGCCTCCAAGTTACTTGTGCCCCACTCTTTCAGCATGTTGGGGTCCGGGTCTTCGTAACTTGGATCCAGGAGGATACAATATATATACATATATTCACTAAAAAACCATAAGTTTCAGGGGTGTTATAGTTAGCTGGACATTTAACTTATACAAAACCATTGAAATTCCTCAGTTATAGTTAGTTGTACTAACTGTAACTCTTGTGCCCGCAATCTACTGGTGATGATGTAACATATTACATCATTCATGACATGGTCAGTGACATCACTGATGACATCTCAAATGACATCACTGATCACATCATCCACATCATAATCAGATACACCTCATCATACCCTAGTAAAACCTTTCATCACTCTCTGAAAAATACAAAGTATAATATTTGAATCCATTGACACACCAATACAAGTTTCTAAAAACCCACTCTGTGATTCCTAGATCTATACACACATCTAATCACTTACCTACAGATTCAGTCATACATGATGTCAATAATCAATAGAACACTATCAAATATACTTATACACCTATATTGACATTACACACCAGCATACATCCTATTCAGTTATGCAATCATCCTACTCACTTTTGCAAAGAATGTATCATATTTACATTTACTCAGCTACACACTTATATAAATAACACTTTATTTATTTGTATAGATAGTAACTCGTTCTTAGTGTGTTATGAAATTACTATTACAAGTATACAGTTATCTATACAGTCACTAATGAATCAATGAGTTGTATGTATACTTATTTATATACAACAAATGTAACATACATTGCCTTTTATTATTCTAGTTTGTTGGACATGTACCATTGAGAGATATAATTGCACATCAGCACACCCATAAACATATTCACTCACTCAAACATCTTTAATAACATGTAGTCTTAATGTCATATACCTACTGAATCAACTATTGACACATCTTTGGGCAGTCACACACCCCCCACCGAACCACAAACACATTTACTCTCCCATACACTAATCAGTTAACTAATCAATAAGTAATATAGACTTTCACGTAGCTAGTAACCAACTGGTGCAGCAGTTTACATAACAACTGACAAAGTAATACAGATATTCACAGTTTAGTCACTATCCAATACATTTAGTGATACACTATAAATTAGTCAAGTAAACAGTCAATCAAGCTGCTACTAAATCCTCCATCAAGATATGTATATATCCACTGATTCTTAAATGCAGATTGCTATATACATAATACATATTTAAATAACAAACCAAACCACATTCACTGGATGATGTCATCAGTGATGTCATCAGTGATGTGATTTGCGATGTCATCAGTGATGTAATCAGTGATGTCACTGACCATGTCATAAATTATGTAATATGTGACATCATTAGGCCTGGGCGGTAAATTCCGTACCGCTAGCGGAATTTGCAGAATTTGAGCAATTTCGCGTTCCTCTGAGAAAGCGAAATTGCCCAAAATTCAGATTTCCACGGCTTTGCGAAATTTTTTGCTTGTTCGCGCTCTGAAAATGCGTGTTCGCAAGATATTTCCCACCAAACAGCAATTGCCAACAGGAAAAAAGCATTGCGAACAAGCAATTCCGCGTGTTCGTGGAATTTCTGCATGTCCACTGAGATTTTTTACTGTTTCGCAGAGATTTGCGTAACGCGATTACGAAATTCCACCCACCCCTAGACATCATCACCAGTGGATTGCGGGCGCGGGAGTTACAGTTAGTACAACTAACTATAACGGAGGAATTTCAATGGTTTTGAATGAATGAAATTTCCAGGTAACTATAACACCCCTGAAACCTATGTTTTTGTCAATGAATTTCTAAGGTTTTTTAAATAATAATTTCTAACTATAACCTGCCTGAAACCTATGGTTTTTCAGTGAATTTCAAAGGTTTTTTTAAATGTCAATATCTAACTACAATATCCTTATAACCTATAGTGCTTTTTAAGTAAATTTTAAAAACACGTGTATACTTTTTATAGTCTGGTTTTATGGTATTTATTTTTTGGACATTTCCATCTGCATTTATCCATATTTTTTTAAAATAATCGTATCTGTATTTACCCATATATATTTCAGGTTTTGTAAAAAAATTAATCTGAAATTAGTATATTTCTACATTTATTTTACTGATAAATATGAACTCATGGCTGAAAGATTGACCATTTTCACTCATGTAAACACTCTTAGATGATAAACTATACACAACCTTCAAATTAAAATGTGCAAGTTTTCTTATACGAGCATATATATTGTTCTTTAAGGCTCTTTACTAAAAGTCTTTTATTGTTTTTACCCTTTTACTTTTAGAACGACAGACCTATTGGCCTAGCACTCATCATTGGCAGCATTTACAGTTGCTCAAAAAATAAGCCAATTTCTGTATTTATCCACACTTTAAAATAAATACAGAGAGGAAAATAAATACTTTTTATGTCTGCATTTATCTGTAAAAATCAGTAAAAACATAAAACAAGGAGCCCTACTTTTAATTTAAGAATGTTTTCCACTTAATTAGCAGCAATTAACATATAAGTATGATAAAAGTATTACGGAGCACCTATAATAGCTGACTTCAAACAACAGCGTTCACGGTTCAATTCCAAAGTCCATCAGCATCTTAGCCCACCACTATCTCACTGTAGGTAACACCTTGCTTAATCTTCCCAACGTCCCAAGCGCCGACACCCCTTTCCGGGGGTAGCTTTATGCTTTACAAATGCTGGCATTTTTTTTATTTAACAGCATAGTGATGACAAATATTAGCACTTTTTATTTTTTCTTCTATTGTAAACGATAATTTTTTTATGTCTTCTATTTAGATGTTTTTAATCATGAGAATGCAAAGGACACAGTTTACCGGGTAACACTTTTTAAACTCTCCAACGTATGTAGATAATAAGGACCTTATACGTGTTACTATGGAAATCGAAACCTTTACAGCTTCACAGTTTGTAACTTTTACCAACATGTGCACAAGTAAAACAGTTAAAACGTGAGCATGTGTAAACTGTAAAACGTGACATCTAAATAGGCGGAGTCGTATCTTCCTTCCATAGACTACTAAACAACCAAAAACTATATAAACCACACCTATTGTGCTATTAGTTTCATTTTTGCGAGTTATTTCTGCTCGCCAATCTGTGATGCAGGTTCCCTTTTCTAGCATCGGATTCTTGTTTTGCGCCAACAAAACATATTCCGGAGATGTAAGTTGTTTCATTATGGCATAGTAGATAGTTATAAATTGTGGATATTTGTCAATATTTAAACATTTATATCTAGAAAAAAGTGTTATTGCATGTTTTTCCCTTTTTCTCTGTAATGTCAGCAACTTGTTTTCAGAAACAGATAGATTACAACAAACATTGCTCCTTTTCTGGCTCCTTTCAGCTTATATATTGTGACTTTCTATATTATAATATTAAAACTGTACTTCGCTTCAGAGGTGTTGGTGACTCATTGGCGCAAACCCTAAACATTTACAATCAGTTCAGTTCATAATCTTTTATTCGGCTGCATGTAGCGTAACCATAAAAAGTACAGGAATAAAATGTTACAGTGCATATAAAAAATTCAATTTATGTTACATTAAAAACATTACAAAGACTTTAAACGTTAAAAACCAATGGTTAAAAACAATTCATTGGGATACCAGACAGATAAACAGGTAAATAAAAAACTTCAATGTTTACAGCGGATTTTTAGACATGATTTTAAAAAGCAAGCTACACATTTGGCGATATATTGAGAATCCAGGAACTGCAGAGCCAAATAGGCGGGCCGAAAAGTTCTCAGACCCAATTTCCGGAGTAAAGGAATGATCCAGCGCTTGCGAGGAATCTCTTAGTATCTGCAAAACAGTGTTACATGGATTGTAGATTGAGATGTTGAACCATCGCAAGGGCATTTCATGGGGCTGTGCGACCAGTCCTTCACTGTTGGAAAAGTAACTAGGCGGAAAAAGGAATCAAAGCGAAACCTAGTCAAAACATACTTTTCATGATTAGTTAGGTGGAAAGATAAATATGGCTAAATACCCAGAACAGTCTGGACCGAAAGAATCTGTACATTTGAGGGTTTCATTACTTCTTGTGAGAGGCGTAATTCTCTCAAATGGATTATGCACAGTTTTTTCAGGTCTTTCCTGGTAACATCTACCAGTGTACTAGGGTCTGTGAAATAAGATGTACAATTTAAGTCCTTAAGGAAGTTAGAGACATAGAAGAGCCAGAGGATTTTATTCCAGTTTGCCAAGGACAAGCAGTCAGTTATCAGAGAGCGGGTGAGATGACATTGCATTTTAGTCCAAATACGGTGCCATAACAGAATCGGCTGGCATTTAATGTTGTCAGTCAGATAGTCAATACCCAGCTCAACGTGGAATCCGTACGTTGGGGCACTTTGTGGTAGGGCCAGTAGATATTTTAAAAACCCGTTCTGAACCGTCTGCAAAGTGTCTATAGGAGCGTAACCCCAAACCCCTGCGCCGTAGGTTGCTACGCTATGACATTTGGCGTGATAGATTTTTAGCAACTCTCCTGGGCAGGTTTACCCAGTTTCCTTGAAAAGGAAACTAGGGCAGAGGTTGCTCTTTGAAAGAGTAGCTTTTTACTTGACATGGCTTGTTTCCAGGAAAGTTTGTCGTCAACTAAAATTCCTAAGTAGGGATATACCCTAGTACGTTCCAACCTAACTTGGTCAATAAAAACTGACTTGAGGTTCTTCACCTTGGGGCCGAGGTGCATGACAAAAGTTTTGTTTTTATTTACTTTTAGGCCTAAAGAGAGCATGAATTGGCAGTATTTATTTAGCTATCTTTGTAGCTGGTTTAATGTTCTGGCTAGGATTACTGAATCATCCGCGTATAGCAGAGCGGGAATGGGGCGTTGATTAATAGATGGAAGATCCTGGCTCCCTTCAAGCATGGCTGCTTCCAAGCTATTTGTGCATAGTTGGAACAGGAAGGGGACCAGGACACAGCCCTGTCTAACTCCTTTAACAACAGGAAATGAT
This sequence comes from Lissotriton vulgaris, assembly GCF_964263255.1. Taxonomy (NCBI): domain Eukaryota; kingdom Metazoa; phylum Chordata; class Amphibia; order Caudata; family Salamandridae; genus Lissotriton; species Lissotriton vulgaris. The sequence goes on along the minus strand of NC_141691.1, from coordinate 948,648,654 downwards.
GGAGTTAATTAGCCGCCGATCCCATATCTGACGCAAGCAGTAGCGTCAGAGTAGAGTTTGCGGAGAAATTGAATAAGAGGGGATCTACCCCCAAGTCGCCAAGAATAGACCACAGCTTGGAATGAATAACGCAATCGAATGCAGCGCTAAGGTCAGCATAAACTAGGTAAAGGTTGCCTTTTTTAGCCCCCAAATATTTGCCAATTAGAAGGGCCAAGTTCAATGCTTGCTCAACAGTGCCAAGTCCCTCCTGAAAGCCGTACTGGAGATCTGTCAAGATGTTATTAGAGGATGCCCAATCCTGGAGACGTTACAGAATCAGCCGGCCAGCGACTTTCCCCAAGGAATCCAGGAGGGAGATAGGCATGTAGCAAGCGGGGTTGTTACGATCACCATTCTTGAATATTGGGAGCAAAATAGAGGTGGACCAAGAGTCTATTAGGCCAATTTTTGTGATTGCTGACATGACCTGAGTAACAAGGGGTGACCACAGTTCTGGATTATGTGCAAAGATATCTAGAGGGACCCCGTCCGGTCCGGGAGCTTTACCAGTTTTTGAAGATGACAACGCAGTAATGACCTCGTTGTGATCGAAAAGAAGGTCAATAGGAAATATGGGGTCCACTGGAGGGTCACCTGTCAAATGTACCTCACCGCTGGTAACCTCTGAGGGACCACCGAAGATCTCTGAGAAATGGGCCACCCACTCGTCTGCTGTCACTGCCACGTCTAGGTATTGGGAAGATGAGGCATCTAACAAAAAATGAGATTTTACTGTGCGCCAGAACAAAGAACTGTCTTTGCGTAGGCAGCTCTTGTGTAGTTGGGCCCACAAGTTCTTCTTAATTTCATTTCTGTGTTTTTTTAGCGCTTGTTTGTAAACCTTTCTAAGTTTAGTGATTTCAGCACGATCTCTGACGTGCTTATGAACCGGTTTTTTTAAGTTAGTTAGGGCTATACAACAGGTGGAGTCAAACCAGCCTTTAACTTCTGTGTTTCTGGGTTTTTGGTTACGAAATAGTTCGTCTCGTATAATTTTGATAATTTCCAGGAAGCTGCTTAAAATCAGCTGGAGAGAAGAGTCTAGCGCTAGACAGTTGTTCATCCATGGAAGAGCTCTGGTTACCAGTTTACTAGTTATTGCTTCAGGGTCAATTTTGGACCATTTTACAGAGAAGCCATTTACTCTGTCCATAGACAGTGATTGTTGATTCAGTAAACTGGCCCTTTATAGGTGAGGTTAAGGATTTTTAAGTAATAGACTAACACTAATGGGAAAATGGTCACTGGAAATATCAGAGCCTGTATTAAAAGTTTTAAGTTGACCCTTTATTATCTGTGGAGAAGTGTGGCTCAATGATTAGAGCGGCAGACCCTGATGCAGAGGTCTAGCCCGGGACCAGGGTTCAATTCCCCGCCTCTGCGGGTCCTGGGCTCAAAAAAATTCCACGGACCTGATAATTCTCGCCTCGGTGCCCATTCCAATCATGGATTCCCACTCTGCAACTCTGGGCAATAGCTTGCTTAATCTCCACAACGGTCCCCACAATGCTAAGGATGCCTGGCCTCCACCTTGGGGGTGCCCAGGAGTGGATGCCTCACAGGGAAAGCCAGGATGGGTTCCACAGCGGTATTCGTACAAGCGCCTTGAGACCCTTGCGGGTGAGTACTAGTGCGCTATACAAGTATCAATTTACATTTACATTATCTGAGAACATAGAATATAATCGATGACGCTTGAAAGACCCCTTCCATGAAAAGTTGGCGAAAAATCAACGGGTGGATCTACAAGGTCATTCGCATATTCCAGCTCCAAGGAAAACAAACAATCGTTTAGGCAGTTTCCTAGCTTCGTATGTGTGAAGAGGGTCATAGGGCAACCGTTTTCATCCTGGAGACCACAAGTACCGTTCTTATAGTTGTTACATAATGGTGCATTAAAGTCTCCCCCCCCAGATCACATAAGAGGTAGGGGTGGTAAGCTTATTCCGCTGTTCCATTAAGAAAGATGTAATCTCAGTTAAAGTATTACCACATTCATTGGGGTGGAGGTTATTATAGAAATTAACCAAGAAATACAACATACATTTATTAAGTAGAACCTTTAAAATCTGAAAATTCTCACCAGACAATAGAACAGTTATATCCATTGCTGAAAAATTGTTTGAAGTATATACTGCAAGACCACCTTTAGGTCTACCAAAGGATTTGGAGCTAGCTGGGACGTGGTATGTTTTATAGCCTAAAATGTGTATAAGTTCAATGGCCCAAGTTTCCTGAAAGCATACTATTTGGTGTGCGCTAACTACGTCTAACCATGGTTTATGTTTTGTCTTGGAGCGGAGACCAGCAACATTCCAAAACAAAACTGATAGGGTCAGAGATGAGTTTGTCAGGACACTGGTTTCGGGGGAAACATTGCAAGCTCTTGTGCCAGACAGTGGGTGCAAATCATGGAACGGGATTGTAGATCGCGTTTTAACGGGATCATTAGGGATAGATGGAGTCACACAAGGTAAATCTACTTCTGCTGCAATTGCAAAGGCTATCTTCCCCACATTACCAGGTGGCTCATTTAATTTGTTTATGTTGGCATGGGACTGTCGGGGATCAAGAGTTATTTCTGGGGTGGAAGTTGGAGTTGTTTGGTGTAAAACCTTCGTCGAATCGGGGGCTGTACTTAGACAGGAGATTCTTACAGATTTTACAGGTGATGATGGGGTTTGGTGTCTCAAAGGCGATAGGCCCTTATATCCCTGACCAGTACGCAATGGTGGTCAGTCAACCATTTCTAGGCAATTAAATCTGTTTGCGACTGGTACTCCTCTCCAACCGATAAAGGGGGCTGTGTCTCTACCTCCATATCCTGACCAGTTAACCCAGTCTCTTCTCCTGTCCCAATTTCCTACGTGGGTCCAGTTCCAGAGAGAGCTTTCATTATGGCGAGGTGTTGGTGGGTAGAAGTAGGCAAGCCTTTTTGTTTCAATCCCGTCATTAGCTGCTTGCGTACCCCAGGAGCAAATGTGCTCAACTGTGAATGGATCGTCAAAGTTGACTATGACACAGTCTCCGGGGATTCTTTTCGGCTCGTTGCCTATCCACGGGACCCTGCGGACCGTTGAAACTCTGCTTGTAGAGTACGGTGGTAATGGTCTGTTAGTGGATAACCAATGCAGCACCTTATTTTTTAGTGACCATTCTGGTTCCTCCGTATTGGCACTCAGCTCGGGAACCCCGGTCATAATTACCACAAAGGGACTTGCTTCTGGTGGTAAGTGTAATTGGTGCCCGCCCCTCCCCCTAGATCTGATGTTGGTAGTTTTTACTCCTGAGGGCTTGACTTGGTCAGGCTTCGAAGTGTTAGGGGGGGCTGGAGTTTTAGATGACTCTGATGTTTTTGTTGGCACTGGGGATATCTTCACCCCTACAGGTGGGGACTTCGATTTTACGATTATTACGTCAGCGGGGGGGTTTTGTAGCTTGCACCCCTGCCTTAGGGGTTTTAGTATTCATTATTAGTCCCCCTGGTTGAACTGATCCCTCCCCCTTGGGGGAATTTGAAGTTGTAGACAGAGCGGCTATCTGCTTTTCTACCTTAATGAGGGACAGTTCAATAGGTTGCAGATAAGTTTTGACTAATTCTCCTAATCTGATTAAGAGTTGGTTGTTTATCCCACACACTTTGCACCCTCCACCCGCGTTGCTATTTACGCTAAGATTTGCAGTATTCAAGGAGAGATTAATAGTTTCAATAGGTGTAGTGATTAACTCTCTCAGTGATGGACTAACTTGTCCTACTGTCTGAATTGTAGGTAGGTCTTTGTGTTTAAGATGTTTCTTAGGGTTTTTTTTGCTTCATGCAATTTCTTTTGTTTTTTTTGTTTAGGAATAGCGCCCTCCCTTAAACCCCTGTTAGGAGCTATACTAGGGTCCTCCCGAGTCGGGCTTGCAAAAAGTACGGGGTTTTTTCTAGCATCATGGATAATTGCGAGTCCGACAACTCAAGGGAAGCGGACAAGTCAACCATACCTGGCACTGTGTGTGTTTCTGCATGAATTTCTGGATGCACTTCCAGAAAAGGCCCGACTTCCCGGGGCTGAGTGAGAGTGTTGGCTGCGGCTAGGGAACCCAACGAGGATCGTTTGGCCAGGGCCAAATCTATCGATACCCTTCGTTTGAGTAGGATTATGCCCTGGTCAATTGCCTCGTTAGCCCTAGTTATATATTGGTCAATTGGGCCAGTTATAAGTGTGGTTCCCTGTGCAGTTTTGCTCATGCTACCTCTGGGAGTCATGATTGGTAAGTTACAGGTATCAAGGTTATAACTATAAAGGGGAGGCAGAGGATAATATATAACCAATAGTGAGCAGAATGAATAGTGTCAAAGAGCACGTGAATAAAGAGGTGGCCCAGTCCAGTCTTACCCGGTCTTTAATGGGCTTAAACGGGCCCGCTCTTGGCCATGGCTTCGCCCGGCGTCCCGCTTGCGTCCCATGAGGCGGGGCTTGCTGTTCCTTTATGCGCCTCCTGGCGCAGCTGTATGATGCTGGGAACCGCAAGGAATGCCGGGAGATGTAGTCCCCGGCCCAGCCTCCACTCGGCAGTCGCGCCGGGCAGATGATAGCACCAGCGGGACGGCGGGAGGCAGACAGGAGGACCGGGACACCTCACAGGAAAACCAAAGCCACAGGTGATGAACGCTCTCCGGCCAGGAAAACACTCAGGAAATTACCCCGCTCGTCAGGGGCATGCTGTTCTTTTATGCGCCTCCTGGCACAGCTGTATGATGCTGGGAACCGCAAAGAATGCCGGGAGATGTAGTCCCCGGCCCAGTCTCCACTCGGCGGTCACGCCGGCCGAATGATAGCAACCGCAGGACTGCGGGAGGCAGGCAGGGGGACCGGGACACCTCACAGGAAAAGCAAAGCCACAGATGATGAACGCTCTCCGGGCAGGAAAACACTCAAGAAATTACCCCGCTCGTCAGGGGCTTGCTGTTCCTTTATGCGCCTCCTGGCACAGCTGTATGATGCTGGGAACCGCAAGGAATGCCGGGAGATGTAGTCCCCGGCCCAGTCTCCACTCGGCGGTCGCGCCGGGCAGGTGATAGCACCAGCGGGACGGCGGGAGGCAGGCAGGGGGACCGGGACACCTCACAGGAAAACCAAAGCCACAGGTGATGAACGCTCTCCGGGCAGGAAAACACTCAGGAAATTACCCCGCTCGTCAGGGGCTTGCAATCAATGTCACCACCTTCCAGTTGTTAGTGTGTTTTCCCCTAGGGATCATATACTGTTAATATGTTTATAAAAATATTAACAGTTATGCTGATCTCATAGGAGTTCATGACCCATTTGCACAAAGAGTAAAGATATGTAAGCAATGTCACCAGCTTCTGGTCTTTAGTCTGTTCCCCCCATTTGATCATATACTGTGAATATGTATATTATAATATTCACACTCATAATGATCTCAGAGGAGTTTAAGACCCGTCGCCATGAAGATCAACATTTTGGACCTCCCATAGAAAAGAAGCTCAGAAAATAAATACAGCTCGAATGTATTTTGTAATGGATCTTCTGTTCTATAGATAACTTTATTTTCCTTTTCTTTTTACTGTAACAATGGTATCATTTGTTATATTGTAATAGATTGTCCTATTGTTGAGGAATAGGAGATTTACGAAACATTAGAACATACTTGATCATATATTTTTCCAGTAGCATATTTTATGAAATTGCAGAATAAAAAAATATAGCTTTCATATATATTTTGTTACCTTAAATATTTCTAATTTCTATTCTTCTCAGTTGCGGTTCCCATTCACCTTTTCCCTATAGAATATATAGGACCAGTACAGTATATTATAATAATACCATCCCATATATTCTTAAGTGAGTATGCGATTTGTTATCGGAACAGTGTGTGTCCTCTAAGCACTACGACAGAACGTTCCTGAATTCTACAAAATACAAATTTGAAAAATAATAATGCATACATTTCTATGTAATGTTAAGTCACTTGTATTTAACAGTTTTTTTCACTTGTTCACCTGACCTCGGATAATGTAGTGTGCGAGTGTTTGTTGTAGCACTTCTATTCTACTTTATCTAAAACTAACTAATGCCCTCCTAAATTACCAAGAATATGGGGCTAAACATTTACAAACTATAGCAGAAAAAGGAGGGCATGGCCACGCTTAACTGATATTTTATGAAATTCCATTTTTATTTGTCACCCCTTTGTTATATACAGCATAAGTTTCTGAAGAAACTTTATTTGTAATTGCAAATAAAAACTGTTTCCACCTAGACTGAAATTTTTGCTGCGCAACCGCACCTCCCCATCAGAAAAGTAAACACCACATTATAAGTAAATAGTGCTCCTGGGAAGTATCCCACCCGCAAACTTGATAAAAAAAACACTGCAAGACACTGTCATTTTTCTGCCGTGATTTGTACACCCCACGACAATTAAATAAATGGCCCTTAAAACATTTTTTTTTTAAATGTACCTTCACAATCCCTGTCCACCACCTTGTGACCACTGTACAGAGTTAATAGTGTTCCTACCCTCCCCTCTACTACTTTCTTTTCCCATACTCCTTTGGAAGTGCGTCACAAAATGACGGACAACTGTGAACCGTTCCCACCCAATAAAGAGCAAACTTGTGCTCAAAGCACTTTAGCCAATAAAATGTCTATGTTGTTCCACAGAGGAGGAAGGAATGACTGCCAACACTTCTACTTTTAATGCTTCCCAGCCAATGAACACTAAGCTTCGTAAGGTCCCGCTTTGAACACGTTACCCAATGAAATGTCCCTAATACTCCGCAAAGAGGGAAGGAATCACCGACAACACTTCTAGTTTCAACGGTTTAGAGCCAATCAACATTAAGCTTGGAAAAGTCCTCCTTGGATCACGTCAGCAAATCAGATGACCCTCCGTCTCCGCAGAACGGAAGTGAATGTCTGCCAACACTTCTACTTTCAATAGTTTGCAACCAATCAACATTAAGCTGTAGAAGCTCCTCCTTAGAGCACGTCAGCCAATCAGATGTCCCTCCTACTCTGTGGAGAGGAAGTGACTGGCTGGCAACACTTATACTTTCAATAGTTTGCAACCAAAAAACATAAAGCTCAGGAAAGTCCTCCTTACAATATGTAAGCCAATTAGATGTCCTTGCTACTCGCCGGGCAGAAGTGAATTGCAGAAAACACTTCTACTTTCGATGGTTTGCACTAAATGAACATTAAGCTTGTTGTTGGAACAACTCAGCTAATTAAAGGTAAATTTTGTTCCACGCACACATACAGAACACGCCCTCCCACATAATATTACACTTCCTGTAACAAAGTGACTCTATCCGTAACAAAAGTGAACACTGTCTAATAAATAAACATTATTCCACATTATATTAAAGAAAAGCCACAATACACTGCATTGTTGTTTTCCCGATATAATTTCCACAGCCTACTGCGCCCCCTCCAAACATGAGTGAAGCCCTGGGACAGTGGGGGCCCCAGCGAACTCCCGCTATTATTTTTTTAACAAATACCCTTGGGACCTATTTCCACAGCCTACTGTACCCCCCTCTAAACATAACTGAAGCCCCGGGACTGCAGAGGCCCCAGTGAGCCCCCTACCTACCTTGCTTCCACCGATGCGCAAAATGGCTGCCAACACTTCCTGGTTTCGAATGTTGACAGCCATTTGACAACCAATTAGCATTCAGCGCGTGATCGAGACGTTGCGCTTATAGTCTGTGCAAGATGCGCTCATCCACTGAGGCCATAGGTATATATGTACTTTTACTTGTAATTTCCTCAGAAACTACTGAACGAATTTACACCATTTAAGCAAAAGGCACAAGTCTGAAACAAAGGACTACCTCTTTGCCAAATTCTATGGAAAATTGCTTGGGAAAAACACGTTTTGCGACCCCCCTTTTTTCTCTGGCCCTGCTTCAAATGCAATATTTTAGACCATGGGATTTGTCCTTCCCAGATAGCTAATAGCTCTGATTAATTCGCCAAGTGGTATACTACGTATGAGTGTGGCAGGATGGCAACTTTCCGCATGCAGGAGACTGTTCTATCTCTCACATGGTACATACCAATATGTTACTTGAGATGATGTGGATCTGCCTCACCAATAACTTTTTCATATTTAATAAACGCAAAACAACCGCTGGGAACAGTCTCCTGCATGCGGAAAGTTGCCATCCTGTCACACTCATACGCAGTATACCGCTTGGCGAATTAATCAGAGCCAAACAGAACTGCAGCACAGCTGATAGCTATGAGCAAGAGAAACAGACAATGAGGATAAGGTTTTCTGAAAGGGGATATTCTGAAAAAATCTTTAAGCAGGCTGAGACAAGAGTAGCCCAGATGGTCAGGGGGGACCTCCTGATCCCAAAAGATCGTCAGAAAGCTGATGTAATTTGTTTTATAACTAATTACGATAGTCAGCCATGGGAGATTAGACGTAGTCTTCACAAATTCTGGGATGTTCTCAGGTTGTATAAAGACCTGCGTGAAGTAATACATGACACCCCTTCACATACATTCAGAAAGGCTAAATCACTCAGAGACACTTTAAGTACCACACTAATTAAAGAATGTCCAAAACCTAATGCTGTACAGGGATTTTTCCCGTGTAAAAAATGTAAGGCATGCAAATTTAGCAAAAACTGTAAATCAATAAAAATCTCAAAGGATCAGGAGGCACACAAAATCACCAAACATTTAAGTTGTACCACTGAATACGCTATATATGCGTTACAATGTCCGTGCGACAAATTTTATATTGGTTGCACAACCAAACAAGCTAAACTCAGAGTCCTAGAACACGTTAGGGCTATAAAAAATCTCAATCACCAGTACCCTGTGGCCAGACATTTTGCCACAGAACACAATCAAAACTCGAACCTGTTAAAATTTACGGTACTGGACTGTGTTGAGATTAAAGAAAGAAGGGGCAATCGGTGGTTGGATCTAAGAAACCTGGAGTCCAAATACATAATCAAATATAACACAATTTAACCTGTTGGTCATAACCTCGGGGAAGAATTAGCAGTCCATCTACATGAATAATTTCAATTGCTGGTATTTTGTTCATAGTGTATATTGATTTTAAAATCAGTAGCTTGCTGTCGTCTCTCTATAGAATACTGCTTACTTTTAAAGATACTGTTGATCTTAACTTGCACATGCTATTTTTATATGGACACGGGCTGAAATCACATTGTTCTCTTGTTACAGGTATTGGACTTTATGCCCACTTGGGCGGAATTATGATTACTGTTCTACATTATATCAGACGGTGCATGCCCACTGGGGCAACATTTGGGTCATGTCGCGCGACACGAAGAATATTGCAGGACATTTAAAATTGTGAGCCCACTTGGGAACTGATCGCGATAAAATTGCACAAACTTGCTTGTTTAAATAGAGTAACACTGCATTTACTTATACATACATTTTAAGTAATTCTATATGAGTTTTTTTTCAATTGAAACTTTGTTGAAAAAAATATGAGTGAATTGAAACATTGTTGCCTAAAATGTGTGTCCTTTATGTCTATTCACCACGTGGTATATGATGTAATGTACCTGTTTCACTTTAAAAGAATGACGATTTCACATGTACTCCACCCGTGAGCAAGAGGTAGGCTTACCTCGAAACGCATAGGGGCTGTTTTTTTTGCCAATAAACCTGAGCACTGCAAAATCGATTTGGGCCTCGACTCTGGTGTCTTTACATACAAGGATTACGCCAGGAATTGATGCATATATATATATAGATATATATATATATTCGTCTTCGTGGGAGCAATTGTAAAGACACATTTCGCGGCACAGCCCAGTGCCTATAGAAGTGGGCGTCACCTCCAAAACAACGTCATATCGCCCGCAGATTCTCAGACGGGTGGTGTGAGTCACCGCGGAATGCCGCGTTTGAGGGTCTACCTGGGCCATCATGATTGTGGGCCCGTCGTGGAACAATCTGAACCCTCGAAAATTTGACTGCAGCATATTGACTCCAATGATTGTGACAATTGAAACTGCCTTGCCCAGGATGCATTGCAGCGATGACGCACATTTTCTTTGCATTCTTTCAGATCACCTGTGGGAGTGAGGAGTTCCTCTATTTGTCAATCCCGTGATCAAGACGAACAGTCGAAACACGTTGGGAAGATGAAGGGAGTGCTGCTGCTGCAATGATTAAAGGATACAGTTTCAGCTTGGGTGTGCCACTTACTGCTTTCCGGGGTCTTCGTGGGAGCAATTGTAAAGACATATTTTGGGGCACTGCCCAGTGCCGGTAGAAGTGGGCGTCACCTACAAAACAACGTCATATCGCCCGCAGATTCTCAGACGGGTGGTGTGAGTCACCGCGGAATGCCACGTTTGAGGGTCTACCTGGGCCATCATGATTGTGGGCCCGTGGTGGAACACGCTGAACCCTCGAAAATTTGACTGCAGCATAGTGACCCCAATGATTGTGACAATTGCAACTACCTTGCCCTGATGCATTGCAGCGATGTCGCACATTTGCTTTGCATTCTTTCAGATCACCTGTGGGAGTGAGGAGTTCCTGTATTTGTCAATCCCGTGATCAAGACGAACAGTCGAAACGCATTGGGAAGATGAAGGGAGTGCTGTTGCTGAATGATTAAAGGATACAGTTTCAGCTTAAAAACACACACAAACAGTGAGTCAGTCACCAACCCATGCAGCCACTTATACACAAAGTGAACCACTGATACATATATTTAAAATATTTAAAAATTACTTTCTAATATATGTATTCACTAAGATACACTTTATTAGGCAGTTAACCAATCAATATTTTATTCAAAATAAACATCCATTTACACACTTATTTAAACATTTATTTGTCCATCGACCTTTACAAATACATGTATAAAACATATTTATGTTTCAGAAAGACACACATTCACTGGATGGTGTCATCAGTGATGTCATGAGAGATGTCGGTGACCATGTCATGAGTGATGTAATATGTGATGTCATCAGCAGTGCATTACACGTGCAAGTTATAGTGAGTCCAACTAACTATAACGTGGGAATTTCAATGGTTTTATGTCAGTAAAATTTCCAGGTAACTATAACTGGTGTGAAACCTATGGTTTTTTCAGTGAATTTAATAGGTTTTTTAAATGCTAATTCCTAACTATAACTGGTGTGAAACCTAGGGTTTTTTCAGTGAATTTCATAGGTTTTTTAAATGCTGATTCCTAACTATAACTGGTGTGAAACCTATGGTTATTTCAGTGAATTTCAAAGGTTTTTTTAATGCCAATTCCTAACACAAATCTCACTTTATAAGTAAGACTGTTAGCGCTCTAGTTGTTCTTTAGAACACTCTGGTACATACTATCATTGGGCTATAGTTACGCTACATCTGGCTGATATTTGGGCTACATTTGTATTTTTTTTGTCTCTGGTGGCCATCTTTGGGCTACATTGGGCTACATTGGGCTACATTTGGGCACCATTTGGGCTCTAACATATATATAGCCCAATATATATTTTTTAAAAGTTAATTTTCTTAAAAACAACTGGAGCATATATCTTGAGACATAGCAAACGCACATCGGGCTACCAGTCCTTACAATTTTTCAATTTTTTTTTTATATTATTTTTTTCTGCCCTGGAGCGCTCCCCGGTGAGCGCTCCGGAAAGCGTAGTATTTTGAAGCGCCCCGGTGCGCGAACCGGGAAGCGTCCCGTTAGCGCCAATGTCGCGCGAAAACAACGTCGCTTAAGCGTGACGTATCGCGTAGCCGTGCGATGTGTCTTATGACGCGCTGCGTAAACGCACCCGGAAGCGCTCCGGGCTCGTCCCGGAGCGCGTAACGGAAGCGCGCCGGAGCGCGTAGCGTAAGCGCGTCGGGTCAAGTGACCTGAAAATAACACTTTTCATTGGTTCATAACAGTTTTGGTTTCATAATGATGAAACCCCTGGTCATGTGACCTGAAAATAACACTGTTCATTGGTTCAGGATCTTTTTTTTTTCCAAATGATGAAAGCCCCCCCCTTTTTTCCTTATTCTACCTTTGTGCTTTGAGAGAGGTAGACCTGCATTTATAGCAGTCGAAAATGGCTATATTTGCTGCAGCTGCTGGATCTTCTGGACCACCACCACCACCACAAGGACCTCCACAACTTCACAGTGGTGGAGATCAAGAATAGGAGGAGGATGAGGAGTAGGAGGAGAGGAGATTCGTCCCAGAGGACAATATTACCTATAAACCAAAAGAGCACATCATCTGGCAATTTTTTTCAATCCCCAAAGACAAAAAAAAAGTCAATGCACCTAAGGCAACCTGCTTAATCTGTCATCAGGAGCTGTCAAGGGGGAATCCCAACAAAAAATACTCCTTCGGCAACCACACGATGATCAGACATATGCTTAGAAAGCATCCAAATAACTATGCTAGGGCAGAGGTCAGGGAACTGGCCAGAAACCCTGTCCAATCTTCTGCCAGCACCTCGCAAACTAATGTTTCCACCCCATCGGGACCAGAAGTTAGGGAGATATGCTCCACCATCAAACCAAATTTTCCAATTTTAAAATTGTTTGTATTTTTTGTGGACAAACAATATGCTATGGAGAGCAATGCATCACACTTATTTTGCTCCTGTTGAGCCCTTTAGAATTCCCTGTTTTTTGTTTCTCCCCTTAAAAAATACAAAAAAAACAAAAAATGTTCAGAAAAGCCAAAAAAAGAAAAAAATGTTAAAAAATCAATAAAAAAATATAAAACAACAAAAAGAATAAAAAAAACAGTTCTTTTTAGAACTACCTCCAATTTCTTAAAAAATGCTATTTTTAAAAAAAAATCTGTCATTCTTTTTTTTCCCCATGGTACGCTCCCCGGTGCACTCGCCGGTGCGCGTACCAGGCGCTCCCCCAGGGCACATCGAAAAAAAAAGAATTTTTTTTTTTGCCCCGCGGGGCCCTTTTATGGCCCCCACATCAAACCTAGGGGTCCAGAGGGGGTCTACTCTGCCCCCTTATGGTCATTTCACCCTTTGTTTTTTTCCACCTCTTGTGTCTCGATTTTACCGAGACACAAGATGGCGGCTGCTCCGGACTGTTTCGAATGTTTACAGACACCCGAGAGTCAATCAGCTTTCTGTGCGCAAGTCGCGTGGCGCGCCCGGAGCACTCACCGGTGCACGTACCGGGGCGCTGCTATAGATATATATATATTTTTGAACCTGAATTACTCAAAAACCACTGGAGCACATATCTTGAGACATAGCAAAGGCACATCGGGCTACCAGTCCCTACAATTTTGCCAAGTTTGGTGGAAATCCATTCAGCCGTTCGGGCTAAAAGTGAGGTCGACCGCCCTATGGAAATTAACATGGAGAAAACAGGTTTTGGGTCCCCCCTTTTATCTCAGCCCCCGCTTGACGAATCCCCCCCAAACTTTCAGGGAAGGACCGGGGCGCCGCGAGGAAATTTTCAGGCAGATTGGTCAACCGGCGTCAAAGTTATTCTAAATAGAATTTTGAGATTTAACATTGATGTCATCAGTGATGTCATTTGAAATGTCATCAGTGATGTCACTGACCATGTCATGAATGATGTAATATGTGACATGATCAGCAGTGGATTGCGGGTGCGCGATATATAGTTAGTGCAACTAACTATATATGCGAATTTCAATGGTTTTGTGTGAGTAAAATAAGGTTTTGTAAATGCTAATTCCTAACAATATATGGTCTATAACCTATGGTTTTTTCAGTGAATTTTCAAGGTTTTGTAAATGCTAATTCCTAACTATATATGGTCCATAACCTATGGTTTTTTCAGTGAATATATATATATATATATATATATATATATATATATATATATATGTATATATATATATATATATATATATATATATATATATATATATATATATATATATATATATATATATATCAGGGTCGCAATGCCCATTGGGTTCAATGAGCTTCAGCCACCCCCCCGTAGTGATTGTCAGCCGGGGTTGAGACAGCTTCCCGGGCACACACCCAGACAGTTTTTGAGCTGCCAGCCACACCCGACAGGTCTCTAAAAGACCATTGTCTTGTTAACAAGGCTTTGTTGTGTTTTCATCCCTTCTTAGAGCCCCTGCATCTCCACTCTGCCTATGGCTGGAAGAATTAGCCCCGTTGACATTTTTATCAGCCTCCCCCGAAATGTGGTTTTAGTTGCGCCTCTGATGTACAATATATACCAGTATTTGTAAAGCGCACAGCTACCTACGGAGAGGTGTCCCGGCGCCGGGGGCCCTAGGGAAAATTAGGCAAGCTATTACCCAGAGTCACATGGTGCTGGGCTAACCTGCCGCCGGCACCGGGATCGAACCAGGAGTCCCCTGGTCCGCAGTCAGGCACCCTGGCCACTGCACCAGGTTGCCAGCCCAGTGGTGTAGCACAGTGGGGGAGGGTCCCCCAGCCCCCTGCTCTTCAGCGCGGCCTTCATGGTGACGGCAAATGCAGGGACCGCTACGGGCAGGACAGTGCCTAGCTTTGCCACTGTGGTAGCCACATCCAATGTCTGTGCCTTGTGTCTACATGCAATGTCAATGAAAAACGTGCAGGCTGTTCAAGGTAAGCAAGATATTTTGAATAGAGGGTGTGTGTAGTCAGGCCCTCATCCAAGACTAATACATAGAAAAACAAGACATTTACAAGATTAATTTACGCACTGGAAAGTGTCAAATCTGTAACGACCACTCGGAAGTGATTGGTGATATACAGCATTTTACAAAACTCTTTTAGTGAAACAATAAGGGTGAACATTGGAATTCAGTAAGGACAACTGTATATATACATGGTGCTTTTGAAAGATTAAACTGGCCACACTAATGTCTTTTGGGAAAAATAGACTGAGTTTATTGCAAGCAAGAGCCTCATTCTGATTACCACACAAATCACAATTTGATGATAAAAGCGAGTTTGTCCCCCCAATTTGGGGGCATATTAGCAAGGGCTTTATCGCTGCTTTAGCAGCACTTTTTGCTGCCAAAGCAGCAATTTGATTATTGCCCTATCAGCAAGCTGTCGCTAACAGGTGTTAGCGACAGCTTTCTGGCGATAGCGGCCCATTTTCCTCCTGCCTTGCATGCCAGCTATGACAATCGCTAATGATATCAACAGGGCTAAGCTGTGGAGGGTCCTTTTGACCATGGGCATTGACCCCCCTTTGGTTGGATACCTGGCTGAGCTACATAGGGACCTCATGACCTCTGTCAGAGTGACTAGGGAAGGGAGATGCACTTGCCACTTTAAGTCAGAGAGGGGGGTTAGGCAAGGGTGTATCCTTGCCCCCCTCCTCTTTACTCTTTACATAAACGATCTCGAGGTAGTCTTGGCAGCATCCCACACCGATATCCCGCGTGCAGGTGAGACAAAGATACCTGTCCTCCTGTACGCGGACGACGCAGTTCTTTTGGCACGCTCCGGAGTGGCACTAAATAAACTCCTTTCATCTTTTGGGGACTTCATGACCTTGTTGGACATGAAAACCAACACAGAGAAATCTCACGTAATGATTGCAGGAGCTGCAGGCAGGAAAAGAAAGTCGAAAACATTTTTTTGTGCTGGGAAAGAGGTTAGGAGAGTCCCATCTTTTCCATATTTAGGGGTGACCTTCGATGAAAAGGGCACTTGGGGCCCCCAGCATTCCGTTAAAAGCAACGCTGTTGCAAGAGCGGCAGCAGGGTTGCTTGGCTTTGCTAAAAAACTGGGAGCCCGCCCCATGGAAAGCATTATTAAGGTCTATAAAGCAAAATGTTTGTCTGTTGCCCAGTACGATTCTGTTATTTGGGGGTACACTAATCATGACAAAATCCAGAAAGTAGAAAACAAATTTCTGAGAACCCTGCTTTCTGACCCCCAATCGACTTCCACCTATGCAATACACACAGAGCTAGGATTGGGCTATATAACTGACATTTTAAAACTAGCCCCAGTTATTGGATGGATGAAAACTTGGCTTAACCAGAAGCTTACATTAAATCACATCATCTTAAAAGATTGTTTAGCCCTGGACAGAGCCCAAATCATCCCGTGGGTAAAATATGTACAAACGCAGCTAATTTTAGCCGGCCGACCGGAGCTTTTCTCATCTCCAGATTTGATAAGGCAGGAAGATCTTAAAATAGTAAAAAATACCCTGACAAATTTATATGTTATGGAGAGGGAAGCCTTAGAGCTAAAAAAAAACCATGGTTAGGAAACACTGTTTGTTGACATCTGTCCCAGGAATGGAACCATACCTTTTCCTGGTAACTAAACCATACCATCGTTTCCTTCTAACGAGATTCCGTTTTGATTTGATCCACTTCATTCTGGGCAATTTTAAAATATGGAATAGACCCGATAATGCTGAACCATGTGATTGTGATCACTTTTCCACCCAGGACACGATTCACTTTACCATGTTCTGCGGCCATTATACTGAGATTAGAAAAAGATATTTGCTTCCAATTTTGCGCAATCTAGGTTTTATTCAGGTAAAACCAGCCCTGATGTTCCTGCAACTCCTTCCCAATGTAAGAGTAGCTTTTCATGTTGCTAGTTTTTTAGTTGCAGGAGCACGCATAAATAAGCACCGCACAAGAACTAGGCACCTTATTCCTGAATATTGATTTCCCTTTTTTATTTCACTGATTTTAAACGCTTTTTTTAAAAGTCTCTTCTTAATATTCATAACATTTTCGTATAACTCATCTTGTACATTGTGATTTTAGAGTTTTTAAATATTGATTGTCTGTTAAAATTAAGTATTAATTTGTGTTCTGATGAAATGTTGCTATGTAATAATGCTCGTTCTTTTATGATTTTTAATAATCGAATAAAGATAATTGACTGACTGATATGCAAGGTGGGCGTTCCCAACTAGAAGCAACTGAAAACAGTTGCTAACACTACTTCCCCCTATTACCAACGCAGGCGAAGCAATAAAAAAAGTCACGCTAAGCGCGATTATCACTAGTATTTAACATCTGCTGAAAACCTGACTTACCTGTATTCTTCAATGGGAGGTGGATGTTTAGGCTAAGTCCACCATGGCGTTAATGCGCCAATTTCGCTGCATTTCCAGTGATATTCAGGCATTTTGCCGCTATCACTGAATATATTATCACAGTGGAGATAAAGGTTGCTAATGGCATGTTTTCTCCTCTAAAATATCCAGCGATAGGCAGCGATAAAAATAAACGCAGTAAGGGCGTTTTGTGATAAATATCGCAAGTTCTTGCTAATATCCCACTTGGATTCTCTGTTTAGGGGTATTTGGTGCATTCATAGGTTTCTCTACTGCAATATTTTTACCGGGTTCACTTAGGCCGAATGTAAAATGTAAAAATTAGACTTTTCGCTCATAAATCCTAGGTCTAACCACGTAATCCCTCATTTTCGACGCAAAACTCACCGATGCTGTAATACCGGATCAGAAATTGGTCGTGTACTCCAGGGTATCGGCATTATCACATAGAATTATCCCGAGATTTTAATGATGCCCCTAGTATGGAGAATTGTTTCCTCTTCTTGTTCCTTATTATTTTAGTATAGAATGCATTCCTGTAACCCATCTTCCAAAGAAAGAGATGAAGTGACAACTAGAGTGGGCGTCCTGTAATTCCTTATTTCTGCTAGTAGTGACGATGGTAAGTGTACCAATGGGAAAATTTCAAATGAGGCTTTAAAAAAGAGAGTGTTTTGCTCTGCACCTATTGAATGCCTTGACGTGTAAAATACTATGTCATACATTCATTTTGTATTAGTAATTAGAAGGGCAGGAAAAAAATATTTTGCCCAGGTTATAACTTTGAAAGGCCACTTTGTTGAGTTTATAAGATGAAATGTTATTTTATCCTATGCATTATTACGAATGTCTGAATTATACATTGCACCAGAGGTATTTTAATTCTGTGAATTATCTTGGCTGCTGTAAATTTATTTTACTACCGTAAATCCCCTTCCTTTTCAAAAATGTAATGTCGGCAAATGTAAAGTAGGGCTAGGACTCCAAACTGTTCAAAATAGTGTAATTTTTTCACGGACCTATGCCGCATTAAAGTTGTGTTTTTTCATATGGCAAGCGAATAAACAAGAAGAGAACACTGACGTGACCTAATCACCCCCTCAACGATAATAAAACATATTTATAAGAAGGTGAAAAGCCCACGTGGTACACTTAATATATTGTAGACAGATTGCCTGGCCCTTTGGCAAATATTGTGTTTTTCGCCTGCATTAAACGGCAGAGGACATTGTGCCGGAGCATCCTTTCCTGCCAGGCATGTCACATATGCTGTGGTTAGATAAGAGAAAGAAGAATTAATTAACATATAAATGCTGCAGATGTTTTAAATGGTAATTACGCTCTCATTAATGTATGAATATGTTATCATATATAAGTTGCACACTTCACCAGTCTGCCACACTGATATATTTTTCATTTTGCCTGTGATTAATGCATACTCTTACAACAGGCGAGTTCTGATCCTATTTCCTATTCTGTCCTATGTGTAATGCATCACTCATAATTTTGTTAAAATATATCTCACTTATCTTAAAACGCAACTGTCATTATAATAAGTGCAGAAAACTATCCTATAGAAATATAAGTACCTAATTATCTGCGCCCACCCTGCTCTGCATTCCAGCTCTCTTTCAAGTGAAGCAGATTCAGCGGCAGAAGTGCAATTCTGCATCATTGGTTCAAGCTCAGATTCCTGCCTAAATGATTACTCGGAGAAGGTCCAGGGAAATGCCCGTAGAGCAGTGCTTTATTTGACATGGCAGTTGAGGAGGTGGGGGGGGGGGGGCACCAGTACTCATTTTTGGGGCCCAGAACTTATTTTACCTCATCAGACTTGAACCCTGAGCAAGAGAGACTTAAACACAAACGGTGGAAATAAAAAAAGGAGAGCAGAAACAAAGGGAGAAAGAAATGGTAAAAGAGAACCTGCAAAGGTGAGATGGTGACTGTGTGGTAGTGGACGAAGGAGGCAAGAGGTGGAATCAACACTAGGTAGCCTTGACTATAGACACTGAAATGATCATAGTGCGAGCCACGGCTTTTGAGCAACGCTTTGGACCCTGACACCAAGGGCTTAATAATGAGTCTGGCGGTCCACGGACTGTCAGACTTGTAGGGGTGTGGAGGTGGTGGTATTTCAATTGCCCTATTACAATTAGGGCTGTTGGACTGCCACAGCTCAGCCTCAGACGCAAAGGAACCACCGTTCCCTGGTGGTGTTGCGGTGGTGTAGACGCGTCAATTTGTTTGGCAGGACCGCGGCAGTCCCGCCAAGCATATCAGGAGTTTCCTCTTCACCAGGGTTTTCATAGCAGTTCCTCCTCCATGAAAAACCTGGTGGAGAGGAAACAAAGTGGGCCCTGCAGGGCCCCACTAGTGCCTCACGCCCTGTAGATGCACACAGGAGGGCACAATATGTGCCCCCTGTGTGCATGCACACCAGTTCCTGCACAGCATGGACTTTTCAGTCCATGCTCTGCAGGAACTGTTTTTGGTGATCCCAATACGGTGCTCATTCTTTAAGGTGCCACCTAGGCAACGTAAAAAAAATACACCAGACAGGAGGAAACTCCTAATCTGGTGGGTGGTCAGGCCACGTCTTTGCCGGTACAGCAGCAGGGCGCACCTAGCGCCACACAGCCAAATTTGTAATCAGGCCCCAAGTTAAGCTCTGCTGTAGAATGTTGCAAAGTCATGGAAGTTTCTTTCACCAAATTGTCAGGGGTATCTGAAGAGACACTCTTTTGAACGACTGATAGCTTCACAAGATTAATTCATTTCCCCAGCCATAGTGACTCATTAGCCTCCTATTCGGTGTTTTAGGGCTAGGGGAAGGCAAAAATAGGAAAATACTGAAAGTAAAGAGGGTTTTAGAGGCTTGCATGCATTTTGTGACTTCTGATGCCTTCATGACAGGAAGGTTAGGAAAGGCAGGGCCTGGGCTCCCAAACAAAAAGGCAAGGCGGTAGCTGCTTCCCTAAATGACCGCCAAGTACAAACCACAAGTCTTTTTCTCACCCACATGCAGATTTTATTTTGAAGGACTCTACCCATCTAAAATTCCAAGGACTGCCAAGGAATGAAGGGGCATATTACCAAGCAATAGCGATAATTATCGCTATTGCTTGGTTAGAGACAAAAATTTACCGCTGAGCTGCGGCGATTTTTATCGCAGATAAACCTTGGTATTACCGAGGTTTATCGCAAATGCGATAAAAATCGGCCGCAATGCATTAATATCGCTGAAAAGTCAGCGATATTCATGCATTCCGAGCTAATGCTCTTAGCCATGTTATCCACCTCCCATTGGATAACATGGCTAAGAACTGCTCAGGGCAGGTGTTAGCTTTGGGAGATATTCGCACTTAGCGCGAATATCTCCATAAGTTGGTAATAGGAGATAGCGATGTTAGCGACTGTTTTCAGTCGCTAACATCTTGGCACGCCCACTTTGCATGTCATTAGTGATAAATATCACTGACATGCAAAGTGGAGCCCAAGATGTTCGCTATCTCCTACTAGCTGTTGCTAACTGGTGTTAGCGACAGCTAGGTAATAGGGAGATCATTTTATCTCCGCTTTCTTGGCTTTTAAAGCCAAAAAAGCGGAGATAAACCCCCTTGATAATATGCCCCGAACTCCCTTAAAGCTTAGCATTGTTTATGGTGGGAGTTGTCGTGGCAAATCGTTTTTAGTTGCAGATGTTTTGCAAGTATCCTTACGAGTATTTTCAGACTTTTCCCTTTACTTTTTCAGAAGGTTCCTGGGTATCCATTATCTTGTGGTGAGGACACTGATTCTCCTGGTAACCCCTTATCAACATCTTGTAAACAAAGAATCTAATGCTTTCTTTTTATGTCCATGGTAAGAAAGAAACAAAGGAGGCCCCCTCTGTTTTAATACATTTTGTGGTAAGATAACTAAAGCAGCCTCCCTCCATTATCTGGAATTGGTATTGAGATGACATTAAGAAAATCTTTAGATTGGGAAAAGTTTTGCTCTTTTGTTTCATTTTTGCCTGCAGCCTCATTGGAGAGCTGGCTATTTAGGGACTTGTTTATGGCACTTTGACATAGGGCAGCACATCAAGGCACCTTGTTGTGCTGCCCTATGCGAAAGTGAAAGGGCAGTAATGCACCGTATTTAAGGAATATGGTGCATTCCTGTCCCTTCTGTCTGTGCTGGCACCATTTTCGCAGCCTAAAGCCAACGTAGGCACCCTTGCATCATGGTGCAAGGATTCTTCCATTGCAGGAAGGATTGTTTTTGTGTAAAAAGGGGCTCCTTTTTACACAAAAAAAATCCTATGAGGCATATTCCTATTTCTTTGTGTGAGGCATATTCCTATTTCTATGTGTGCTGCAGGATGCAGCACACATGGAAAGAATTAAAAATTAGGGAAAATAACATATTCCACCTCATTACGCCTCACCTCAGGAGGTGTACAGATTTGATTTGATTTGTAATTTATAAAGCGCAGCAATTAACCTAAGGCATCAAGGCGCTAGAGAACAGCCATCCAAAAACAGGAGGGAAGGGAAAGGAAAGTCCAGATAAATGCTAGACAGAGAAAAGTCAGATGTAAAGAGCATTTCTGAAAGGGATCAGAAGGGGAATAGACTTTGAGGGCAAGGGGTAGGGAGTTCCAAAGCATACTTTCAGCCACTGAGAATGCTCAGTCACCCCACTTCCTCTTCTTGGTTCTTGGTACAACCAGTTGTATTTGGAGCGAAGGCCGCAAGTGTCTGATTGGGGAATGACAATTGAACATTGTCTTTAAACTTGACGGGTAGGGAGGGTGCAATGATTTAGGAACCATACAAAGTGATTTAAAGCTAATGCGTTTTACAATAGGGAGCCAGTGCAGGCATTCTAGTCCCTTCCTGGCGGATTGTTTCCTAGGAATATACAGAAAGAGTCTTGCCAGTGCGTTCAGCAGCACCTGGAGTTTTTACTGCATACTCTTATTGGCAACCAGGTATAATGCGTTGCAGTTGTCGAGTCTGGACATTACCAAGGCCAGTGCTACCTGTATTTCAGGTGGTTGTTGGATAAGAGGGAAGATTTTTTTTAACATCCTTATGAGCCAGGAGCATGTCGAGATGGTGCGGTTCATTTGGATAATAAAACTGAGTTCAATATCCATCAGAACCCCAAGGTTCTTAGCCTCCTTGCGCGGGGCAGGACAGCATCCTAAAGATTAACCCCTTCACTGCTGATGACGAGCTCAGCTCGTCATCAGCCACAGGTGGCGTGTGCTGATGACGAGCTGAGCTCGTCATGTAACGCGGCTTCTTAAAAAAAGCAGCACAACGCAAAAATCGCCGCAGCAGCGATGCGGTTAAGGCAAGCAGTTACTGTTCCACTTAGATGACCCTGATCCAAATATCATCACTTCAGTTTTCTCCCCATTGAGTTTCAAAAAGTTAGCAGACATCCATTCTGCCGCTTTGTTCATGTATCCAAGATTTCTTTTCTGAGGATAAGCATGGCCCTGTAGGGATAGTAAATGTTAGACCTGGCATCATTGGCGTGAGTCTCCCTTCCAATTTTGATGGATTGCCTCCTCTGTTTTGATATGTTTTTGCTGGTTATATGCTTTGGGCACTGAGCCACTGCTATTCAGTGCCACAGTGCAAGTGCACCCTATGTTAAATTGATGTACTAATTGGTGACTCCATGATTGGGTTATTTGATTTACTTGTCAGCCCCTAGTACAGTGCACCATGTGTGCCCAGGGCTTGTAAATCAAATGCTGCTGGTGGGCTTGCAGCACTGGTTGTGCGACCCACAGTAGCAGCTTGTAAAGTGTGTGTTCAGGCCTGCCATTGCAAGACCTGTGTGCAGTTCAGTACTGCCATGTCGACTTGGCAAGTGAACCCACTTGCCAGGCCTTAAACCCTTCCTTTTCTTCAAATTAGACACCCCTATGGTAGGCCCAAGGGCAGGGTGCATTGTAAGTATACAGTGGGACATGCTCTGGTGTGTGTAGCATGTCCTAAGAATGAACAACAGCCATTTTAATTTTTCACTATTGCAAGGCTACCTGTTCTCCATAGGCTAGAATGGCCAGTTAAAATATTACATTCTTATAATCCTAACTGACTCAGGGAACATAGTAGAAATTCGAATATAGTATGCCTGAACTCAGAATATTGAAATACATCTTTTAGTAAAGTTGGTTTTAATATTCTGTGTTGGAAAATACCACTTTTAAAAAGTAGGTATTTTCTTGCCTATTTGTCCAGGCCTGCCTCTGCTAGGTTGTGTATTCCTTGTCTGGATTTGTGAGTGACAGGGCTGGGGGATTCCAGAAGACAGGCTGGGGCAGCCAAGTGGTGAATAGAGAGATCTGCATCCAGATGGGAGGGAGGAGTTACACCTGGGACCTTAATAGGGCTGGGCCTTCCCTCTACAATGCTGGCTCCACCTCCTCTGGCTTGTCTGATGTCTCTGCCCTGCACTGTAAAAGGAAGGAGAGAGTCATGTAAACAAAGTGCTCAGGGACTGGTTTGGACTAGGCAGAGGCCTCTCTGCCTTCAGAGAACAAAGGATTTTGGGGTATAAATATTGGGACCCTGATCCCAAGAAATTAGATGACTTCTGGAACAAGAAACCTCTTGCCAAGGAGAAGAACAAAGGAAGCTGCAGGAGTTTGACTGCCCCTCTGCCGGTGTGCTGTTTGCTGGGCTGGCTTGCAGTGGTTGCTTCATTGCCATGCAAAGGAGAAGGAACTTTTAAGGACTTTCATCATCTTCAGAAAATTATCCAAGGGCTTGAACTGTGCTTGCCTCCTGCTGAAGTCTCAGGGACAAAATACCTCATCACCAGCTCCCCTCTGAATTTCCTTGCTGGGAATTCTCAACTTCAGACATTTGAGTGTCGCTGGGAGCTGGAAGCGCGACGCATCGAGAGGAAGCATGTCGCCGCCGCAGCTGAGATCTTCGCACCGCCAGAGAACCGAGCCTTTGTCACATCTCCCTGGAAGCGTGTGTTCATCAAAGCTGCCTGCTGTTGCATCACCAGAGAAGCGTGACGCCATCGAGAGAGTCGCCATCGCATCACCAGAGAAGCGTGTCGCAGGGCCTATCGCCGCTCCAAAGTACAGAGTCGTCTGAGGCTGCCAGGGCGCCTACGCATCATCATCGCAGAGTCATCGCATCGTCGCATCAAGGGCGCCACCTTCTCGCATCCCAACTGGATCATCGCATCGCATCAAGGCGCCATCTTGTGCACCGCAACAGGCCTGCAGGCCGAGAATCTACGCATCACCTCAGCACCGGTAAGGATTACGACGCATCCCCTACTCTGCGCAAGCATTGAGACACGACGCATCATTTCCCCCAGATCACTGATCCGACGCATCTCCCCTTTTGCGAGCCTTTTGTTTACTTTTCTTTATGCATCCAGGTACTTTGTTGAGAACTTTGTCGTATTTATCATCGACTTGAACTAAGTAACTTTTATCATCTTTAAAGCAATCTTAACTGTAGTATTGTGGATTTTTGTCGTTTGTGGTCTTGTGTTTAGGTCTATATAAAGAATACTTATTTTTATGTCCATCTGTGGTGTTTTCACTGTATTACCATGTGTATTCACAAATGCTTAACACACTGCATCTGAGATAAGCCTGTCTGCTCATGCCAAGCTACCAAGGGGGTGAGTAGGGGTTATTAAGGAATGTAATCCCTTTATCCTGACTTAGAACTAAGGGTCCCTATTTGGACAAAGGCGAATATCATTGCCAACTAGAGACCCCCAGATCTAACAATAACCATAATCTGTTTGTCATCTGCATATGACACCACCTCCAGTCCAAATGTGTGGATCACAGGTGCTAAGGGTGCCACATACAAATTAAAAAGAGTAGAGCTCAGAGACAATCCCTGCAGAACTCCACAGGGTAGAACATAGGAGTCTGAGTGAAAAGATTTTAAATTCACCCTTTGGGATCTCCCTGTCAGAAATGAGGACAGGAGGGCTAGCTCTCGATGCGAGATGGCAAGACTCCGGAGTCTGTCTGCAGCAGAATAGGTGAAAAGGTATCAAATGCTGCTGACAGATCCAATAGAATCAGCACTACCCCCTGCTCTTCATCCACAGTACACCTGATATCAAAGCCATTTCTGTTCCATGATACCTCTTAAATCCAAACGGAGAATCATTGAGCCATGATTGTTGCTCTGCAGTTTCCATGAGCTGCTTATTAAGATGCAGCTCCAGGATTTTTGCTGGAGCTGGAAGCAAAGATATGGGACAGTAGTTTTTATAGTCCACTGGATCTAAGTTAGTTTTTTTTAGAAGTGGTCTAGTGATGGCCTGTTTCCAACTATGAGGATAAATTCCAGATAGAATGAAATTATTAATTATTTTATTCATTAGTTTGCAGAGGGGTTTGCAGCCATATGGAAAATTGCTGGTGGACACACCTCCATGGGTGAACCTGCATGCGTTCATAAAAGATATTTTGCAACAAGAAGGGGCGTGAGATCAGGGAATTTTAAAAGACCTCTATTCTCACTACAGGGCTCAATCGAAGGTTAGAGCAGTGATGTGGCAGCCTGAGTTGTGAGTGCATGCCCGGTTCCGATTTGGCCGATTTATTGGGCATATTGATGTGCGTAAATTTAACGCTACCCATTGAATCTATCTGTTTGGAGAGATTAGAAGGCAGTACTGAGACGCCTGCAAGGAAATTATGGGATTGATCGTTTTGAAGCTTTGAATAATGCCAAAAACGCCATTCAATTTATGACAGGCTCACCCTAGCTCCAGCATTTTAACGCTCAAGTAATCTCCTGTCCTGAAGATGACCGAACAGTAACCTAGCGGTTGAAACGCCGTCGACGCTTTTTGTGTCCATAATTTGTGAAGGACACATTATCTTGTTTTTGTTGTTCTTTCTATATATATAATGTTTGTTCGTTAGCCACTTGTTTGGCATGTGAATTGTGTGTTTCTGTTTTTGCCAACAATTTTCCTTGAGTGCTACTGTTTTCTCTTGGATCTTTTTTAACAAAAAGAAATATATATAATTTTTAACTGTTTTTGTAAATTTGCTTTTGTATATGTATAGGCTTGTTCCTTTCTTTATTTTCTTTATGTAAAAAAATGTTGTTCACCTGAACCTTCTGTTAGGTGTTATACCCTCAATAAGGCTGCTAGATGCCGGTGTTATAGTGGACACTCCAAGGTGTGGATCAAAGCCGGTATATACATCCATGATTTTGGTTTGAAAGAAAAAGACCAGTTGTTCGCAGAATGCTTGTGAGGTTTCTGGTTCAGCTATGGGTTGGGAGGATGAAAGTTGTTGTACCAGCATAAATGACATGTATTTGGATTTTTCTTCCACTAATGCGTATTTGTATTCCTTAATGCTAGCTTTGAATAAAGTTTTATTAGGTTACTCTAGGGTTAATCTCCAGGCTCTCACAGAGCGACAACAGGCTTGTTTTAATAGTCAGAGTTTGTCATTATACCAGGGAGCCGAGGGATGGCATATTGGTAAATCGTAAATCATTGGAGAACATTCCAACTAATGTGTGTCCTGCTTTGTGAGTCGGAGCTGGTACTAGTTGAACCAGACCGATGATAGAAAACATCTATATAAGAGTTTTAGAATCTTGGTTGTCCCTCTCCTATAGATGAAAATTAAAATCCCCTATGATCGTTAGAGAGTTCTCTGCTATAGCTGGCTCGAAAAGCTCCTTAAGTTATTGAAGGAAAGTCAGTCTGGGTCCTGGGGATCTGTAAAACAATGAGCCTCCAAAAGTGGAGGTGGCTGAGAGAATAAGTTTGGGGTTAGTTGCCTCACATATGTGGATATTCAGGTCTTACTCTTCATTAGTGCATTTAAACCGGGATTTAAAAACAATAGCTAACCCCCCCATGCGACCCACCCTATCTAGCATCAATTAGGTCGGGTCCTGAGACTGCATTAGCCTAGGTTTCAGTTATGAAGACCCATTCAGTTTCCAAGTCCTCAAGTAGTGTTGAAAACTCAACTCTATGTTTAATGAGGGAGCAAGCGTTCAGCAGTAGCCCTTGTATCCCTCTGTTTTACCTAAGGTGTTGACCAACACTAGCAAAAAACACCTGCCTATATAGAAGGATTTAAATAGCTCAAAAGAGGGTCACAATATTATGGGGCAACAACTAGGGTTGACAGGCAGATAAATTCAAAAAAATCTGAGAGTTAAACTCATAAGCGGATTTGTTTTTCTTTTATTGTCATTATTTCAAAGATTTATTTCAAACCTTACACAGTGTATAAATAGCTACATAGTGTATAATACATAAATACATACAGGTCCCACACATAATCAATCACAGCTATCAGTCATACTCACACTTATTCATAGTAAAATACACATTCATTCAGCAATAATAATTGATTCAGGAATAACATTCCTAGAACATCTAAAATCATTCCAGGTGATTAGCAGCCACGTGATGACAGAATAGAGAATTCTCGTGTATCCTCCAAGTGGTAAATGGAGGCAAGGTCCAAATAGCACGAGGAGATTAAATGCCAAAGCTCGTTTCACTGTACGGCCCAGGGAGGGGCCACACCTTCATCGGGAAGTGGGGGTGGGGGGTAGATAGATTAGTAGTGTTGGACACATAGACAAACCTTTGAATAATAAAATGCAGAAGAATATACCATAAGCATATACATTTTCAAAATGTTAGCACTCACAAAAGACTAAGGGCCAGATGCATCAAGCTAGAAACCGGTCGCAAAGGGGCAGATTCTCAGAATCTGCCCCTTTGCGACCGGTATTTTTGTATTTGGGATGCATCATCCCAAATGCAAAAATCGCAAATAGAGAATTCACTAAATTGCGATGGTTTGCATTTAAGGAATCTCAAATTGAGATTCCTTAAATGCAATGCATGAAAGTTCCAAAAATAGCGAATTCGCTAATAGGGCACGCAAATTACCACAAAGTACAACTCCATGGTAATTTGCAAAAACATTGAAAAATGCCCTTTTGTGCATTTTTCAAAGTTTCATGTTGCGTACACACATGCCCTAAGGGCATGTGTGTGCGCAACATATGTGCACAGATCAAATTCAGGGGTGCTACAGGGTGTCCTTTGGACACCCCTGCACCCTTGAACTCCCAATCTCATTTTGCGAATCGCAAATTGCGATTCGCAAATTGAGATTGTCTTCCCATTCATTCCTATGGGCCTCTAGGCCCATAGGAATGAATTGGGAGGTATTCATTAATTGCGACTCGCAATTTGCGACTCGCAATTAAGGAATTCTAAGGAATCTCTATTTTTGTTGTGATTGCTTGATGCATTCGATTTTGCTATTCCTTATTAGCGAATCCTTATTTTTCGCTAATAAGGAATCGCAAAATGGATGCTTGATGCATCTGGCCCATAGAGTTTATTTCATGCACAGAAGTTCATTAAGTGATTTCTATAGTGAAGCTGATATATCAATAGTCAGCCATAAAAGAGTAACAGGTTCAATATTCATAAGATAATACACACAAAAGACTAATAAAATTGGAATAGGGTGCACCAGGTTAAAGATAAGATACGAAAAAGAAAGAGGAGTAAAGGGAAAGAATCCTGTGTTTTTCTCAATGTAGTGCACACAGTGCAGATAGTTAGAGATACTAAGTTCAAGATTGGTGGACAGGTTACATAAGTGTATATGATGAATCATACAATGACATGCATGAAAGCAGAGCATAGTTTGACCGCTAAGTTTTCAAGATGTATCTATGTTGGATAGCATCCACTCAGATCGTTTTAAAAAAATAGCAAAGCAATTACCAAGCGGTTGAATGAGTAGGTGTCTATAAAGGTAAAAGTAAAGAAAATCATCAGACACAATGAGCTAGAGCTGCCCAGTTCCTGATAATAAGGGAGAAAAGGAACAGATAAATGCATACCAGTTGCCCACAGGGCTACGTATGAATCAGGATCCACATATCCAGATTTATTCAGGCTGGACGATGAGCCAAGAAGAGAGGGGAGAATATCCTCTGTCGTACTTTTAAAGGACTAGATACATAGATTCAACCCGCAGGGCTAAAACATATTTATATAGCTGGAAAGAAACAACGACAATATAGCCTTTTTGTTTAAAAATCACGGGACACAGAATCTAAACATTCCCAGAAAAAAAACACGCTCCATTCTTTTTAATAACGGCTGGCAAATGCGTTTTAAGGGCAGAATGGTTCCTAATGTATACAATACCAGAGAAAAGACACCTATATGAAGATGGATGAATACGGGCAATACGGTGGTGATTAACCCACATACGTAATATGTCTGTTGCAGGAACGCTATACAGACTAATGTAAGAGATCCAAGACGTAAATACCGTCTAGGGGTACAGGGGGCTGCCAGAATGACTCCTATCACGGAAAGTACATAAGGAGAGACAGGGAGTGAGAAGCAAGGGTGAAATAAATATCCATCAGGGTCAAGGTCAGCCGCAAACGTATATACAGACATGACACCAATATTGGAAAACAAAAGACACATCCCTATGGCCCCTCCGCAGATACTATAACTGAGGTTCACGTGGCAGGTGAACCTACCGGGGACCAAACATTTCCTCTTGACCTCCATTTCGATCACAATGAGGTTATTAACGCGCTGTCATCTTCCAAAACTGGTAAGGCCCCCGGCCCGGACAGGGTTCCTCTAGATATTTTTGTACATAACCTGGAACTCTGGTCACCTCTTGTCACCCAGGTTATGGCAGCAGTTACAAAAATAGGCCTAATAGACTCTTGGTCATCTTCTATCCTGCTCCCAATTTTTAAGAAGGGCGAACGTAACAATCCAGCTTGTTACAGGCCCATCTCCCTCCTGGACTCCTTGGGGAAAGTCGCTGGCCAGCTGATCTTGGAACGTCTCCAGGATTGGGCGTCTATGAATAACATCCTGACAGATCTCCAGTACGGCTTACAGGAGGGACTTGGTACTGTTGAGCAGGCATTGAACCTAACCCTTCTGATTGGTAAATATGTGGGGGCTAAAAGAGGTAACTTGTATCTAGTCTATGTTGATCTTAGCGCAGCATTTGACTGCGTCATTCACTCAAGGCTGTGGTCCATTCTTTGTGAATTGGGGGTAGACCCCCCCTTATCCAATTTCTACGTGAACTCTACTCTGATGCTACTGCATGCGTGAGATATGGGATCGGCGGCGAATTATCTCCATCTTTTCCAGTAAATAAAGGTGTAAGACAGGGCTGTGTCCTGGCTTCCTTCTTATTCAATCTCTACACCAACGGGCTGGAAGCGGCCATGCTAGAAGGGAGTCAGAACCTTCCATCCATTAATCACCGCTCTATTCCCGCTCTGCTATACGCGGACAACTCTGTAATTTTAGCAAGAACATTAATCCAGTTACAAAGACAGTTAGATAAATACTGTCAGTTCATGCTCTCCTTAGGGTTGAAAGTGATCAAAAACAAAACCTTTGTTATGCACATCGGACCCAGGGCGAAAAACCCTAAAGCAGTTTTCATTGAACAAGTTAGGTTGGAACGTAGTAGGGAATATCCTTATTTAGGAATCTTAATGGACAACAGACTATCTTGCAAACAAGCCATGATAAGTAAAAAGCTACTTTTTCAGAGAGCAACATCAGCTCTTGTTTCCTTTTCGAGGAAACTGGGTAAACCTGCCCCAGCCGAGTTGCTTAAAATCTACCACGCTAAATGCCACAGCGTAGCAACCTACGGCGCAGGGGTTTGGGGCTACGCTCCTGTAGATAACTTACAAGCGGTTCAAAACAGGTTCTTAAAATACTTATTGGCACTTCCCCAAGCGCCCCAATATACGGTTGCCACATCGAGCTGGGTATCGATTACCTGATAGATAACATCAGATGCCAGCCGATTCTGTTGTGGCACCGTATTTGGACCAAAATGCAATGCCATCTAACCCGTTCTTTGATAACTGATTGCTTAGGCCTGGAAAATTGGAGCAAAATCCCTTGGCTTCTATACGTCTCCAATTTCCTGAAGGATTTGAACTGTACAATCTACTTCTCAGAACCCACGACAATGTCAGATATCACCAGAAAAGACCTGAAAAAACTTTGCCTAATCCATCTCAGAGATCTGCGTCTTTCCCAAGAAGTAATTAAACCTTCAAATGTACAGATCCTATCGGTCCAGTCTGTTTTTGGAATCCAACCATACCTAACATTCCACCTAACTAATCATGAAAAATACGTTTTGACTAGGTTCCGATTTAACTCTTTTTTTCGCCTAGTTACCTTTCCCAATGAGCAGGACTGGTCGCATGACTTAATGAAATGCCCATGTGACGGTATATCATCCCAGTCTACAATGCATGTAACTTTGTTCTGTAGATATTACAAGCTTTCCCGCAAGCGTTGGTTTATTCCCCTACTTCGTAAAATGGGGCTAAGAACATGCCGGCCCGCTTACCTGGCCTTGCAGTCATTAGATTCTCAATACGCTGCTAAGTGCGTAGCTTGCTTTTTAAAATCATGTCTAAAAACTCGCTGTAAAGTCTGAGCTTCTGTTTACTTGTTTTCTTGTCCTCTTGTATAGCACCCTAATGAATTATTTTTAGTAAGGGTTTTTCTTAAATGATTAACAGTTTTTAATTGTATCAAAACATTGAGATTTTATTATGTATTGTAATATTTTATCTCTGTACTTTTTATGGTTCTGCTAAGTGATAACCAAATAAAAGTATTTATCATCATCAACAACGACAATATAGCCTTTTTGTTTAAAAATCACAGGACACAAAATCTAAACATTCCCAGAAAAAAAACACGCTCCATTCTTTTTAATAACGGCTGGCAAATGTGTTTTAAGGGCAGAATGGTTCCTAATGTATACAATACCAGAGAAAAGACACCTATATGAGGATGGATGAACACGAGCAATACAGTGGTGATTAGCCCACATACATAATATGTCTGTTGCAGGAACGCTATAGAGAATAATGTAAGAGATCCAAGACGTAAATACCGTCTAGGGGTACAGGGGGCTGCCAGAATGACTCCTATCACGGAAAGTACATAAGGAGAGACAGGGAGTGGGAAGCAAGAGTGAAATAAATATCCATCAGGGTCAAGGTCAGCCGCAAACGTATATACAGACACAACACCAATATTGGAAAACATAAAACACATCCCTATGTTCAACCTATCTACTTCCAACATTGACCCAGAAGCAGTGACCCTTTTATCTAGTGGCCTCTCCTTTGTCCTTACTGTAAATGTCAATACATTTTAATTCATGAAAGACCATCTATTCTTTCGAAAGATAAGGTTGAAGAAATTCTTGACTAGATCATCTCTCGACACAGTAGACAACCTTTCGGGTTTCAAGCCCCCATCTGAATTTACCCCTACTCTGTTGGGCCGGAGGTGGGAATTTTTGAAAAAGCTGTTAAATTCAAAATATCTTCTTCATACTTTTTATGTTTTTAAGTAAAATGTCTGTATACCTTATTAAAATAGACTGAAAACAAAGAGGTTGTTCGAAGGAACGATGATATTTTAAACCTAGCCACATCAAATCATGAGGGAGGGGCAGGGAACCATTAGGTATATTTATTTTGTTGCTGCGATATTAATATGCCCAGAGCCAACATAGGATTTCCCCTCTGCCACTATCGGCTTGCTTTCTGCTGGAGATGCACACCAAATACCACGTTTTCATCCTAAAACTGACAGGGAGGACTGCCCTGCCAAATCATCTCAATTGTTTTACCTGCTCTCATCTGAATACTCAAGGTTTTGTGAGGAGGTTTTGGAACTGGCTGCTATGGTCAGAAACAAGTCACTCTTGCAGCATGGTTGAACTTAAAACATGTAAGTTTTTTTAGTGCCTCTCTCTGGTGAGAGTTTATTTCTAATGGTAGGAACTACAGCCAGGAGAGGTGAGGTCATATTCCTAGGATTATACAACGAGGTGACAATGGAATACATGACTATTAATAACAAAAATCAATTGGAAAAATAACTTGTTGATGGAAGGAGCTGAGTAAATACGTCTCAGCAGTTATCTATGATTTGCTTGGCATTATACCCTTGTATTTGGATTATAAATGCCTTTTTGTTTTTTATTTTTACTTTATTATTCCTCCAACTGTCTGTACAGCACCCTTTGTCCTTGATCTAGGTGGAACTTTATAAATGACATACATAAAAGACATGACGTACATATCAGCTATTTCTCTTTTGGATATCTTTGCTCATTATCTGGGTTTTGCTGCCTGGATTGGACTCCTACCTCTTTACGCATGTTTGTGTGTCTGCACTTTTGTCAGCATCACATGTGTCTGAATGTGCTTTGTGTTGATGGCAGTAGGGACTGAGGTGGCAGTAAAAAAAGAAGACAGGGACTTGCAGTCGAAAGGTGAAACATGCTGTGTGCACAGCACAAATGTATTTCACTTCTGGCTGGGGTGAGTCCTTGCAATGTTCAACACCCGTCCATCATCCCCTTTGGTTTTGCTTTGTTATCCTTAAGTTGGCAGGGTATGCCCAGGCGTGGGTACCTTACTCACTTTGCCACTGGATTCAAGCTAGCCTGGCTGATTATTTTTTTTTTAAATATGTTTTTATTGCAGAGTTATAAACAAAGCATCAGAGTTGGTCAACCTTCTTGCTCATGACATCTGAAAGCACATTCGTGTTATAAAATTGCACACAGCCATTCAGCCCACATCCCGGAGTCTGGGCGGCGTACCAGTACATTCCAGCGTAGATGTCATGGTGTCCACCTCATAGAGAGGCCCGGTCAGCAACACAGTTTAGTATCTGCATTTTATACCCCCCAAACTCCCCCCTCAAGTCATCGCCAATTATAGTCAGCCACCCATTATGAGTGACGCCAGTATCCTCTGTGCCCGCCCCTTCCAGTCGCATTCCAGAGCCCTCCCGTGGTGGTATTCTCTGGGGACTATCATTAACCGATCCATAAGTACATAAAGTGTCATGGCCCGACTGTATCCTTCCTTCATTTATAACCAGAAATCCCTCCTGCGGGCATCCCTCCTGTCGCTATGGCGGGTCCCTAGTACTCCCCCCCCCTTATCCCATCCCTCCCCCAACTGCTGCTGATGTGGGTTGTAACAGTAGGATCTGGCTTAAGAGTTCGTCACCTGATGATTCTATGCATTCGTTCTTACATGTCCCATGGAACCCCCCTCTCCTGATGCCTCTATTCTTCATCCTCTGTCAGGTAATCTTTCAAAGCCTGCACTATTGTTTCCCAAGCCCTCGCCATCTCCAGGCCCTTAACATTTGCAGTCCTAGCGGCCTGCCGCAACCTAATCACACCTTCACATCTTGACCATTTCAGCAGCTCATTCATCCATCTTCTAACTGAAGGGCCCTCTTTGGATTTCCAGTGCCAGGTGATCTCTCTCTGGGATAATATGAGTCCGAGGTCAATAAATTTACTCGTAACTTTCGTCCTGGCCGTGTGGGGGAACCAAAGCAGTAGACATGTCACCATGTCAAACTCCACTTCACGATCAGTAACTGTATTCTGAAGCTCTCCCACCTCCGGCCAGTACGTCCCCAGCTTCGGGCAACCCCATAATAAATGGTTGAGCTCTACCTCAGGCGCTAAGCATCTCGGGCATGTTGCGTCTTGTACCCAGAAGTACCATCTGATCTTCCCCGGGGTCAGATAGGCCCTGTGTAGTACAAAGAAATGCACTTGCTGGAAGCGGGCATTTCTGCAACCCTTCCATGTTCTCTTCATAATCTGTCCCCAGACCGTATCTGGTATAGGTTTGCCTATACTTCCCTCACATTTCTCTTTCAGTGTAGTAAGCGGCTCCAGTCCCTCATGCAGCATTCTAGAGTGGAGGCAGGTAACCACTTTGATCGTACCCGCAGCCATCACCACATATTGACAGGCCATGGTCGTGTCGGGTTCCGCCAGCCCACCCTTCCAGTGTTTTTGCATCGCTGCGACCACTGCCGCATGCAAGAGGTAGCTCCCATCCGGGAGACCAAACTGATCTTGTAATACCCTAAAGGGGACCAGCATCCCATCAACATAGAGGTCTCCCACCATCTGCAAGCCCAGTTCTTCCCATTCCCATAGTGGAGACCAATCGCCGCCGTGTGGCAGCGCCGTCAACATCCCCAGAGGAATCTCCGGCGCGTATGGTCTCGCCGCTTTCACTCTTTTCAAACTCCTATGCCAGCACAACCATAGGGTTTTCTCTTCCATGGACAATCCCCTCAACTCTAATTTCTGTTGCATAGTTATACATGATAAGATGTGTCTTTGGATACCTGTCCCTCGTTCCTGGTCTGGACCTCTAAATTCCTTAGCAATGCTTTGGGTCAATATCTGTAATTGTGCCGCTAGGTAATACAATTCAAAATCGGGAACCGCCATCCCTCCTTCGAGTTTGGGCCTCATCAGAGTATTCAATGCCACCCTGCGCCTCCCGTGCCCCCAAAGAAAGTCAATAACCATTGTTCTCAATTCTTTAAAGATCCACTGAGGGACCCACACCGGTAAGGTACGGAGTAATAAAGCAACTTGGGTAAAGCCACCATCTTCAATAATGCTACCCGGCCTTGCACAGATAAAGGTAAGGAGGCCCAAAAGGTCATACACCCCCTCAGAGCTCTTATACAGCGCCCTATGTTGCCTTCCAGCAGATTTGTGGCATCGTAGTATATACGGACCCCTAGATAGGTAAAGCAAGTCCCCTCCCAGACCACATCTACTGTAAGCGGGGGATACGGCGTATCCGCCCTCAACGGTAAAACGCAAGTTTTATTCCAGTTCACCTTGAGGCCCGATAGCTTACCAAAACTTGATAGCATCTCTACCGCCCCTTCTAGGGCTCTCTCTGTGTCCTCTAGGTACAGCAATAGATCGTCTGCGTACAGTGAGATGTGATGAGACTCCCCACCATTTCTAATCCCATTGTACAACACCCCCGTCCTCGCCTGCGCTGCCAGTGGTTCCATTGCTAACGCAAACAATAGGGGAGATAGCGAACATCCCTGCCTCATTCCCCTACACACTGGGTAGTCGGAGGATATAAGAGATCCCAGTCGAACCCTGGCTGTCGCCGAAGTGTAGAGAACTCTTGCCCAGCACCCAAAGCCGCCCCCTAGCCCGAACTTCTCCATCACCCTATCAAGGTACCTCCACTCTAAGCTATCGAACGCCTTTTCGATATCCACCGATAATACTGCTGGTTTTTGATCCGCTTCCACGGCGCTATCCAGTAGCTGGACCAGACGGCGGATATTTATTGAGGTATTCCTAGTAGGAATAAACCCGGCTTGGTCCCTGTGGATCAGCATGGTCATGTGTGGCAGCAATCTAGTGGCCAAAATGCGATCTTGTAATATATCGTCAACATAGACAGAGGTCTATACGATGTTACGTCGGTGGCCTCCCTACCAGGTTTCAACAGCGGGACCACCAGTGCTTCCCTCATCGATTGTGGTAGATGCCCCAGTACCATGGCTTCAGAGTATACCTCCAGTAACCTGGGCGCCAGAACATCTATATATTTCACATAGAATTCAATCAGTAGGCCATCCACCCCCTGTGTCTTATTTCTAGCCATCTGCTTGATGGCCACTCTAATCTCCGATACCGTTATGGCACCGCCCAGATCCTTTGCAGTAGCGTCGTCCAGCACTGGGAGATGTACATTCTCTAAGTAGTCGTCAATGGCAGGGATTCCACCTCTAGCCGACTTTCATATAAAGTCGTATAGTATGTCAGGAAGCGCGTCAGAACCGCTGCTTGCGAATAGACCACCTCCCCGTCTCTGTCTTTATGCTCACAATCGGGCAGCCCCCAGGTTCCGGGTTAGCAAGCTTAGCCAGTAGGGTTCCTACTTTATCTCTTTCCGCATGCACATTGGTGATATACAACTTGTAGTCATAACACCGCAGCTGCTCCGTTTCCGTCGTGACCAATTCCTTTGCCTCTAACAGCCGGTCTTGTAAGTCTGCCGCTCAGGCCTATGCTGCTCTAGGTCTCTCAGCACACATTCCGCCTTCTCCAAATCAGCCAAAACCGTTGTTCTTTCATTCGGAAACCTGCCCATGCAGACGCCCCTCACTACCACCTTCATGACATCCCATTTTATCGACCTTGTGGCGGCTGAGCCCTCGTTCTCATCAAAATAGCGCTCGATGCCCTGAAGGACCTTATCACTGAACACCAGGTCCTCCAACGTATCAGGCCGCAGTCTCAATGTTGGGACCGCCGACCTCGTTCGCTGCCACTGAACAGTCATCAGTAAGGGATTGTGGTCCGAAATGGTTCTAGCCAGGTATTCTGTGTGCACTATCATGGCGGCCAGAGGGCCACTACACAAGATGGAGTCTATCCGAACATGTAATGCATGTAGTGCTGAGTAGAAGGAATAGTCCCTAGAATCAGGATGTTGCTCCCTCCATACATCAATAAGGCCCCATCTCTCTTGCCAATCTTTCCTGTGTGTGGCTAACCTGCACACTGGGGAGTCGGCCAACGGTGG
Organism: Lissotriton vulgaris; assembly: GCF_964263255.1. Classification (NCBI taxonomy): domain Eukaryota; kingdom Metazoa; phylum Chordata; class Amphibia; order Caudata; family Salamandridae; genus Lissotriton; species Lissotriton vulgaris. Next base: position 948,611,054 of record NC_141691.1, on the reverse strand, counting down.
GTGTGACCTGTCCAGTAAGACATCGGTGATTGAATTGAAGTCACCTCCCAATATTATTGGGCCCGCTAGGAAGTGTGCCAGCGAGCCCGTTAGTTTATCAAAAAAATGAGCCTGATCAACATTGGGGGTGTATACACTACACAAAACCACATCACGGCCATAGAAGCCTTCCCTCCACCGCTACAAATCGACCTTCAGGGTCTACCATGTGGTTCATGGCCTGGAAAGGGACCCCCGCTCTCACCCATATCAACACCCCCCTGGCAAACGCTGAGTACGATGTACCAAATACCTGGCCATGCCACCTCCTCTGCAGTGTAGTGCATTCCTGCTTGGTCAAATGAGTTTCTTGCAGCAGAGCTATTCGAATACCATGCCTCACCAGATAGGCGTGCACCTTGTATCGCCTTGACATAGTTCGAAGTCCGCGGACATTCCACGTGAGGCATTTCAAATTAGGTAATGTCCTCATTGCAGCCATCACCCAACAACCCCAACAGTATCAATCAGCCACCCACATCATTGCAGCAAAACCCCCCACTCAAAACACCCCGATAAACTCCCCCAACCCCTCTCCCCAGAACAGGACCTAATAACGTGACATCAGCCCCCATCCAAACCTTTAACATCACACACATTCTACTACTCTGTAATCGTCACTACAGAAGGCCTTAAGGGCAACGAGAGGGTGTTTCAGAGCCGACCGGGGGCAGGCAGGGCCCTCACCCGAGCCTGTAATCCCATGTGGTGGTTCAACACAGTACCTGCCACCCTGCAGAACACCAGGTTAAGCTGTCCCAACAGGATTAGTGTTCATGGACTTCACTCGAAATGTCATTCGTTAAAGATTCCATCCGCCGTCTGTGGGGTGACCGCCGGTCCCCAAGAGCTATCAACGTCCGAAATGTCCCCTCCAGATTTCCCTCCTTCCTCTTCAGAATCCGATCCTATTGATTGTCCATCCTGTTGCGAGCCCGTTATGACCGCCGTCGCTGCCAAAGCTCCTTTTTTGTCCGCTGCCATCTGGTCATTCCGCAGTGCTCTCTTGAGTCTATTTCGCTTGCGGATGCGTTGGGACTTTCGCACCTGGACAGGTTTTTGTCTCTTTCTCTCCCCTTTGCCCCTTCGGTCAGTTCCAGCTCGATATAACTCAAGCCATGACCACACCTCGTCGGGAGTCTGAAAGAAATGGGTCGTCCCGTCCAGGATTACTTGCAACTTGGCAGGGAAGAGCAAGGAATATTGTATGCCTTCATCCCGTAGTTCTTTTTTCACTGCCAGATATGAGGCCCTGCGTTTTTGGACCTCCTGCGTGTAGTCAGGAAAGATCGTGACCAAACTGTTGTCCACCTGGAAGGGACCCACCGAACGCTCCCTTTGTATCAGCAGGTCTCTGTCTCTGAAATGCAATATCTTGACCACCATCGGTCTGGGTGGGCGGCCCTGCAAGGGCGGGCGGGCAGGAACCCTGTGCGCTCTTTCCAGGGAAAAGAAAGGGGAGAGTCCCTCCGGGACCACAATCGTTTTAAACCAGTTCTCCATGTAGGCCACTGCGTCATCCCTCTCAACTTTTTCCGGCAGGCCTACCACCCTCACGTTATTCCTCCTATTACAGCTTTCGGAATCTTCCGCCCGCTTTTCCAGCATCGCTACGCGATCAAGGATGTCCGCCAGTTTATGCTCTGCAGTTACCAATGCCGGTTTAAGTTCCTGAAGCAGCAGTTCATTTTCTTTCACCCTGCCAGATAGTTTAGCATGATCCGCCCTCAAGAGACCCAGTCCTGTGGCGACCTGCACTATATCTTGATGCAGGGACTCCTTGGTCGCGGCTATTGCCTCCAGTATCCCGTCTAGTCTTTTATTCAGCCTCTGTTCCTGCGCCGATCCTTGTGAGTCGGTGTGGGTACTGCCATCTGTTTCTGGCCCTTTCTCCTGGTCATACCCCTGTTTCACTTTCATTTCACGACCACTGGCGGCCTTCTTGATCACCAAGAGCGCCGTTTCGGTTTCACTTCCCGGGGATTTCACGGTCCCTATGTCAGTCCGCCGAGCACTGTGGGCCCCTCGATCTTTCTCCCCGTATAGTAGTCTCAGTGTTCCTTCCGATGAGCAGCTACCACTGTCAGGGGTCAGGTAACCTTCAGGCAGCCTGAGGGCTTCATATCTGTGTGCAAAATGGCCGCTCACTGTCCGTTACGTCTCCCTCCGTGGGGGCAGCGATCACACCAGACAGAACTCCCGCAGGGACCTGGTGGCCCAAAAGCTTCTCTGTGCTCAGTCTATTGTCTCCTTCTGTGCAGGTTCACCATGCCATCTCAACAGAAAGATCGAGGAAGTCCCAATACAATAGTTTCATGGCTACTATGTAATTGTGGAGGTGCCAATAGTGCACTACATGTCTAGCAAGCAGAGGCTGTATGTAGCCAGATTGGGGTGCCGTGTGGAGTGTTGCTCCATATGAATCCGACGTGCAGATCCCCTGCGCCAGCCGGTCTCTACGCAACCACCTCCTGCGTGCTGTTGTAGGTCTCCGATCTCGCCACCAGTCGTCGGCCCGTGCCACCGTGTTCAACGGGTGAAGCCCGCCCATGTTCACTCCTCAATCAGATCAGTGATCACTCTCATGGAGTGAAGCCTAGTCAGGGGCTTTTGCTCGGTGTTATTGACCAGCCATGACATCGGGTTGAGGTGCTAATCGACTGTACTTCCACTCCTTTATGCACCTCTTCACAGGACCTCCATGGCTCGCCGTTGTCGGGCTCTCAGCGGCAGCAATCGTCTCGGGCCGCGTTCAGGAAATGAGGTCTTCCTCACTCGGTCGCCATCTTAGGTAGCAGAGATCGTCACCTCATTTGTACTTCTCCGTGGTGGCTGAAAGTGCACTTTATCGCAGCCCCATCTGCTGAGCTGTGCGTGGTATGAACCCCACTCCGCTCGCTCCTTCAGATATTTTCCTTCACTATTTCCCAACCGTGGTCCTTCGCACCTCATCGTTCATTCTCTTCAGCTCAGAGCTGTCGCCATCTTGTAGTCAGAACGCAACACCTCCAACTCCGAAATCAGCACTCAGTACACCATTCGGCCTCCTGCTTCTTCGAAAATATGCTCCTCCGCCACCCCTGGTGTTCCGAGTAGAGTGTCCGTGCTACAATCGGCGCGTAGACAAGGTTTATCAGGAGAAATTGCGGGATCGGGCACGGAGCTACAGGCTCACGTCTCCATCCCTATCAGCGTCCAAGCCACGCCCCCCTCAAGCTAGCCTGGCTGATGACGGCTGATTATCCAGAAACTGGTCCCAGGAGGCTTGCTTCCGGTCCAGGGAAGACATGGCTTGGCACTCCGGGTTGGACTGTTCCCATGAGGCACAGGGTCAGACTGATTTGCATATGGCCAGGTTGAACTGGGATGGTGGAGTGAGCTAAAGAATGATGATGGATTAAACTCAGATCAGTTGACTGAGGGTGAGTGCTTGCAATGTTCGACACTCCGTCCATCATCACCTTTGGTTTTGCTTTGTCCCCGCACAATGTCAAGGCCTGAGATCGAGGTAAAGATAAAGGAGCAGATTTACAAAGTTTTGGAGCAATGTGGTGCGATAACCTTAGTAGCTGTGCAGCGTTGCCCCAAAGGGTGAGAGAAAAACAACTCCATATCTACTAAGATATGGAACTATTTTTCTCTCACAGAGCTGGTGCACTTTGCACCAATTAAGACACCCTGGCACCACACTTGTTTGTTTTTAAATGTTTTTTGTTGATTATTATTACAAAAGTCATCAACAAATGTCTGCGCCCTTGTGAACAAACACACAGAGGCATTTGAAATGTTTTTATTAATACCATTTTACAAAACCGGAAAAAGGAGACAATGGCTGATATAGCAACCTAAGTGTACCTTGCAATCTGCTGTGGTGAGGTGAACAAAAAGGTGAAAAGCACTGTAACAGCCTGATGAATGAATTGGGTGGCCTGTAGGTCTCAGTAAATAAGTTTATATATATAGATATGGTGTGATTAATATGAAAAGACTGTTGCTAACACTTGATCTAAAAAGCAACACCAAATTGCCTGCTTTAGATTCTTGCCATATTGTGCCATTATATAGAACCAGATCTATAGCCCCTTTTCGTATTGCTGTTGATCAGAGAGGTATAGCTCTAAAAATTGTACTCCTACCTATGGCCCTGGTTCCGTACACAGCTGAGAAGAGGGCACTCACAAATAGTCTGTTGCCGCACACAGATAAAAATAATTTGAGGGAAAAGTGGTTGTGAACACTTTGAAACATAATTTTATTGATTGTGTAACATAGAACAACGCATAAAGAAATAATTAACAATAGCAATAGTAGCTGCACCTTACAGATGCCAATAATGAAAAGCCAAACAGTACATTCACATAAAAGAAAACTGTATAGCTGCATAGAAGTTAAAGAGAAACAAAGAGCCAATGCATACAGAACCTAGGCAATGCAGAGTAGGCACAACATACATAATATCAGCTATGATATAGGTAACATTCATAGCATAGGCAAGGGTGAACTGTACATTGTTTCAGCAACCTAATCCACCCCCCTGTTCTCTGGTTCGTTAATTCTGAATGGTATCCTAGACTCATTTAGGACTATCCCTTGTGTACATAAAACCTATGATAAATAATAGTGTACAAGAACATGTAATGACAACCCGGACAGATACTGAAAAGACAGTTGTGCACCCGTACACTATTATTATAAACTGACAGTGGTCACAAAAGTACAAGCAATGGAAGTACCTGAGTAATGGGGTGGGTCGCAACTATTGGTGACGCTGGAGCTGTAAAATAATCTACAGCTCTAAAAGCTTCCAGCATTTGATTCCATTCTAATGAGATAGGAGTCTTATGCAAGCCCCGAAGTTCCTCCTGTCGGAGTATAGTACTTTCGGCTATTCCCCATCGTATAAATTCAGTGTGCCAATGCAGTGGCGTAGGAGAAGAGGCAGATTTTCCCCTCATCGTAATCGGCCGCTTAGCAATTAGTAGTGCCAAGTCAGACAACTTCAACTGTATCTTCTGCTTCTTAGGGCGCCCATGGAGGCCCAAAAGACAAGCTTCTGGAGATAGCCAGTCAAGGGTGGTAGTAACTTGTCGAACGGTATGAGTGACGGCATGCCAAAAGAAACAAAGTCTAAGACAGGCCCAGAGAATGTGGTGGTGATTTGCATCTGCTTCCTGACATCTAGGGCAGGAGAGTTGGGCACCCAAATATATAATATTAAGGTGGTGTGGTGTAAAGTACACTCTATGTAAGATCAATGATTGAATATATTTAAAACAAGCACTACAGGAAACTTTCTTAGGGAATTCCAAGGTTGTGTCCCATTATTTATCTGTGATTTCCCTGTTGAGATCTACTGACCACCAAGTGCGGAGTAAGAGTAAGGATGTGCTGGAATGAGTCCTAATACCCCTATACAGCCAACGGACAAGATGGTGACCCTCCCCCATTAAGTATGTTGTGTGAACTACAGCATGTTTTGGAGGTTCTGACCGATAAGGGGCCCAGTGTTGTTTGATATAACAAACAAATACTGCATGTAAGAGAAATAAAGTCGGAGGAACTCCATGAGCACGTTGAAAATTATCATGATCAGTAAGGGTGCCATCAATAAACATTGCACTCACTGTGTGACCGTCCGGGCACTCACTGTGTGACCGTCCGGGCAGCAATAGGGATTCACATTAATGATATATTACTGGAGTATGGAATGGTGTGGTTGTGACCACTTCATGTTTCCAGCTATCCGGGAAGATTCTTCTAAGCATGGAGGCGTTGTTTACGGTGGTGAGGTAGGCACTGTTCAGTGTGCTTTCCAGGTTGTTTATTTGGTTAGGGCAGCAGTCCGAGTGGGACCCTGACTGAATGTTCTGCATGACTCTGGTGGTGTCATATGTGATGAGAGGGCTCCAGATCATTAGGAGGATGGTGCTCCTGGTAGTGGTGGGAGGGTGAATGATGATGTCCTCTACAGTGGGTTGGGAGCAAAGATGATGTATTTGCTTGTGAAAAAGTCGAAGAGGTTGTTGCAGAGGATCTGTGAGATGATGATGTGTTGGGGCAGCTGTTGGGTCGGTGAGTTCTTTGACGATGTTGAAGAGTTCTTTGCCAGAGTTGGTGCAAGATTTGAGTCATAGCACGAGGGCCACTTTCCTTGCTCCTTTGATCAGTGAATGGTACTTTCTGAGTGTGAATATGCTTGTGTCTCTGGAGGTATTATCTTGGTTGGTTCTCCACCTTCTTTCCGGTTGTTTGCTCTGGCACTTGAATATCTTAGGTCTTCCATGTACAAGAAATCTTGAGCGTGAGTCCTCGTATGCTTGATCTTCTTCATAGGGCCAGGGTGAACGCCCAGTCTGACATCCATTCACATATGTCTATATAATGACAGGAATCCTCTTGTATGAACATAAATGAAAAACATATGTGTTACATAAATTGTTTCTGTTGCAAAACGCTGTTGCAATACTCAGTGCCTAATGTGAGCTGTTGGTTGCAGGTGTAGCACAACCGTCTCTATTTTTGTGTACCTGCAATTATTTTTCCTTATTAAAACTTGACTTTAGCAAAAGAGAGAAAAACATAAAAGGAGAAAATAAGGCGAAATAGAAGGACGGAAAAATAGTGACAAAGAAAGAAAGCAGAGATGAAAAAGAACTGTAGCAAGTTAGATAAGTGGGCAGGGAGTTCCTGCCGGTGGATGTAAGATGCTTTAGATATATCGAGACTATGTTGACTTGGTATTTGACACCCCAGCATTAGATAGTGTTGGCTGTAGGCTTCTAAGCGAAACCTTGCGCCCCAGTATATATCCTTTGCTAACGCACTTTAGACAGTTTCACGCAATAAAAACAGCAGAAAACTGCACAAAATATGTACCAGTACATCGACAATACACACAAATATTGGTGTTTCATGCTCACATCACCTTACATCGGTTGTATGTTTGTTTACTTTTGAATTCTTGAAGGACATCCAGTGACAATTACCAGGGCACCCTATTGCTAACTGTTATTCCAATTTAATTTAGTCAGAGACAAAACATCTTTAGAAAAATAAAAGAGCGTTGCAGATCCAAACAACATTATCAAAAGAGGTGGCATGTACTGCTTAACTACATAAATTGCTGCCTATTCTTGAGTATGTTGGGAATTAGTCATCGTCAAAGACATTTCTAGTATGAAATAGTATTCTCGATGGAGTATTTCATACAAAATAACTCCACAAGAGTTCCAAGAATGTCAACTGACAATTTTCATTCTTTCTTTTCCTTTGGTTATTTGGCTGTCATTTGTAAATAAAAGCTGTCTACATGATCACTTCTAAAGAAAAATAAACATTGTTTTTTTTTCATTTGGTTTAGCAGTGCTTCAGACTTGTCATGCCTCCGTTAATGACTTTTTTTATTTCAGAAAAATATTTTTGATGAAGGAGTTGGCACAGATATCAATACTTTATGTTTGCCTCGCCAGATAATTACATCGCTGTTCCATTTATGATGATAACTTATATCCTGCAGCGATCTATTCTGGGCCAGTTGTTATGTTCAATCTATTTGTTTCATCCTGATGACAAAATCTTCATGTTCAAGCTGTGTAAGCACTGTTAATCCGATGATTTACTGTGCAGGAAATTATATCACTCCTATTAGTTTTTCAAATTGCTCTCTGCAGGAATCAGATGCAGACAAACGAAGAAGGGATCATTTTTCAAGGGATTTTCTTCAGCAAGGTGTGAGTTTGGGGCTACTCTATTGAACTGAAAATTGAAAACATATATCGACCGCTTTATCAAATGTTAACATGGAAATGCAGAGTTTTATGCAAAACCATACACTGTTGTAATAATGATCCCTGAGATTTGTTTGCCTTTGAATTTAGATGGTCATTTTCACTTCATTACAAATAGCGTGCACTGGTGACTCTGGTGCAAATAACATTTGTGCTGGGTCAATATTTTACATGACTGTGTTCTGTACACCAAGGTATGAAAGTTTGAGGAATAATATATGCAAGCCATAAATGTGCCCATTTTGCATACCTTGCTACAGTTTGTACAGAGGTAATCCCTAGGCAATTTCAACCAAAACGAGCCTTGCGGTAAGTGCCTGGGCTAACACTGGGGCAGGGCAATTCGCTTTTAATTCTAAATCGCAGTTTGTGGTGCACAGCAGAGAAGATAGAAGGGGAATTTGCTCTTATTTAAAACGAACTCATGGGTCTAAATCAGGCTTCTCCCACGAATAGCTCTCCAGCTCCCTGTAAGTAGCTCTCCTGTGTGCAGCCCACCCTATAAATTAAACGTTTTAGCTTTGTTAAATTCACACATGTATAAGATAATTGAAAAGTGTGTATTTGAGATAACAATCTGTGTATTTTTAGAAAAGAAATGCTAATGTTTGGTTTGGTGACAAATGGTTGCATTGCTAAAATATATGTGAAGCTGACATTTGAGTGATGAGTCATACTGCTTTGAGGAGACTTATAACTCATGTTATTACATTGGTTTCAGTGGCTTTGCCGTAGTGGATGTTGTATATGACCCATGTAAAGGCATTCCAAATTGATGAAGCTTTTTTAACATTACTAATTGCAATTCTGCTTGCAATGGTCCTGTAACAATTCTCTGAGTGGGGGTGTTGTTATCAATGTTACTCCTATTTATAGAGAGGGGGGACACTAGGAGCTGATTATTAGGTTCAGTGACCCTTGCTCCCGAAAAGTAACTACTACACAAAGGGAGTCACTGTTCCTTATAGAGGATGAAAGAGGAAGAGACTTTTTTCGTGTGCCACTCTATCTGTGTGGGACAGTGTGTCCTCATCATAATGCCCTCACACACCCCGAAGGATGTCATGCTTCATCAATTGGGCTTTGCTCCACGTCGGGCTGGCGAGGCAATGCCCTAGGGGTCCCCCGAAGGGTCTCTTTATTGCAGCTCTTTTCATGAGAAGTCAGTTGGGTGTGTGAGTGTAACTAGCAGTGAAGTCTACAGTGGTGTGTTAAAAAATGACTGGAGGGAGAGTGGGTACTATTTATTAGGGTGACTCCTCTGTCATTGTTAAAACAAAGTGTGTAGTGCTGCTCTAGGGGATATTAAGTCCCTCTGTAGCTGGTTTTATGTCCCTAATGGACATATAAAATGGTCAACATGTTACGCGCTGTATGTGGCCTCAGAAGGAGATCCAAAGCTCTTCTTCAGGACCAAAGAAAGGTCAATTTTTGTATTAGTGGCGGCTTGAACTAACCAGTGCCACCAGGTTTTTTGAAGGGAGTAGCGTTTCTGAAAAGAAGGAAAGTGTAGGACAAAAGTATAGTATGGTTAATATCTTGTCATGATAGGTTGTCTGGGTCATCCATTGGAGGGCCTGGTGCTCATTAACCTTAGATTGAGTATTATCGCAATAGGTTGGCATAATTGCAAGTGTAATAACAGTGATGTGAATAATTAAAATGATTTTTCTCAGCATAGTGACAGACATACATAAATAGGTATAAGATCAATGATTAGATTTTGCCAGTGTAGTTCTATATCCATAAGTTTACTCTGTAGTTCATACAGTTCTCCTAGGTAAAGTACCCCGGTTGATGTGACTCTATAAAAAGGCTCATTCATAAGGTAAGTATATGAACCATAGCTGTCTTGGTAGATAATACCACAAAGTAGGCCCCACCATTGATGGCCAACCTCTAGACACTGTTGTCTTGTTTTTTACAAAATACATCATGTTTCTCACCCCTAAATATTAGAGTCAGGACCTCAGGAGATCAGTGAGGGCACTCGGTAACTGTGAAATGAGAGAAGGCACAGAAAATAGCGTTACAAGGTTTTTGTTGTATCCCTCTGTTGTTGTCAATAAAGTTTGTTGTTGTGGCACAAACCCCAGATAAAAATGAGTGTATTGTTAGAATACAAATGCTAATGTTTGATGACATATGGTTGCATTGCTAAAAAATATGTAAAGCTGACATTTGAGTGATAAATCATACTGCTTTGTGGAAACTATTAACTCATGTTATTACTTTGGTTTCTGTCGCATTGCCATTGTGGATGTTGTGGATGTAATATATTGTGACCCATGTAATCTTTCAAAATTGATTTAGATTTTTTTTTCATTACTACTGGCAATTCTGCTTGCAATGGTGCTGTAACAATTTTCAGAGTAGGGGTGTTGCTATCAATGTTCCACCACTGAAGTCATGGAGATTGTGAAAAATGCAAGCGCCACACAAATAAAAAGTGTAGCAAATTGGTCACATTCACTCAGAACGAGAGTAATAATGTCTGTGCTAATATAGTGGCAATTTCACTGTCAGTAAATAGCAGTGCCGCACCACACTATGCTTTGGTGATATATTTGTGATAGTGTGCTCTAAAATGCGTAAACAGTAAGAATTCACCTTTCAATGGAAGGGTTTCCCTACAGTGGTGGGGAACACCCAGTGTTGGTAAAATACCCCTTACACACCAAAAGGACCCTTGGTGTCATGCTTCATCATTGGGGTCTTCGCACCCCTCTATGGGATGCGGCGAGCTACGACCTACGACTACGTGGGAGCACTTACTTTGATGGCTATGTGTGGTGCGTGTGAGGGTTTTGAAATTATGTGCGTGAGTGGTGAGGTTATAGGTGAGTGATGGTTTAAAAAAGACCTGGCTCGTGGGGTAAACTAAAAAATCTTTAATGGGCCCCCGGGCTGGTACTATTAACAGGTGAAAGCGGAGGTGTTTTATGCAGGACAATATGCATCACCTCGTGTATGTGTGTCAACATGTTTTGGAGTCGGATCACGTTCAGACTCCTCACCCACGCACACAAGGCTCTCCACGACTTGGGCCCAAAGTACCTCAACAGCCGCCTCACTTTCTACACACCCACCCGCCAGCACTGATCAACTGACAACCAAAATCCAAATACAAGGGTAGTAACGGAATAGATTGTGGAAGGCCTAATATAGACCTAAGAAACTTATTTTGGGCTAACGCCAGGTTATCCAAATTCGCATAACCCCACAACTCCGCTCCATAAAGGATTGCAGCAATAGTTTTGGTGTTATAGATTTGCAACAGGGGAGCAATTGGTTTGGTGTAAGATAACCTATGCTCTTCCAGAAGTACCCTGGACAATTGCACATGCTTAATCGTGAGCAGATCTATTTGGGGCTTCCAGGTAATACATTTATCAATGGTGACTTCTAAATTTGAAAATGTCTCAGTTTGCTCCAATATTCCCCCGTTCATTTTGACAATGCCCACAGGATTCGTTTTGTTTTGTAAGACCATATATTTGGTTTTGTCCACATTTACAATGAGATCATGGTCCTCACAAAACTCCTCAAACCTCATAAATGCTCTTTGAAGTTTCTGCCTAATCTTCGAAAGGATGAGGGTATCATCTGCAAACATTAAAAGGGGGATCTTGGAGCCGGCTAGGGTTGGTACATCCATAGGGAAATTCTCAAAATACTTCACCACCCCAATGATGTAAACTGAGAAAAGGATTGGAGCCAACACGCCCCTTTCAACTGGAAACTTGTCTGTAATATTGCCCTGTGCATTCCATCTGACTTGTGAAAAATCTTCTGTGTGTAGCTTAATCAGTAGTGCTAAAATATCCAAAGGCATGCCGATCTTCAGAAAGCAACACCACATTTTATCGAGTGGGACGAGGTCAAACGCCGACTTTAAGTCGGCGAATGCTGCATAAATTATACCACTCCCTAATACTATGGTGCGCTAATGTATTTAGATCAGCCTTAGCACCTGATCTATTGTGCTCGTACACGAACGAAACCCCACCTGAAGGTGGGATGCAATTTTTCGTTCATCCAGCCATACCTGGATTCTACCCAAAAGCAGCCTTCCTGTCACCTGCATTGTCACTTATAGTCAGCACATTCTTCACTGAAATGAATATTAGATTTGCACAGACATGTTGTGCCTCTTACTCTCGGTTTAGGGGGTAAACTAGTTAAAAAATCCAATATTTTTTTTTTTTTAAAAAGATTTGCACAGACATCCAGTTTTAGAGAACAACTCTATAGCGCACAAGCGATTTGGTTCAAATAACCAGTTTCAGCAAATATTTATTTGTGCATCACCAAGTGTCGATTTGTTTTGATCCAATTAAAATCTTTCTTCACATGACGCTTCAGAATTGGAAAATGCACTTCATTTGTGCCTTTCTTGATGCTGATATATTTTGAAATATTTGCACAGTTTGTGTACAGGTATTTAAATGTGGTTGCGTGTCAGAAAAAAATGACTTCCTACAGCCTTTCCTATCTCAATACTTGTACTTCAGCAACATTGCCAAATAGTTCCCTGTACAAAAAGCTCTCACACAAATAAGCAGCAATTTGGCAGAAGTCATAGTCTGACATTTGACCTCTCTCTTTAAACACACAGCAAGTAAGACAACATAAAAACACATTTAAAGACTTCTTTATTTCTCATTCACCTTCTAACTCCAGCATAATTACTTTTGGGCTTCTACAGTACCATGTCACCTTGACTCCCACCACCTATGCGTGCTTGATACTCTGTGGTCATCACTGCTGATACTCTTGCATGGAGGCACACTAAGGTAATCTTTTCGGATGTGGTCACAATTAAAACACTAATAATATAAGTAGCTCAGGATGATTTACATTTAACATAAGTAGCTTTCACCAAAGAAAAGGTTGGAGACCCCTGGTCTAAATAGACATGTTAGGTCTTTGCAGATGAATGGGGTAAGATCCTGCTGCACATTATAGTACATTTTCCTGCACATGTTTCTAGTAGTCTTCTTATTTTGGTAAATAGTCTTGCCTTGGAGGAATGTGTTTGTTACCTAGTGGTATTTGCTATTTGCTGCATTGCAACTTCCGTCCCCCTTAAGAGTAAGAGACATCAGGGGTAAACTGTGAAGAGTTTAGAATGGGTAAACTTCATTCTTGTTCCAAAACAGGTAAACTAACTTTAGCATTCTTAGAAATAAAACACACCTACAATTCAGGTTTGGGGTTTTCCCGTTTTGTTGTTTTACATCTAAGTGGAGAGACTAGCAAGCGGCACATTGCCCGGCATGTGACCACCCAGAAGAAACAGTGCTCCATGTTTTTTTAGTTGCCCCGGCTACCAGAAAGCTAGGAAACGTTGGTTGGCCCAGATTTGCAGGAACATTGGCAGTAGGCACTGCCGTGAGGCGTTTAGGATACTGAAGTATGACCTCAGCATCCCGATTGTCTACTCAGTAGCCGAATTCCTGTTCTCTATGTGGTGTACAAGAAGGGTTCTCCTAAAACCATCCAAGATAGATTCTCAACAGGCACAAACTGATCAATGAGAGAAAGTTTGCCTAAATGGGAGCGAGAGAATTTTGCCTTTTGTAAAAAGAATTGCCATTTTTAAGTTTCTTAAGATTTCTTCTTGCGCAGTAGAACAACAGCATCAATGATTCAGCTTATTGACGCCTTCTATGTTTGTATTGTCTGTCTTGTCACCCCCTCCCCTCCTTTTTTGCCTATATCCGCAGGTACGATAAGGTCTTTTCCAATTCTAGAAGAATTAATTCTATGAATATAACCTCAAACGTAAGGTTACCTCACCCTCCCCTTTTTTACTAGGTCCTGAAGAAAGCCATCTTGACCCCTTGGGGGCAACTTGTGGCTGAAACATGTCAACCTTTTTATGGACATAACACAGTGCGGAAGCCTCCTAATCAAGCTTCCTACGCACGGTCAATCTTTTTAACCAGGCATTCTTTCTAGCACCAATTAAAATTCATCAGCACTGGTAAATAGAAGCCTCTTTTACCTGCACATCCCCATTTTTTGATCACTAAATCACTATTGTACTAACCAGTGGTTTATCTCCGGGTGGAGGAAGCATACAATCAAACCATATGATGATGCTGTCACGTTGCTAACAACAAGGCGGGGAATCAAGATATACCGCCTATCGAGCCTTGATACGTGAATGAGGGTTTTTTATCAGCACCGTAACCGAATAAGAGAATAGAACCCTGGTTACTCAGGACAAGTGATCCCTTCCCCCATTGATTTTTTAGACTTGTAGAAAGTTGTCATTTTCTTAATTTAACCATTCTGTACCTCTGCCTGTCGCTAGAATACGTCTGGGTGACAGGGTGACAGCAGGGCTTTGTGAGTACACTCTACACAGTCACACACAAAGGGAGCTGAGGTGTGACCTGCATATCCTGTTTTCCCATCACCAGGCATTGTCCTGAGCTAGAGTGGTGTGAGAAGGTGACACTTACAGCTGAAAAGGACTGTGCAAGTCCCCACACAAAGAGCTGCATACCCTGTGTAGTGCGTCTGGAGCCAGGGGAGGAAAGGGCAGGGTCTTTTGCACTACAAAGACCATTTTTGAAGTCTCCCTGCTTCAGAGCTAAAATGGTTATAAGTACTGGACATATGACACCATATACTGAAAACACTCCCGGACTGAGGACATTCAGCCTGAAAGAAAAGCTGTTGTGGTGCCAGGGAGGACTGCCACTTTGCTGCTGGATTTGCTGGGTTGGCCTACTTGCCAGCTGTTTCTTGCCTGTGAGTGAGATGACTGGACTTTACTCTCTGCATCCTGCAATTCTAAGGTTCTTCAAGGGCTTAACTGAGCTTGCTTCCTGTTACTGAAGTCCCAGGGACATCAAATACTTCACCTTCATCTTGCTACAAGCACCTGGGTTCCTCTGCTGTGAATCCTGCTCTGCCAAGTGATGCCAAATCCAGTCCTGGGCCCCTGGAAGTAAGTTTCTGTGCTATAACCAATAAACCAACGCATCAATTCCAAACAGTCATGTTGGAACTGGCCCATCACAGCGAAATCAATGCATCACTGCTGTCTGCACTGAAGCTGTGGACACAGCTCGCCAAGTGCTTGACGCAACAACCTCAACTTTGCTGCAGCACCTCAGAAGAACTGCTCCTGCATGAGTGCAGAACCGGATACCTTACCACTGACATCCGTGGTACACTGATCCAACTCCAACACATTCCTAGCCCTGCATGGCTTTCAACTGAAGCATCACCTCCAGCCCAGTGGTTTGACTTTGATGCCAAGGAATCAACACACCGAGTTCTTGACATCCACGCTTCACCGGCCCTGCACAACCTTTGGAAACCAAAGCCTTGCAACTGCAATCAATTCATCATAACCTTTGTGCAACACATCGTCCCTAAGCACCAATGCCTTAACGACCTGGCTGGCACCACCTCCAGTAACAGACACATCACCTGCACCAGTGATGCATCCTCTCCATTGTGCACCTTAACACCCCTGAGCATCAATGCATCCAAGGTACTAGCAGTGGGACTGCATGACTCCTGTATCTGGCCCATGCTCCATCGACGTCGAACCAAACTTTTGTATTTGCCCAGGTCAAGCGCAAAAAGATAGCCCCAGTTGGAGCTATTGACTTTTAAGCCCTGCATTTTGATTGAATCTTGCAAAATTCTATCCTAATTAGTGTATGGTGTTTTTTGGTTGTTATGGTCTTGTTTTACACAGATAAATATTGGCGGAGTACGTTTGTGATGCTTTTCACTGTGTTACTGTGCATGTGTGTAGAAATACTTTACACATTTTGGGGCAGATTTACAATCCTCAAGCAACATTTTTACAACATTGTTGTGTCACTTCTGTGATGCAGCAGCGTGTTAAACAATGCGCCACCATGCAACATATTTACAACATGATGCATCTAATGAGATGTGTCATGTTGTAAAGCCCTACACTACATTATACCTGTGTCAGGTATGATGTATGCATGGTGGGTGTTCTGATGCAAGGAATGCCCGTAAAAGTGAAATCTACAAGATTTCACTGAGTCGCTTTTACATTCCCGCTGCGTCAAAACCTTACGCCTGCTTGTAGCAGTTGTAAGGAGTGACGCAGCACTATGGGTATGGGCTAAAACTGAGCAGTGCTGGAGTAGAGTCGCAGTTGCGACAACTCCAGCACTGCATCACCCATACGCTGACAGATGCGTCACGCATCTGTCTCTCCTTGCGCCACCGTGCGTCGCACTGTAAATGTGACGCATCCATGGTGATGCAAGGGGTTACTATGTCACGCAAAATACCTGGTGCATCCCTGCTGATCTGCAGGGATGAGCCAGTTATTGTAAATCTGCCCTCTCCTCTTTAGTTTAGCCTGACTGTCCTGCATCAAGTTACCAGAGGATGAGCACAGGTGATGTTTTATTGTATTTTACACTTACCCTGACCAGAATTTGGGTCCCTACTTGAACAGGGTGCATACCTCTGTCAACTGGAGACCTCATTTCTAACACCAGCTTCATCTTAAACCCATAACTCGGGCATTCAACACATGCAATAATACCAGTACCAACCATTAATGCACCACCATAGCAATCTAAAAAAAGCTGTTCCATAATATTTCCAATCACTTAAAGCTTCTCTAATTAGCTTGTTCTAATTTGTAATCAAATGTAATGAGTTTACAATTGCACAATATTACTAGTAAAAATGTTACTGTGCATGTGTGTACAAATACTTCACACATTTACTCTTTAGTTTAGCCTGACTGCTCTGTGCCAAGCTACCAGAGGATGAGCAGAGGTGAATTTTTTGTGTGTACTACACTTACTCTGACTATAATGTGGGTCCTTACTTGGACGGTGTGTAGTTCTGTCAACCAAAGACCCCATTTCTAACAACAGCTTCAACTTAAAACCCATAACTCGGGCATTCAACACATTCAATAATACCAGTACCAACCCTTAATACACAACCATAGCATTCTAAACAAAGCTGTTCCAAATTATTTCCAATCACTTAAAGCTTCTCTAATTAGCTTGTTCTAATTTGTAATCAAATGTAATGACTTTTAAAATTGCACAATATTACTAGTAAACAGGTTACTGTGCATGTGTGTACAAATACTTTACACATTTCCTCTTTAGTTTAGCCTGACTGCTCTGCACCAAGCTACCAGAGGATGAGCACAGGTGAATCTTTTGTGTGTAGTACACCTACTCTGACTAGAATGTGAGTCCTAACTTGGACATGGTGCATAGTTCTGTCAACTAGAGACCCTATTTCTAACACCAGCTTAATCTAAAAGCCATAATTGGGGCATTCATCACATGCAATAATACCAGTACACACCATTAATGCACTACCATAGCATTCTAAACAAAGCTGTTGCTAAATATTTTCAATCACTTAGAGCTTCTCTAATTAGCTTATTCGTATTTATAATCATATGTAATGAGTTGTACAATTGCACAATATATTACTATTAAAAGTGTTGGTCAAGTTTAGAATATCTTCTGAACCAGGCATTATAACATTCACTGGGATTTTAGTGTACACCAAACAACATATTAAAGTTATCGATGAGTAAAAGTGTAAAATAAGTCACAAAAACTGAAAATAATCTAGGTGAGTCGCAAGTGCAGTAAAATTAGCACCCAATGACTGGCTGTAACCTATCATTATTGAAGCGGCAGCACCATGCAATCACAAACATTGCAATATTATGTTGCAGGAAAGAGCTATGTTTCTGGAAATTAATAAGGACTCAAATCAATCCTGCTAAGACACACTCACTGAGCCGGATTTATCAAAGATTTGCATTGCTCTTGCATCATTCAAGGGGCCCAAGGATGACATAAAACATAGGTAAGATTTATCCAGCTATGCAAGGCCACCTTGTAGCGCACATGGTAGGGCGCATGCTATTTAAAAGTGGGTTATGTAGAAAATGTATGTTACAATCTCCCTCCAATGACAAGGCCCAAACATGTGACATGCCTACCTGTTCTATGTATAAAACAAGAGTGCAAGGACCATCTAGCATGTTTTTATAGTTATTAAAAATCCAGCTCAATGGTGAATTTTCACATTAAATAAATATTAGGGGTATAAACTTTTAGAAAGTTACCTTTCACATGCCTGAGCTTAGATGAGGCTAATATGCACTAGCTCCACAGCTAATTCAAGACTGTGCTCAGATTTGAATGAGATGTGATATTTCTTCCATAAGTGCACAATAGGCTGTCTTGAATGGGCAGAAATGACTCTTCTGAGGTGTACAGACTATGCAATGTGGTGACTGTGACCTTCCTGTTGACCGCCCTTGTCAAATCCTACATGGCAGGTCTGTCTGAAGCACATGTAAAAGTTTAGCACCCTTCAAAGGGAACAAACAGGATTCTAGTACAATTCTTGTGTATCATTTGCTTACTTTTTTCCTATTAGACATCTGTCTCTGGATTTGTTGAGGTAAGGTGCCACCTTCAAAATGGATGTTAGTGTTAGATGTGTGAGGACACTACGACTTCTCTAGTACACTCTTCCCTCCACCGCCCTCAGAGATCCCTTTTAGTGTTGCCAAAGACTTTCACCATCTTGAAAGTACCCTGATACATGTCATTTTGGACCTGTGACCTATAAAGCAAACAGGAACCACTGCCAAATAGGTAGGACAAAACATGGTAACCTTTACTCCATTGCTTAGAGACAAACTAGGAATGTCTTAGAGTATCCACCACCCATAAGCTGGTGAATACTTAAAAGTTGAACCCTTATTCAGCCTTCCTCAGAACACTGCTAGACTTGCAAAAGGATACCAGGTGGACTGAACCTGCTGCACTTGATATCTGTTATCTTTCAAAAGTACATGAGGAGGCTGGACCTCCTTCCACTTGAAACGCAAAGAGAGAAGTATCTCCAAGGATCATAGGGCCCAACCTCTGGGTGGTTCCAGGAACATTAAATGTTGAAGAGGACATTTCTGTGATGAATCCCAGCTGAATACAGGCAGCTGGACCTGGACTGAGCTTTGCTGTTTGCCTCTGCCTGACACCCTGATATTCTCTAAATGATTCTCTTAATGTACTATGGGCCTTGTAAATATGCTCCTCTAACAATACGATCTTGACGATGATCCTGATTTATAGGATCAAAACGTCGTCGACCGTTCATCGCAACTGATGACGCATTTTCCATTATGGCTCTGTTAAATAAAGAGCACCAAGTCCAATTCGGGATGTCCCATAATTGTTTCCTTTACAGTGCTGCTGCATGTGTATACAATATTTTATTGCTCTTTAATTATATGATGCCATGTGCACATTTCTTAAATCATTCCTTGAGTCTCCTTGTCTCTGTTCACGTTATGCTTGCTGCATACATGTCTAATTGCCTTTCAAAGTAATACCAGTTGAGATATTGTTTGTTTATTCTCATTCTCCTCTAATGTTTTGGGCACTAAGAAAAATTTGGGAACTTTTTCAAAACTTTAGCTACAGAGCTCTAGATATTCAAGTGTACAGACCGCAAAAAGTTTCCAACCGGCAGTCCCCTGGTGCTAGACAAAATGTCACTGTTTTTCTACAGGAAAACATTTAAGTCCCTTTTCAGATTGTGACCTGCTAATCTTTTTTAACTTCATTAATTCCATGCCCTAGCAGCGTCAATCTGATTGGTATATCCATCAAGGTCAGTCACAAATAATACCTAGGTCCAAGTCTAACACGACCATTGACTACCGACGACCTTTGCACTTTTTGCTGCTATTTTCACTTACATTTTTATAAATTCGTATCTCCACTTTACCTTATTGGGTTTATATCATTTTGGTGTCATTTTGTTTATTACAAATTGCATTATTTTTCTAAATAGTAGAGGGATTTTTATTTTGCTATGTTTTGACTTTTCAACTGTTTTGGCAGTTTTCGATTTTGGGAATGGATACAGAAAAACAACTGGAGAGAATCACAACAAATCTGGTGGGATTCTAGATCTTTATTCTGAAAGTGTGCTTTTTTTAATTTGGTGTAAATTCATTCGGCATTTTAAAGACATTAAGGTTCAAAATAAAGTGATATATAGATTTGAACAGTTGGTCCTACAGTACTTTTGCTGTGCTGTAAAGTTGAAAAATAAAGCATTCAAATTACCTGTAGTGCTTTTTTTCTTATGGGACCAGTAACACTCCTGTGGGACTGATCTATTTGATTGCCTGGACCGAAATATGATGGATGCCGTTTCAAGACTCAGGCAATCTGTCCCCACATCCAGTACTTTGAAAATAATATAGATGCAAGTGGGAAGGGAGGGGTACCCTGATTCCTTTGTAGTGTGTAGATACATAACACATACAGAAAAGGCAAGGCAGCCCTCATCTTCCTGGACCTCTTTTCAGTGTTCGACAGAGTCCTCCTCCCAAAATGTTATACAATACCTACATGACATCAGAAACCAAGGACACGCACTGCAATGGATCTGCTCCTTCCTGACTATAAGGACCCAGACCATTAGCCTGGCACCATACACCTTGGATACCTCTGATCTAATCTGTGGAATTCCAAAGAATTCTCGTTGAGTAAACCCTCTTTAATGCATACATGATCCCACTACCCAGCATCATCTGCTGTCTCAACATCAACCTCCTCTCCTATTCCGATGACACATAGATCATTCTTTCCCTCCCAGACAGCACGCCTGTTACCTGGACCAAGTTTATTGACTGAAATCACTCACAGGATGAAGACTACTGTCTGAAGCTGTACACCAACATGACTGAAATTGTGATCTTCGGGAAGGTCACTTCTTTGTGGGACCCCACAAAGTGGCCAACAGGACTGGCACTCACCACCCGGGCCATTAACCTCCTAATTGTCATCCAATAGAAAGCTTCACATGACCCCACAAGTCAACGCCATCGTCACCTCATGCTTTCATACCCTGAAATGACTGAGAAAGATGTTCAAATGGCTACCAATCAGCACTAAGAAAACCGTCTTGAACACCCTCATCTCAAGCAAGCTAGACTACAGGAATACCCTTTAGGCTGGGATAAAAAAACTCACTGAAAACTGCTGGCCATTCAAAACTCAATGACCAGAATCACTCTCAACCTCCCAAATTGCACTTGATTAAAAAAAACCTTAAGGAGCTCCGCTGCCTCCCTATACACAAACAAGCACCACTCAAACTCCTCACTCACACTCTCAAGGCACTACATGACACTGGCCCAGCATCTGCTTTTATAAACCTTTCAGGCAGTTCTCTTTATCTGGACTCCTACCTGTACACATTCCACTGATATGGAAACCAGATCCGGTGGTCAAGCATTCTCCTACATCACTTCTTGAGTGTGGAACGACCTGTCGCTACACATAAGAGACTGCCCCTCACTTCTTGACTTCCAAAAGATGCTGAAGGCCTTGTTTGTCAAGTAGTCCCACTAAGGCATAGATTTGGATAGACTCACACCTGCTCAGCGAAAGGATTTCCTCCCAGTGATAGTTCATTCTCAAATTTACATAACGTAACAATATTCACCAATTATAATTATCCCAAGCATCTATAACTCATGCCCTAAACTAACTGCAACTTGCACCCTTGACATGTACTGCTAATTACCTCACAAATAATATCACTCATGACATGTTCTATGACATCATTGATGACATCATTGCAACATCTGAAACAACATCATTGATGAAAAGGTTGTGCATGGCAGTGGTGAGAGTTATAGTTACTTTGGGGCAAGAGTTGTAGTTACTTGAGACAACTATAACTGGTGAATTTTATTGGGTGTATTCATTTAAATGGTACGTTTTAACTCCCATTTTCAACTATTATGTCCCAAACCTTTTGTTTTTTCAATGAATTTCTAAACTTTTTTTCAATAACTATAATGCCACTTTAGCCTTTGTTTTGTTCAGGGAATTTCTATGTTTTTTTAATGAAAATTAAGATGTCCATCGCCAAGCATGGGTTGATGTTGTGTGCAGGGTCTGGCCTATGGCTATGCCCTGTGCTCAAGCCCCGCAGGCTGACTATGTGATGTTACAATATAAAGGGTAAGGCAGACTTGCTGACTTTGTCAAAGAGTCAGAACACCAAAATATAGAAAATTTGCATTCTAACTTTGTCAAGGGGTCAGCATAGCAACATGGTAAAGCAGAAATATTGTTTTTGTGAAACAATCAACAATAATTATGATTACATGTATATTAACTCACATATTACAATGTTAAACAAACACTATTGTCATAAAAAATAAAAATCATTATGTCTTTGAATCAATAACCTTTAAAAAAAAATAAGCCATAAAACAACCACAAGGTACCCTGCACTTCAGCTGAATTTAAAAGAGCTCCAGATCAGAGTGCTTTGAAGAAATATGATAAGATCTCCTGGGTATATGGATTTAGTGACCCAGGATACCTATTACTGTTTTTCTAATGTTGCTGGGGGCTGCTGCACTCCCTAGAGCCCCCAGGAAATAAGAAAACTGCAATGGTGCAACTGCCCCTTCTAGCAGCATCACTAGTAGTCAACAATAAAAATAACAAGCCCTGGGAGGGCATTATGGTGTAATACATTCTAGAACAGTGAATAATCGATGGGCGGGTCCTGCAACTCCTTTCATATTCTTTTTTTATTTTAGTTTTCGGATGTCATGGTGCCTATCTATGACACCCATAAATTTAATTTTTGCTGGGGCCATGGGGAAAGCCCCAGGGCTTGCTGCCCCATCGGGTTCCTGCTGCAGCCCCATTCAATGTTGCCATGCAGGAGCTGCTTACAGCATTAAAAAAAATATATATCTTGGGGACCTCTCATGCCCTCTAGAGCAGCCCACAATGTTTTTGATGTTGGGGACCACTGGGAACACTTCTGTTGACCGGCCGACTCCCTGCAAGGTAGAAGCTGTCAGAACTATATTTATTATTTGTTTTTAATTCTAGGTGTCCCTGGGTCTAGCTGGGGCACCTCATGGCATTTTTGACATTGAGGGCTACAAGGGGGTAGCCTCAAGACCCCACCACCCAGCTGACGCCCCTGGCAGTACCCTTCCCTGGTGCAGCAGAAGCTGGCATTGCTACTACCAGCAGGAGTGGCATTTATTTGTCCTCCCTCAGGGAAGAAGCAATTCTGTGTTTTCCTGACTATAAGAGTGCAGACAGGGAGAAACTCTTGTCCTACCACCAGGCGGGAGCCTTTCTGCTCCCACAAGGTTTGAGCACAGAAGAAAGCAATGGTACCCTGGGGATGTGATCCACGGGACACTGTCACAGAGCCAGCCCCGGGAGATGTGGTCCATGGGGCCATAAAATAGCTCAAGGAGAGGGGAGATGCACACCCCCTCCTCTGTTTACAAGATCTGACCCAGGTAGATGGGGTCCCTGGGTCATGGAAATGGCCTGGGTAGGGGGACAGAACACCTCTCTCTTTTCATGCCTCTCCATAATACACTAGCCCACCACACTATTTTTCTTTTACACAAATCAGTGAATCCCTGGATCATCCGTTAATTTCCTGTAAAATTAAGCAATTGGTTTTGACACCAAGGGGTCCTATTAGGGGGACAGGGAATATCTACCCTGCGCTCTTATATGTTTTTGTAAACTTTTATTCAGGAAATGGACTTAGCACCCAAGTCCTAAAATGGATGCTATCACATCTTTGCTGATGTGATAGTAGCAAATCATATCTATCAGCTTCTCAGTGGCTTGAAAAATCTATATTTTGTAACCTTAATTTCTTGAAAACTACTGAAGTGAATTACACCAAATCACAAAAAGCACACTTTCTGGACCAAAACATTGCTTTCTGCCAAATTTGGTGTCATTAATTTTGCCCGTTACCATATCCAATTTTCCTATAGAAAAAAGAAAGGGGAAAAAAACCTCTTTGTTGCTCCCTTCCCTTGAAAGATCACCTGGAAACCTTCCAGGAAGGAGCGCAGGTGGATGAGACTCTTTGGGGGAATGTTTTGTGAAGATTCATCAAACAGACCCTAAGTTATAAGAAAACCTCCAAAATGATTTTCCTATGGAACTATAATTACCCATTATGTTACCCAGTGGCAGTCGCCACTGGGCAGTTAAAGCTAGGATTGTGTCTCCATAGGAAAGGCATTTTTCGGTTTGCATATAACTTTGATCTCCTGCGCTACTACAGAAAAACACCCCCGGAGTTGGCCATGGTCTGGGGGGTGGTGCATAAGATTATTTAGGGTGGGTAGTGCTTATCCCCTCCCCACAAGCCTCTGGGAGGCCCTAGGTACCCATCTACTCAGGTTTGTATGCTTTGGGGACCCTATTCCCCAGTGCCATTATGAATAAAAAGGGGAGCCAATGTTACTTTAAAAAAGGAGGGGAAGTGCAGCAAAAATGGATCAATATATAAGCCTGTATCACACATTTATGTCTTGTTGATCCGGGAGGAGCCCCCAAGAAGCTACACTCAAAGTGATGGCAGACTACTGCCTTCACCAGGAGTTAAGCAGCACAAGCATGCTAGTGGTAGCATATAGTGTATTGATCAGTAGGAGGGAACAGGTCCTTTTTAACCTTTGTCATTAGAATGAGGCCTACAGGCTCACTTATTTTAAAGTGCTGCTGATGTATGCCTAAAAGGATCACTGCCCACAGATAAACGCTGTTATTTGACTGCTAAATACTGTAAAATCGCCCCACACCCTGCCGATTAAGGTGCTGAGTGAGAGGCGGCATTTTGGCGGCCATATTGGGCGTACACACAGCCCCAGCGCTCTAGTCTTCGAAGCTCCTGCATAAAAGCATACGGTGATTCCTCCGCGCAGCGGATGCGATCAGCGGGCGCGCCGGAAGCGCGCCGAAGTCGAGCCAAAGTCCAGCCCGTCTGCGCCCGTCCGCGCTAAGGACGGGCTGGGGGCTGCATCACCTGTCAAAAATGCTACCAGGTCAGATGTCTAGAGAAAAATTATTGTCTCTGAATACTAGTCCTACGCATTGTAATCATGTCATAGAAGTTGATAAATGGCTAGGACCTATCACGTGCACTAAATGTAAACACACATTACAACCTTATTTCAAGGACACCCCTAAAATCATATATAAAACCATCAATGGTGGACTAATCGATGCACGTTCCATGTGCAAGAACGCATTACATATATATGATTTAATTTCAGAGAATAATTTGGATTGCCTCATGATCACGCAAACGTGGCTGAGAGAATGGTCCAATCCAGACATCACATGTGCACTACCACCCGGCTACAGGATACAAAGACTTGAGAGACCTATACAAAGAGGAGGGGGGATTGCTGTTATACACCGTGAGACTCTCACATGTAGCATCTCTGAACTACCTGACATTAAAGGAGCTGAAAGTCTAGCCTTTAATCTACAGGCCCATGACTCCTTCACGTTCTCGGGAGCATTAATCTATCGCCCACCAGGTCAATTGAAACATTTCCTGGAAAGTATGGGGGAAGTACTTACCACACTGACGCTCAAAGCAGCTAACTTTACTTTACTGGGAGATGTAAATCTTCACCTTGACAACATGACTGACCCAAATGTACAATGCTTTAAAGACATTATGCATGTGCTAGGGCTTACAATTCTTACGAATGACCCCACACATATAGCGGGCCACGTATTAGACTGTGTCTGTTCCAATCTTATTACCATCAAAGTATCCACTCCCCTGCCCCAGACCTGGACCGACCATAACTTTATCGCATTTCATCTCACAACGGAAGAAACCAATAATACAAAACTAAACAGATTCAGAAATGAGAAACCAACTCCTTGTTGGACTAAAATCATTGAGCACCCGGACTTACCAAATTGGGTTAAAGAGAACAAACCATTGATAACTGGTAATGTGACTAGCGACAACCTTAGTTACGAAAAATGGATGAGATCCATAGGGGAGAAAATGACCTCTGGAGGAGCCAACAAATCTAAACCTAAACAAGGGAAAAGTTCAGCCCCTTGGTACACCAATGAATTAAAAGACTTATTATGTACAGTACGCAAACTGGAACGTAAATGGCGTAAGCACTACAATAAGGACGACCAGGATAGTTTTAAAACAGCAAGACGGAATTACCATGCACAAATCAAACGCACCAAAACAAATTACTTTACAAATAAGATAGAAGCCTCTCAGAACAATCAAAAGGAAATATTTTGTGTGGTTAAGAGTTTTCGAGATCCAAAGTTTTTATCTCAGGAAATACCTCCAACACAGACTTTCTGCAATGAGATTGCAGACTATTTTGAACCAAAAATTGTCAACATTACGAGAAATTTTCCAGTCATCCCTTTAAATAATGAAAATATAGCCCTAGAGAATAATTCCGAGATAACTAGATGGAACACTTTCACTACAATTGATCTGGCTGACACCTCGCAAACTATGTCAAAAATTAAATCCGGCTCGCAACTCGACCCCTGCCCCCCCACACTGGTCCATGCAATTAAGGATGAGGTGAATCTCATGATTAACGCCATTGTCAATGCATCACTCCAATCGGGAGAAATCCCCAGTACATGGAAGACTGCGATTGTAAAACTATTGCAAAAAAAGATCCTACATGATCCATCTGTTCTAACCCATCTGAGACCCATTTCACAACTCCCCGCTCTATGTAAATGTGCTGAAACCTTGGTCAACAAGCAACTCTCAAAATTCTTGGAGGAAAACAACATCCTACATCCAAAACAGGCAGGTTTCAGAGCTAACCACTCTACTGAATCAGCACTCTTGTCAACAACAGAAACCATAAGAGCTGCACTAGATCAAGGGAGGAAGGCAGTCTTAATTCTCCTTGATCTATCTGCAGCATTCGACACGGGGTCCCATGCCATTCTATTACATCGCTTGGTTGAAGCTGGCATAGGGGGCACCGTGTTGAACTGGTTTAAAAATTTTCTGTTACACAGAAAACAGATAATCAGATTAGGTCAGTTCCACTCGGAGGAGAAGGAGATTGGTTCAGGGGTGCCTCAGGGCTCTAGTTTGAGCCCAACTTTATTCAATCTTTATATGACACCCCTGATCAATCTAATTGCCTCCTATAATGTAAGCACAGTTGCATACGCAGATGACACTCAACTGGTCCTAGTTCTGGATGATGATACAGATAGGGCCGAACAGGTCCTGAAAGAGTGTCTGACTGCGACTTTCAATTGGATGCGTGATAACCATCTTAAATGCAACTCTGCCAAAACAGAGATCCTTCCATTCGGAAAAAACAATCTCTTTTCTCCACACACTTGCCGGCCTTCGGATGCGGAAGCTCCCCCAAACACCATCAGTGCAACACGAAACCAGGGCATAAAATTCGACGACATGCTATCCATCAAACAACAAACTAAGGAAGTTGCTGCCGTTTGTTTTAACATCATCAAAGGCCTTCGCAAATTCTTTGACTACCTGCCTTTGCCTGCCCGTCGCACAGTAGCAATTGCTCTAATTACATCGAGAATTGACTACTGTAATAGTCTGTATGCAGGGGTGGCAAAATCTACCCTGCATAAACTACAGATGGTTCAAAATGCGGCGGCCCGGCTGGTTTTGAGATGGCCCGGAAGGTCATCAGCATCAGCCGCCTTGGACATGTTACACTGGCTCCCCATCCAGAAACGTATATTATTCAAAATCCTCGTGATTACATTTAGAGGCTTTCATAAGCGCGGCCCTAAATATCTGTCCAATAAATTTCACAGATACCATCCGAACAGAGAACTCAGGTCAGCTACGGCCAACTTAATGTCCGTCCCTAAGTTCAGACTGGCCACCAAGGGCGGAAAATCACTGGCAGTCCTAGGCGCTAAAGCCTGGAACATACTTCCAGCTCTCCTCCGAGCAACTACATCAGAACAAACCTTTAAAAAATCACTAAAAACTTGGATTTATGGATTAGCCGAATCAAAGTGCAAAACCCTTGTCTAAATAACATCTAAAGCTCAGTTAAAACCATCTGACAATCTATTAGCAATGAAGTCGCAGCACCAAGATGCTCCCTGGAGTGTTCGTGCGCTATATAAAACCCCCCAAACATCAAACATCAAACATCAAACTCACCCTTGGCCTACATTGGTTTGTTGTAAAGTGTTGTGCAGCCCAGGAGTAGTGTATCTGCACTAGGTGTACGAGTGCCTAGGAAGTGTACAATACAGAGATAATGCAGTGCATGCATGGTAAATGCATGAGCTAGATATATGTGGGCCTAAGAGTGGTACAGTACATGAAGTATACTGTGCTGGGAAGTGTGCCTTGGTTGTATACATTCACTGGGGGCATGTATGCTTTTGGATGGCACAATACATTGATGGTCCTGTATTCCATTTTGGAAGAGCCAGGCCTGCATGGTGATACATGGGGAGGAGGTGGGAAAATCCCCCCAGACAGATTTGTATGTTGCTGCATTCCTGTTAGCTGGGAGGGACACAAATTGTTCGGGAAGAGCCAGACTTCTCCTGTACACTTGAAGGGTTACAGTTTTATACAGTGAGAGGTCACAGGGAAGGGGCCCTGGGCACATCTCAGGAAAGAGATAGGGCTGATAAGAGAATCACAAAGAGTACGGATGAGGTCCTGTGCTAATGTTTTAATGCACATATCACTGTGGCTGACATCCAGGTGTGAGCTCTAGTCACTTCCATGGCTGTCGTGTTGGGTTGTCAACTTTGGAGTCACTACTAATGTGACAGACTGCTTTCAAGACAAAGAGGTGAGCAAGGAGGGAGCACTTTAAAATAATCAGATCCCCACCATAACCCTCAAAGACGCAGACTCTAAATTAGCTACAATGTCTGGAAATTGACTATAAGAAGGAGAGCTTGAGACCCGAAAAAGTGTCTTCTTCTAAGCAGACAGATGGGTTTAGTGAGGATGGAAAGCTCCGCAAAACTTTTGTATGTGACCATAATTGGGGGCCAAGGTCTAATTCTCTCCCTGCTGGGTGAGGGGACTTCACCCAGGGAATCAAAGACCCTCTGCGCGGTGCATGCCTGATTGCCAGGACCAGTGTGCCCTGTGAGGAAGAGGAGAGGGTTGAAGGGAGCGTGGTCCGGAGGTAAGCTCTGTCAAGTTGACCCTGTGAGTTGTGAAGAGACAGCTGCTGCACCAATTGGGTTGTTGCCTGTGTGCAGATTGAAGTTGGCAACAACCGTGTGCCAGAGGAGGGTCACCTTGAATTGAGCCTTATGGATCGCTGATCGGGCCAGAGCCGATATGTAGTGGGAAAGCACTGACCTCATATTTCAAGTTGTCCAGATATGGGAAGATTGCCATGTGGTAAGGGCTATTGCCTGTGTACCATAGTGGTCCATAACCCTGTAAGCTATGGGGGCCGCTGCCAAGAACTTCCATTTGCCAATCGGGCCAGAGCCAGTGCACTGTGAGGATATGGTGACCCGTATGCCAGGAGGTCACCAGCACCTGCAAGTCGTATGACCAGGATGGAGTCATCACCAAAAGGCGTGAGGCTACTGTGGACACTGCACACCTCCCTGGGATGAATGATTTGCACCAGGAGCTATGTATCGCCACCCCCATCATGGTAGAAACCAGAGGCGTCCCCCCGGGGAAGAGGAGCCGTCAAAAATCTTTGGTCACTGTGGAGGTGTGAACATCTATGAGAACTCGCCAACCTGTCTACTGCTACCACTCCAGCGCCTGTAGATTGTGCAGGCTCAAGAATTACGAATTCTCCAATCCTGTGAGTGCAGGTAAGATTGATTTGGGGCCAGGGGAACTTGCTTCTAGTTAGAGCTGTAGCGCTGGAACATTGTTGACTTTAGGTCATATGGACTCTTGAGACTCAGACATCTATTGGGGCTTACCCGGGATGTTGCCAATGGTGAATGAAGGATAACCACTATCACTACAGCCATTACCTCAGGGGGAATGTGTAGTTGTTTGTGAATGTCATATTGTTTCTTTGTTTGGGTAAGCGTTAGATATAAAATACTTTGTTTTTTCAAAAAAGTGAGCATTTGGCTAGAGAATGATTTATTACTGCTGCTGCGTGCAATTTGAGTTGTGAACCTGTGTTCACTCCTGTGTATACACGCCCCCCCACCCCCCTCCCCCGGAGAAACTTGGACTGCATGACGATGTTACTACTTAGAGTCATGTGCAGAAAGGGTACTTGGCCCAGTTGCTCAGAATCCATAGTAGGGAGTGCCACGGGACATCAGGAGTGTGAAAGGCTCCAATCCCCATGGTTGAACCCAGTCACCCCTGCTTGCCCCTTGGCCATCTGAAAAGGGTTCTCACAGATGGCATGCAAGTAAACCAGAATATATATAAAAATATCACAAATTATGAATCTATTATGTCTTCTTCCTAAACAAAAGTACAGTAAAAAGAAAAAAAAAACAATTAAAAAAACACTTAACAGAAGTATGCATTCAGATAGTGTACACAGTCCCTCCAGTAAAAGATTGTCCCTGGCAAGTCATTTCAATATTCTTCTTTAAAATAAACCACTGTTTCCTTCACATAAATATGTGCCAAGAGGGCTTGCTTGTAGGTGCCCTGCTTGCTATAATACCCCTTGCCATTCTACAGTTCTTTTGGCCTTTTTAAACATTTTGGAGGACAGGATATGCCATCAACATGTAATGGATATCCTATCCGCCATCGTACAACTGACATAGGCTACGATGTACTTGTAATATGGTGGACACGATATCTGCCATGTTTTTAAGTGGTATCTTGTCTGACGATCTCTAATTCTTGCCCCATGTTCCACTGTCCGTCAAAGCTTGCTGGAACGTTTTATTGCCAAGTCCTGGCAATAGTCAGTTGTCTTACAGCCATGTAATAAATCAAAAACAAAGGTTTGCATGGTGGCATGGTATTTTTAATGCAAAAAAATATATGGGCATATTAGCAAGGGCATCTTTGCCGCTTTAGCAGCACTTTTTTCCACTAAAGTGGCAATATTTTAATCGCCCTATCAGCAAGCTGTCGCTAACAGCTGTAAGCGACAGCTTACTGGCGAAAGCAACTGTTTTGGGGGCTGCTTTGCATGTCAGCGATATTTATCGCTAATGACATGCAAAGTAGGCGTTCCCGACCAAAAGACATCAGAAACAGCCGCTAACAGGCCTAACCCCTATTAGCAATGAGGACCCGGCCCCTGTTGGCAATGAAAAAAGTCACGCTAACCGGGGTTATCGGAGGAGTTTTTATACCTACTAAATCCATGACTTAGCCATTATCCTTAATGGGAGGTGGATTCTAAGGCTGAATCCCCCCTGCCTATTAGCAAGCTTTATGTTAGTGATAAAAGTTTTATCGCTGTTTTACTTGTGTTTTTGGTGGATTTCGCTGCTATGGCTGTATTTTCTATCGCATTGGAAATACACGTTCGTAATAAAGCGCTACCTCCGTGATAGGATCCAGCGATAGACGGGGATAAAAAAAATATGCGCTAAGCAGGATTTGCGATATTTTTCGTGCCCCTCGCTAATATGCCCCATGCAGGTTGTGTGTCAGGTGTGTAAATCCCTAACAAAACCAGCTGCGAGAAACACTGTAGATGTTACAGACTATTGCTAACAATTTTGCATTTGATAATCGATTTTCATAAGTTAATAGTTACTGATCTTCGCAGTTTATACCTGTTTGCAATTTGTGGTGAAAAGGCATATGAAAACCATTGATGAAACTTGAGAGCTTTCTATAAACAAGAAATTCTGATTTCAGTAAGGGGTCATTTGTGTAGATGCTCTGTGTTTTACCAAACAATGTAGTCATTGAATTCCCAGCAAATGAATGTCAGTGGGGGAAAAGGAGTTGGTGATATGGTGCAAATCAGTAAATTTTGCTTTGAAGAATGAGCTGTTACATTTTCCAGACTCTTCAAGTCAGAGAGATATAGAGAGTTTGCTGAGTATTCAAACGTAATCTACTCTTACATTTTCCAGACTCCTCAAGTTAGGCAGTTCTATAGAAAGTTTAAGAAGTCGGTAAATGTAATATATTGCTGCATTATTCCGACTCTTCAGGTTAGAGAATTGTAGAAAGTTCAAGAAGTTGCTAAAGGTAATATATTGCACATTTTCTAGACTCTTCAAGTTAGAAAGTTTGAAGTCAGCAACTAATAAGTAGCTTACGATGTTGATCAACAATTCTCAATTTGACAATGAAAATAAAGTAAAGATAAATTAGATATCTTGGAAATTAATGCATTTATAAAGTGTACTTAAGCGTTGAGGTATAGGTGTTACTTCTTCTGATAACAATGTGTAAGTACTGATTGTGAAATGCAATTAGAGGGAGCTTTAACAAACATTTGATGAACGATCACTTACAACATGAAGTCACGTTTTACAGACAAAAATTATATTAGGCCTGACATCATCTGTTACACTTCTTTCAAGAAAAGAGGTACCCACAATGTGTGTAGGTGGGCCTATCATACAAGGACACAAAGGGGCCTATTCTGCAAACATGGTAAGTGCCCCACACATTGTTCCAGTGTGCAATAGAACACAGGCGTAGTATTTAGATTCATGTGTCAGTCGGCTCCTAGGAACCTCCTAGAAATGAAGACAGTTTTAAAAACTTAAGACCCTGGAGATTCAAAACTGCAACCAGGAACTTTAAGATGAGGAAATATGAGAAGCTTCTCATATAGAGTGTAAAGAGTATTTGGCCCAAGTATTCCTCAGCACCTTCAGAATATTAACAAACCCAGGCATTTTTAACACAGGAGAAAAAAGTAAATCAAGATGGTATTGCTTGTGTTGATGGTCCAACTTTTGGTCACCCATAATCCTCATTATGGCTATAAAACACCCCATAGCCTTACATTCAGGAGCTGAATAACTCTATATTAATTTCCAACGACCAAAGATCTATCATTGTGTATTTCCTCACGTCTTCAAATACAAACAGTACTCCACATGTTTGGATGTGAATTGCATACAAGGTAGTCACATGCCAAAATAAGCATACAGTGGCTACTTCCCCTCGGCATTTATTGCTAGCCCAATGCCAATTCAATGCTTGACTTTAAAAAGAAAAGTACTTTAATGCACACAAGGACTAAATATCACCCATAAAAAAATGTACACGAGGCATTTTAGTGTCCAAGTATTGGAGTCTGTCTGTGCTTCGTCCTGCTTTTGACCCCGGTCCCCCTCTCATGATCCAGGAGGTGCGCACCCTGAGCCAATACCTAAATAGACTAGGCTGAGGTACAGACTAGACCTGCAGTCTTGATTTTTTTGCAGTTTTTCTTTT
The DNA here is from genome assembly GCF_964263255.1 of Lissotriton vulgaris. Lineage (NCBI taxonomy): Eukaryota > Metazoa > Chordata > Amphibia > Caudata > Salamandridae > Lissotriton > Lissotriton vulgaris. Next base: position 948,577,983 of record NC_141691.1, on the reverse strand, counting down.
CAGTTCACTGTTTCTCACCAAATGAGTTTCTCAGTCCGTGATTGATCAGATGTCGTGGGTGGTCACCCAGCACCTACTACGCTCCTCATTTATTTTCCCTCTTCTTGGCTGATTTTTGTGCTGGCAGCTTCTCTCAGTCTTATCAGTGGTAAAATCAGTGAATGTGGTGCAGCTCCAACTATTGGTGACAGCTGGTTTGGCAAGTACTAGTCTCACTGTTTGTCCAATGGTTGGTTGGCGCACCCAGCTTCAGCTAATTTTGAACAGCTGAAAATGTCCATGCACAGGTCAGACTTGAGTAGAAGGTAATACCTCACACAGGCCTTACTAGCTAGATCAGAACCATAGATCAGGTCACACCCTGGTCTCAGGTCATGCAGCAACTGAGGTCACATAGCACCTTCACACTTTAAGCACTGTGTTTCAGATAGGAGTCTAAGCCTGCAGCTCTCGCTCCACAGTCTTCCTCTTCAGCAGACCCACAGCACTTCAGTCATTCTGCAGCTCACTCTTTCTAGACATTAATTTATCCTGCAGGGCTAGTAGGATTATTCTCTCAGTCAACAGGTTGTCTGGCTTAAAGCATTTCAGAATAGAAGAACATCCCTTCAGCAAGCGGTAGACTCAGGTGTTTCCAATTACTTCAGGGAAACTGACTGTCAGGCAGGCCCTTCGAGTTATGCATCAGACCTCTGAGACTGCGGAGCACTCCATTCCTTGGTCACAGAGAATGTGGAACTGACCCAGCACTTGAGTCTCACATTTATTTCACAAAAGCAGATAGGAGATATGTGTCCACTATCTGAACTTTCAAAACCAGTTTGAGGTAGTTCTCCTTTCAAGTATCCTTTCCTGGATGCTTTCCATGAACAATCTTTCTGTTGAATGATGCTTCTCACAGTTGGGTTGTCTGCTGCCTGAAGTGCCCCCAAAAGAGGCAGAAAGTGGTGTGAGCATTCTGAACCTGCTTATAATCCGCCAAACTAAAGGAGTGTTCAGGGGTAAACAAATGCTGGGCCTCACCCAATAAGTATCCTTCACTTGCACAAAAGAGCCCGCAGTCCAACCCTTCACCCCCCCCACGTTTACCAAATGACGGTGCTTGCAGAACACTAAACAGAACCTTCATGCTCAGCCAAAGGCTAATCACATGACTAAATAAGTTTCAATTTATTCCCTAACTTTAGTGTCTAGATCTCATCCCAACAGCTTCAGAAATGTCAGCAATACACTTCTAGTGCCTGGGAAAACACCCTCGCACCCTTCTTGCTAGTTCTGCAACCAGCCAGACCAGGTGTACCCAAAATGAATCCCACTTGCCTCCATGACTCTGGTTCACTCACACACACTATGCCTATATCATACAGGCTACACACACAAACACTTGCAAAATACACTCTGGGGCCAGATTTACAAAAACTGATGCATCTCTGCATGTCAGTTCAAGTATGTCACATAAAAAACCCTGGCGCCACCATGGATGCATTGCATTTTAAATGCGGCGCACCAAGGCGCAAGGATTGACAGATGAGTCACGCATCTGTTGGCATTCCGGTAACGCATTGCTGGAGTCATGTCGCAAGCACAGAGCAGCTCCAGCAATGCTCTGGAATGCCTAGTCCTAATGTGCTGCATCATTCCTTGCGCCTTCTTCAAGCAGGTGTAAGGTTTTGACGCAATGGCGTCGTAGAATGGACTCGGTGAACTCTTGTGGATTTCACAGCATCACTTTTACAAGGCTTTCTTGCGTCAGAACGCCCGCCCTGCATTCATTATACCTGGCTCAGGTATAATGTGACAAAGAGCTTTATAACGTGACGTAACTCCCTAGATGCGTCACGTTGTAAATGTGCCGCAAAGTGTTGCATTGTAAATCTGACCCTGGATGTTTGTGCTAGGAATTGGCTAAATACATTAAAAGTGCACAAGTTGGCCAGTAGGCCTCTACTCCTGTGACACAGATTAAAAAATCTCTGTTAGACCAAACAGCCCTTAGGGTGTTCTTCCCCAAAACCTTTTGCTTTCTCCCCTCCTGTTTGTTGAAATTAGTTTCTGTTGGCCTTCAGACTTTGTGCACTTTACCACTGGAGACTAGAGCTATAAAGTGTTTGTGCTCACGTCACTAAACATGGTGAAATGGACTTACACCCAATTGGCATATTTAGGTTATAGGTCATTAATAGAGTAATACTACATGTAGCCCGTGCCTGTAAATTAAAGGCCACTAGTGGGTCTGCGGCACTTGTGCCACCAACCTAAGTAGCCCTTCAAAACATGTCTCAGGGCTGTCATTGCAGCCTGTGTGTATTTTCCCTGAAATTGTGATGCCCTGAAATTATACAGGTTGAAAATGTCACGATTGCCGGCGTTATGGAATGCAAGATGGCGATCAACAAACATGCATGCACGAGGAGGTCAGGCAAGCTTAAAGTCTGACTCTCCTCTGAAGCCTGCCTTTCGCATTCAAGTTTGATTTCCCCCTCCGTTCGTGTTCACTTCCGGGTTGCGACGCGTTAGGCACTCCCTCCGTCGGACCTCTACGTTGTTTGTGTCTTTTGGACTCTCGTTTGTTTTGGACCTTGTTGCGCCATGGCTCCCGCTTTTCACTTCTTGGTTTCGCATAGATGCTGCATTGAGGCCCAACTCGGCTCTGGATTTCCCGACTCAGCATTTGGATTAAAGCTAACTAGTCTCATTGGAGGTTGTGTCCCATCGGCTGGTCGGACCTCTCGGCCCTGGGTACCGCTGGTGAGCCGGGCTCTGTGGGTTAGGGTTCCGCTGGCTGGCCGGACTTAATGGTATATGGTTCCATCTGCCAGCCGGACTTTTGAGCTGCTTGCCCCGATCTCTTGCTGGTCTTAGGGGCTTTTTGCTCCCACTGGCTCTCGAGACGTTACACACCGCTAGGCATTATTGAGCTAAGGAATCTCTCTGTGGCTGACTGAATAACAGAGAGATCACCCCTACTTGCCGGGAACACGGTAACAGCGCTATCAGAGCTGCCCTTTTTATTTCACGTTACTGTTAAGATGTTGTAATTGCCTGCCATAGAGTCCTTATAGGTAGGCTTTCCTGTTTTCAGTTTCTATTTTTGGTAAATTCTGGTGGGGTTTTTTCAGTTTTTTCAATACCTTAAAAAACTGTGTTTATCAGTGGTTACACATTTTCGTGCCATTAAAAACAACAGAAACAGTGTTTTTCCAGTGTTTATGGAATTTTAATTTAATTTTAATTATTGCTTACTTTCTGCACTGATAGTGCATGTGTATAGGTAGCGTTTGCACAGGGTATATAAGGTCCAAATACATCTTTACTGCACCAGAATGGACTACAAAGTTAATAGCATTCTTCATTAACTCTGAAGATGGTAAAGATGCTTTCAGTATACCATCTAGCAAGTGACAAGGATCTCTTACAGGGAAGCACTTCAGCTCAGGTATCAATTTTGACAGACCACCATACAATTTTTTCCTATACATAGTTGAATTACTGCAAATACAAACAATTTCACTCACTTTATTGAACTTGGATGGCATTTTTCTCAGCAGCCTTCCAAGTGACACTGTGTTGCATATTTACCAAACACCTGGTGTTATGTTTTCACCACAATTTCAGATGCTGGGTGACAACATTCTTTTCACATATACCTGTCACTACATCTTGCATTGAATGTTTAAAGACTTTGGTGTTTGGCAATTCACTTACAATCAATAGTGACTCACTAGAAAAGGGGGCTGATGTATCAAAGGATTTCACACATTCTCTGTCCCAGGAAGAAAAAAAAAGACTCTTTCACTCTTTTCCTTTCCATGAATGGCACTTACTTTGTGGTTGCAAAGGTGTTTTTTCAGTGTTTATATGTTTACACCAGTGATGGTCATTTTCCTTTCGGTGGGGTTTTATCAGTTATTATAGGTTTAAACCTAAAACCAGATAGCCTACTTATAGGCTAATATGGTTTCTCCTTGCATGCTGATTTATGCTCTAAGGCAAATTTATGATGTTGTCAGAGGCACCCAAGTGAGACTTCCACAGGAATTTAATTCTCTGTATTGTATAGCAAGTACAGACTGACACTTGCTCTACATTACTTATTTTACACCTTTATTCCCACACAGAAGAAGGTACAATTAAGCCTTGTGTTTGCAAAGAAGAATCCTGTGGTGACCGAGTTACCTCGAGGGAATCCTTACCTTCCTTTCCTTGTTTTGTTTCCATTCTTCCATTGTTGTTTGGTGGTTGCCAAATCCAATAGGTAATTGGGTGAAGTTGTGGACCTTTCTTCAGTTCCTTGGCGCTTCCGCAGAAAATAGGGTGAGAACCTGACAGAAAAACCCTCGATCTTCCAGCGCATTTGTGGGTGTTACTGTGGTTTCCTTAAACCGCTAAATGTTTTTGTAAATTATCTGCTGACTGTTTTTGTGACCAACAACTAATTAGTTTTTTACGCCTCATCCAGCTGGTATTTCACCTTTGTCACATGTCACTTGCGCCATTCACTTTCCTCATGAGCACGTATGTGCACATTTACAGTTGGGTTACTTCTGCATATAATGTAATGTAGTGCTGATATAACTACTTTCATTTAAAATAGACCTAATTTTCTTCTCTAACCATTGGGGTCTCCCTTATTTACCGCTCTCTAACATTGAATTGTTTTTTAATGTACTTGTCTTGCTTAAGGATTCCCGGTTTGGAAACTTGGTACTTTGGTATTCAAATCTACAGAGGTCTCAGCTGGGTTAACCAGCTTTTTTCATATTTTTGTTCTTTTCATAAATACTTTTCACATTGTATCTAATTTAATCCTGACTGTATTTGTGCCAAGCTACCAGAGGTTTAAGTACAGGATAATTTAGTGACGTTTGAGGCACACCCTAACAGGGATTGTGATTTTTTATTTAGAAGGGCCTTCACCCGGGTTACTTACAACCACCTGCAATGCCTTCCCAAGAATGAAGAGTCATCAGACTGTAGAGAATACAAACTTACATTTTTATTAGCACTACTCTTCAGAGAAGTCCATCATGACCTGCACCCTAAGATGTCTGCCAAGGGATTGACCCCCCAACAGTCTACGGTGAGTATTAATTCCTCCTGTGAAGCCTCCAACCATGCCGACAATGGAAAACTAGCGGCCTGGGTCAAACATGAAAAAAGAGACACAGTAGGATGAGCTAACACTTGCCAAGTGGGTACATGTTGTCAGGGATTCAAGGCTACGGTGCTAGGTCTCAGCATCTCCTAACGTTGGAGCTGAAACTACACATTCGGAGAGGTATGCGAGGGCAGAATGCCAAGAAACAGCCTTGAGCAAAAGAGAAAATAATAACAAAATACAGTGTTCTGCTGAGGGGGAGCAATACTACTAATGGGACCTAACTCAGGCACAGTCTAAGCAGCCTAATAGGGAATACAAAATGCAAAATAAAGTCACACTTGCTAACTGAAACCTGCACATTACGGGGATAATTCAGTAGGTTGCATAACGTGAATACAAATAGTATCTATTTAGCCACACACTGCTAACCTAATATAGCATGAAACAAGTGCATTGCAGGAATGGGAATTTCAAACCTAACCACCCCTTCAATGAAAAAAAAATATTTCAAAAGATTTGCCATGCTGCCACCACCGCTCTATGTACAAGTGGCAGCTCGCCAAAGGAGTGCTGTGGGGTGGTGAGGCGGGGGAGGGGCAGGGTGGGGGGCGTAGAGGACTTGGACATACGATGGACAGGAGTGAGGTAAGTAATTAAATAAATAAAATAATTTACCTTGTACTCACAGCATCGAAGAGTTGGTTCCACTACCTCCACCCATCCCCTCCCCTGCCCTGCGGCCCCCCAGCACTCCCTCGGTGAGCCGCCAGTGCTATGTACTAAACCACTGTTTATACAATGAGAGCAAGCTTTAGGCACCCTTTCAAGTGACAGGACATGTTCAGGCATTTACTGAGCTCAATGGACAGCACTTGACCTCTGCACACACACACACACACACACACCCTCACACGCACACACACACACACACACAACCACAAACACACACACAAGATTTATATGTAGCCAGGGCCAAAATACAAAATCAGGATACCAGGCACACACAGTTAGGTGCTCAGGATAGAGCAACAGGTTTTGTACACCATGTAGGTGCATATGTTTATATTATAATTGACAGATTATACAGAGCACTAACCCTAAAACTCTCCCAGAGATACATTCAGGATCATCCTAGTAAGATTCCACAACCTTCAACAGACCATGGGTCTTCTAAGTGCTTTTATGTGATGATGAACCTCAAGGTACATCAAAAACTGCTTCAACACTGATAGTTTGGGTATGGTGGTTTGGTGATAGAACTAATTTAACCTAATCTTCAGATGATTCCACAGATTAGACCTTTCAAACTATGTTGACTGTAAGCATATTTTCATGACTGGCATAATGACACTTTTCACAGGTTTCCTTCATCACAAGAATGACTGACTATGTTGGATTGTTTGATGTTTGCCTCATGAAAAATGATGAGACTAGTACAATGCTGTCTAATAAAGAGTAGCTCTGGGTGTCCTTGCTGAGGCCAGAAAGGAAATGATTTAAACCAATAAAAACTAGAGGAGATTTATTTTCTTTTACCAAGATCCCTGAAAAAGGGAGATTTGCAAGAAATGGTTGCCATCATTGCCACCACTTGAGAAAGACAGGGTGTAAAGAATGTTATGGAGACGGACATTATGGATAGATCAAATAAAAATAGGAGAACAAGGATGTGGCAACCAGTGAATAATTGGGCAACCAGTGGTTAATTGACCACACCAGCCTAACAAACCATTGTTAAAAAGATTTTTCAGGAAGTGGTAAACAACAGGAAGCTTGTCCAATAATTACACCTACCTCAGACTTCTTCACTTGACCTTGGTCCAGTAAATCCAATCCATCATCTCTCACTACAAATGAGATTCAGAACATCTAGCTCCCATGGTTAGGGTAACGAAGGGTCATCACCTATGGGAGCATGATGTTTGTGGTGAATGCAGTCTAAAAAAATAGAACTGAGGAGAGAATTGCAGCAACATGTTTGTCATTCACAGTCAGTCTATTCAGTAGGGAGGAATCCAGATAAAACCTGCAGAACAAAGGAGCCTTAAGAGACGTCTGATACTGAATAGTTGTTCATGCATACAATGCATCTTTTAGCAGCTGTTGAGGAATTGATAAATACTCATTCATTTACCAGCATCTAGCCTCCATAGCAGGCCTACAATGGTATTGGAGAAAATTCGCTCTTTTAACCCCTTGCGTGCGTCGGATGGCCCCCGGCCGTCCGATGTCACAGTGGGCATTTGCGGAGGACGGCCGGGGGCGTCCGAACTCAACCCACTCTTTATTTCCCCAGCACCACGGCGGAATTTGTGCCACGGTCAAGGGGTTAAACCCTAAATAATTGGGCCATATTAAAAAAACACAAGTTTGATGGTGTTCGCCAACATCAATGCTCATTCCTCCTATGAACATATTTGTTTTTCATTATCTGGGTCCATAGTTCAGCTTCACAGTATAGTTGAATACTCAAGAAAAAATGGGTCTTTGGTTTGTTTCTAGTGTTGTCCTTTGGGTTTATTGAAATTTTGGTCTCTCACACAAAAAAAATTGCTAAATGACTTACACAAATCTTGCAATAAATGCTTTAGCTAACATTATATAATTCTTCTCTGAATGATATCCTGGAAACCCCTCAGCATTTCGCTCAGACTCCTGTTTTGTGAGGGGGAATAAGTGTTTACATTAGTCAATTGTTTTACTGATGCCAAAAATATCTCAGGTAGGATCAAGGTGATCACAATGTATTTGTGGCCAACTTACTTCAACTATTACTCATTATGCCAATTCATAGCTGACTAAAGCCTTTGTCAAGCTAAGCTTAAAATTAAGTATTTTTAGAGAAAAAAAGTAAAAGTCTCACTTTCTATGTTAAGTGTGAATATGCCATTGGGTAGATTTACAGACCCACATGGGTGAACAAGTTGGCTTATGCCAATAGACTGATGAAAGCTGATGACACCTTGGCTTTATAATATGTTTAGACTTGCGGTCCACTGAGACATTGCTATGGTTTGTTTCTTCCTATTTATCTGTATTCCAAACATGTTACATCTTCCCTTTTCAGGAAAAATACTCATCTACAGGTTTACGGCATTGGCACAAGGGGGAAATGTTTTGGGTTCACAATAGCCTTAGACTATACTTTATTTGAATCCAGCAATTTAATAGATTAATCGTAGTATTCATAACCAAGGATGAAGGCAAAAAAGTACAGTATAAAGTAGAGTTAACTTTTATTCAGGAGACATTTATTGAACTTATGTGTTTGTTGAGTGCTGAGCATCAGCACCCCATAGTACCTCCCTAGGATGCCTGTCACTATTCACTTACGCTACCACTTTCAGTCAAGTCTTGAAGGGGTTGTACTTGTTCCAGTTTGCAAATCCGGACCAAAGGTCACAAAAAACAAATTACTTCAACTCCCATGGTTGAGGCTCATTAGCCCAAAATGGCCTTTTGATCCCCATTAATGTGAAATTAGAACAATTATATCTGATCACTTTTCGCAAACTTTTACCCCAATAGCTGCAGAATATTATGGTAAAGCCAACAAAAGCAGCAGTGCTTCACACTTCCACGCCATTCTCCACTGGTGGCTGGTCCACAAAAATTTCCTTGGCTGCTTTGGGTTCCCAGTCCAGCCCAGCAGGATTATAGTGGGCAGAATAACAAGGGCCAAAATATTGAAAGGTAAATAAATGCATACAGAGAAGTATAGGTTTACCATTCCTAACTCCACAGCTACGCATCTTGGAGATATATGTATCAACAAGGTAAATATGTGGAGTTACACATAGAAAATCTAGACTTCCTTACCTGTAGATATATTTTTTCAATAATTTGTCTTCTATATTTTGTGTCCTATTGATATTCTGGGATCAATATTTAGGGCGCACGCTTTAAATTGTATGACTGAGTTCTACAGAAAACAGACTGGTCTACTTACTGGTCCCACCCTGAGTGAACGTTTGCTGCTGTGGAGCACATCAGAGTTGCAGAAATTACACCTGTCCATATTACATACACTGATGCAGGAAAGGAATGGTGGCCTGTTACTAGGCACTGGAGAGCAGCTGTAACACACTCAGGAGTATAAGTTCAAAGTAGTCACACTAACATGCCATGAGATACCAGTAGTAAAGTGAAGAGGTCTTGCTGTAGAGATGGTGGGGCATTTAATGAATTATCTCCATCTTGCTTGTATTTAGAAACACATCCTCTTCATGGTACTTATGAACCTTGCTGACCGCATATCTGCCTGCCAAGAATTGAAGAGGAATCCTCTGACTTTTCCTGTGCATGCTTTTATAATAAGAATTGTCAATTTTATGGAAATGACAGTTAGATGGAAAAGACATTTTGTCCACCTCTATTAGTGTATTTACAAGAAATAGGGCCAGATGCATCAATATTCGGAATAGCAATTACCTTATTGTGATTCTCTGCAAATTGCAATTATGTAATCACTAATCCTAAAGTATGAAACTCCGAGCTTTAGAGATTCCCAGTAGCTCATAATTGACCTACCTCATTAATATTCATAAGATAGATTGCAATTTGTGACCCATTTGGGAATTGCTAAAAACACATTTTACCACCTAAAGTAGGTGATAAAATACAAATGTGTTGCCACCTCATTTTTGTTGTAAACATGCTTACATGCCGCTGTGATGCTGCATTAGGAACGGATGCCATAAACATGCCCCTCTCTAATACCGAATCAGTATGTATTCGCAGTTCCAAATTGTGATTTGGCAACATGTTCCCGCATCAGAAATTGGAACTTATACATACCAAAATGTATTTTGGTGGTTCTGTCAATCGGGCAGGTTGAAACCAATAAAATGCATGATACATATCGCTCATAGTTTCAAAGTGTATAATATATACTGAGTAGCAGTAAATCTGATGATTCTGCATCAGTCACTGACTTCTAAATGCCCGTCTGAGGAGGACATGAGATTTTCCTCAAAGCAGAAGTGTGTGCATGGCAAAAATCTGCACTGAGGAAAAAGGCAGGCCCAATGCAAAAAACACATTAGTTTCTTTAACATTTTCCTCTATGGACAAACTCATTCCACTGCATGCTCACAACCATTTCCAGTGAGAAAAAGAGCTGGAGAAGAATTTTTGAATGTCCAAAAAGTCACATATTTGTGGGTGTTCACAAAAAAACTGTAAAGGCAAATCAGGCACTAATCCATCCTTTCAAGGGCTTTACTATTGTGAAATCTCTCTCCTATGGTGTACACGTGTAATTCTGTAACACACAGTCGTAGTATATGGTTACATAGTGGTAACAACATTACATCTTCTATGTATCTTTTTGCTGATATTTGACACATGTAAATGTACATTATTAATATATTAGAATGTAAAATTATTTTGTGAATCAGGTCCATTACCATAACACTCTGCATCATTACAGATTAAACACAAAAATCATACATACAAAAAGATAGTGACTTTTATTTATTCTCCGATAAAGAAATCTTCTGTAATGAACTGTTGTCAATTTTTATTGCCGAGATCCATATTATACCAAATGCATTAAATGTTAAATACCAAACAGCAGTCATTGGTAAGTAGTTCAGAAGTTGAGAGCTGAAGGGGTTTTTACACTGCTTACATCCTCTCACAAAGTTAATATATGGAGAAAATAGAGCTATAAATAGAATCCATTTACAAGAATATTATCTAGGTTGATGGGCTCTCATCCTTGCAGCTAGGATTGAAGACATATAGTCATAGAAACTGCAAACAGAGAGACACACACACAACAATAATAGAAGTGTTTTAGTGGGGCTTTTGTTTATGAGCTATTAATAACAGCTATAACCCACTGAATTTTAAGATTGTATTTTCTCTTTGAAAATATTTGAGTGGAGGTATTTAAACATATTTAAATTACTGTGAAATTTACATATTTTATTTTATAGATAAATATGAGAAAGTTTTCTTATGTACTTTTATAGTTATATACCAGGTTGAAGCTGTTGAAACCAATGCCACTAAACCACTTCCACAGAACAATTGTCAATATGCAGAGCTGATGTTTTAGCTTATGTTTAGAGCTGGATTGGAAATCAAAAGCAAACCTAGCAAAAAACTTTAAACTAAGCCCAGTGATAAAACTCCACTCTGTTGAGAATTCAGAGTTACCGTTAAACTCTGAACTCCGCAATGGAGCAGAGTTTTTTTTGGTACGTGTGCTCGAAATGCAATTTTACACGTGCAGGAGCAACTGGCTGGGCTCTCGTGATCACCGACGAGATTCTCAATGCTGCCGTGAGATTTGCTAGCCAGCCGCATGCTCCAATGAGATGCTGCATCCGCTAACATGTCATTCGGGCATCCCAGCGACTTCCGGCAGAACTTTTCTGCTGTACATGATCCTGAACATACAGGAACTGCTGCGGCTGCAATCTGGAAAAAAATCTCTCCTTGAGCAGCATTAAAATCTTCTTCATCTGATGATTTGGAGTTAAAAAAACTCCTTGAATTGACATTTGGAGGTTTTGTTTGTGCAAGGGTTTTTTTTTGTTTTTTGAATTTTTTTTCACCTGGAAGGAAGTGCCCCAGAGTCTCCAACTTCCTGTTCTTGTACAGCAGGTTTCTCCCTGTGCTTTGTCCATCTTTGGTCACTTTTCAGTTCTTTGAGTCTGCTGCATATACCATTGGATTTAAGAATTTTGATTTTAGATTTAACAAGTAAATTGAAAAACTGGTGTTGTTGTTTGATTGGGGCCATGCACCTGGATTTATACGTACTTTTGAATCGATTTTTAAAATGTATTGTGGTGGGAGACCTGTTTGTTTCAGTAGGGGCCTATTGATTTCTATGCATTTAATTTTTCTTCTTTTGTAAAGAAAAATGTTTAACAGTTTACTACATTTTCTACATGTTTTTAATACATTTGAAATTGTTATTAATATGTTGACTAGTAATGTGCCAATTGGACTTCCATCCAGCATGCCCAGTGCAATTCATGGGTGTATGAAACAACGGTTTCTGTGGATTTTACAGCATTTAGGCCATGGATGGATTTGGATTGAAATACTAAATGTGCATTAATGCAAACAGTGTATAGGAGTGAAGACTAGGTGGAGTAATGCCTTGGAAGAATGTGTCTTGTTGAAAACATTTTTAGCCCAATAACATTTGTTTTGGGCATTGCTGAATTAATTATGTTTTTTCTGTTTTACCAGGCCTATTTTGTTTGGCCAGTGTGTGTGTTTGTGTATTTGCCATAGACCAACATTTGCCTTTGTTCCAGATGCCATTTGGCCACTGGCCAGGGGCCATTTTGTATATTCAGTGCACTGTCCTGGCCTGGGCCTGCATGTGCTGTTTGATTGTTTTACAGCCTTCCAGCTTTATGTTGTGACCATGTGGCTGGTGGACATTTTGTGTTGGCAGCCAGTGTGCTTTTGCCATAGGCCTGCATGTGTTCTTTGCTCTACGCCTCCAGCTTCTTGTTGTGAATGACCATGTGGCTGGCGGCCATTTTGTGTGGGCAGCCAGTGTGCTTTTGACGTAGGCCTGTATGTGTTCTTTGTTCTGGGCCTCAAGCTTCTTGTTATGACCATGTGGCTGGTGGCTATTTTGTGTAGGCAGCTAGTGTGTTTTTGCCATTGGCCTGCAAGCCTTCTTTGTTCTAGGCATCCAGCTTCTTTTTGTGAGTGACCATGTGGCTGGTGGCCATTTTGTGTAGGCAACCTGCGTGCTTTTGCCATATGCATGCATGCGTTCATTGTTCTAGGCCTCCAGCTTCTTGTTGTGACCATGTGGCTGGTGGCCAGTTTGTGTTGCCAGCCAGTGTGCTTTCCCTATAGGCCTGCGTGTCTTCACCTTGTTCCCAATGAATGCCTTCCTGTTCAGTGTTAATATTAATGACAATGTGGCACTAGTTGGCAACTATTTTGTGCTTCTAAACAAATTTAGACCTTTTGCCATTGGCTGTCTGGATGGTTGCGCAATGAGATAGCAGTTTAATAATAACCTACTAATCTATCTTTGAGGATAACTTCACTTATGTTTAATTATTTAAATGTTCCATTTTTCTAAAGTAATTGGTAAATTATTGTTATTTTTTTTTTTGTATAGTTTAAAAATCAAATGTCTTTGTTTAAAGCATTTCCCACTAGATCTTGCAAAGGAACCCCATGTCTGCTATAGATGCACAACAACATTCATTGTCTAGGGATTATTCCTTCCATTGTCATTTGTCAGGTGCATCTCCGTCACAGTAAGTGCCACATCACTCATCGTGAGTGACATGACATCACATGTCACACATAAAGCAAACAGTTTCATCTGTATGTTGTTGTTCTTGCTCTCTCTTATTCTTCCTGAGTGGTCAGTCATCATGAAAGTAATTATATGTTGGTGTGGCTTTCCGTTTTATGAATGAGTAGAAATATTTACATAGTATTGTTAATTTTAAGCAGTGACCACACACTTAATGATATTTTTTAGTTTGTGCTTCTAATTGAACAGTAACAACGCCACGTTTTACTGATATATTGCTAGCTTTTTTCATTTAGGTGCAGAACAAGAAGACAACAATAAGAGACAACAACACATCACTCACAATACAGCCAGAAAGAAGACCTGTGTATTGCGTGATGCGTGAGTGACCCACACATCTGACATCTCTAAACTTGTGAAGCTAAGTGCCACTGCTAGCCCCCAACTTCAAGATGGCCCCAAAGAAAAGTGCCACTGCTAAGCCTAAAACTGCTGCCAAGAAAGTAGCCAGTGAGAAGAAGAAGGAGCTACAACAATCACCACTGGCTTGTTGCTCCAGGTGTTATTTGGAAAACAAAAAACTGTGTGCCTGCAGCACCAGACTCTGGGGCGCAAGCTGGGAGCAGCATCCCCAAATCAGTGGACCCAACCCAATCTAGGCCCAAGACCATGTCTGTCACAGAGGCAGCTGGTCTAATCACATCAATGCAGACGAGCAGTGATGTTGACACCAATCTATATCGCAAAATAATACACAACCATTGCAGGAAACTCAGAGAAGTGGAAAACAAGAACAACAACTAAAACAGCGAATAGTAGTTCCTCCCAAGGTAGGAGCATTTCAAGACATTGAACTTCATGCTGAGGAAGTAGACCAATCTACTCCAGAAGATCTATTCTATACCCGATCTCCAGCTATAAAAAGGAGGGTTACTGATGCATCATCTTCTTCTTTGATCCCCCTTCTGATGATCTAGATGTCACTTGGATCCCGCCTCAGTCTGAGAGTGAGACATGTCACGAGATGACTCAGACAAGGCTAGGGAAAAGGAAGGTTCCAGAAAGCATTGGCGTTATGGAAGCATATGTAGAAGAGGAGGATGATGATGATCCGGTCATGATCGATGTTAGCCCAGCCCCAATGGAGACTGATGTTACCCCATCCCAACTTCCCGGGGGTGTGGCAGTGGTACCACAGATTCAACCACTGCCAGCTGCCATATTTACAAAGTCCCGGCAGCGACCTCCATCCACAACCACCTCAGTAGAAGTAGGTACTGCAGAATCAGAGAGTCAAACTGCAAAACACCCACCTACCGCCAGTTTATTTGACATTGGGAGTAGCATGAGAATCAGAAAGTTGAGCTCCCCAGTTTGGGATTTTTTTCTGTTAGCCAGAAGGAGGTGCACATTCCCATATGCCTCCTTTGCTGAGCAAGTGTTAGTCGGGGTTAAGCATAGTACAAACTATGGTACCGGAAACCAAACAGCCCATTTGTGAAAGCCTAGTACGATCTGTTGGGAGGCACACCTTGGAGACCAAAAAATTGCTTGGAGACCAAAAAATTGCAATTGTTGTTCAATAAGGGGGGGAAGCTGGCTAAGCAGGGAATCCGATTCCGATCCAATCATGGTGGGAGGAGCAGAAGAGTAAGACATCTTCATTACGCAAAGCAGCCCTCTCCCAAGAGGTACAGTAGAATCGCCCACATCAGCAACATAGCAATGGCACAAGACTCAGGTTGAGACAACAAAACAACATAGGATGGTGACTGCCCCACTGAAAAGTACATTGAGCCTACCACCTCCTGGTCTCAAGAAGTCATCTGCATCAGTGGCATCAGGAAAGAAAATAATGCAGGCTACTATTCCTACCATGTTTAGGCCAGAGGGGCAGTATGACCGCAACTCCCCAACGGCACATTTGTAAAACACAAAGCTGGCTAAACTTTTTGCGCTGGACCTAGTTCCTTTTTCTTTTTTTGAAGAGGTTGGTTTTCTTGATTTTTTGGCAGCAATGGAAGGTTCCGAGCTGATCCTATTTTGCCAGAATTGCTGTTCCAGCGCTCCATCATGATGTGCTTGAATTGCTTGGACAAGCTTTACAACAGAGTGCTGTCCACACTATCCACCTTACAACAGATATGCAAACCAGTTGACAAGCAAATGGTTACATGTCCATCACGGCACACTGGATCTCTTTTGTTGGGGTTAGAGAAAAAATATCTGCAGGTATTGACATTGCTGAGATTTTTAATGCTGCTCGGAAGCATGCAACAGTAGCGATGTTCGCAATGAAGAAATCCCATAAAGCTGCAAATATTGTAAAGGACTTTAACAATAAAGTCTTTGAATGGCTGTGATCAAGAGAGCTTAAGATTAGATTTGTTGCCACAAAAATGGCAGTAATATAGTTAAGGCCATGGCCGCTGTTGATTATTTCAGGGTCCTGTGTTTGGCCCACTGCATCAACATCATTGTACAGGACTTTTGTCTAAAAGAAGACCAAGTAAGCAACTTCCTGTCCACCTGCAGAAGAATCTGCACTCATTTCAGCCATTCATTTGAAGTCCAGAAACAGTTGAGAGTCATTCAGCGTGATAATAGAATGCTTGTTAAATCACTCATACAGGAGGTGCCAACATGCTAGAACACCACTTATTACATGCTTGAACGCCTGTTTGAGCAGTACAGACCTATCAATGAATATGTCATGCAAAAGGGAGATGCAACTGTAAAAGGCATGTTCATTGTAATGGACCAATGAGGCCTAGTCAAATTCCTGACAGAGATGCTGCTTCCTTTTGAGGTGTTCACACAGGAAGCCAGCAGAGAGGACAGTACCATGGCCCAAGCAATCCCATTGTTGCACAAGCTACAGGAACAGCTAAGGCAGGTGTCTGCAAAAGATGCTTAAGATTTAGTGGAGAGCTTAATCCTTCACTTGTCTGCTAATACAACGGTGCAAAGAGAAATTGTCTCCCCCCAAACATTACATCTGTGCCACAATTCTTGATCCACTATACAAACCATTACTTTCCACTTTCATTCCTTTTTCAGACAGGCATGTTAGAAAATACAAAACATGAATTCCTGAGCAAGGCAGTGAGCTACAAAAAACACAGCAGAAATTAGAGGCTCACTGACCCAGGGCACAAGTCCTGTGGGGCAGCCTTCAAGTTCAGAGCCTGAGGGTAGTGCTGTTGGCTCATTGCAGCCAAAACCAACAACAAGAACACCATCAACAACACCAAGAACTGGAGCATCAGCCCCTAATTCTGCAAGTGAATGGTTTCTACTGGCAGGGCTTATGTTCAGCACAGAGACGAAACCAAAAGAGGTCGAGCAAAGTGGAGCACCAGCAAGGAACATTGAGCGAATATTCCAAGCCTATTTGGATGATGCAACAGAGGTCTACCTTGATTAAAACCTATTGGTATATTGGTATATGAAGAGGTGCCAATAGTTAGTGCTCAGCAGTCTGGCAATAACTTATCTAGCCTGCCCTGTAGGCATGTCTCTGCTGAGCGAGTTTTCAGTGCTGCTGGTACAGTTGTCACACTGATAAGGACGAGTCTCTTACTCCAAAACGTAGAGAGATTAACCATGATCAAAATGAATCAGTACTTTATAAAACAAGATTACACCATACGTGAAGTACCACAGAAGGAAGATGATGGATACTCAGTTCATGAAAGTAATGTGTTAGATGACTTACATGTAGGTGAACCCCCAGAGTACGAGGACGAGCTCTACTACCCTGACTACTGGGCTTTCTTTTTTTGACATCCCTCAACAAATATATGTATATATATATATATATCCAGTAAATCCACGTTTGATCTCCACAGGGTGAGGCGTCTCCCCCACTCCTCAGAAAGACGCAGACACGGTCCAAGTATGTGCAATTAGTTTATTTCGTGCAAGCACATCGCATGACGTTTCGGCTCCGAGGAGCCTTGTTCACATGACAGTGTCAAACATCATGAGCCGTTCTTTTAAAGAGACAGCCACTGTTGAAAAAAAGTTGTTGGTCACATGCTTGGTATATATATATATATATATATATATATATATATATATATATATATATATATATATATATATATATATATATATATATATATATATATATTCACTGAAAAAAACATAGGTTATAGACCATATATAGTTAGGGATTAGCATTTACAAAACCTTAAAAATTCACTGAAAAAACCATAGGTTATAGACCATATATAGTTAGGGATTAGCATTTACAAAACCTTATTTTACTCGCACAAAACCATTGAAATTCGCATATATAGTTAGTTGCACTAACTATATATCGCGCACCCGCAATCCACTGCTGATGATGTCACATATTACATCATTCATGACATGGTCAGTGACATCACTGATGACATCACTGATGACATCTCAAATGACATCACTGATCACATCACTGATGACATCTCATTTGACATTACTGATCACATCACTGATGATATCATTCATGTGATAATACGATGAACCTCTTCAGACTCTAATATAACCTTAGATACAATCAGTGTAAACAGACACTCACAGACTGTCACTCATCCATGGAGTTACTCAAACACCTAGTCAGTCATGCAAAGAATCAATCACACCTCCATTTCCTCAACTATACAGTTATACACACCTTACTTATTCAAACATATACTAACACATATTTACTCTCTTATACAATCCCTGATACAAGTTCACAATGATCCATACAGCCACTCACACATTCACTGGCTCTTATGCACAGTTATTTATATATGTCAACTCTCACATGTACTGTGTTTTACATATGTACTTACTTTGACATGTAGCACTGAGATATCAATTCACTCACCAATACACTCATGCACACAGTCAACCGCCCATACAGCTAATTCCACATGCACTTTTGAACCCATACATCTAGTGAATCAACTGTTCACACATCTATGCACAGAGTCACACACCTCCCAGCCACCCATACACACACACTCAGTCTCCCATACAAATACTTGGGCAACCAATCAATAACCCATATAGTTACTCATATAGATACTGATCAACACATGCAGCAGTTTACCGAACAACAGACATAATGATGTACAAATTAAGACAGTTTAGTCACTAACCCATGCACTCAGTGAGACACATCTAATCACTCACTCATACAATCAGTCATGCACCTACTAAATCCTTCATCCAGACACTTATACATCCACTAATTCTTCAATATGTAAGACATATTTTAACTCTACAGAAACATACAGTCACTGGATGTTGTCATCAGTGATGTTATCAGTGATGTCACTGACCATGTCATGAATGATGTAATATGTGACATCATCAGCAGTGGATTGCGGGTTCGCGATATATAGTTAGTGCAACTAACTATATATGCGAATTTCAATGGTTTTGTGCGAGTAAAATAAGGTTTTGTAAATGCTAATTCCTAACTATATATGGTCTATAACCTATGGTGTTTTCAGTGAATTTCAATGGTTTTTTAATAACAAATATCAAAAGCTGTAAAATGTATTCTTATTCTAATTCAAAAATATATTTTATATTTTTGTAATATAATTTTTTTATTTATTTATATATTTTTTTAATTATTTTTTTTTGTTTCGCTGCCGGTCCGCGAACCGGGCAGCTTCCCGTTAGCTTCATTTTGTTCCGCGACCCGGTCCGCGAACCGGTAAACATTCCGTTAGCGCAACTACCGCGTTAGAAAGCAACATCGTGACGCGTCGCGTAAGCGCGACGTATCGCGTTACCGCGTAATGCGTCTTATGACGCACCGCGTTAGCGCTCCCGGAAGCGCTCCGGAACACGAACTGAGGCGCGCAGCGCCCCGGAAGCGCTCCATGTGCGTAGCGGGACGCGTAACGTAAGCATAACAGGTCATGTAACTTGTTTATAAAACTTTTCATTGGTTCATTTTACTTTTGGTTTCCTAATGATGTAAGGCTTGGTCATATGACCTAAAAATAACACTTTTCATTGGTTTAGAACATTTTTTTTCCCAAATGATGAAAGCCCCACCTTTTTTCCTCACTCTGACTTTCATTTTTATGAGAGAAAGACCTACTTTGAATACCTTAGAAATGGCTTCATTAATAGTTGCAGCTGGTGCACCCCCACCACCACCACCACCTCCTAGCAAGAGAGGACCACCTCCTCAGGTTATCCTACAACAAGAGGAAGAAGAAGAGGAAGAAGAGGAAGAGGAGCAAGGGACAGGGAGGTTTTGCCTGAACAGCCAAGGAGGTCCCATGTCAAAGAAAATTATATATGGCAATTATTTTCATTTCCCGAAGGACAAAAAAAGGTAAATGCCCGGTATGTTACCTGTCTGATCTGTAAATATGAACTGTCCAGAAGAACAGAAAAGAAATACAGTTATGGCAATTATACCATGCATCGGCACATGGAAAGGTGGCACCCTATAAATTACAGTGCTGCACAAATACGTGATCTGCTGGATAACCCCCGACCTGTGGCCAGTACATCCAATGAAGAGGCAGTGACGGGACCAGAGGCGAGGGAGATGGTCCCAAATATCCAAATGAAATTTGGCAATGTGAAGCACGTATGCATTTTTTGTGGCCAACTGATTTGCTTCAGGGAAAGCAGCATACATTTAATCAATAAAGCAATTGACAATCACAAATGTTCAAAACGCCCCAGAAAATAAATAATCTTTTTTTTGTTGCTCCTGTTGAGCCCTTCATAATCAATCATTTTCGTTTCTCCCCCATCAAAAAAACAAAAAAAATATAAAACCATTCAAAAAATACAAAAAGAAAAAAATGTTCAGAAAAATAATTAAAAAAATATATAAAACAACAAAAATAATAAAAAAAAGTTCTTTTCAGAACTACCTCCCCTTTATAAGAAATTGCTAGAATGTTTAGCACTCTGACAACCTCTATTTCTTTTGGTTCACTTCCCGGTTCGCGCGCCGGTAGGAAGAGTAAGTAAACTGAGAGTAATGCTAAAAGAAAGACAGTTAGAGGGAGTAACACAGAAATACTGTTGAAAGAGGGACTAAGAACAGGAGTGGAAATAGTAGAGTAAAAAAGTAATAAAAAAAGGAATGAGGGAAGTAGCAAAGGCAGGAAACTGAGGGTTAAAGAAATGAAGCAGTGGAACTAATAAAAGTTAAATGTAAAAGAGATGTAACAGAATGAATACTAAACACTTACCTTATTATCGTTAACTTAGTCACATGTTATTTTTATACTTTCAATCTGTGAATGAGAGAACAAAAATATTAAAATTGATAGAAGGTAGTAAAAGATGAGTGAGCATGAGGCAAGATGAGTACATATTAAAAATCACAATTCAAAGTACCGAATTAATTATACATATTAAATGGTTTATTTTTGCTGTTCTCAGAATATATCAAATTTCACTGAAAACAGTGAGTTGAAGGTATTCATCATATAACAGCGGGGAAAAAAAACACAATCAAAATGATTGTGTTTAAAAAACCCATATAATATAATCAATCAGAAATCAGAACTCCTCAAAAGTAACTTACTTTCCATGACGTCAAAGGATGTCCTATGAACAGCTTATACTCTGTTGTGCTGTTATTATTTTTTGCCCGCCACTTTCTGAAAGATAAGCTCTATCGTTTTAAGAAAAATGAGACATACAAAGCAATTTAAAACACCACACTAAATTACAGCAACACCTAGATTCATTATAATCCAGTTACCTACCCTAAATTCTCACTTCTGAAAACATGTCAAAAGGCAACATTGCTTCATAGTCAAATTCTAATCATTGCCGAAAGACCAGCCTTTTTTAAATTTCGAATAAGCTGTGTAATATCTTGAAGTTGTTAAAGGATCATCATGTCATATAATAGCTGCAGTTACAAATGTTCTTCCTGAAATCGACGACTGTGCAGCCAAAACATTTTTAATTAGACTTGACAACTTATTTACATCCGGTTTATATAGTTGGAATTGTAAAATGACATTTCACCGATAAGTTTCTATAAATAATGTAGGCAGCATTACAGACTTACATCACCTCTACTCCTTCTTTTGATCTGCTGCTTGAATTAGCTTATTAAAAAAAACTATTTTCGCTCTGTGCTACACTTATCCACAAGACTATATAGTGTAGGAGCTATTAGAACCTCTTGAAATTCCTCAGAACAAATCCTGAGATTCCTTTCCTAAAGTTTTGGTTGTAAGAACACCAGGTAAGAATTTTGAAGGTGAAAAGGCAATCTTTTTTTGAAAGTTAAAACAGAATCATTGCAGAATGACCAGCCATTTCCAGACTTCAAATAAGTTGTGTAATGTCCTGATGTTGTTGAAGGACCCTCATGATATATAATTGCTGCAGTTAGAAAAGTCCTTCCTGCTATTGACAACTGAGAAGCCACAAATTTTTTTATTAAAGTTGTCAATTTTGTTCCATCAGGCCTACATCGTTGGAACATTAAAATGACATACTGGCCATATCTTCGTATAAATAATGTGGACAGCATTGCAGACTTACATTGGCTACACTCCATGTTTTGATCAGCTGCTTTTACTAGCAAAGTTAAATATATAAATCTTTCTGAGTCTACACTAGTAATACTTGATAACGAACAATTCTCGCAGTCATGATGCCATTGATAAGAAAGGCCAAACAGATGATCTACATCTACACCTTCATCTTGCAATACATTAAGCATATACATTAAAAACTCCTGACAATCTTGCTGAATATTTTGAGAGAATTGTGTTTGACCTGAACATTCGTCTAACAGATTTCGAATTTCAGACACACTTTCTACTCGTGTTCTATCAGCACTACATTTCTCTAACACAGAATTCAACAAACAGCAAAAACTTTGATCCGAATTGATCACAATCTGTTCTTTTAAAGTTTCTAGAGAAAAGACAACATTAACCCCTACTTTAGCGTAGCAGTTCACACCAGAACTATTTTCAAATTGAAAACCAACAACATCTTCAACAGAATTCATTTTCTTTCTGCTTACAATTTTGGGTTCATCGACTTTTGGTCTTTTTGCTACAACCTCCCTACTATTAGTGACATTTCTTCGTTTCCGGCCTACCACACGTTTCTCAAACAAAGGATATTGAGGCAAATGTGGCGCATACTCTCTTCTTAACCTATTGTATTCCATAACACAATCTAGATCCGCACAAATGTTTGTGACATCACACTCAATCAAGTACAATCCCGATAAAGTTCTGACTTGTGACAATGATGCATAAGCCATACCCTCCTTGAACACAGAACTGCCAATATTCACCAAAGCACTGTCGACACTTAAACCTTGTGATTTATGGATTGCCACGCATATGCCAAGCAAACAGGAAATTGCTTACGGCGAACATATAAGTCTTTTACAAGCAGAAACCTAGCTGTGCAACGACCAAATAGCTGTACTTCCTCAATGCCATCAAATTTAATTTTTAAAAATTCAATTCCATCCCTATTTCTGTATTTCTCAAAATCAACAACATTACCCATTGATCCATTTACCAGACCTCTTTCAACATGTAAATTTCTTCTCAAAATGATACGGCAATTTAAGCACACATTCAGAGTCTTTTCAAAACCAGCAGTTTTAGATATAGTCTTCTCTAATGAATCCAATTTAGATTTCAAATTCTCAGACAAAACAATTGTTGCACCCATGTGTCTATTCTGTCAATAGCTTCCAATTTCACAATCTCTTGGTTCTCTAAATTCAACATTTTGTTGTTGAAGATGGAACATTCTGCAAGAGTTGGCATCAAACATATTCCAGATTTCTTCTCAGTAATTTTATGAAAAATATTCTCTGGCAGAACGTCTTCTTCTGGAAACAAATTTGACAGAAATCGTGCATGTAAAGCTTCTTTCCCACGCTCAGTCACTTTCCTGATTCTAACATCTTGTAGAATATTCTTATAATCTTCATCCTTCGCCTGAGGCATATTTTCACAAAGCTCAGCATAACTGAAGTTTAACCATATGTTAACGTTGCCAATGCTCCCTAGGCACTTCCTGGTATCTTCATGCGTAAGCAGTTTAAACACTGGTTGTCCTTTCACTGGTGTCAGCTGCAGAAGATCACCGAAAACAATGATGTGTTTGCCACCAAATAACACATCATACTCTGTTTTAAGAACTTTCTGCATTCTCAAATGCACAAAGGCAAGCATGACATTGGAAACCATGCTTACTTCGTCAATGATAAGAAGTTTCATCTTCTTCAGGACTCTAGATACTTCACAACAAGCATCTCCCGATAACTTGTGATATTGTAATTTGTTATCATGCTCCACTGGCAGCATCAGTAGCCGATGCAAAGTAATACCTTTAATGTTATGTGCTGCCAGACCAGTTGGAGCGGTGACAACACAAGACAGCGATGACTCAGTCCTTTTCTGCATATAACATGAAATTGCTTTAATGAGGAAACTTTTTCCAGTTCCTGCTTCTCCACTCACCTACAATCGGATAGGCTTCAACGACGTACATGAGCACTGTTTCTTCTCATGACTTAATCCATGATCAATTTGGTTGGTAAATTCGTCATATATTTTCCTCTGCTCAACGTTAAGTTGTCTTTCTAAATCTTCTAAGTTAACCACATGCTCCTGAGCATGTGCCATGGCTCTTTCCACTTCAATCATGGCAGTGGCAGCTTCATTTTCAATAAATGGTCCTCCTAGTGGATCCTGACTCAATGAAACAGAACTCTGACTGTCCTGAGAACTGTCTCTAGCAATCTCGGCTGCTATTGTTGCTTCCTGCTCGATTTCTGCATTCAACAATTCTAGATATTTTTGGAAAACAGGACATTCTATGGACTCCTTGGCTGCATTGAAAGAGTCTTCGTAACAGAGGAAATCTCCAAGCAGTTCCTCTTCTGCACGGCAAGGCTTGAAAAGTTGCGAAAGAGCTAAATAGAAAAACTCTTTTCTTTCTGGAGATTCGCAATCCAATTTTCGATGATTTACCAATAGACATTTTTTTTGCTTGACCAGACATCCCTCACTTCCAATTACAGCATACACTCCTTTATCAATATCTTCTGTGATGTTCCTCTTGAAAATGTAATTTTGTAGAACTTCATACAGACAAACATTCTCCAAGTGACTGCTTCTATTTGGATAATATGTATCCAACATGTTGGTCTTCAAAATATCTGTACTGCTTGGCTCCTTCTCCGCCAAATACTCAATTTCCCGTACAGGTTTGAGAACTTGATTACGCGTTGCAGCAAGACCAAGACTTGCCCAAATGATGCTCCTAGATTTGGCATAGAGACTTGCTGAAGATAATCGGTCGGAACATTCATAAGCTCCGATTTCTCGATGCGACAACATCTTCAGACTGAAACTGTACACCTTCTTACTGAGGCTCTTTTCATGGGAAATATCCTCACACATATCCTTGAGTTCTGTCTTATCTTTTTTTGTGATGTAAGACGTCACATACCGAGCCACAGCCATATAATTGTCAGCCACAAACTGTATATCCATGTTAGCATTCCACATGGACAAAATCACTGTGTTGTAGTCATTGATGTTCTTGGACTCTTCATTTCTCTTCAAATTGTATGTATTTTTGGGTGATTTCCTTGTCACATTATGTCGCAGCGAAGACATCAAATTGTTCACTCTTCCTTTAGATATCACCAATCGTGGAAATCCAAAACGACATTTTGTGTAGTACTTGTTCTTGTTTCTGAATTTACGACGACAGTACTTTCCACAACGATGGCTTTGAAAACGTAAAACTTGTTCTCTTAGACTTTTGTCTTCCTTTGTCTTTGGAACAGCACATGTAGAATACTGTTCTATGAAATTCATCACTAAGTCATCCGGATCTGTTCCAAATTTGTGTGCATCTTTGATCCATAGCAGCATATGTATATGAGGAGCACCTCGTGATTGATACTCCTTTCTCCAGAAGAAATCCAACACCTCTCCAAGAGGTCGATTTTTCTTGTTCGTGATGAAAGACATCATAGCTTCAAATCTATGATTGAAGTACCTGCATACATTCACTGGATCCAAAGAGCACAGTTCTCCGGGTGTCTTGAATTCAATATTTTCAATGTTTCCATTTGCCTCTCGTAGAAATTCAAGTAAGTCTTCCCAGCCATACTCAGCACAGCTGAGAGTGAGGAACCATGTGGGAGTTCCTAAGTTCCTCAGCATACATTTTAAATCACCATGACAACGGTACCAATACTCATTAGTACCACGCTGACATGCCATCAGATTAATCAGGTGAGAATCCAAAATACTGTCTTGCACATTGACTTTATCCATAAAGTCCCTTGCTGAGATATTTCGCAGTTGTAAACCACTTTTCAGGATGTGGTTCACTGCATAAGACAGTCCAGACAGATCACTTTCAAACAGTAGATGAAACAAATAGGGAATGCATTGACGAAACCTAGGATCTTCTGCATACAATCGTAAAGTCCGGTATTCAGAAGCAGGAATTTGATCAGGTCGGTCATCATATCGTCCTCCTCGACCTGTGGGAAATAACTGTGGAAAACACTGAGCTTCCAAACTTTCCTCCCAAACACTAATGGGACTCCCTTTGGCTTGTTTCATTTTAAACAACTCAATAGCATTCCCCATGACTTCCTTGGAATGCAAAGGATGAACACTATAATGTTCATATATTTCTTCACTTTTAGAGGCTTCTACTTTCTCAATGTGTCCAGCACACAATTCGCTGTCTTCTTCTTCACTTACTTCCTCTTCTGCTACACATACATTCTTGTAGTACTCATTGTTTTTTATCAAATACAATGTTGCCTTTTTGACTTTCCTAACATCCACTAAATCTTGCCAGATTTTCTTACTCTTTGTCGGAACACCATTAACTAGGATAACCAGAGGTTCCTCTTCCACTTTCTCTACTCCAATTGTATTAATGTTTTTCTTCAAATCTAAAGGCAAATAAACAACTCTTCCCTTTAATCCTCTCTGTAAATCTGATGGAGGCAATTTCCCTGTCTTTGGCTCCATTCGTACAATAGCCTGAAAGGGATGCACACTTTGAATCAAAATAGATTCATAAGTATTTAAATCCTTCAATTCAGAAGGAATGTCAACCAATTCAAGATTATTATGAACCACTCTAGCAGGCATCCGGTTTTGGTTTAATTTGTTAAAACAATAAGTACACATACGTTGCTCCGATCCCAAATCAAAACAATTTTCTACCATCAAGTATGTAGCAAAATCCTTCCATTCACTATTGTTTTCCATTTCACTTTTTGCATATAAATCCACTAACTTAGTCTGATTCTTATAATAAGTCCGTCGACAACACACACAAGTGAAATTAGGCCTCTCACTTGATTTCACCTGAAAGATAGAAATTTCTTTGTGAAACTTATCTGTATTAGAAATCTGTACACTGTCTTCCACATTACCTTCTTCTACTCGGTCAATTTCAACATTGTTCTCTTTACTAGCAAAGTAACAGAACTCAATTTCTTCACAAATATTTTTCACATGTTGTTCTGAACCATGCAAAAGAGCACTGCTCAATTGTTTAAGCATAATTGCTGGACTCTTAGCATAATACAACATTCTCACTAATTTCCTCACTTTATTATGATGCACTGCTAGCATCCTGAAATGATGAAAAACACTCTGGCATACTCTTCTGGAAAGACAAGCCAGGGAATGCCCATGCAAACCTGTTACTTCTCTCACTCTGAAAGGATCTAATTCTTGCAACAACTTCATTTTCTGTTTTAAACTTTTCTTATTAAATGTACGTACACAATCACAAAACAAATTGATGGAATCCTGTCGCACACTACAAATGCTACTACATTTCCAGGTGTAGACTGGTCCCTTAGGACGTCTTCCTAAAATCTCATCACCTAACACCTCATCTGCATCTGCAGACACAAGTTTTTCTTTTTCAACCGAACAGCCATCTTTTACCTCATATGCTCGACCACTGGTGTCAACTGCATGCACCAAATCATTGTCTTGAAAGTAACTCTCCTCATTGAAAAATGCCTCACAACTTGAACTATGCATCCATTCTCCTGAGAATACTTCACAAAAATTACTACGATTAACTACTCTCTTCCATCTACTATTTGATTTGAAATCAGAAATTACCTTGTTTAGTTTCCTAATTCTATTGATTACCAAAATAAATAACTTTCGCTTAATTTCGAAAGGCTGATCAATAATTTTCTCTACATTTTTCTTTTTCTTATAAAATGTCACTTTCTGTTGGCCTTTCTTAAAAATGTTTAACAAATTGACAATTATCCTGTTGCGGAACATTCGCCCACCAATGTCCCTGAATTAATTTTCCCTTCTACTGCCATGCACAGACTTATCTCCTGCTCTAGCAGAAACTTTTTTTACGGGCCTTTCCTTTTCCTTTAAATTGTCTCTCTTCTTATGCACTAAAACATGTTCAATACTGGTTTTTTTTTGTCTGCAAATTGTTTTTTTTTAAATTATTTTATTTACTTACCTGGAGCTTTTTTGCCAACTTGATACGATTTCATATTACAGGACTGTTCCAAATCTTTACCAGGATGGAGTGTAAGTCCCTTTGCTTCTTTTAGTTTTCGCTGCCTTGAAGGCATTTTTAAAGTTTTCTAAAGATCTTCAGTTAAATCTGTGGAAAAATATTTAAAAAATTGATATTAACTACTATTACCAAACAGTAAACCAATAACAGAAGGCAAACAATTAACACACTAGATGTCAATTCCATCTACAGTAATTTAACAACATAGACAAAGGGGGCATATTTACAAGGCACTTGCACCATGGGGGAAATAAGTTAAAATTCCAAGAACACATAGGGTCGTATTTACAAGGCCCTTGCACCTGAAAGAAGTAACTTGAAATGGCCATGCACACATGAGGGTGTATTTACAAGACCCTTGCATCAGGGGGAAGTGACTTAAAATTACCAAGCACACATGAGGGCGTATTTACAAGGCCCTTGCACCACCATAAGGTGTGGCCTATGCAGAAGTATGCTGAATTGTCTGTCTGACATGGTAAAACCAAGAAATATCTCGGAGCAAAAAGGCAGGTCTGGCAGTCACAAAAGTTTGTTTGAGGTGAGGCCTACTCAGCGTTGCAGATGAAATTTTGGCTTATTGAAGAGTACAGAAGACATAATACATGTGCAGGCCAGCAGATGAAGTGAGTCATGTCCACTGCACACTTCAACAAAGGCCAGACATCCTCTGTCTCCCTGGACAGGCCTAAACCTCATCAGCACAATGTGATTAGTAATGTTAGGAAACACAGGTGATGTAATTTAAAAACGTGCACCCTTGCACCAGGAGGAAATGACTTAAAATTAGCAAGCAGACATGAGGACATATTTACCACACCCATGCACCAGGAGGAAGTGAGTTAAAATTGCCAAGCACACATGAGGGCGTATTTAAAAGGCCCTTGCACCAGCACAAAGTGACTTAAAATTGCCAAGCAGACATGACGGCGTATTTACCACACCCATGCACCAGGGAGAAGTTACTTAAAATTTCCAAGCAGACATGAGGGCGTATTTACCACACCCATGCACCAGGGGGAAGTGAGTTAAAATTGCCAAGCACACATGAAGACGTATTTACAAGGCCCTTGCACCAGAAAGAAGTGACTTGAAATGGCCAAGCACATATGAGGATGTATTTACAAGACCCTTGCATCAGGGGGAAGTGACTTAAAATTACCAAGCACACATGAGGGCGTATTTACAAGGCCCTTGCACCACCATAATGTGTGGCCTATGCAGAAGTATGCTGGATTGTCTGTCTGCCATGGTAAAACTAAGAAATATCTAGGAGCAAAAAGGCAGGTCTGGCAGTCACAAAAGTTTGTTTGAGGTGAGGCCTACTCAGCGTTGAAGATGACATTTTTGGCTTATTGAAGAGTACAGAAGACATAATACATGTGCAGGCCAACAGATGAAGTGAGTCATGTCCACTGCACACTTCAACAAAGGCCAGACCTCCTCTGTCTCCCTGGACATGCCTAAACCTCATCAGCACAATGTGATTAGTAATGTTAGGAAACACAGGTGATGTAATTGAAAAACGTGCACCCTTGCACCATGGGGAAATGACTTAAAATTAACAAGCAGACATGAGGGCATATTTACCACACCCATGCACCAGGAGGAAGTGAGTTAAAATTGCCAAGCACACATGAGGGCGTATTTAAAAGGCCCTTGCACCAGCAGAAAGTGACTTAAAATTGCCAAGCAGACATTACGACGTATTTACAACACCCATGCACCAGGGAGAAGTGACTTAAAATTTCCAAGCAGACATGAGGGAGTATTTACCACACCCATGCACCAGGGGGAAGTGAGATAAAATTGCCAAGCACACATGAAGACGTATTTACAAGGCCCTTGCACCAGAAAGAAGTGACTTGAAATGGCCAAGCACACATGAGGGTGTATTTACAAGACCCTTGCATCAGGGGGAAGTGACTTAAAATTACCAAGCATACATGAGGGCATATTTACAAGGCCCTTGCACCACCATAAGGTGTGGCCTATGCAGAAGTATGCTGGATAGTCTGTCTGCCATGGTAAAACCAAGAAATATCTAGGAGCAAAAAGGCAGGTCTGGCAGTCACAAAAGTCTGTTTGAGGTGAGGCCTACTCAGCGTTGCAGATAAAATTTTGGCTTATTGAAGAGTACAGAAGACATAATACATGTGCAGGCCCACAGATGAAGTGAATCATGTCCACTGCACACTTCAACAAAGACCAGACCTCCTCTGTCTCCCTGGACAGGCCTAAACCTCATCAGCACAATGTGATTAGTAATGTTAGGAAACACAGGTGATGTAATTGAAAAACGTGCAAATATTTTTGCTCATTTCACAATCACATCACCTGTGTTTCCTCAGCTTAGGTATCTCATTGAGCAGATATAGTCTAGCATATCCAAGAGTACGCAGAAGGTGAGGACTGTATGCAGCAGTGCAATGTACATAATTCTCCTCCAATGACAATTACAGAAGCCTTAGCATATCCATGCCCCCTAAACAGTCCTAAATGTATATCATAATTATCATAGTGACTATGAAACTCTACCAGTACATATGGTGAAACCTAAATGACTTCAAAAAACGACTTTTTAAACCATTAAAAAGCAAATTATTCTCCCATATTAATGTTGAGAAATAAAATATTTATTTAAAAAAGCAAACCCCTTGTCCTTCTCATAAATGTGAAAAGTATTTCTTTTTAAAAAAAAAACGATTTTCTGGTCATAATTTCAAAACACAAAACAGCTCCTATGTACAAGCACACCCTAGCTGGCTTCCTTATTTTCTCCAATAAGCATACTAATCTCCTTCTAAATTAAAGGAATCTTTTCTCACCTTAGCACGATTTTTAAACACATCATGTAAGGAAATTAGTCTCCCAGATTCCTGGGAGAAGTACCTTCAAATTGTCTAGCACACATAGGGGCGTATTTACAAGGCACATGCACCAGGGGAAAATGACTTAAATTTGCAAAGCACTCATGAGGAAACTTGCACCACCTTTAAAGTCACTTTTAAAATGGGGAAAATGACGTGAATGTGTCTCATAAGCCTTGTAAATATGCCCCCATGTTGACTATGTAACTCTTGCAAAACATATTGTGAAACCTAAATGACTTCAAGAAACGAGTTTTTAAACCAAAAAACAAGCAAATAATTCTCCCATATTCATGTTGGGAAGTGAAATATTTATTTAAAAAAGCACACCCCATGTTATCGTTCTCATAAATGTAAAAAGCATGTCTTTTTCTTAAAAAACGATT
Organism: Lissotriton vulgaris; assembly: GCF_964263255.1. Taxonomy (NCBI): domain Eukaryota; kingdom Metazoa; phylum Chordata; class Amphibia; order Caudata; family Salamandridae; genus Lissotriton; species Lissotriton vulgaris. The sequence continues at coordinate 948,546,804 of NC_141691.1, read as the reverse complement.
TTCTGGTCATACTTTGAAAACACAGCACACCTCCTATGTACAAGCACACCCTGTCAGTACTAATACTTCACATTAACTATATGTATAATTTGTCAAAGAAGCTAAATCTTTTTGGAAAAAATAATGAAAACACTTGACACAAAACAACATTTTAAATGTACAGCTAACTTCCTTATTTTCTCAATATACTATACTACTCTCTATCTAAATTAAATGATTTTTTTCTTACCTTAGCAAATGCTTTTTGAATTTCGAAACAGTCTCAGAAACACACCAATTTTTCTTTAGCAGAGCAAAAGGTATGCACTCCAGAGGCTGCAACCAACAAAGGCACTGAAATGCTGAAATTCATCACACATATCTCTCATGTGACCCAATCAAACTCTTCCCTCACTTTTTTCAAATCAACACCCTTCCCCCCTCTGCCCTTTCTGGCCTTTTTCCATAGCAACTACCTCCTGCCAGACCTCTCATGTTTACAAGTTCACACAACAATGTTTCAAATGAACTCTGAACTCTCAGTACACCTGCTAATCCAATGCAATCTTTCTTAAAATCATGTTTTCTTAACCATTCAAATTACATGTTTCAAAGAACACATCCATGCACCCTAACTTTCTGTTTTCAGCAATGGAAATCCACCAATCACTGCTACTGAATCATGAGCACACAAACTCCACATTTTCTTTTCTTTACAAACTCCCACTGTTTCAACTGCCATTTCATTCCCACACTTCATCTGGCTGCAGCAGAACCTGCTCTCACCATGTTTTCTGTCTGGATTGTTGGACATAGTTACATTCCCTGGGCTCACAGGTATGCTGAAAACAGAAATTTACACAACCTCAATTTACAAAATGTGGAAATCAAATGGATTGGCCAAAGAGGATTGAGATGTCACCAATTGGTACCATTGGTGAAAACCTTTTTACATTTGCCAAACCCTGACCTCATAATAGTGCAGTGTGGAGGAAATGATTTGGGAACTTTGACTGGGGTAGGTCTGGAAATGCTCTTAAAGGACACCTTTGAGCAATTAATGGCATTTTTCCCTCAAACTGCCTTGGTATATTCCAATATATGCCAAAGACAGAAATGGAGGTGGTCCAATCAAATTTGTCCACAAATTGAGAAAGCGAGGCAGCATGTAAATAAGTCTGTTTCAGCTTATATGAGAGACCATGGAATGGGTGCCATCTACAACAATACCTTGCGTTATTACATGCAAGATATCTACAGAGGAGATGGTGTGCACTTCTCAGATGAGGGAAACAGTTGTTCAAGTTCAAAAATATGTTTATTATGACCTTAGTCTTTAAACAGTACAGTGAGTAACGCCGATTCGAGTATGCGACATAAAATTGTACACTTATTTTTAAAAACGTGTCCATTAAAATATCATACACACCATTATTAAAACTACATAATTTATATACAAATGTTAAAACCTATACACTTTCTTATCCCTCCTAGAGTCTCTTCTGCTAAGATAAAAATACAGTAATGCAGGTTATTCTTTGGCCCTCAGCGCACCCAGGGCCTCCTTTAAGAACTTCCCGAGGGCTATTACAATATCCAAGTATGGGATTTCGGAAAGGAGTCTGGCCGCCTGAAACCTTGTTTTTACCTCATATTTTAGGAATACTGGGCGCAGCCACCTTTTCCTATGTTCTAAGAGTACCGCACAGTCTAACAGGAAATGCATCAGGTCCCCCTTGGTTCCCAAATAGCACCTACAGTGACCTTCCTCATCTAGCATTCTTATATTGAGGTCTCTGTTTGTTACCCATGGGTTGATACCTATTCGAAGCCTCAGTATCTCTTGCCTGAGTCCACGATTGGGTAATCTATCGAGATATGGGAACCAGTTTTCCTGGGGCCACGCATTTAGCATGTGTGCCACAGATTTTTTCTTAGTTAGGTAACCCATATCAGTTAATTTCGAGATCTCTTTCCCCCTTTGCTTCAGATCGCCTTTGGAGATAGGTATTTGATATGAGCTCAAATCTAAATCGATCTCTAGTGCGTTGCAGATTCCCTTCAATTTTTCCCTACTGGACTTTGCCCATTTTAACTCGCTTTTCTGAATTTCTTTACGGCACCAATATGCTACTTTTTTACTTTCGGGGTCGTCTAGTCTCTTCCAAAATCTGATCACAGCCAACTGGGTTAAAGTTACCCAAGACTTTGTACCTAATTCAGTTCTGATGGCTTGTATCATTGCAGATTGAGGAAGAGATAGGAGCCTTTTTATGCAGTTACCCTCCGTCGTGTCCCAAGATCCCTTACCGCTCAAATAAAGGATCTCTGCGCCATATAAAACTTGCGGGGGGATCATTGCGTCAAAGGCTCTGAGTAATGGTCGGTGTGATTTCTCGCCATAGTCCTTATTGAACCTTTTTAGGCCGCATATAGAGGAAAGTGCCTTTGCTTTTTGCGATTCCATGTGTGTAGACCAGTTCAAGGCCCTGTCGAACCAGATACCCAAATATCGGTACTCATCTACTGTCTCAAGTTTAAGGTTCCCTATGAACCAACTAAATCTGTTTGGCTTTTTCCCAAAGCATAGGGTTTTTGTTTTGTCCAGATTGATGGTTAAGAATTTGTTGGCACAGTAGGTATTGAAAGCATTTAGCTTCCTTTGGAGGCCTCTCTCGGTCTGGTCTACTATCACCAGGTCATCCGCGTACAATAGGCAGGGTATCTTGTTTCCGTCCATTTTGGGGCTGGCACTACCCTCCACCTCAAGGTGTGCCGGAAGGTCTGACAGGAAAATCGAAAATAATTGGGGGGCCAGCACACAGCCCTGTCTTAGCCCGTTGGCGATGGGTATTTTGGGAGTTAGGGAGCCCCCAGTGTCTTTAATTACTTGCCCCCAATTTTCCCTATGGAGTTCTATAATTATAGTGAGAAGGTCTTTTGGGATATTTAGCCTCTTTAATGTATCCCATAGGCTAACTCGATCCACAGAGTCAAAGGCTGCTTTAAAGTCGACGAAACAACAGCATAACTTGCCATTTTGTTCCGTCGACTTCCTCGCCATCGCCCATAGGGCAAACCCGTGGTCTATTGTCGAGTGGCCCGGTCTAAAACCGCCCTGTTCTATGGGGATTATTTGGTACGCCTCAACCCACGTAATCAGTTGTTTTAGGACAATCTTAGCGAATACTTTTTCTCCAATGTCCAGGAGATTAATCAGCCGATAATTTCCTGGTGCATCTTTGCTCCCCTTTTTATGGATCGGCCTGATTATGGCCCCTTTCCAGGTTGGGGGAATTACTCCTTCTTTTAGCACTACCTGGAACATCTTTGCGAGGAATCTTGCCCACCATTTGACCTCAGTCTTCAGGATTATTGCAGGTAAATTGTCTGGGCCTGCAGCCCGGGTTAACTTTAGGGAAACAGAGTTTTCATACAAAATTTAAGACTGTGTATTGGTACCTACTTATAAGTACCTAGAACTTACACAGAACCCAAAAGCTCTTTTCAGAGCTACCTTAACTATAATTACTTTTTTAAAATTTCGAATGTACCTTTTTTCACTAATTTTCAATTATGTTCGCTTCCCGGTTCGCTACCCGGTTCGCGTACCGGCAGCTAACCGCGCGAAAAATTCAAATTTTTTTTCCGACATATATGAGCCTCCTCAGCTACCCTCAGAAAACCTAGGAGGTCAAGATACGTCTCCCGTGCCTCCTTATACCCATTTTCCACAATGTTATTCCTCCATCTTGTGATTAAATTTGTCCAAAACACAAAATGGCGAACTCCCGTTATGCTACCGATAAGCTACCCGGTTCTTGTACTGGGACGCGCCTCTACGGCGAAAAATCGCAAACATTTTATTTTTTTTATTTTTTGCCCCGCGGGGCACTTTAATATCCCCCTCATCAATCCTAGGGGGTCAGGAGGGGTCTACCTTGCCCCCTTTCATTAAATTCTCCCTTCGTTTTTCTCCACCTTTTGTCTCTCGATCCTACCGAGAGACAAGATGGCGGCCGTTCCGGACTGTTTAGAATGTTGACAGACACCGGAGAGCCAATCAGCTTCGCTTTGCGAAGTTCCGTTACGCATCAGGTACGCGAACCGGAGCGCTAACCGGAGCGCTGTTACAGATATATCTGTTTTTTAAAACATTAATTTCTCAAAATCCACTGGAGCACATATATTGAGACATAGCAAAGGCACGTCGGGCAAACTATATCTACAATTTTGCCAAGTTTCGTGTAAATCCATTCAGTCGTTCGAGCTAAACGTGAATCCAACCGCCCTATGGAAAAATGAATGGGAAAAACGCGTTTGGGACCCCCTTTTTTTCTCGGCCCCCCCCTTGACGAAACCCCCCCAAATTTAAAGGGGCTGCTCAGAAACAAAATGTGCCATTTTCCTGAAAATGTCAGCCAATTCCGTCCACAAACGCCAAAGTTATTCGACATAGAACTTTCAGAAATCCCATAGGAAAAAAATCCTAACTATATATACCTACTGGTGACCGCCAGTAATATATATATATATATATATATATATATATATATATATATATATATATATATATATATATATATATATATATATATATATATATATATATATATATATATATATATATATATATAAAGCTAGGTAACATTACTTACTTTATTATTTTTGTGTGTGCCTGACTGTCGAGTGATTCTTCCCCACAACTTACTCTTAGACACCTTTTTACTCCCTGATTTTAATTACAACTGCATGCAGTCAGTGAAGAAGTCTGAATCCCAACTCACCATCCAAAGCCATTTCCCTCAAGCCAGACATTGGACAGAGAATACAAACAAATGTGTGCCTGCCTCCAACCCTGAGCCATGACCATCTATGCTTTCCTACCATAGAGGGACTGCCCCAACCACATGCAACATGTATAATTCAATTTACACTGGCAATTCTCTGCTTCATGAACTCATGGAGAATCTGTATTCTGCGTTGCACCACCAATCGATCATGGTGACTACACCGAAAGAACAGGTAAATGCTGGCATGCATTACACGCTGAATGATTGTTGTTTGTTGTGATGTGTGAACTTGCTGTGATATGTCATCATCAATGTGTTGAGACTGGATTGAGAAGAGATGAGATGATTCATGTGCTGGCAGGCAGTGTGTGATTATGTATTTGTTTGTTACGCTTAATGTGTAAGAGATAAATTTGAGATTCCCATAATGTTGGTGACCAGGCATACCAGCGGCTGATCAATAATTAAAAATATTCCCGAATTTTATTTTTTTCTTCTCCTTTGAAAGATAGGATAGCGAGATTCCTTCACTGAGTTTAACTCAACATTCAACACAGTCCACACTCCACACTGCCTTGTTTTTTATTGTTTTATGTTTTATATTTATACTCCTCCAAGACTCAGACCCGACCACTTACTTAGATAATGCAAAGTTTTCAAACACAAATCTAGTCTACACAAAAAGGGACTCAATCTTTCCCTTCTTGTTGTTCAATGACAAACTTGTACTACTACATGCCGATCTATTGAATTTTGAGTTGGGACTGAGTCGGGACCCTGTTGGTATGACATTAGACACCAAACTCAGGGTCAGACTCAGATGATGGAATGACAAGGGGCCTGGGCGTGAGCATGACTACCGCTAGAACTGCCACTAAAAGAAGATGGAAGTTTTTTAGATTCACTGAAACCAACCTATTTAGATGATGATGACTGTGAAGTGGCCTGAAGGTAAACAACAGCACCAGACCTTAACAAGTCTGTATAGTGGTGGTGGCGAGTGGTGTGACTGACAGCGGTGTGTTGATTTTCTAAATGATTGGGAAAATACTATGTTGTTGTGTGTGTGTGTGTGTGCTTAATATTCAGAGCTTTCTGGCTCCAATTTGTCATTTAATCTGAAGCTGGTTGGGTGGCGAGCCTGTTGTTGAGGTAACTGGCAGAAAAAGACATTTAACCATGGTGCCTCTGATGCTTCTCTTCTTGTTGCACTCCTCCTTATGCAGTTTAACTTTTCTCTTTGATTCTTCAATATCATTTTTGGTTTTCAATATTCTGGCCCGGGCCTTTACCATGCACCACACTGGAAAAACAATGTAACATACTCACACTTACATTATGGAACTGTATCTGCCAGGCACCCAAGATGGATAGTCCAAGAGAAATGTAGATGCAACACCCAATGTGGTAATTCAGTATTTATTTATTCACTTTAGTCATCATTACAATTTGTGTGTTCTTTATTTTGTTACTTGACTCCTACAAATATTTTTATTTTGTGGATATCTTTCAAAGCTTGGCACAACCATTACTGAACATAATGCAACTTGGATCTTTTGGGGGCAAACTGTCAATTTGATTTGGTTTACCTTCACTAGTACTCCTCATCATGCATGCATTTCCTTTTCCTCTCATAACATATTTATGATGGTCTGCTGTCAAGATGAATGTGTTTCCTTGTGGAGTGTTTGTCTTTGTCAAACCTTTTCCTCAAATCCCTCTTCCCATTCATTCACGAACCCCTAATCCTCTTTACCGGGCTGTGTGATTTATTAAGGTGTGACTAAATAACATTTACACCAATAATTGATCACACACATGGTGGGATGGATGTAGTGAAAGCAACACCAACTCAAGGCAGGATGAGGATCTTCTTCTCTAAGTGTAGCCCACACTGGCATTATTGTATATATTAGCTTGCTATATTATACTATTCAATATCTTTTTTTTTTCAGAGGACCACAATTCATAATTGTCAGCATCATCATCCTTCCAGGACTAAAAGTTACACTTGTCCACTTCATAGCTTGAGTCGACATCAGTTTGTAACTTTTACTAGCTCACATTGTAATTATTTATTTTACTTTAGAATTGCTTATCATGTTTTCCTGTTTGACAGCCTTCTTCTTGTGTACTACTACTAGTCGTATTCTAGTCACCCTCTGGTGACTGTCTCATTTTTTTGAGCAAAGCTTGCACATAAAACATCATTAACTCTGTTTTTTATTTCAATTTAATTAGTTCACTGCGAACAATATTCCTCATCCTTCAGTTTGAGTTTGTCTAGGAGGGAGTGAAACCTTGCTTCTGAATCTGGTGCTTTCGCTAGTGTACCACGACTAGTAACATAAGCATGCTGCTACTGTCTACTACCACCACTATGGCACCTTGGGAAACCATGCAGCCATTGCTTTGCCTAATCACAGGTAAGAGAAGAACTGTGGGGCATTATTAAGCTACAATAACCTACATACTAGGGACATTTAAACACCCACACCTCCTCTGAGTCCTTAGGGGTTCATATAGTTGCAGACTGCAGAGACTATGATGAGAGAGTAGTAGGACAAGTGAGGGTACCACATAACTATCTGAAGGTGTGTTACACTATGAGCAGATTTTGAAAACTGGTTGCGGGCCTGCGGGGCAAAGGAAACTGTGCGAAATAAAAGAGTAACCCCCCAAAAATAACTAAATCATACGTACAGCCATAAAAAAATATTTCCTAACAACAAAACTAAATCCCACAACACATGGACCACTCCTCTCCCTAACACCAACCAATGACCAAAGTGAAGAAAGTTGATATTACCGCCCTCTTCCCAACAAGTCCCACCTACCAAACAAAAGATTAAAAAAGGGGCAAGAGAGACCTAGCGGCAGGCTAGGAGCTTCTTCTCCAACTGGTCGAACCGCTCCTCTATTGTGGCTTTCATTTGCCCCATCCTCAGGTGCATGCAGCGCTGAAAGGCTCTATAGAGTCTATATGGGGAGCAGTAGTGGTTGATGAATGGTGGCGGGTGGCTGCCTGACCACGGTACTGTATAACTGGAGGCACAAAGGCCTGGCTAGAGCCCGGGGCATTAGAGGCCGCAGCTGCTGCTGCTGCCGCCTCCTCCTCCTCCTCCTCTGCCACCAGCCACTGATATTCAGCCCTGCTGGCCTCCGGCTTAATTTGCACAGTCCTGGTTGCTCTCTCCTGCCTTTCAGATGATGGTGGATTGGCAGGAATAGCTATATCAAGAAATAAAAAAGACAGATTGTAACTAATACTCTAAGCAAGACAGTAGCACATTAAATGATATAGTGGCATAGTAGCACTAGCAGTACAAAACATTTGCTGTTATCCTCAATTAACCTAGGCTTCCCCTGCTAAAGAGGGGGAAGGGGAAAAAGCAGGAAGCACAATATCTTGGGCCAAATAAAAAAAGGAGAAGGAACCTTGGGAAGGAAAGCCCCGGAAAAAAAACCACAATGACTGGAAAAAAACCTTAAGTAAGGAGTTTGACAAAGCAAAGTATCTATCTCTCCCAATAACCTCCCTGATGGTATTGCTACCAGGAAACACACCTTAAGAGTTAGAAACTCCAAGGAAACTAAAGGCAGTGGCTCAAACAGGATCTAACGTAAAGCAGTAAGGACCAGTAGGATATCCCATGGGGGAGCAGGAGAGGAAACTACAGATCTCTCAAGGTAAATAACCAAAGGAAGGTGAGAAGGCAAGGACTCCAAAGGGTGGCGAGAGGTACCTCTGATAGCCTTGACAGTGGCCCACTGGCAACGGAGTGTAGACACTGATTACCTCATCAAGAACCCATCCAGTAAGATCCCTAGGATAGACCCAGACTCACAAGAGTCTGGGGAAAAAAAACCTTGATGAACACCAGTCTGAGAAATGTTTCCAGTGTCTTTTTATAAACAGGAAGGGTCCTGACCTTTCAAGAATTCTTAATTGAAAGAGCCATCTCTGAGGAGCAACCCAAAGCTACCAGCCTCCTCCATTCAATGTCTAAACCCTCAATGCGCGTTGCCTGATTGAATTGTGGGACAGATAAGGAAATCTGAGTGGAGAAGGGGACATTGGAAACTCCCAAGGAGGTGCAATGGCCAAAACTCTGCAGCAGGAGTACCATGGTTGATGACTCCAAAACGCGACTACCAACAGCACCACCACCCTTTCCATTCTGATTTTTGCCACAACCCTGCTGAGTGGGGGAAAGGCAAAGAGAAGACCTCACAGACTTGGAAAACTCAGGGTGTCCACCTTCCAAGCCTCCCCATAAGAGAGTAAAATGCAAAACCTCACTAGAAGAACATCCTGCAGGGAAGCAAAAAGTTCCAGCCAAGGTCACCCAGATTTCTCCAAAATCAGAGGTGACAGGAGCAGAGACACTGAGGAAGGGAGTTGGTGACTCTGCTGATCCACACACTCATTTCCCCTCCACTGAAGATAAATTGCATTCAGACCCAGCAGGTTGGCCTCTGCCCAGGCCGCTATCTGATCTGCCAGGATCGCCAAAAGAAAACAAGAAGTCCCCCCTAAATGATTCAAATAGGCTTGAGCCACCTGATTATCCTTCCAGAGGGTATCCCCCCAACCCCATGGGCTTGCATCGGTGATCAGGGAACAGGACTCTGGCGAGTCCAAGGGCACCCCCTTTTGCTAGGCTTTCCAGCTGCAACTACCACTGTTGTTGCTGATAAATTGTGGGTGAAACTGACACCAAGGAGACACAATACTAGGCCCTTAGGTTCCAGAGTGCTAGTAAGTAATACATTCAATGGAAGAGATACTGGCAAGCCCAAGGAACCAGAACAAGGGAGGTGGGCATGATCCCTTGAACCCTCAACCAGTCCCTGGCTAAAGTCAAATGAGCAGATAGGACAGACTCCAGATGAGACGAGTCGTTCTTGGCATTGAGACATGAGTTGGGAAACACCTTCCCAACTACATATCTAAGAGTACCCCTATGAACAGGAGCTCCTGAGATGAGATGGGAGTTGCTGAGATTCACAATGAACCCATGGTTCTCCAGGCAATCCTGCACCAACTCCACTTCCTCCTTGGCCTTAAGGAAAGAGGAGGATGATATTAGCCAGTCATCTAGGTAAGGAAACAGAAGCACCCCCAGGCATGTAACATACCCACAAGTGGAGCTAGGGTTTTTTCGTGATCACCCTAGGGGAAGAGGCCAATCCAAAGGGAAGCACACAAAACTGAAAATGTTGCCCCTCGACAAAGAACCTCAATAACCTCTGTGAAAGAGATGTAATATGATTTGTAATTATGCAACTAAAAGGTCCAAATAAGCCAGAAATGACTAAAATGAGATTAGGAGTAGGATCTCCTGGAAACTTACCATCTAGAATCTTGAGATCCAGGACTGGGCGGTAACCCTATAATGCCTTCTGAACCAGGAACATCAGAGAATAACATCCCTGACTCATCTCTGACTCCGGCCAGGAATGATGGCTTCTTTTTGGGAAAGTTCAAAGATCCCTTTCTGTAGACCCTAAAAACTTCTGAAAATTCCAAGGAGTTGGAGTTGGCACAATAAGAACTGGAGGTCGGGAAGAGAAGTCAATTAAATAGCTTTCTTCCACCAAAAAAAAGTATCTAGGGTTCGATGACATTTTTTGACCAAACTGATGACAATCTTCTGATTTTGACCTCCTACCCGTTGACAGTCCTGCTTTTGGAGTAGAAATGGCAAGGGTGGCATCTGCAGGCTATTGCTGGGAGTTATCAGAGGTAGGACTGCCATAGCCTCATCTCCTCCCATGAAAGGGCTGAGTGTGCCTCTTCTCTGTTGAGGAGGAACTCCCAAACACCCACCTGGAACCAAGCCCACAACCTCTTGCCACAGGTCTCAGAGGTTTCAGGAGCTTACAGTCCTCCAAAACATCTTTAGGAGTTAATCTAGCTGAGGGCCAAACAACTTTGCACCATCAGAAGGCATATGAGAAAGGAGGACCTTCTGAGATGCCTCCACCTTCAACTACCTCATCCATATGTGGTAGCTAGCCGAGACATTAAATCCAGAAATGGCTACTGCAGCTGTCAGAGAATCAAAGGTAATATTCAATAGAAAGTTAACCTGTTGCTCCATAATAGACAGTCTTGAATTAACATTATCCTCTTGCTGAAGCTCCCTAGACAAGGTGGAAAGTCATGCGCGAGGGACTGAAAAACATATGTGGCATAAGCCCTGCCATGATCAAGAAGTTTGAGGCTGTTTAGGCCCACTTAGTGGTACAGCTCGCCTTCTCATCATCCTGATCACTTGGAGAGGCATGTTCAGAGATGATGGAGCAACTGGAAGCCAGCCCTGCCATAAGAAAATCCACCTTCACCTGAGGGCAAACTCATTCTGGAAATTGGTAAGTGGATACTTTTTAGCAAGGAACCTAGAAAACCATGATTTTTCAACATCAGACCATTCCCTTAAAAAAAGACCACAGATAGCCTTATGGCTAGGCAGAGCCTCAGGCTGCTTCCGACTGTACTGTGAGATAACATCCTCCTCTTCATCCACAGAAATCACCATAGGAAAGGCTCAATAGTCCTTCAATTGGTTCCTAACCTCCTTTAACTCAGCTTCCTTCACAAAGTGTCCTCTCTATTCCTCATCTGAAACATCTGATTATAGGTCAGCGTGGGAGGACAGCCTGGGGATCTTAGGCACTGGACCTTCTCAAGCCACAAAAGCTGTATCCACAGCTTCATTTGATTTAGTCTGAAGGACATCTAAATCCATTCCAACAGGAGCTGACTCTGATAACACTTCAAACTCAGAGCCAGAAGAATCAGGCCTTCACTTTCCAGTACGCTTTCCCCCCATTCCTGCAATCACAAAACTACTGGTGGTATGGAGGGAGAAGGTGTGCTTTCTTAGATACTTCGGTGTAGCATTGTTGCTAAGCAGCAGGCACTGAATCCATGATGCGGAACGTTAATGACTACTTCCAGCACCAATACTATATCCTACTATTGCCTCATGGGAACTCCCAGACTCCAGGGGGAAATGTGACAAGACTGCTGCTACATTATCTGCAGCGCAACTCCAGCTAAAACAAACCACCACTCCTAAAGGAACAGCGGCGTGTCACCATGTTGGAAATCCTGAGGAGTGCTCTGCAGGATTACCGATATGAAGAAGAACCTAAACTCTTGGCGCAGGAGCAGCAGCACAACTCAATAAACACTTAACCTCCGCTCCAGCGCAGGAGCGGCAATGTTAAAGGCTCAGCAATAGTCACCACTGCTCCTAATCGCTCAGCTTAGGAACAGTTGTGACCACAAATAGCATAACACTCATACTGGCAAACATGAAACAGCAGCTCTCAATCGCTCAGCGGAGGAGCAGTGGCACAGTATTAATGCAAACAAATGCACAGATGCTATAGCAGTCCATGCTAACATAAAAAAATAAGTCTGGACACACATACCTCTATCAGTGGAACACAGAAAAAAAGGATGTTGTATGGGTTTGCCACACCCTTATAGGTCAGGTTACAGGTCAGATCATGTTGGGTGGGGATTTTTTTACTATGGGTAAATGCTGTTACCAGAACACATAGTGCTCAGAGGTGACGGTTATGAGGAAAATGGAGGAAGGAGGTAAAGTGACCAAAAAAATTTTGAACAATTGATCAAGTCTTAAAAATGGTTCCCCTTTTTCAGGAAGCAAATGAAGAATCTCCAGTATGGATGAGATATGATCTTACATGGAGGGTGATGATCAACAGGCCACTGAATTTAGGATTAGTCTTAGACAGCTAGGTAAATACTTACTGTCAGCAATTCCTATGCTGAAAGCTTTCCATTCACCATCTATAATCCAAACAACTCGAAGTACTCACTTTATGCTGTTTTTTCTTAACTCACGCTTACTGGATCTTTTTCAAGGATACCTAACATTAATACTTACACTATTGTGCCTCCAATGCTGTTTCTTATTTAAGCTTACATCAGGGAAAATTAGAATGCATAAACATAAAGAGTTCTTTGCAACCTTCTCATTAGTTGGTTTTGTCTCAATCCCACCATTTCACAGAAAAAGACAGTGTAAAGCAATCTAAAAACCACAGACAAAAGACAAAAGAAATTCGAAATACATTGGTGACCCTGCAGTTCCTTTTTCTTCTACTACATGCTTGACCATTGTCAACAGCAGGCTCAAGTTGCCATTTCTGTCCCTTCATCCAATGAACAGAAGACCATCATCAGGAGACAGCAAGAAAGCCAGACCTCTAAGCAACTGGACAGGGAACTGTCACTAAACCTGAATGAAGATGGGAAATGTTTTCTCTTCTCTCATGTGAATGGCAAGATACAGGCTACAAACCATTTGTCTTAAATACTATTTGAGTCAGGCATCCTTCTTCAGCCATCTGCATCACATCAGCTAAATGGAGCTTACATGTTCAGTCCAGCCGCGCTAACAATCTCTTTTCAGGCGCGCAAGATAGAAAGCATTTGTGCCATGCACACATTCTGTAACAGTCATCTCCTCCTGCATCACTAATGAATGACAAGGATAATATGCTGAGTGGAAGAACCAGCAGTTGAGGCGTTGTAAATGGAATCTTTATGCTTATGACATTCAAACCTTGTATTCCAGCGGACATTTCCCCTGAGGCCAGGTTTTAAGGCATATGGATGCTCCTGGTGCCTCTGTCACTTGTGCCAACTACCTAAGGTTAATTGCAACAGACACAGGAAATTGAAGATTGAGAAAAGGAGAGGGGGAGGGGACGGTAGACAGAAAGTGATCAGAAGGGCAGAAGACAGTAAAGAAAGAAGAAGAGAGAGAAAATCAATGGAAAGAAAAAGAAGGTTTGCAGGAGGAGATGAAGGAAGGAGGGTTGGTTTGAATTTGAACATTTATGCCAGGTCTTCTTCGGTTCCCCAGCTCGGCCCTGGTGACATTTTGTTTACCCTACTGTACCCTAAAATAAGGCAGGTTGTACAAGGTACAACTGTGTAAATGTTAAATATATGTATAATCAAAAAAAGACCCAATAAGCCAAAAGACCCAATAATTAAGTTATAAATCAACATAAAAGTACTCCCTTGAAGGAGTTTAATTCAGAAGATTTTTATTATAGTAAACCGTACAGGGATATGAAGGTGGGACTATAAAGAAGGTAGGATCCTTTTTGGCAATGCATGCTGGTAGAAACAGATTCATGCTTAATACCTGTGTTTCAAAAATCATGATTTGACCAATCAATATGTTCATCGTTCCATTATACAAATTATGGGAGATATAAGTAAGAGAACTATTTTGCTTGGATTCAAGTTCCAGGAAGTTTTTAAACACCTGCCATCTAATTACTTGTGGTCAGAATGTCATTAGAAATAAGTTGTGTATCCAAATCTGGATGTAAAAAACAACAGAGGGAAGGAGGTCGTGACTCACCTTCATATACTGTGTTACAATCAAGAGAGAGCCCGCATCAAGTAATCTAGGGTGAGCCCACTCGATATAGAGGAAAGACCTATTTCCTAAAGGAACTCTCACTCTGAGTGTAGGGGCATGCTGCAACCACTTTTCTTACAAGGAATACTTTTTTAGGGAAAAAGGGAGAGTTACTTTAAAAATAGGTCGTTCCCCTATATCCATTAGGCCCACCCTAGATGACTCGAGGTCAACTCTCTCTTGATTGTAACACTGTGTATAAAAATGAGTCACCTCCTCCATTGGCCTCTTCCTTCCCTCTCTTGATTTGTACATTGTTATGGCGCCTACAGCTGTGGGAGTTGTTTTTTTCAAATTAGAACTCAGGACTCTTCAGACACAAATAGTGTACTGTTTCAGAGTGCAGTAGTATGACCATTACCAGTCCTTCTTAATAAATATGGCAAAAACCAGTGGTCTGATATTCTCGGCTGAGGATGTAGAAGAAATACTGGACTCAACACCAGTTTTACAGGAAGTGAGCAGAGCAGATGTTTCTGCATTCAGAAAGCATTGGGATTCTCTTTCTGCTCTGAAAACCCACCAAATCAAAGCATTCATTCACCGTCCGACAATGACTAGGTATCTGAGGAAGAGCAAGGCACCCCAAGGCCTGATAGAAATGAACCATTCATTGCCCTACATAACACGACTTTCAAAAAAAGACTGGTACCTCATATCATGGCACACCACACAGGATTGGCTAATCCTGATATTCAAGACTGCCACAGATTGCCTGAGAAACTACTGGTAAAAATAAAAGCACTTGAAGAAAAACTTAAACTCAACATGTCTCTCAGTGTATATATGGGAATAAATCTGAAGTACTGAACAAAGACCTCAAATATTTTGGTGAATACCTAAAAAATAAAAAAACACTGAATAAAGATATAAAAAGGTTCTAAAACGGCAAGTATACCTATACACCAAGGATGACTATGTTCTAGGAGGGGGCATTAACTTTAGTAGTGATAATGGTAGCTCCTCAGATTGGTCTTCTGGCTCTGAAACATGGAATAATTCCGGTAGAAATTTAATATGAAAGGGGAACTTCAGCGGTTTCAGAAGAGGGAGGAGAGGCAACCCAAGGTTTAATTATGGACCACCTGTGAGACCCCCAATGTATACATACCCCATGCACCCACCACCCATGAGTGAGCCACACTAAGGCAATTGAGGTTACAATCATATGTCTAACAGACTTCACGCGATCACCAAAAACAAGGACAGTCTTTTTTAGGGAGAGGCTGGTGACCCTAAGGATCGAGATACAAGAAAGGTGGGCTAGTTCAATGGGAGGAAGAACAGAACCCTCAGAGCATGAGTATGTGCAGCTTGGCAAAGTACTCAACCCCGGGGACGAGCAATGAAACTTAGCTTTCAAACTAATGAACTGTGAGATTTAATTCACACAACAGAGTGTCCTAGAGAAAGGTCTGGGTTTCATGCTGACACCCCATTTTCACTAGAGAGACTGATTTTTTTGTTAACACCAATCCCACAATATCATACTTACATACCCTCCAAAGGTGCATACAAATGTTACACGCCCCCCTGGATGACCCGTATCGGGCATTGGCTCTACATTAGAGCCATTATTAAAGTTTTGTTAATCATTTCTGAGCCCATTCGTTAAAAAAAAAACTACCTACCTCAAGGATAAAAAAGATGACCTTGTACTGTTGAGAGACCTAGCTGTCAATCCAGAGAAAGACTAACTTATCAGCCTGGATATTGAAAGCCTTCATATTCGGTTTCCTCACGATGAGACAAGGGGGTGCTGGAGGAAATCTTGTTTCAAAACAGGTGGGATTATATTATCCCATGACATTTTGTCCTAATTGTGCAAATTTGGCCTTGACAAAAAACAACTTTAAATGTGAGGACTCCCTATACCTCCACACACATGGAACTAGCATTGGTAGTACATTTGTGGCGAGTGTGTCTGCCTTTATGTCCACAATTATTTAGCAAAATCCTGATAACCCCTTTGTCATCCATATTAAGACCTGGAAGGGTTATGTAGATAACATCTTATTCATCTTGGAGTGGACTTTTAGAAACAGCGGATGATTTTCTTATTTGGTTGAACCACCAAAACCAGTTTTTACATTTCATTGAATTCTTCTCCACTGAAAACATGGTTTTCCATGACCCCAATATCATAGCTGATCAGGGAAGGCTGCGGGCCACTACACACTTTAAGACTACATCGAAAAACAACCTACTGCATTTTGATAGTTTCCATTCATACCCTGTTGGAAATGGCCCTTTTTGCAGGGTTATCCACAAACTTTTTGCTTCTTCCGCCCTTGTTTTTCTTGACCTGTGGTTGTTGGCTACAGGACTCTGGGCACTTTACCACTGCTGATCAGTGCTAAAGTGCATATGCTCTCTCTGTAAATTATTATTGTGATTGGTTATCCATGATTGGCATATTTGTTTTACCAGTAGGTTCCTAGTAGAGTGCACTGAGTGTGCCAGGGCTGGTAATACACATGCTACTAGTGGGCCTGCAGCAATGATTGTCCCACCCATATGAGTAGCTCTAAAATGGTGTCTCAGGCCTGCCACCAAAGTGCCTGTGTAAAGTCTGTGAACTACCATGTTGTCCTAGCCAGTGTACACACTGCCCAAGTTTGACCCTTCACTTTTCATACACATTGGACACCCCTATGGTAGGCCCAAGGTACCCCCCTGGGCAGTGTGAAGTGTGTGTGAAAGGTAGGACATGTACTAGTATGGGTAACATGTCCTGCTAGTGAAATACTGGCAAATTCATTTTTTTCACTATTGAAAGGCCTTCTTGCCCATAGGATCAAATGGGGAATGCTGTGTCCCATGTGTACCTGCATATCTCCCCATAGGAGCAAGATGGGAAGCTGTAGTCTGGTATCCCTGAACTCAGAATTTGATAACGCATCTTTTAGAAAAGATGGTTTTTAAATTCCGTGTTTGAAAATAGCACTTTTAGAAAGTGGCTATTTTCCTGTTCAACCTTTCTGTGTGTCTCTGCCTGTTTGTGTGTTGACTGTCTGGTTTGTGAGGGACTAGGGCTGGGGGTGGCTGCAGGAGGCTGGGTGAGTCAGTGCTAGGCTGAATAGACCTATCTACACTTAGAGTGGTGGGAGGAGTGGCACCTGGGCCTGGATAGGACTGTGCCCGCCTTCCACAATGCTGGCTCCACCTCCTGCAGTGTATCTGATGGCCTTGGCCTCCCCTCACAAAGGAAGAAGACATGCACTGCCAGTGGGCACCCCAAACTGGTTTGGACTGGGTCCAGGACCCCTCACACATGGAGAACAAAGACTTTTGGGATATAAAAGTAAGACCTGAAACCCCTGTAAATTAGACTACTTTTGCCAACAAGAGGAGCCCCTGCCAAAGAAGATCAGCTGAAGAGACTGGAAAGGAAGACTGCCCTTGCTATATGTTCTGGGGCTGACGTAAGGCTTGCTGTTACTACTAAGGAAGGGGACAGGGAACTTTGCTGTGTGCTGTGTTCCCCCCACCTGCTTGAAGGAAGGACTTTGCTGTGTGTAGGAATACATGGCTACAAGGGCCTGAGAAGAGCTGTCCTCCTGTTAAAACTCAGGAACACAAAGGTTTACCTAAGACGACTTCTACAAGCAAGAGGAACCTCTTCCCAAGGAGATCAATGGGTAAAACTGAGGAGAAACAGTGCCCTTGCTATGTGTTTTGGGGCTGGCCTGCTGTTTGCTGATTCTGCTGAGGGTGAGGCTGAAGGACTTTGCTGTGTGCTGTGTCCCCCCCTCTTGAAAACTAAGGACTTTGCTGTGTGCTGTGTCCCAGAAGAACGATCAGTCTCCAAGGGCCTGTGAAGAGCTGGCCTCTAGTTGGAAACTCAGGGCTACAACATTTTCCAGGAAATCTCTTTCACCTTTGCTGGGTGCGTGTTCCTGTGCACAGCCTGTGCGTACACGAGACCTGCTTGGTCTCCACGTGTTGGTGACCTTCAACTCTGCACCCCGAAATGCATGTGGCCGCGCTTTGAGAAAAAGCTGTAATTCTCTGTGCACCCACTTTTCACCGCCGCCGGCCGAGTTCCTGCTGCCGACGAGAGCATCTGCGTAGCACTGCTGTGGGGAAAGGCAGCGTCATCACGAGAGCAGCCATGAGGCAGTGCTGAGGAAATGGCCACTTCATAACCACGATCGGCTGCAAGGCGTCCTTGGGAGAAGAACTGTGAGAATCACTTTGCCAGAATTCAATACCGCTGGCCAGATTCCGTAGCACCATTGCAGTGGCCACGCTGGGATTGGTCTTCACAGGGCGCGCCTCCCGCTGACACAGAGATTCGTCCCTACCGCAACGTGCCAGGATTGGAGCAGGCACGGGGCGACTCCTAGCAACGAGTCCTCCGTGCCCCCCTGAGGATGAGGAAGCCTGTGTCTGAAGCCCGAGACGCGCAGGAAGGACACTGCTCGACCCGGGGCAGGCACGGGCTGGTAAGCCTCTCTCTGGCATGTGAAAAGGTAACCCGCATTTCTAAGTTGGCTGTATTATCTCAATATAACACGGTAGTTGACTCGCACCCCTTTTGTGATGCAGGGGTGATTTGCTGATTCCTGCATTTCCAAGTTGGCAGTGTTACTGCCTCACAATGCAGTGTTGACTCACGCCCACATATACCAGTGCAGCACATTCCGTGCTACAGCGGGAGCACTCTCTTTGATACGGGCACCATTTCCTGATTAACCCACGCTGGCAGCAAAGACTCACAGTCCATTGAACCTACAAGTATTTGTTTCTTCAGTGTGCTACAAGGAACTGTTTTAGAGGAACTTTTTCTACACTTTTTACAAACAACACTACAAGGGGATCTGTTTTGTTGAAACCACTTTTATTGTGTATGTTGGATCTATGTTTAATTTCAGATAAAGATATTTATTTTTATAAATACCTGTGTGGTGTTTCACTGTGTTACTGTGAGTGTTAGTGCAAATACGTTACACATTGCCTTGGGGATAAGCCTGTCTGCTTGTGGCAGCTACCAAGGGGATGAGCGGGGTTATCTACAGTTTGTTTCCCCCTTTCCATGACTTGAGTGGTGGTTTCTGCCTAACTTTGGCGCAAGCCTAAGCCAACCAGAAATCCCATTTCTAACATGCCCTTTACGGTAGACTTTCCTGTACAGACAGTTCCTGAGATTGTGACGGAACTGTAGTAACATCAGTGGTTATAAATCACAGTCAAAGACGACTCTCACTCTGAAATTGAGAAACGGACACTACCCACAGCCCATCAATTTAAAGCTAATAAAAGGGCCTGCAACAACAACAGGGACCCCATTTTTTAATCATTTATCGGGAAAAAGGAAGAGCTATGCCTGAAGTGCATAACCACCTACAAATTAGCCAATGACACAGTTAGAAAAATTATCAACAAACACTGATATGTACTAAAAGCAGGTGCATTGTAGTTTAAAAAAACACTTTTTCCAATAAAACGGCCCCTAGACTCAGAGACTGTCTAGCTCACGCACACCCTAAGACACCGCCACAGGTCTGTCTGATTATCTTATGGGACCTATGTCAGCCTACTAGTCACTAGCCTTGTGGGTCTTGCAGTTTCTGCAACTTGATAAGATTAATAAAAGTCCTAGAGCTGGGTCTGCCTTCCTAATATGAATTACATAGCCTGACAAATTAGAATTCAGAGAGAGTAGTTTACATGGTAACTAGCCCATGGGACTCCTTTACATTGGCAGGACCAGTAGGAAGGTGAAAATCATAATCTGCAAACAGCGCAGTAACATAAGATGTAAAATAGAAACCAATAAACTGGATAACCATTTCATTAGATGCCCTCACACAACTTGTGATTTGAACTGGGTTATTTTGGAATAATTGAATAAAAGCATTAACTCTAAGAGTATCCGCTTTGAAAGAGAACAACGCTGGGTGTGTAGACAGCAGACACATAAGACGGGTCTCAATTATGAGATGCTATGGAATTCATTTAGTTAACAGAATCAATTTTTTTTCATCACCTAGGTTACTCAGTAGTGACTCCCCAGATCGTAAAGATTCAACTCATCAACATTTTAAATAATTAGAAAATATTTTTATTCATTTTTATCCATTATATTGCACACTCATTTTTAAATATCTTCTACTTGTGTTTGCCAATTCTATGCCATAAGCTTTCATCTGTCACTTAGCCAAACATTCACGGTGCCATCTCATCTGCCAGAAATTCCTGGTAGTTTGGGTCTGTTTAGTGTATTTTGATGTGTTTGTGCACCGATAACATTTTATAACATTCTTACATTTTGGTGTTTTAAGTGCTTTGGGCATTTTACTTACCCTTCAGACTCTATGAAACTACAGTTTTTCAGTATTTAAACCAATGCCTCTAGCACAATATGACATTATGGTGGTTCGGTGGATAACCAGGAAGGGGTTCAACCCTGGGAAGCCATCTAGTAAGGTGAATGGTCTAGTGTTTTGACTGGCTCGCTCCAGTAGTGCTGTTTGGAGCACTTGAGGAATGCGAGGATGCATTTAATTTCTGCTCAGTCCTGCAATCAGTAACAATTAGTATGTGGCATATCGGCTAGAGAGGTTCAAGTCTCGACAGGGACACTCAACGTCCTGTGATTCTGGGCAAATCACTCAATCTCCCTGTGCCTAACAAAATGAACTCTGTAACGAGACTAGTACTCAAATAAAGTACTCTCATACTTTTGGGTTGCGTTTGCGCTATAAAAAACAAAAACTAAAAAAAAACAGCAGGCTTCCGAAGAGGTGGATAGGTCTTTGGCCAAGTGGGGACCCATGATGATATGAGTACATGGCAATTTACCCAAGGCAGTGGCGGTGTAGTTCCAGCACTAACAACCATGGCAAACTATTTACAATACCAATTCTCCTTGCAGTGTGACACTACCCTTCAGAGATCCCTATTGGGCACCAGGTGTTCACTAAAAAGTAGGCATTAAATTTAAGGGTGTACGTCTGTAATTTGCATTGAGACTCTCATATATTGTGTGTTTTTGCAGTTTTTCACCTTGTTTATATCAGTATAGAATACACTGACACATGCACCAGCTTCCGTTTTAACTTTATGACCTCACGGTACACGCAGTACCTTTCTGTTTTTTCCACCTATATAGGTCATACCAGAACCATGTTTCAGACCATACCTATGGTCCCCTGCTGTGACTACATGTGTTACTTATCCTCAATTGGGCTATCTTCAATGAAAGATTATTACAGCAGCGCACCATGTATGTGTGTGGTATTCTATGAATGATTAAATAAATAACCACTCAACCTTTCCCAAAAGGGTATTAATAGGGTCATACTGATCCTGATGAAAGCCAATAGACTGGAGTACAGGGCAGAAACGAGTCCATCCTACTTAAGGGCCAAGGAGTGATAGTTATCCCAACTAGCCCATTCTTCCCCAACGATAAAGAATATCACTGGATAACATGCAGTGAATGAGAGTTCCTTTAAGAAAAAAGTATTTTCCCAATATAAGGAGGGCCCACCCTAGATAACTTGAAGTTGACTCTCTCTTGATTGCATTCTAAATATCAATTCAAAAGGTATCACAATATTGGAGTCAATAGAAGATAGCTATCACAAGTGGAACTATATTGTTTGTAAACAATTTTTAGGGAACAATATGTATGTCAGGGGAGCTTTCTGTATACCATCTTATCAAACCTTTGATGAGTTCTAGACATTTTATGAGTAATTCCAGCTAATTCTTCCTTTTTTCCACCCTTCTTAGCGTTTTTGGCGAGTTCTTGTTCTAAAGGTGTCATGTGTTGCTCCACAGAGATCTGATCCTTGCCAGTTCTCCGAGAGATCTATGGGGAATACATTTCCATACGATTAATGTAAATGAGAATCATTCCCATTGTCAGATGTTTTCCTGAAATTAAGACATGTATCCAGCCCTCATGGAACTTTGGATAGACATGTTCTAAATCCAAAGACCTTTAAAAAGATAAAAACACGGGTGAAGCTATTTAGCACAAAACATAACCAGATTTGAATACACAAGTGTTGAAATATTCTACAGGAAAAAATCTATGCTAAGCTGCCAGTATTGAAAGAAATTGGCTTTAGCTGTATCATAGCCTCAAAGCTGGGTTTTCAGTTAATTGGAGAAATGTAATATTACTGACATATGCCCTGCGGGGTTAGAAATCTTATTAAACATTGTGAGATTGTAAGCACCACCATCTTTTTCAACACGGCACTGTATTTCATTTTTCTATATATGACTTTTGACTGATTAAAACTGCCAGGAAGACACTAAAGGCTAATGTCTTTGTGACTAAAATATCCCTGCCCATAGTTCTTACTTAATTGAACAACCTGCAGAAGAAAGCGCGCAACCAAGAGGAAAAGAAGTGATGAACTATTCATTGTCACTTTACAGAAAATGCATTGCCTGCACCAAGTGCCCTAGGGTCGCATTGCCAATGAAAATGGGTACTGCATGCAAACAAGTATTACAAAACTGGAGAATTGTGTATTTTCTTAGGCGTAATGGAAATCTTGAAATTATTCAATAATTATAAAGTTTAGAATTGTTCTATAAACCAGGTCGGATTAAATGAACTGCACAGATTGATGCTATTTTTAACTGTGCTAATTTGAATCGAGATTATATTTAACATTCATTTACACATTTGCAGACAGACAGTGTGTTTAATTTTTCCCTTTGTTAGTCCAACTTTCTTTTTTAGGAACTATTGTTACAGCAAAAGTGTAACACTACTAAAGGGGTCGGCTCCTCTGATATGCATTGCCCCACTGCTTTTAAGCAGTGCAAAGTATGAAACATAAAATGATAATTACTTTGAGTGATTATCATTTTATGCTTCGTGCTGCTTTGCGGATGGGTGGGCGAGGCTGCTCTGCTCTTGGATCAGGGTAGGGGAGGAGTCCTTTGCCCACTCCTAAGTGCGCAATGATGGCTTGGACCAGTCATGTGCCTTTTCCCTATTCTTCATGAAGGCTGCATTACAGCTTGCATGGAGAACATGTCCACCTCTTCAGCCCCTGGCTGAGCGCTGTGTCATGCTGCTCAGACAAATCACAGAGCTGGATTGCAGCGTTGGATTGGTCAGGGGTGCCTGGCTGCTTACCAATCACAATGCTGCATTGTAGTGTTGTGATTGGTCAGTGGGGCCTGGCTGTACCTTCTGTTCCAAGATGAGGCAAGAAGGAGCTGAGATGCCAGACTCAGCTGCAAGGTAAGTTAATTAAGTTAATTTTTTTATATTGCGCACCCCAACCCCCACACTACTCCCCATGCGCGACTTTCCCGTAAACTCCACTGTGCCGCCACCCACAAGCCATGCCAAACGCCACTGCGCCCTAGTTCAAATATCACACAAACACAACCTACATACAAGACTTTTCTTGATTTAGCAGCTGTCCTCCACACACCAAGACCACTGCTGAACTTTGTTTCATTATCATGTTGTTGAAGAAAGGAGCATATCTTCTGTTGATCTACGGGAATACCTCAAAAGAATATTAAACAGAAGTGACAACACTGCCCATTCTGATCCCCAAATACAGAAAGGTTCTTGTGTAAATCTTGGGTCCTTTATGGGTCCATGCTGGACTATTACACTTAAGAAAGAGGATGGCCATTGTAGTGCAACTTTCAAAACTCATAAGGCTTCACGAGCTTTTCAAGACTCAATAAGTCCCAAAAAGGCTATAGGTTGTGTGATCCCTTAATCATCTCCCGGTTCGAGAAGGGCACACTCTAGTGTTACTTGTGAATTATCTTTATTCCCCTCAAATAAATCTATGATGATTACTTCTTACACTCAGCTTTAGA
The DNA here is from genome assembly GCF_964263255.1 of Lissotriton vulgaris. NCBI lineage: Eukaryota > Metazoa > Chordata > Amphibia > Caudata > Salamandridae > Lissotriton > Lissotriton vulgaris. Next base: position 948,522,731 of record NC_141691.1, on the reverse strand, counting down.
CATTTAATCTTTCCCTGTTTTTCTAGCAAAGGATGGAGCCACATGGATACGAGCTGCTTTGATCGTGTAAGGACTTCTACAACCTGCAAAATATGGTATGGTCAGCTATAGACATTAGAGGTGTAGCTGTGGCTCCTCCGCTATGGCGTAGGAGCGTTGCACCCCCACCGCTGAAAAAAAAGGAAAAAAAGAAAAGAAAGAATGTATTTACATTTTACATTTCTTTCCCCGCTAGAGCTAGCCAAGTGTGGGATGGGCCAAGATGACAGCAGGGGAGGAGTTGTGCAGCACTCTAAGTGTGCATGACACTTTAGCCTGCTGTCTTAGGCCGGCCAAACCGTCATGCACACTTAGGTTTCTCCAACCCATCTGTGTTGCACATCTGGGTTGGAGAAACAGCATAGACTCCCAGGTACTGTCTGAGCAGCAAACCAACTAATCCTGGTGCTGCTTTTAATGGAGCAAGGTTTCACATATGCAGAAGCTTGCATGGACTCAGCCCTCTAGAAATAACCTTTAACATATTAACCAACATGTTTTGTTTACTAATAGTTGCATTTGACGACATGTCTAGTATTTAGGGGAAGCTCGCCTATGTCCTTTTACTAACAGTCGCTTGAATGCATTAAAATGGCCGCCGAAAAATGCTAGAACTGTACTAAGCATGCATCTGCCACGCTCACGTGGTGTGACGTACTTCTGCTTTGGTGGAAATTTCTTGCTTCTGCGCACTAGTGCCAGAAATGGCCGTTTTAAATCTCACACTCCGAATTTGCTGAAGCATTGGCATTAAACCTCAGCCAGCACTCTTCTTACCCACAATGTTCCTGGGAGCCTGCTCATCTGACCTCTAAGGAGGAAGCTACCAAATACAATGTATTCAAAATGTGTACCAATATTGCTGGATGGAATAAAAGTGCATGGGAAAATACATTTTGGGTGGTAACCGGAATCGATTGAAACAAATATTGAAATGATCTCATTTTAGTATGGTGTGATGACCTCTCCTCATCTTTCCAACCAATCACTGAAGGGTAACACATAGTTTGCAACATTTAGGGGTGGTACATTGCCCTCAAAATGGTATAATTAAGGTAGGTTTAGATAGAGAAATTGTCCTACTTGTCTGAGTAGCTGAACTGTCACTGACCAAACGACTGCTATAGGAGACCGAGAGCAGAGGTGCTGGCGGAGCACTCTGTCAGAAGAATCGAGGTGTGGGGAAATTATCAATTACCCAGTCGGGGTACTAATTGACTTTTCCCAAGAGAGAGGGATGTGATGCTGGCGTTGAACTCATCTTAGGTCACCTGTCCTGATCTGCACCTGCCTTGTCCCATGGGCACCTGATTAGTCGAGAGCATGGTCCTTCTTTGGCCCAGCCATGACCAGGATTGGTTATTGCACCATTCTAGGTAAATATAATCCATGTGGTATGTCCTTGTGCTATTTCCCTTTCTCACCCTTCCCAGGTGCCAATGTGTAAAGGTGTTACTGTGATTTCTTACAAACTTCATGTCCTACTGGTTATAATCTTGCTGGTAAAATTTATGATCACAAGATTGTGGCTTTTTTCCATTTGACTCAGAAAATCTCTCATAGATAAAGGTTTCAAAACATTTCCCGAGTCTGTGGTTATTACAGGAAATGTAAATGTGTTTAAATAGTGCCTGTTTCTTTTAACTCCCTTTTCTATCCCTAGGACTTATAGCAATGGTGGCAAGGATTGTTAAGTCATGGTGTACAGGTATAAGTCCTAAATGGACGTCTATGCACTGATAGGGTGACTAAATTAGTAATTAGTTAGGCAGGACTGCTAGTTCAAAGTGTGAATGTTATATGAGCCCAGGTGAGTATGGTAAAATTGAGCTAGTAGGTCCCTACGCGCTCTATCACTCTATTGACAGCAGCAGCAGGATTGGGTGATGAGCCTGCGCTGCTGTCCCAGGTACTTATCGGACACCTTAGGGAGAAAAGAGGAGCACCGAGGGAGACCGTAGAAGAACAAATATGCTTTTTCTTATTCCTACTATTTCCCTAAAACCCCCTGTCCCCCCTACCTCGCCCCTCCATTTGAATTTTGCGGCGGCCGCCACTGTAGAGGTGCTTTGTTACCCACTTAGCCTCCATCATTTCTGCCAGTAGAAGTGTTGAGACCAACATTGTTCCTCAGATGAGATACTCTCTGGTTGGTGAAGCATCAGCTAACACTGCAGAGACTCTGGTTCCTTTTGAATAAGTATCTTACCTAGGCTTGATATCAAAAGTAACATTGGTTTTCCCATGTTCTCACTCTTCAAAAGGTCTGCAGTCCTCATTTAGAATTTAGCTGAGAGGAGCCTTTCCATACTTTGGCAGGCTCCCTCCCTGACAAACTCACAGTAACCCCACACTATTAGGAGACAGAGAAAGAGCCAGGTTTCTGCTTTTAGGGCCTTAGATGGCTCTACTATAAGAAACATTTGACTGGGTGGCCAGGACCACCACAGGGCAACCAGATCATAGTGGTGGTAGGATCATTCTGTTTGGATAGGGCTGTTGTCCCTGATTTGTTTAGCCCGGAGCTTCCATTTGAGGAATGGCGAGCCACACAGGAAGGAAGAAAAATTTCTCTTGCTTATAGGGAGCAAGCTTCTCCTGCCCCACCAGGTATTTGTTTGTTCTTCAGAATGAATTTGCATGTGGCATTTTTTCATCCTATTTTCAACCATAGCATCAAAGGTTGCAATTCATATATTTTCTTCTGAGAGATGTTATGTTACCTACGATTCCCTCGTGGATCTCATGTGCATCTTCAATGATCTTCTGGTATTGCTCCTTAAGTAAGACAGTGATAATCTCACACTGCATCATCCATTCACTTGATAGCAGTTACTCATTCATTTGTTGAAATGACATTGAGTCTTTTGAGTCAGCCACATTTCCTGACATTACTAATGTGCCTTAAACTGAGTTCCACCATTACTTGGTAAATTTCTCATTGAGTAGGACCGGAAGTCATGTATTCAGAAATTACTTATTTTCCAATTTTCTCTGAGATTGGATGGGGAAGCATGAAATAAATGTACTATTCCATCTTTGATGGTTGTGTAGTTGCTATGGGCTGCACACACCTGGAAATATAGCTAGAAGGGCTATGCATCTGGCACAGCATATGAATTAACATGTGGTCACATCACATTGGTCACATGCATTCTAAACCTCTTTTTATGGGAATGCTGGGGGAAGCAGCAAAGTTTAGGTCCACAGTAGAGGTAAAGAATTACACAGGACAGTCTTGTATTTTTCCATTGGCTCCCCTGCAGAAAGAGATAGACAGCGAGTTTACAGATCCTCCTTTGACAAGGCTGCGGACACTTTGAGATATCTGGTAGGTCAGATCTGACATTTAGAGGCAGAACTGCTGGATGCAAACACATTTATAAGATAGTTTAGGACTATTTTTGTAGTAGTTTTTTCCTGATTTGTCTAAGCCAACCTGTGATAGCCCCAGGGCCGCTCAGAATTATGTTGAATTCTGACTGAAGCTCTGAAGTATGTGGTAATCCTGTGATTCCTCTATTATTTCTACAACATACTTCACTTACAGAACTCTATTTTGAGATTCAGCTAAAGTCAGGAGCAGGGTGGTATGAAATTACATTAGAACAGCTATACCTACACTTCAAATTCCATTGCAGCAAAGGGGAATGTAGGCCACTCATTATAAACCTAGATGACCTGGACTTACAGTTTTAGTTCATGGCAAAGTAGGTGTCATATAACTACACATCGGAGGAGATGCTTCTGTTCCCCATACCGGTATCTGTTCATATAAATGAGATACCAACGTGGTATCGTGCTATGTAGCAGAAGTGATTTGTTAGAGCTACATCAAAGTGCAATCAATAACTCTGCAGTGGGGATTCTTCTACTGCATGGAAGTATCCTATTGCTAAACATGCATTTCCAAGTGTTGCAGCGATCATTGACTTGTCTGAATAACAGGGATGAGGAGTTACTAAAAACCTTGATTTGTGGAGGGTCCAGAAGATTAGAATATTCATTCATATTTGCAAGGATACTAACATCCTGAACAGGTAGTTTCTGTAGTACTGAAGGATCATCAAGGTGATTAGGGAAACAGGAGTTTGTACCCGATAAGGCAGAACAGAGTAGACTTTTCTGTACAATATGAAGTGACATCTACCATATACAGGGAACTCACCTGTATGCATGTGGTGGATCTGACCTGCTTAAAAGAGAAAGGGGTGAAAGACATGGGGCAGAGTGGGCTCACACTTGAATCGTGAGGATGGTTATGTGAACATATGAGCATATTTTTGAAGATTGTCAGGTACAAATACACAATCTAAACAATACATTCACTGAGGCTTGCCAATTGCTGCTATGACAGTGCATATATATTGCAAATGGGCAGAAGCTAGGAGAGACTTCTGGGCCAGATGGTGAGAGTAAATGGCAAACTGACAAAGCTGACAGGAACACCAACAATGTGTCTGTCAAAATGAGTTCACTAAGAATATAGTCTATGAAAAAATGTGAAAAACAGATACATAAGTTAAATGATTTTGCATTTATCCTAACTAAGATGAGAAACTCTAAGACACAGCAACTGCAAAGGGCCCATTTCAATAATTGTTTATTTCACTTGAATCAATGGACATTGACAGAGCTTGCCACAGTTAAAAGCAAAAGTAGAGACTATGCAGATCAATGATTGTTATGTCTGTATGACATTATCCACTTCTGTAGCTGAAGGTGGTACCTACCATCATTTACCCGTGACCTATGGCATTTCCTGTAGCATATTGACTAGCCTGTTTTATAAAACTGGAAGATTACAATATTATTATTCTAACATAGATGTTATTTTCCCTGAGATTGCAATACGTTGAAAAATAATCCTGTCCTTAGTGTTAAAGATGCCCAATTCTTTGGTGAATTTTTCCTAACAATGAAAGAAATAGATATAACTAATGCACACAAAGACAATTTAACATGTAATTTATAAGAATAGGAAAAGATATTTTTAAATTTAGTAGAGTAAAGGAGGCAACATTTCCATAGAAAAGCTACTGAAATTAAACCCCAGATACCCAAATGGGCTGAAAGGGAGGAATTTATGGCAACTGGCAAACCTCATGCTGCTATGTCTTTGGACTTTGAAAAGAAGGTGAAAATCTGTCTCCATAGAAAGAAAACTGAGTATAACAATGTATTCATCGGTTCCAGTGAATGTGAACACAATTTCCTCATAACTGGGGGTTGGCGACTAAAAGGGGGAACTGATCCAGTATTTCCTGGCGTCTATTACATTTGTGGGAACAAAGCTTACTTTAAGCTACCTGATCATTGGTATGGGAGTTGCTATTTTAGAATAGTACTCCCAAAGGTATACCATGTAAAAAGAATCACTGGAAGCAATGAACACGAAAATGAACTAACATGATATAAAAGTGCTAGTTTTGCAGAAATTGTAGGTGATATATTTAGTGCATTGATACCTTCAGTGGGAGTGGTTCGGAATACACAAAGAATCTGTAAATTGCCTACAGTGGTGGATCGCTTATCGACTGACACTGCTGGAGGGTTCTTATTGGTCAATACCGAATTGGTTGCGGTCAGATCAATAGTTTTACAAAATCGACTTGCTCTTGACATATTATTAGCAAAGGAGGGTGGAGTCTGTAGAATGTTCAAAGCGCACCATTGTTGCACTTACATACCTGATAAAAGTGTTGAAATTGGAAGTTATGTGAGGAACGTTACCTAAGCTCAAATTCTGCACCCCAGATACTCATTTTATCTGAAGTGCAGAGAGTGGTCGAGAAAATTAACAGCACCCTAGTGTATTACCAGCAGATATTTCTAAAGGTATATGCATTTCATTTGAAACTGTGCTCCTTATTTTCAAATTCTATTTCTGTGGAAGAGTGTCAATCAAACAGCCAACAACCCAAGTTGAGAGACAGATCCTTGTCTCTCTATGATAGAGCATTACCCAGACAAATGGGTCTTTATAGCTCTCCTAAAAGGCAAATCTGGACCACCAGCCTCAGGTCATCTGGGAGAGCATGCCATAAAGGGATGCAATAACCAAAGAGGAGTTAACCTCTGTCTTTTTTGTAATGCTTTTCAAAGTGACCAAGAGTTGTTTACCATCAGACCTCATAACTTTGTTGGGTTAATGGAATAAAGCACTGGTTCCTGTGTGGTGCAGCAAAGTAACTTAAAGGTCAAGGTCAGCATCTGCAATAAGTTTCAAATGCTACCGGACACCAGTGCAAGTTCCGAAGGGATGAGGATATACAACACTACTTTGGCAATAAATGTACAAGTTCAGATAGTAATTGAATGTATTGATGACACTATCAATTGATATGTGTTTATTAAATCACATCCCAAAGTTTTCACATGTTGTTGTCTGTAACATGAAATGAGTGCTAGGAGGGGCTATAATCTATTAATCCTAACCAGTGATAAGGCCAACTGATGAAAACTCCTTTTTATTGTGGTATTTATCTTCAGCCAAAGTGTATTCCTCCAAACTAGGATGAAGGCGATGCAACAGCAATTCTCATACCTGGCACCTAAATCAAACAAAATGAGCAGTCTAGAATTAAGCAGCATAATAAATGAATGAAGGATTTATAGAGAGCAGATATCACTCCCAAAGGGGTATCTCTGCGCTGAGGCGGAAGGGCAGAGGTGGGAGCAGGCAATCAATTGTTATAAAGTTCAATTTTCAGAAGTTTCCTGAACATGAGAAAGTTGATGCACTTGTGTAAGTGGACAGGAAAAAAGTTCCAGTATTGAGAGGCCTAGGAGGAGAAGGTCTTTTCACCGACACATGATTTGTTAAAGCGGGGGACAGCCAGCAGAGCCTTCTCTCCAGAGCGCAGAGATCTGTTTGGTAGGTAATGAATGTGTTTACCACCAGGACCCTTATCATTGATTGTTTTATGTACCAAGTAGCAGATTTTAAACTTGATTCTTTCACAGATGAGGAGCCAATGAAGGCGTCCTAATAGTTGTAGAGATACAGTTCAAGGAGGCATATTGAGGGCCAGGCATGCAGCCGTGTTCTGGACCACCAGCAACCTATTTAGCACAGTATTGTTTGCAGCTGCCAAAAGTGCATTATAATAGTCAAGAAGACTTACTACCAGAGCTTGAATCAGGGTCTTACTTTCTGATAAGGGTGTTGAAGATGGAACAATCTCTGAAGAAGCTTCAGCATGCAAAAAGCAGGTGCCTGCAGTGGTTGCTACTTAATCTTTCATAGATAAGGAGTGGTCCAGATAAAATCCCAGGACTTTTGCTTTCGTTGTAGGGGTGGGGGTGGGCCCTAATTCTGATGGCCACCAATCGGGGGATCACACAATTTGAGATTTGCCAAATAATAGTAATTCCGTTTTATCAGCATTCAACTGGAGGTAATTCTTCGTCATGCAGTCAGAGACAGCTCACATAACTTCAGCAGGAGATGTTTTGTCACAACCAAATTATAGACAAACGAAAGATGGAGTTGGGTATCATCCGCATACAAAAAGGGAACAAATCCATGATCTCTAATAATATTTGCAAGTGCGCCACATACATATTAAATAGTGTGAAACTAAGGCACAACCATGCAGTACGCCCTTTGTAAGGGAGCTATATATTTACAACAAGGGGTGGTGAGGGACAGAGTCTCTGAATTAAGCAGAAAGCTCTCACCCAGTCAAGAGATCAGGGCTAGATCCAACACCGTTTTTTAGCTCACTGCACCATCCCAGTTTCAGAACCTGGCTGTATGCAAATTAGTCTGTTCCTGTCCCAGTGCATGATGGGAACAGGGCAAACCAAACTACAAAAGCCAATTCTTACACTGGGAAGGAAACAAGCTCCCGGGGACCGGTTTCTGTCATTGCAGCCGTCTTCGGCCCGGTTTGCTTAAATCCTGATGGTGCAATGAGCAAGGGTCTCACATCTGAGAATACCCTTCCACGCTTAGGTTGGACAAAAATATTTACAACAAGGGGTGGTGAGGGACAGAGTCTCTGAATTAAGCAGAAAGCTCTCACCCAGTCAAGAGATCAGGGCTAGATCCAACACCGTTTTTTAGCTCACTGCACCATCCCAGTTTCAGAACCTGGCTGTATGCAAATTAGTCTGTTCCTGTCCCAGTGCATGATGGGAACAGGGCAAACCAAACTACAAAAGCCAATTCTTACACTGGGAAGGAAACAAGCTCCCGGGGACCGGTTTCTGGCATTGCAGCCGTCTTCGGCCCGGTTTGCTTAAATCCTGATGGTGCAATGAGCAAGGGTCTCACATCTGAGAATACCCTTCCACGCTTAGGGTGGACAAAAATATTTACAACAAGGGGTGGTGAGGGACAGAGTCTCTGAATTAAGCAGAAAGCTCTCACCCAGTCAAGAGATCAGGGCTAGATCCAACACCGTTTTTTAGCTCACTGCACCATCCCAGTTTCAGAACCTGGCTGTATGCAAATTAGTCTGTTCCTGTCCCAGTGCATGATGGGAACAGGGCAAACCAAACTACAAAAGCCAATTCTTACACTGGGAAGGAAACAAGCTCCCGGGGACCGGTTTCTGTCATTGCAGCCGTCTTCGGCCCGGTTTGCTTAAATCCTGATGGTGCAATGAGCAAGGGTCTCACATCTGAGAATACCCTTCCACGCTTAGGGTGGACAAAAATATTTACAACAAGGGGTGGTGAGGGACAGAGTCTCTGAATTAAGCAGAAAGCTCTCACCCAGTCAAGAGATCAGGGCTAGATCCAACACCGTTTTTTAGCTCACTGCACCATCCCAGTTTCAGAACCTGGCTGTATGCAAATTAGTCTGTTCCTGTCCCAGTGCATGATGGGAACAGGGCAAACCAAACTACAAAAGCCAATTCTTACACTGGGAAGGAAACAAGCTCCCGGGGACCGGTTTCTGGCATTGCAGCCGTCTTCGGCCCGGTTTGCTTAAATCCTGATGGTGCAATGAGCAAGGGTCTCACATCTGAGAATACCCTTCCACGCTTAGGGTGGACAAAAATATTTACAACAAGGGGTGGTGAGGGACAGAGTCTCTGAATTAAGCAGAAAGCTCTCACCCAGTCAAGAGATCAGGGCTAGATCCAACACCGTTTTTTAGCTCACTGCATCATCCCAGTTTCAGAACCTGGCTGTATGCAAATTAGTCTGTTCCTGTCCCAGTGCATGATGGGAACAGGGCAAACCAAACTACAAAAGCCAATTCTTACACTGGGAAGGAAACAAGCTCCCGGGGACCGGTTTCTGGCATTGCAGCCGTCTTCGGCCCGGTTTGCTTAAATCCTGATGGTGCAATGAGCAAGGGTCTCACATCTGAGAATACCCAGGGACAGACTGATTTGCATATAGCCAGGTTCTGAGCTGGGATGGGGCAGTGAGATAAATAACGGTGATGGATCAAGCCCTGATCTTTGGACTGGGTAAGAGTGGTCTGCTTAATTCAGACACTCTGTTCATCACCACCCCCTTTTCTGAATCGTTTTTGGCCACTATAGGTGTGGCAGGGTATACTCAGACATGAGTCCCTTTCTCACTGCTCCATCAGGATTCAAGCAAGCCGGGCCGAAGACGGCTGAAATGCCAGAAACCGGTCCCCGGTAGCTTGTCTCCTTTCTGGTGAAGAATTGGCTTGGTAGTTTAGTCTGCCCTGTTCCCATGATGCACTGGGCCAGGGACAGACTGATTTGCATATAGCCAGGTTCTGAGCTGGGATGGGGCAGTGAGATAAATAACGGTGATGGATCAAGCCCTGATCTTTGGACTGGGTAAGAGTGGTCTGCTTAATTCAGACACTCTGTTCATCACCACCCCCTTGAGGTTCCGTGACGATTTGAACCCGTGTTTTCAATATTGTCGGAAATACATAATATTGGTATCAGCGAACCGCAAATGATCCATTTAGCATATCCTGGTGTTTTCGCTATGCTACGAGCAAGAGCACTCCTGTTATGAACACATTTCTGATCTACCCACGGCATCCATCTTAGATCATGGCAGCCATTTTGTGTTTCTTGCCCTCACATACGCAATAACCTCTGATCACTTCATTTGGATTAAGGACACGTAGCCTTAGCCGGAGATTCACCTCTTTCATGACACGTGCACCTTAAACCAGATCACGCTGTAGTTGCATGACTCGACAAAGGCTGCCTCCTCTGCCCGAGGCCAGTCCTGCTAAACTGGTCTTCGTGTCCATTGTCCTGATCACGATTAGGCGGCCGAAGCCGGTAGCCTTGCCCATTTACAACCTACAAACATCTCTTATCCCGCTTTCCTATCTTCCACACCTGGCTCCGTTCCTTTCTTTCTGAAACTTTATTAGGGGGAGGTAACGAAATTTACGATGAGGCGGTCCGGCTCTTGAATGCAATATTGACAAGGGATTGTGATGAACTAGTGGGAACCCCTCTTCGTAGATGTTTGGTATCAGATTTTATCGACGGTTCCTGTGTAACGCCAAATATTTATTGTTTTAGACACAAAGGTTTTGAGAATGTATTACATGTAAAGAATTCGCCCCTAGCTTAAAATTTAGTATATAAGGAGCAACCCTCTTTGTACAAATTGAACAGGCTCCTAGAATCTGCCCATGTGTGGTTTCTGTGACTTCTGTGTCCCTGCAGTAATAAACCTTTGGTCTTTGACGCCACCATCGAGAAGCCCGTGTTTCTGTTCATTTGTGCACCAAGGCAGGTGGAACTCCGGGGTCTTTGGGTGTTGTTCCCTGACACCTCTGGACGGAACCAAAAAGTCCAGAACTCCAATTGACGCCCACGTGGGGCGACGTCATTCGGTACCGGTCCAAAAGCCTGAAGAGTTCGAGAAGCTTCGTGTGAAGATTCCTGAGGGAGGCGCCCCACTTCATCGATCCCGGCATATCGCAAAAGCGGCCCGAAGTTCTCTTCCACGAGGGTTCCCGTTCAGGACGGCTGCAGTGGGTCGTTGCCTTGACCGTCGCCCTGTCTTGGACCCGAGGTGCAGTCCTTAGTACAGCGAAACGTGACGGGTTTCTCCTTGGTGACGTCTTCAGTGCCTCAGTTAAGTATTTAGTGGTTGCTAGTTGTGAGGATTGTTAAAAAAAATTTGATTCTTGGTTTGGTTTGGTTTCGTAAGATTATCACTGGTTGTTCTGGTTACGATAATCTATTTGGTTTAGTTTGGGTATCGATACATCGGTTCGTTTTGGTAGGCCTAAGTTCTTGGTTCAGGTGCGCATATCTGTTTCTTGTTTTGTTTGTTCTGTGTTCCGGTCTGAAAAATGGTAAGTCGGAGAAACTGTATGTTGTCTTGTTTTGGTTGCAACAGTGACTCACGATTGGAGGACTCATGTCTGGTTCCTCCGATTGGGACTCCCCTATATGACTTGTACTGTAAACATGGTGTGGGTCCTATATCTTATAATGAGGTGTGGGTCCGATACACTGAGAAAGATGGTGTCCTTAGTTGGCCACTGCATGGTAGTTTTGAACCCGAAATTCTTGACAATTTAGAAGCGAAATTGTTTAGGAAGAAAGCCCGGCCGGCAATGTTTGATTCTTTCCGTTACTGGCGAAAATAATCCAAACAGAGAGAAATGAAAAGGTTAAAGAAAGAACAGAAAGAGCAAGAAGAGTTAACTCTAGAGCAAGCAACTAAGCAGTTGCAAGATAACGAGTGTGAGAAGGCCATAGAGGTGGCCATTAGAGAGCATAATTTAGCGATTGACAAGTGCTATCCTGCCTTGCCATCGAAAACAGCTAAGATACTAGAGGATTCTGAAAACGATCCTCTGCTGTCTTATCTGTTACGGTCACCTCCACCGTATGCACAAGGTGCTACGGCTCCACTTGTACCGAATGTTCAATTGCCGGTTGCTGGACAACCTGGTATTCCTGCTCCTGCCCCTCAGAATCAAGTTCCTGTAACTCCTGTGGTTAATGTGAATGTTCCTACGGCTCCTCCTCCTCCTGGATTGCCGACTTCTATACCTGTATCTGTCTCGCTTACACCTACTATTCCACAAACTATTTTTCTCGATACTCCTACTGTTCCGCTATCTGTTCCTACCTCTACTGTGTTTTCTACGTCTGCGAGTGTGTTGACTCCACTTTCTGTCCGTCGAAGAATCACTGATTCTGTTTCTAATATTCTGTCTCCTTTCTATAAAACTTTAATCAAGACTCCTACTTCTGACTCTGTTCAGAGACGTAGTCAGCTTCCAAGTACTGAGGAACGGGGAATTTTAGATTCCACGGCTCTCAGATGGATTTCGAAGAGTAGGAGATATAGTATGAGAGATGTGCTAGATACATTTATGCAGTGGAAAGAACCAACGCAACGGTATGTCTTTGATGAGATGTGCTTGCTGTTACGTGAGGAGATAGAAGAAGATGATGTTGAATCAAATCTAGAAGACTTAATTAAGGTTCAGAAAGAGTTTGCTGCAGGAATGATAGTAGGTGAAAATATAGAAGAAGCGATGGAACTGATTTTAAGTTATAGGAATGATCCATCACTTCGTTCACCGAGAGATTTAGAGAAAAGCAAGACGAAGCTAAGTCGCCAATATCCAATGAGGGAGGTTCCTCCAATTTGGCGCGAAGCTGTGCAAGCTGACAATGTTCGTGGTATTGTAGCCGCTCCGGCGCAATTCCAAAGAGTGTGGATACACATTCCGTGGAAGCGAGCCGAAGTGCTAGCAGTGAAGCAGGCCTTGCCAGATCCGCGTAAGAATCCTGCTGGGTACTATAAGGAATTAACACAGACAGTTGAGGCTTGTATAATGAACTTAGCGGACATCGATATGTTATTTGGCAATGTAGTTCCGCAACCAATTTGGGCTAAAATTCGTAGAGAGGATCATCAAGTTGCCTTAGGTGGTGATTGGGCAGCTATCACTGCAGCGGATGGTCAGCAAACAGGTGGTGCAAAACCCGAACCCCTAATTGCTAATCTTCCAGGTAGAATAATCGACTTAATGAAGACTCTGATGCCCGCATTGCGTGTTAATTGGGACAAGTTATCAGCATGCAGGCAGAAGAAAGACGAAAGTGTCTCCGACTTTTTCACCAGGTTCGAAGAGACTTTTGTAGATCATAGTGGTCAGGATATGAGCACAGAAGGAGGACAGAGACTGTTTGTCGATAAATTTGTGCATAATTTGTTACCTGAATTATGCAATAAATTAAAGGATTCAGAGAGTGCGTGGGCTGTTTCTACAACTGCGCAAATACTTGCAACTGCACAGTATTATGAAAACAGGGATAAAGAGGAAAAAGAGAAATCAGACAAGAAAACGAAAGATTTAAAAACTAAAGTTCTTTTGCAACAGGCGTATCCGCCTCGCATGAATCAGACTAATATGCAACAGGGCTCGTATCAAAGGACAGATTATAGTTCACCTAGGCCTCAATATCAGTGGAACCAGTGTGCGTACTGTAAGAAAGAGGGTCACTACAAAAATGAATGTCCGATCTTAGCGCAAAATAATGCAGCAGCAGACCAGAGAGGTCATGGTGGTTTTGTGCAGAATTCTAGAGGTCGAGGGCGAGGTGCTATGCCTCCACAAACGAATGATCGTCCTTCCAATCACTTTGATCAACGAAATGGCCAGTCGACTCAGCAAAATAGATCTCAACAATATCTTGTTGAAGACTATTGTGAAGTGGATGAGGGATTTCAGCAAAATGGGTACTAGGACAGCCATGGACAGAGAGAGGGAGTAGTATCAGTTCCAGTGGATCAGAGTGGGCCTTATGTCGCAGTAGCAACATCAGGTGTAGTCGAACCGTTTCTGTTGGATACTGGTGCCGCAAAAAGTTCTATCATTCATGCGAAACTCCCTGGTGCACCTTTGTCCGGCTCAACAAATGTTTCTGTAGGTTTTTCAGGCGCCCCTGTTTACAACCCCATATCTGGTCCTTTGTCTATTTCTGTTGGACCGTGTCACTTAAAAGCACCCCTGATTTTGACGACAGGTTGTAATGAAAATCTGCTTGGTTTAGATTTGTTAAAACGACTATATGCGACATTGTACTGTTCTCCGGAAGGAGTACAGCTTACGTTGGGTAAAAGAATCACCTCTCCGATGTATTTGTCAATAGATGCACTCCCGCCAGAGCTGCGTTCACTCCCTGATTCTCTTTGGGCGACTGGTCCTAATGATGTAGGCCTCTTAGAAATACCACCATATGTAGTAACTTTGAAAGCAAATGTAAAATTTCCAAGAATTCCTCAGTACAAAATATCTAGTGAAGGTGAGCGTGCACTTTTATTGATTGTGCAAGATTTGATTAAGAAAGGTGTGATTGAAGAAACTAGAGGAAATGTTTGTAACAGTCCTGTATTACCGATTTTGAAACGAACTGATCCTACAAAGCCTCCAGTGTATAGGTTTGTTATCGACCTCAGAGAAGTTAATAAGATTCTGGTCCCGCAGTTTCCTGTGGTTCCAGACATCACCGCCTTGTTAACATTGATTCCTGCTACAGCTACTTGGTTTTCAGTCATCGACTTGAAGAATGCCTTTTTCAGCATTCCGATAGCCGAGGAAAGCAGAGATATTTTTGGTTTCTGTCTAGGAGGTCGAAGTTTCAGATTTAAACGCGCTCCACAAGGCTATTGTGAGAGCCCATCCATTTACAGTCAGGCATTAAAAAGCCAGTTAGATTCCTTTGTCCTTCCTCCAAGTTCTGCTCTAGTACAGTATGTAGATGATCTTTTAGTGGCTGCCGATGACAAGGAAACTTGCAAAACAGCTACGATCTCGTTATTACATCATTTGTCTAATTTAAATCACAAGGTATCACCTTCAAAAATGCAATACTGCTGCCAAGAAGTGACCTACCTAGGTCATCTCTTGTCAAAGGAGGGAAGGAAGTTGACCCCAGAGAGAATAAAAGCAATTACGCAGATGAGTGTTCCTCGCACACAGAGAGAAGTACGTGCCTTTCTAGGTATTACCTCTTACTGTAGGCAGTGGATCCCGAATTTTTCTCTTTTAGCAAAACCATTGGTAGCTTTGACTGGGAAAGGTGTTCCGAGTCCGGTGCCATGGTCTGATGAATGTCAGGAGAGTTTTACTGAATTACGAAAAGCATTGTGTTCAGCTCCTGTATTGGGTACACCTGATTACAGTAAGCCATTCACGCTCTACGTTCACGAGAGAGAAGGTTGCGCGTTGAGTGTTCTGACACAGAAGTTTGGTGATAAACAACGCCCTTGTGCGTATTTTTCATCAACATTAGATCCGGTAGCTAGAGCGTTGCCTAGTTGTTTGAGAGCTACAGCGGCAGCTGCGGCTTCCATTCGACAATCTGCTGGTTTGGTAATGAACAACATGCTAGTGGTCATGGTTCCTCATGCAGTGGACACACTCATGAACCGAACCAAGACACAACACCTTACCAGTGCGAGACTATCTGGTTACGAGCTGACATTACTAGCGAGTCATATTCAGATCAAAAGATGTAATGTATTGAATCCAGCAACGCTGTTGCCGGCTAATCAAGAGTCGAGTGATTCCGAGCCACATGATTGCTGTTTTAGAACGGAGGAAGAGACAAAAGGACGTATTGACTTAAAGGACACTCCATTATCAGATCCAGATGGCACGCTGTATGTGGATGGGTCATGTTTTAAACTAGAGAATGGTGATGTGACTGCTGCTTACGCAGTAACGACTTTGAAGACGATTGTGGAGACTGCAAGAGTGAGTCAGAATTCTGCCCAAGCTGCAGAATTAATAGCTCTAACAAGAGCGTGTATTTTAGCTAAGGGAAAGAGAGTGAATGTTTTTACAGATAGTCAGTACGCATTTGGCGTGGCCCATAGTTTTGGCCGTTTGTGGAGAGAAAGAGGTTTCATTACGTCCCATGGGACTAAGATTCAACATGGTCAACTAGTTAACGACTTGTTAGAATCTCTAACCTTGCCGACTGAAGTTGCGATTGTAAAGTGCAGTGCTCATAAAGCAATCACGGATGATGTTGGTCGTGGGAATGCTTTTGCTGATGAAACCGCTAAACAAACAGCTAGAGACATGATGAGCAGAATGTATGTTGCTATGTCTGCAAGATGGATTGCTGAGTCCGGAATGTGTGAGGATACAATGGAAAGTGTGAAAGAGATTCAGAAAGAGGCAACTGAGGAGGAAAAACGTGTATGGAGAGAAAGTACGGGCAAGTTGGATTCAAATGGGTGTTGGATTGATTTGACAGAACAACAGCGTTGGATGTTGCCTGATGCGTATGTGCTTGCAGTGGTGACGATGGCGCATGGAGTAGCGCATATAAGTTCTAAAGGAATCTGTAAGATGTTGGCTCCAGTCTGGAAGAATGATGGGATCAGTAAGTGTGCAGAGAGAGTGGTGAGAAATTGTATGGTGTGCCTGATGCATAATCCTGGCAAGGGAACTCCAACTCCTGCTGGTCACTTCGCTCCTCCTTCCTGCCCCTTTGAAGTGATTCAGTTAGACTTCATTCACATGGATCGCTGTAATAATTTGAAATACGTCCTGGTGGTAGTCTGTGCTTTCTCCAGGTGGATTGAAGCATACCCACTAAAGGACAATACTGCCCTATCAACTGCCAAAATTCTTCTCAAAGAATATTTCCCTAGATTCGGTATGCCACGGATTGTATGGTCAGATAACGGAAGTGAGTTTATAGGGAAAGTTATGCAGAGTGTGTGTGCCGGCCTAGGTCTGAAACAGAAGTTCCACAGTGCGAACCATCCCCAGTCTGCTGGTTTAGTGGAGGGTTACAATGGCACCCTCAAACTAAAACTAGCTAAAATACAAGCATCCACAGGTTTACCCTGGCCAGACGCACTTCCTTTGGCTTTGCTATCAACGAGAGCAACTGTACATTCTAGAGTGGGGCTTAGCCCCTATGAGATAGTTTTTGGCCGCCCGGCAAATATTTGGGGTGTGCCGAGGCCTAAGGAGTTTTGTTCTCTAGAATATCCTATGTTGATAGACTACCTTTACGACTTGACTGCTAAATTGAGTCTTATTCACCAACAGGTTTTCGATGCATTGCCAAAGCCTCCGGAGAGTCCAGGGCATCAGCTGAAACCCGGCGATCAAGTGGTAATAAGAAATTTCGCGAGGACGAAGAACCTTCAGCCCAGATACATCGGCCCCTTCCAGGTCCTGCTTGTGACAAGAACCGCAGTTCGTGTAGCTGGTCGCAAGCATTGGGTGCACGCATCTCACGTCAAGCGTGTACCTTTGCCACTTCCTTACGACGACTGGGTGAAGAAGGGAATCGGTGCCTCCGAATCTGAACGCACGCCAAAGTTCATCCCTTTCAGCGATGCCGAATTGATCACTGACACTCCAAACTCTGACTCTCCTCCTGAAAAGACTCCTTTGAACTCTGAGCATTTGTCCCCTGCATCAGAAAAAACTCTGTCATCTGCGAACTTGAACACTGCAACAGCTACCAGTGATACACTATTTGCCGATCAAACAGTACCTGCAAAGCAAAGATACAATCTACGACCTCGTAATATGGACAAATAAAGCAGGCAACTGCCCATTGTGATATTTTGAAATTTTGAACTTTTGCCTTCAGCCAGGAAGTTTGCTATTGTTTTATTGTTTTTAAAATTGCCTTGCCGTCTGGGTAGCCGTAGGGTCGTGGCTGTGTGCCTAGTTGAATCTGCGGGGGTCTGACACAAGGTCGATCTTTCTGTTGGTTCTGGGAACTCCCAGGGCTGATAGAGGCATTTTCATCTACGTACACATCATCAGTGGTCGCGAGCGGATTGTAGAAGATGGAGCTTCCTGCGCTGCAACGAGAAAATGTGATTTATGTTCGCAGAAACAGACTTTACAGAATCCTTCACAGCAAATGCTTTTTGATACAATGTGCCATTACATTCTTGATTGTTTTGATAACGTTGGTGGGTGGAATCGTTTTCGGTATAAGTTTGATTTTTGTGCCAGTTACTACAGTACCTCCCCTTGATCCTGTTACTTCTACTGTTTCCTCTATACACTCTTTTCATTCGTTTCCTGAACATGAGCAAGCTCGACGCTCAGAATTCATTAACAACACTTTTGTACAGCTCTTGCACCAACACCAACTGGTAGTTAACACTACAGACTGCTGGGTGTGTGGCTTGATACCCCACACTATGGATAAAGGTATTCCCTATCTGGTTTTGCCTTTCAGCTACAATGGATCATTTCAGGCCCTTCAAACCATCTTTGCTTATGCCCTTGAAACCTATCCTCCACGTCCACCACGTTCCACTAAATATAACTCTGCCAACAAAGCTTTAGTCCAGGGAATTATTGACATGATCAAGGACGTCAATAATACTCCATCATACCCTAGAGACGAATTGCGAGTATATTTGAGTTGGAATTCTTCAGAGTATCGCCTTAGTTTGGGAGAAAGCAAGCGTAAAAGCTCAACTCCAATCTGGGTCGTACCTCACCGAGGTCAGGTCTGTTTGCAAGGTAATGGGAGAAATCCGAGAGCTCAGCTAGGGAGGAGTGAGTGCGTAGAGACTTATGTGTTTCCGGCTAACTCTTCCCCTGCCTTTCTTACTGCTAGGGGTACCTACTTCATCTGTCGAGACAGAGCTTATACTTGGTTGCCTGCCGACTTTTCAGGTTCATGTTATATTGCTCGACTGTTACCTCCGACATACACTGCTTCATCTGATTACCACAAGACCAGAGTAGCGAGAGGTGTCTTCAGCAAGGAAGATACTGCTGGTCAGGAAGCGGGAGACTTCTTCAAAGGTTTCCTTCCGTTCTGGGGGCCTATGGCCAATAGTAGAAACATACGTCAGCTAACACGGGTAGTTGAATCTACTATTACCGAAACTGCTGGTGCCCTTAGCAATTTGACAGCTGAGCTTCAGGCTCATGACGTTGCAGAACCGTATGGTTTTGGACGTTATACTTGCAGTTCGAGGTGGGGTATGCAGAATGATCCAATCGAGCTGCTGTGTCTTTATTCCTAATAATGCTCCAACAGTATACGAGGCGATCTCTAAGCTACACAAGATTTCCGACTCTATACACGTAGACAAGGGAAACTGGTCCTTCATGGAGTGGTTTTGGACTCTGATCTCAGCGTGGGGATGGAAGGTTCTAATGGTCATTGGTGTCATCTTAGTATTCCTCTTCTCATGCTGCCTGATTATCCAGTGTGGTCCTGCTCTGTGTAGTCTCTGTGCTGCAACTTGTTTTAGGAAACCACCTGCGTTTGGAGAAAAGGCACGAGAAAGGATGATGATACAACAGCATGTCACTGACCTGATGAGCATAGAATTAGATTCTGACATAGACTGAGTAATTGCCTATGTAAGGGCAAAAGGAGGGTCTGAGGTTCCGTGACGATTTGAACCCGTGTTTTCAATATTGTCGGAAATACATAATATTGGTATCAGCGAACCGCAAATGATCCATTTAGCATATCCTGGTGTTTTCGCTATGCTACGAGCAAGAGCACTCCTGTTATGAACACATTTCTGATCTACCCACGGCATCCATCTTAGATCATGGCAGCCATTTTGTGTTTCTTGCCCTCACATACGCAATAACCTCTGATCACTTCATTTGGATTAAGGACACGTAGCCTTAGCCGGAGATTCACCTCTTTCATGACACGTGCACCTTAAACCAGATCACGCTGTAGTTGCATGACTCGACAAAGGCTGCCTCCTCTGCCCGAGGCCAGTCCTGCTAAACTGGTCTTCGTGTCCATTGTCCTGATCACGATTAGGCGGCCGAAGCCGGTAGCCTTGCCCATTTACAACCTACAAACATCTCTTATCCCGCTTTCCTATCTTCCACACCTGGCTCCGTTCCTTTCTTTCTGAAACTTTATTAGGGGGAGGTAACGAAATTTACGATGAGACGGTCCGGCTCTTGAATGCAATATTGACAAGGGATTGTGATGAACTAGTGGGAACCCCTCTTCGTAGATGTTTGGTATCAGATTTTATCGACGGTTCCTGTGTAACGCCAAATATTTATTGTTTTAGACACAAAGGTTTTGAGAATGTATTACATGTAAAGAATTCGCCCCTAGCTTAAAATTTAGTATATAAGGAGCAACCCTCTTTGTACAAATTGAACAGGCTCCTAGAATCTGCCCATGTGTGGTTTCTGTGACTTCTGTGTCCCTGCAGTAATAAACCTTTGGTCTTTGACGCCACCATCGAGAAGCCCGTGTTTCTGTTCATTTGTGCACCAAGGCAGGTGGAACTCCGGGGTCTTTGGGTGTTGTTCCCTGACACCTCTGGACGGAACCAAAAAGTCCAGAACTCCACCCTTTTCTGAATCGTTTTTGGCCACTATAGGTGTGGCAGGGTATACTCAGACATGAGTCCCTTTCTCACTGCTCCATCAGGATTCAAGCAAGCCGGGCCGAAGACGGCTGAAATGCCAGAAACCGGTCCCCGGTAGCTTGTCTCCTTTCTGGTGAAGAATTGGCTTGGTAGTTTAGTCTGCCCTGTTCCCATGATGCACTGGGCCAGGGACAGACTGATTTGCATATAGCCAGGTTCTGAGCTGGGATGGGGCAGTGAGATAAATAACGGTGATGGATCAAGCCCTGATCTTTGGACTGGGTAAGAGTGGTCTGCTTAATTCAGACACTCTGTTCATCACCACCCCCTTTTCTGAATCTTTGTAAGGGAGCTAGCACAGGAGCGGAAGGGACCCAAATTAACAGTCTGTGTGCGCGCTCTAAAAAGCTTGAAAGCCATTAAAGGACCAGCCCCTCCATTCATATTTCAATACGTTTTTGGGCTTCAGTATCGAAGGCTTCTTACAAGTCCTGCAGTACTAATGACAGTGCTTTGTTATTATCTAGAGGCAGTTTAATAGAGTTCATGACACCTATAGGGGTATATTCAGTAGAGTATTTTGGTCTAAAACCAGACTGGGAGGGGTGCAGATATACTTGGGCATCAATATGTTCCATGAGCTTCGAATTGATATATCCTTCAAGGAGTTGACTCATGATCGGAAGCAGTGAAATTGGGTGATAGTTAGATACCCCTGTTGACTGTGCATTAACCTTTTTACAAATAGGAAGTGCTTGAGCTACTTTCAATACATGGGACACTATGCCCTAACTCAAGGAATAGTTTAGTAAGGTGCAAATTGAGGGAGAAAGGTGTTTGGCAAGTAGGGCAAACCCTCAACCTGGCATAATGTCAGTAGGGGAACCTGACTTAGCTGTTTTTAGCAACTGTTCGACTTTAGAAACCTGCAGGGATGGAAAGCTTGCTAAAATGGCATCTTCCTTTCTAGGAACTGTAAGAAATTGAATGGAGGTGTCAGGAATTTTGAAATTCCCTATGAAATTCTTCATATATGGTGTCAATTTTTTCTTTAAAAAAGTTAAAGATGTTGTCACATAAAACTTGAGAGATATTTCTTGGTGCAAATAACTGCAAACCTTCTGGAACACAGTACAATCTTCCTCATAATTGTGGGATTATGGCTTAGATTAGATTCCAGTTTCTCTGAGTCATGCTTCTCTGACAATAACAATATCCCTACGAATATTAAACATAGCATGATGTATGCCATTTTTTGTTTGAGTGAAGACATGACATTAATCACAGCACAAATACAGCTAAGCTGGCCCTTGTTATGTAGCAGGCTAGTCCAGAGGTAAGGGCCAGCCTAAGGGCCAAGTGGCTCCTAATTATTTCTGTGGATTAGAGCTAAAGGCTTCGTAAATTTACAAAAGGTTGAAGTAGAGTGTTCCATCGTCGAATGAGGATACACTATCCAGAATCTGATTAATAATCCCTGATGGCATCTACATTGTACTGGGCAGCCTTTGCTTTTTGGATGAATAGTGGTGTAGAAGAACAGGGTATTTGTGATTTCTGGTACAGCACTGGAGCTCATTTGGGGTAGAGGAATAACAGGAATATTTTGCATTAGCAAGCTCAACATCCTACTCAGAAAGACATAAAAGACCATTTACAACATTAAAGGAATAACATGAGCACTTCAACAGCATTGGCAGTAACAATGACAATACGATGCGTATCAGAACCTAAGATTGTAATGATCAGCACCCTGAAAGAATTTTAGGATAAATAGGTGCATCCACAGTCATAATTAAGATGATCACTAAAACTAAAAACTAAAGTGAAGCTTATGATAAGAAAACATTTTTAGAAAATAATCAAGTCTTCCCAACTGTACACAATACATTCCAAGTTATTCTCATTTACAATGCACATGAGTGGGTGGATACTAGTAGCACAATTTCAAAAGGTTAAAAAAAGCTCACTAGTTGGTGGTGACTTGAGTTGTGTACTAGACTTAGTACTACACTGTTCTACTCCCCCTTCTGATGGGGGCTCCGGCTCACAGGATGGAAGAGGGTCTGCAGGATTGTCTGGAGCATTGGGGGATGGAAAATATCTGGAGGACCCAACACAGGGAAGTCTGAGATTACTCATCTTTATCTCATCTCTATAAGCTTCACCCCCAGATAGACTGATTTGTGTGCTCTCACAGGCTTAGACAATGCATTACCCATTCTAAACACTTAAGGCGCAGATTGGCCGATCACAGCCCTGCCCGGCTGAGTCTTCGACTGTTAGGGGACTGACCGCCTATCCCGAAATGGTGTCTTAACCTATTTTCTTTGTAAGATGCTTGCTACTGTGACTCTTTAGCAGAAGTAATCAATGATTACTTCGCTCATAATCAGGGATCTGCATGCTCAAGCATAGTAGAATGGGAATCTTTTAAGGTGGTGGTGCAGGGGCATTGGATCAGCTAGTCTGTTGGCATACTGAGGGAGCTGAACCAGGAACTCCAGGTCTTATATGGTAAACTGCATACCATAATGCACACAAGTAAGATATAATGCCACCTCGGTGAGGCTACGCATTCATGATTATAAACAATATATAGCCAAGGCGCATAAAGAAGAACGGAAATCAGGACAGTTAGTAGCGTGGATTATTAAGCTCACAATCAGGAAGACCACAATCATACATATTCAGCGGGTGAACGGCCAGTCCCTATACTCTCCCTTCTCCACTACCAATGAGTTCTGTGAATATTACAGAACTCTGTATGCTGCCCCTTGGACCCTTCTGATAGAGACACGAGCAACCTTCTTAGTTAAGATACCAGTGATAGGCTACCGGAGGAACAACATGAGGGCTAAAGAAATCCTGTGACTGTGCAGGAAATCCCACTGGCCATCAGGGAAATGGCGGGTGTAAAACACCAGTTATGCTTGCAGCATATGTTGGGTCCCTGTCCTACAGCTTAAAAACGCTCCTGATGACTCGGCACACTTCCAGTATCTACCAATAATGCTGTGGTAATTCCTCTACCCAAGACTAAGACACAGGGAGCCCAGGTCACCGAATCCCATGTCCTTTCTATGTTAAATCTCGACTTTAGGATCCTTGGCAAAGTATTGGCTAGCCAATTGCTGCTACACCTACCGGCATTGGTTCATGGGGACCAGAATGGTGTAATCCTCACTCGTAGTACATCTTTACACACTGTGATGTGTCCTCCTGAGGCCTGTGCCCGCCGGAAGGCTCTGTTCATGACAGTAGACCTAAGAAAAGCATTTGATATGGTGCAATGGGATTTTCGGTTTGAGGTGATGTCACAGATGGTCCAGGGGAGGAATGGTTTAAATGGGTTAAATTGCTATATACCGTCCGTTAGCTAGGGTCAAAACTTGTGCCAGGCTCTCCCTGCAGTACAAGTAGTTTCGGGGTATGAAACAAGACTAAACGCTGTGCCTACTGCTGTTCGCCATGGCCATTGAGCCTCTCGCTGAGCTCTTTAGACAGGTTAGAGGGGATCCAGCGTGGTGGTTGAAGGACAAGAACACATAAACTCCCTCTATGCGGACAATATTCTCCTCTACCTAAACAATGGATCCATGGGCATTCCGAACGTACTGGGACTTTTGAGAGACTTTGAGGGGGTATAGGGTCTCTGGGTTAATGAGGTCAAGGCACATGTATTCCTTGTGCCCCACAGCGTAGTCAAGCCACCTGACCTTTCTCCAGACCTGACATGGTCGCCTACCTTCTTTCAATATCTAGGAATCCAGATCTTCTATTTATTGATAGAAATCTTAGACGGCAATTTGGGGAAGGTGCTCTGATCCCTGAGGTCCGGCGTTCCCTTTTAGCACTGTCTTAAACTGCTCATTATGGCTCGGATGTCAGTGTCTAAAATGGTTATGCTTCCGAGACTACTATCATTTTTTGCTAATTTACCCGTGGGAGTGCCAGTCTCATGGTTTAAACAACTGAATACTCTGGCCCATGATTTGATCGTCGTCACCGTGTGTCCCTGGCTTTCCTCTGACACCCCTAATAGGAGGGAGGTTTTGGTGTCCCTGACTTTCAGTTATATTTTCAGGCTTCTCAACTTCAATGGATTAGACTGAGGCTTGATGAAGCCAATCAAGGGGAGCTGGTAATGATGAGATGGTGGGCATACAAGAAACTTTATTGGCCCAATTGCTCAACCTAGTGGTGATAATTCCTTGCCTGGGAGTGCTACTGTCTCTAGTGCTTAAATGTTGGCTCCAATGCATCCTGAGGACCACAGGAACACCTTTTTATGCATTGGTACTGTCCTTAGTGGGACTCCCACGTGGTGAACCTCTCTTCTAGTCCACTGCCAGTCAATTTTTTGCCTGGAAGAACGCTGAGCTGGTGACGGCTGGAGACTGTTATCATCAGGGCACATTACTGCCATTGACCTGATGGCCATTTCCTTATGTATGCAGCACTGACATTGGTGTTCCAAGACATATGGGCCAGTGAACAAGAAGAACCCACAGGCCATTCAGTCTTGCAGCTGTTGGTATCAATAGGCACTACCAGACACCTGGTAACCTTGTTCTATCACTCCCTCTTAACTACTGTTCATGGCCCTTTTTTACACTCTGCTTGAAAGATGGAAAAAGGCCTTACATCATGATTTAACTGACCCTGAATGTCATAGGATATTGGTTCCCCCTCAGAAATCTCTAGGAACACAATGTTGAAATACCTCCAATGTAACTGTGTTTACTTGACCTATATTATACTGCACAAAGTCCAGGTGGTCTATGAGGTGAGCCTCGTCTCTGCCCAAGATGCAGACTCCCAGATGCTGATTTTGTTCATATGGTTTGGTATTGCCCCCAACTGGGTCCTTTCTGGTATGAGGTGCTTGCTGACCTGGATCTGTTGTCTGGGTGTGAGTGTTTGATTGGTTCAGATGCTCCGTCCATTTTGTATAGCTCAGATACTGACATTTTAAAAGAGGTGGTACCTGGTTCACTAAAAGGAAGCTGTCTTCTTTGGAGAGCTTCCCATTTGGAAATCATGTCAGGTAGCCTCAGAAGGGCAGGCAGTGTTGCAGTTAATCACTATTTGCTCTGCCAATGTGCTCCCAAACAGAAAACACGTTTCTAAAAACAGCAATTGTCCATTTATTGCATATGGGCTTTTTGTTATAGAATAAGGGGCATATAATCAAGGACATATTTAGCGCGATTCACATTATCGCTTTATTACATCGCCGTGTTTAACGACGCATTATCAACGTTTTGCTAACAGGCGATGTAATACCAGTGAATAACCGGAATAGCGCATGAAATCCAGTGAAGATTTCACAGCGCTAAGGAGAGCCTTGCTGATAGGGGAGTGTGGACCTAACATGGCAATCCACCTCTCATTATCAGTATGCCTAAGTCATTTTAAAAGCAGGCGTTATATACCTGCGATAACCTCAGTTAGGGCAGTTATTTTCATCGCTTCGTGTGTCTGCTGCATGGCTTGCTAATATCGGGAAGCCGTGTTAGCGTGGACTTTCCATGTTGTTTAGCTAGGGAACGCCTACTTTTCATGTCATTAGAGATATTGATCACTGACATGCAAAGTCGCAAGGACACACGTGCTAACTCTTGTTAGTGTGTCCTTGCAAATATGGTGATGAAAAGACCGCCGCTTTTTGAGTGCTATGTGCCAATAAAGCAGCGATTTTTCCCTTAATAATATGCCCCTAAAAGTCTCCTTTTGGGCGAAGAAACGCAAGCAGGTGGTTTGCTCTCCAATGACGACCACCACCATCCCAGCATTTGTAGCCCCTCATAAAGGTTGCAAATTGTATTACACCTAATTAATATTCATTTTGTGGTTGTGAAATTTGTGATGCAAGCTATTAATAAACAAATCTCACAGTGCATTGCATAACCATTCTTAAACCATTCGATGCGCAAATTGTTCATCTGGTTTGAGAATTGGCATTTGTACAGTGGACCATTCTTCATAATAAGCTTGGAAAGGGACATAAGTTGGGTCTTGCAACTACTGTCATTCATGGTATAAGGCCATATGCTTTACAAATAGGCAAATAAAACATAAAAGCAGATTTCTCAAATTAAATTTTTTAATGAAAGCATTTTTGCCAACCTTTACCAGCTATCTGAAATTAGAAAGAATTAATGTCAGTCAGTCAGTCAATTTATCTTTATTCGATTATTAAAAATCATAAAAGAACGAGCATAAATACATAGCAATTCATCAAAGCACAGGTTCATACATGATTTTACAAATAATCTACATGTTTAAAAAACATTTAAAATCACAATATACAAACGAAACATATAAAAATATTAAAAAGTATTAAAAAGAGACCCTCCGAAAAACAAAGATTAAATTTAAAAGGGAAGTCATTATTCAATGTTCAGTAAGGTGCCTAACTCTAGTACGGTTCTTATTTATCCGTGCTCCAGCAACTAAGAAGCTAGCCACGTGGAAGGCTACTTTTGCATTAGGAAGGAGTTGCAAAAACATCAGAGCTGGTTTAACCTGAATAAAACCTTGGTTACGCAGGATTGGGAGCAAATATTTTTTTCTGATATCAATGTAATGTTCACAAAACATAATAAAGTGTGTCGTGTCCTGAGTAGAAAAGTGGTCACAGTCACATGGTTCAGCATCAGCAGGTCTACTCCAAGTTTTATAATTGCCTAAGATAAGATGGATCAGGTCAAAACGAAATCTCGTTAAAAGGAAACAATGGTATGGTTTAGTTACCAGGAAAAGCTATGGTTCCATTCCTGGGCCAGTTTTCAACATACAATGTTTCCTTACCGTGGATTTTCTTAGCTCTATAGCTTCCCTCTCCAGAACATATAACTCAGTCAGGGTATTTTTTACTGTTTTGAGATCATCCTGACTTATTTGGTCTGGGGAAGAAAAAAGCTCCAGGCGTCCGGCAAGAGTCAACTGCGTTTGTACAAATTTTATCCACGGAATATGTAAGGCTCTATCCAGGGCTAAACAATCTTTTAAAATAATATGATTTAATGTAAGCTCCTGGTTGAGCCAGGTTTTCATCCATCCAATAACGGGATAATTTTAAAGAGTCCATTATGTAGCCCAAACCTAGCTCTGCATGTAATGCGTAAGTGGGAGTCAATTGGGGGACTGAAAGCAGAGATCTCAGAAATTTATTTTCTACTTTCTGGATTTTATCATGGCTGGTATACCCCAAATAGCAGAGCCATACTGGGCAATGGACACACATTTTGCTTTGTAAACTTTGATAATGCTTTCCATGGGACGGGCACCTAATTTCTTAGCAAAACCAAGCAACCCTGCTGCCCCTCTAGCAACAGCGTTACTTTTGACGGAGTGCTGGGGGCCCCAAGTGCCCTTTTCATCAAAGGTCACACCTAAATATGGGAAAGATGGGACTCTCCTAACCTCTTTCCCTGTACAGAAAAATGTTTTTGTCTTTCTTTTCCTACCTGCGTCTCCTGCAATCATCACATGGGATTTCTCTGTGTTAGTTTTCATGTCCAACAAGGTCATGAAATCTCCAAAGGATGAGAGGAGTTTATTCAGGGCAACTCCGGAGCGTGCTAGTAGGACTGCATCGTCCGCGTACAGGAGGACGGGTAACTTTGTCTCGCCTGCACGCGGAATGTCGATGTGAGATGCGGCCATGACTTTCTCCAAGTCGTCTATATAAAGAGTGAAGAGGAGGGGGGCAAGGATACACCCTTGCCTAACCCCCCTCTCCGAGTTGAAATGGCAAGTGCATCTTCCTTCCCTAGTCACTCTGACCGATATCTTAAGCTCCCTATGTAGTTCCGCTAAGTATTCGACCAAAGGGGGGTCAATGCCCATGGCCAAAAGGATCCTCCACAGCTTATCCCTGTTGACCAGGTCAAAAGCTGATGAGAGGTCCATAAAGGCCATGTACAGGAAGCCCCCCTTGGCGATTACATATTTATTTAGAATTAGTTCCAGGTTTAGGCATTGGTCTATAGTACCCCTTTTTGCTCTGAAGCCATATTGTGCATTTGATAGAATGCCCTTCCCCTCTATGAGCTGGGTCAGTCTTCCTAAAAGGACTCTCCCCAAGATTTTAACGCTTGAGTCTATTAGGGAAATTGGCCTGTAACAGGCCGGATCTGTCCTTTGTCCTTTTTTAAAAATAGGTACTATAGTAGACTTTGTCCAGCTAATAGGAAAAATGAGGTCCCTAGTAACGTTAAAAATATTTGTAAGAATCTTGGAACTAAATTCTGGAGCACTTTTGAAAAAATCTGCAGGGACCCCATCGGGCCCTGGTGCCTTTTTACAGAGTGTATCATTTATTGCTTTCTTGACCTCCTCTGGGGTAAAGGGAGAGATTGTAGTCGTTGGTTGCGGGGGTGACGTCTCTCAATCTGAGGGGGTGTCAGGGCGGCTATAGATATTACTAAAATGTGTCACCCATTGATCGTCTGGTATAATGCAGTCTGCTCTCTGATTATCTTTTCCCACGAAATATGGGTGATTTATGATTGCCCAAAATTTGGCACTATCTCGTTGTGTTTCAGGCAATAATAATTCACTCCAGGCCTCAGTTTTTATCTCGAGTTTCCTCACCCTGATAGCGTGATTGTATTGCTTCCTCAGCAACGCTATCTGTACTTTGTCTCTTGGTTTGTTTTTTAAAGCCTTTAAGAGAGTTGAGTGAGCCTTGGAGCAGTTTGAATCGAACCATCTAGGGCCCCTGATCCTATTTGCCTTAGTCTTTACGGTTAGGTCTAAGTTAACCTGAGGGCAGATGGCGTCAAAAGCCTCAATCATGTTGGCACCAGAGTTCTTATTATCCAGACAAATTGCAACCTCCCCCTCTACTTTTGCCAGGGTTTCCTGTAAAAAGGCGATAGGGGTCACTTGATCCCACTTCAGTCTTCGGTTCTGATCTTTTAAGACTAAATCTATAGCACATAAAGTATCGGCCTTTCTTTTTCCCAAGACTCCTTGAGATATGATCTCTAAAATCACAGGATTGTGATCACTAAAAACTGTAGTTTCTACCTTATAGTTAATGGCTTCAGGTAGAAGACTGGAAGATAAAAAGATATAGTCTATAATTGTGCCCGTATTATTGCCTACGTATGTCGGTAACCTCGGGCCTATAGGACAACAGGATGACTCATACAGGTTAAAAGTGGCTAAGAGCAATTCCAACATCTGTCCACGTGATGTGTGTTCAAAATGTGGTGGAGGGGAGTAAAAGGAAAAATCCTCTTGTTCCACGTGGCAATCCACTTTGCAAGGATGGATGTTGAAATCTCCCATGAGGATCACCTCGTACCCATAGGTACTATTCTCACTGTGGGTAGACAGGAATTCCTCTAAAGTTGCCAAATGCTCGTTAAGAGTTTGACTGACAGGGCAATTATAAAAGTTAACTAATAATATGGGAGAGGAATTTGGTATGGATAGTTCTACCGCAAAGCAGTTTGTTGAGTTAGATTTAATGTGTCTTGGCTTTCCTTGAAGATCTAATGAAATATATATATAGCCAAGCCCCCCTTAGCCCTTCCTGCTTTACTAGGGTCTGCAGGTACGGAAAAATGGGAAAAACCATCCAGAACCAAGCTGTCTGATGTTTCCCACGTTTCTTGGAATGCAAGAACATCGTAGGATCTAATTATGTCCAGCCAATTCTTGTCATTTAATTTGGCTCTAAGACCAGCGATGTTCCAACTCATAATTCTGCAAGCCCTAACACCTGCAGAACTCTGTACTAATGGACTAAAAGCAGGCAAAGGGCCCTCACCTCTATTATCTTGTCTTGGGGAGAGTCAATCGTTTTGATCCTTAAAGGATAATGGAGCATAGCGGTTAAACAGTTGGAGGGGTTGTGCAACCGGGTTAAACTGTGCTGGATAACGATGGTAAGCTGCTATGTTTTGCCTTGAATCCTGATCCCATCTAAAATTCGAATCCCAATTACTATCCCACCCGGGGGCTGGGGTTCTTGGATAAGTGACGTTCTGCTGTTTGCCATAAAAGAACTTTAAAGTCAAGGGAACAACAGTACCCCGTCTGCGTTGGGGAGGGAAGATATTAGCAAGGATATTGGGAAGGACATCGTTTGTTGAAAAACTCACTGCCACGCAATCCCCTTTGATTTTTTTTGGGCGGTTTCCCAACCAGGGGACCCTGGTTACTGATTTGATGACACTAGCCAGATGACGCTTTCCCCCTGGTGCAAATCGTGTATTACTGGTCAGCCAGTGTAGAGCCTTACTACTAAGGGAAGTAGGGCTTTCCACTGTTCCCTCTTCCAATGGAGGAACATTTGCTAAGACTAAGACCACAGGTGTAGCTTCTACTAAGAATTGTAGAGGGTCTGATGAGTGCATTTGTGCTCAGGGGGTATTTACCTGAGGGGTTATATCTGTGGGAATGTTAACTGACAAGGGGCCCTCACTGTTCACAGTCAGTATTGGTGGGTGAGATGGTAAAATCTCCCCCGGTAATTGATTTACTACGTTTTCATTACAACATCTCCAACAACGTTTCCCCCTGTATTATCACTTAGGTGTGTGACTAGCGTGGTTATGTTTTCTATCCCACCAGCAACCACAGTATGAAGTCCACCCAACTTCTTAACCTCTGCTTGCAATTTATCAATTTTTGATATTAGAGGTTTGATGAGAGTATTATTTTTTATCTCAAGGAATTCTGTAATTTTTTCATAGAAGGCATCCTCAAGAGTTAGTTTTGGTGTGTCCTCATCGCTAATCACTTGCTTAGCTTTTGGGGTGGTAACCCTCTTCCGTTTTGCACCTGAGCGTAGCCCTACCCGCTTTGGTGGGTTTTTAGCCCAGAGTCGTCTTGGTCTCGGACCGTGTCTTATGGGAGACTGCTCATCCGCTGAGACACAAATCTGTTTTTCTAGTTCAAGTTCAGTGTCCATGTCTATATCACCCTCAGCCTCTTCGTGTAGTCCCTCAAGTGCTGGGGTAACATTAACAGATGTGTCAATAGAACCTTGGGAAATGGGGCCACTAGCAATATCCACACAGTGATCTTCTTGCGAGGTAGTGTCATCAATCAAGATAGATGCAGGGGGTGACAGACATCGCATATCAGGGGATTGGCTCAATCCCAAGGACTCTCTTCTTTGCATGTTTATTTTTTTGACAGTTTGCACCAGGTAATTATTAATGGTGTTGGACTGAACTTCCTACGGTTTCTTAGGCATAGTGTACGATTTTCACACAAGACCAGTGTTTAAACAAACTAGAAGGGAACTGGAGAGCAAGTCTTACTTGAAAGGTGACTTCGGCGGAATTTTCTGCAGCGTTTCTGGCCCAGCCCAGCCTCTTCCTGCCGCTGAGGGCCGTAGAGGGCCCGCCCTTTGCCCGGGCTTTGCCCCGGGCGTCCCGCGACGCGGGGATTCTCCGACCTTTATGGGTCCGTTGGCGCTCTCTGGCGCGTCCCCCGTCACTCTGCACGCGCCGACCCGAGGCCTGCCGGGAGTTGTAGTCCCGCGGAGTCCGATGCCTTCTTGACTCTTGGCGGTGGCGGCGGTGATTACTGTTGCCTTCTCTGCCCTCGAGTGACTCTCGGCGGTGGCGGCGGTTATTTGCTGTCTTAATGGTCCAGACCGCCTAATTACGATGCGACCACACATGGTGCAGTCACAATCGCCCATTTCTCTATGGAAGCTGTGTTACGCCCATAAACTGGCCATGATACAAGCTACCATTTAGAAATGGAATATTGTATTAATCCCTGCACCCTGTGGAAGGCCATAAGGTACAGGGATTAACAGGGAGGCACCACAGGTGCCCGCTAAACCCTCAACCGAAGGCAGCAAGGGAAAGGGGGCCCTGCTAGGGTTCCCCAAACATGCTTTCCAACTGGCTTTCCCTGTCAGAAAGCCCAGCATAGGAAGTCTGCTGGAAACCATGCATCGTAATATGGACGGCGTAATATGCTGTCAATATGGATTACGTGCCCTTTTGACTGGCCAACAGGCTCCTTGAGCCCGTCGGACGCCAGCCGGAATGACCGGCTGGTTTCAATTCTAATTGGCTGTATTATAATTTGCCAGTCGGAATTGAAACTGATGATGTTGGTCGACGCCCGACATCATAATAGGCTCCTTAGTCACTGTCTCATTGTATATTTAGGAGGCTGAGGCCAGCAAGTGTAAGTTGAAAAGTCTTTGCATGAATCAGTTTTCCTTTTTGAAGCAATCAGGGGTGAGCATATTGCTGTAGAGCACTGCTAAAGCAGAGGCAGCCCCTAATTTGACTTCCTCAGCTCTGATTCATGATAAGACATCATTTTCACCAATTTACTAAATTAGTAAATGTCAATATGTCTCCATTAAACCAGGCCATGACTGTACTTTTTACATGCTTTATTCTGCCAACTTTAAATTCATGTCAAATTAAAGGGCAAAGGTATTATCTTTTTTACAGCGATGTCTAAGTGACGCATATCTGTTTTCATTTTAGATTACCTGAGTCCAGAATCATGCTTTTAGTCTGAGTCAACGTTTTATTAGATAGTGCAATAATACACACAATATAGACATTAACAACATTTCACAATGCATCAGGAATATGAGAAATATGCACCTTGGTATCCACATAAAACAGACCAGAAAGATACCCATGCCATGTTTTCTGACAATCAAATGGTGAGGTAGCCACCTCAGACTCCAAAAACAGCTATATATAGGGGCCAAAATAAAAGGCTTTGGCATATCTCTAATTTTGACTCACGTAAACAGTGAAAACGAGCTCTATACTTGGGAGTGAAAATTGCATTTTCTCCCTATGAAAGACCTACATACTTCAGCCCAAGCTATTGTGATCTCTGAAGCTGAATGTGAGAATGCATTATTCACAGGTCTCCCTAACATCTGGGGCCAGATGTACAACCCTTTTTAGTGGTTGCCAATGGGAAATTGCCCATTTGCGACTGCTAAAAAGGGTTGTGGTATGTACAAACCTTCTTTTCCGAGCCTGTAACCTATTAACTAGTCGTAAAATAGGGTTTGTGAGTCACTATTAGGAAGGGCTGTGCCAAGGGCATCCCTTTCAAATAGCTAGTCGCACTGGTATGTACGATTGTTTTGCAAAATATTTTCAGTTACCACCCACTGCAAGGAGGTGGAAAGCCAGTCGCAAACAGGATGGGGTCCCCAGGCGACCCCTTCCTCTTTGTGAATGTATGCTAAAATATTTTTAAGAGCAGGCTGCCCTTAAAAAATGAAAAGACACTTTTCATTTTATTCTTTTAAACACATGCCATATTCCTTTCAGGAAAATGGGCTGCATTTGAAAATAAAACTATTGCTTTATTTAAAAAGCAAACACAGACATGCTGGTCTGCTGTCCCTAGCAGGCCACCATCCCTGTGATATGTGAGATTCCCAAAGTGTCACATATTACAACCTACCTCATTAATATTAATTGGGTAGGTCTTTAGTGACCCCATTCGGGATTGCAAACAGTGTCTGAGAAACTGTTGTGCATTCCCTTTTGCCAGTCGCAAATTGTGAGTCACAAAATGTCGCACTTTGCTACTCGCAAAATGGAATGGTCGTTCATCTGGCCTCTGGTCACAGATTTATAAAGGTATTACACAGTGCCTTAATGTAGACACGTTTGTGCCATAGTGAGAAGGTGCCTCGTGTCTGAAGGATTGGTTTTATATTAGTACTGGAAGGGGACCCTTCCACCACAAAACCTATGTTTTTAGACTTTTTCCACTTTGTATGTGTGGTGTACAATGAAGCATGCATGCAAAGTGGGAAAAACGAGGATAAAATAAATCAGTTCTTTCTACAGTTCTTTGTAGGTAGGCATTTGCATCAAAACCAATGGGTGGTTGCATAGGAAAGCCCATGCAACACCTATGGAATGCCCCCTTGATGCAATGTAACATATGGCAGTGCATTGCTCAAATTTGTGATTCTGTGGGTCACTATCCAGTGCAAGTCACTATTTGCATTGGACAGTAAATCCCACCTGAATAATTGGCGTCAAGTTTGCATTAGAAAAGTAATGCAAACTTGACTCAAAGCGTTTGCAACTCCAGGCCCTAAAGTGCTCCTCTCTTAGCAGCACTTCAGTCTGGCAATCTAGCATGGTTCATATGAGGAACCAGTAAATGTGATCACATTGCATCAGTTCTGATCTCTCTGCGCCAGCCACCTATAGTGGATTATCTATAGGACACAATTTTTGGTAGGTATATTTTTAGCTACACTGATTTATCCACCTAATAGTTACACATATGTTCCTATACCAGCAAACAACTTGATTTTGCTTATACAATTGTCAGCGAGGACAACTTTACAACTTTGATATACACAGAAAATGTTCTGTCCTGTTTCAGTAGATTTGTCGAAGTAAAACTCAGCTTCTTTGCACAGTACTTCTCAAATGTTAAATTCTATTTATTTAGTTAATGGTTAGTTGTACAATTTAAACGCAAAAATAGAAATACACAATTTTCACAAGTTATGGTCCACTGTCACAAGTAATACTAATATGGTAGGAGGCCTTTTGATTCAACACAATGGTGGCCTCCACATACAAAAAGTGGTGGGGCGGGGAGGGGGAGCGGGGGCAACACGGGAAGGGGCAAAGGGAGGCGGGATAAGGGACTATCTATAATAATAATTTTTAAAAAGTTAAACTTACCTGCTGCCGACTGCCTCAGGTGTCACGCCTCAGTGCTCGGACTTCCTTGTCCTAGCAGACACTGTGACTACATCACTGACTCCCTGTCCAATCCCCACACTGCAGTGCATTGCAGGGATTGGCCTGTGCATGCTGCAAAGACGCTCCAAATAGGCCAGGGAGTCCGTGGGGTTTCTCTAACCCTTTTGTTCAAAACAGCCGGGCTGGAGAAACCTAAGTGCATATGATTGTTTTGGTCAGCCTGAGACGGCCGGCCAAACACACATGAGCACTTAGGGACTGCACATAGCACTCCTCCTCCCCCTCCCATGCTTTGGCCCTACCCCTTCCTGCACACGCTGGCTGAGCCAGAGGCTTAAAAATAAAGCAATATTGTATTATTTTTTTGCTGATGGCTCTGAGCCAGTGGGGTGAAGTTTGTCCGCCATTGCGGAGGAGCTGCCCCTGATTCAACATATATTGCAGACAGTTTCTATTCAAGAATAAACACTGTGGGTCTGATTTACAAAGGTAAACTTACACTTTTGTGTGAATTTACCCTTTTTGCTATTCACAAACAAAGGATTTAACAGTACCTTTGTATGTGAGTCTCTACAGTCGTAAACTTACTATTAAATCGTTATTTGTGAGTAGCGAAAAAGAGCATGCTTCACATCCAGCAAAAATTGGCCTATGTCCTGTGTATTCTGTCAGAAGGGAGCCATTGGGATCCATTTATTTGGTGGACACCCTGCATCCAAGAGATCCTAAAAAGAAATGGCATTTCATTGGCCTCCACCTCTCTAGTGTCCACCCAGACTGTCAGGAATATCAGAACAACATTCAATCAATCAATCCATTTATAGTGCGTACGTTCTCACCCGTAGGGATACCAAGGCGCTGAGGGAGGGGGTGGTGCCGCTACTGCTTGAAGAGCCAGGTCTTGAGGTGTTTCCTGAATGTGAGGTCGTCCTGGGTCAGTCGTAGGTGGGCGGGGAGGGAGTTCCACGTCTTGGCTGACAGGTAGGCTAATGATCTTCCTCCGGTGGTGGTTCTGCGGATCGGGGGCGAGGGCAAGGCTGGCGGAGCGGAGTTTGCATAATGGAGTGTAGAACGTGAGGCGGTTGTTGAGGTATTCTGGGCCCAAGTCGTGGAGCGCTTTGTTTACGTGGGTGAGGAGCCTGAAAGTGGTCCTTTTGCTGACCGGGAGCCAGTGCAGGTCTCTTAGGTGGGCTTATATGTGGCTGTGGAGTCTTTTCTGAAGTTTGACTGCGGTTCCTGCATATAGGGTGTTCCCGTAGTCTAGTCGGCTGGTGACGAGGGCCTGGGTGACCGTCTTTCTGGTTCCGGTAGGGATACACCGGGAGATCTTTCGGAACATGCGCATGGAGTTGAAACATGAGGATGAGATGGCGTTGACTTGCTTGGTCATCGTGAGAGAGGAGTCCAGGATGAATCCCAGGTTGCGTGCGTGGTCAGTGGGTGTCGGTGCTGTGCCCAGTGCTATGGGCCACCAGGAGTCGCCCCAGGCGGAGGGGGATAACCGAGGATGAGGACCTCTCTCTTGTCTGAGTTTAGTTTCAGATGGCTGAGTCATCCATTCCGCGACGTTTTTCATTCCTCCTGGGGGTTGAGTTTGGCGGTGGCTGGGTCTTTGGTGAGGGAGAGTATCAGCTGGTTGTCGTCGGTGTATGAGATGATGTTGAGGTTGTGTTTACATGCGATGGTGGCGAGGGGGCTCATGTAGATATTGAAGAGGGTTGGGCTGCGCGATGAGCCTTGGGGTACGCCGCAGATGATCTCGGTAACCGCGGAGCAGAAGGGGGGAAGCGGACTCTCTGGGTTCTATCGGAGAGGAATGAGGTGATCCAGTCCAGGGCTTTACCTTGGATCCCGGCATTGTGGAGGCGGGGTATTAGGGTGCGATGGCAGACTGTATCAAAGGCGGCTGAGAGGTCTAGGAGGATGAGGGCGGCTGTTCCCCCGTTGTCCTGATGTCGTCGGTGGTTGCGATGAGGGCGGTCTCGGTGCTGTGGTTGGCTCGAAATCGAGACTGGGATGGGTCAAGGGAGCCATTGGCCTCAAGGAAAGCTGTCAGCTGTTCATTGACGATCTTCTCGATAACTTTTGCACGGAAGTGAAGAACGGAGATGGGGCAGACGTTTTTTAGGTCTTTAGTGTCCGCTGTGGGTTTCTTCAGTAGGGCATTGATCTCTGCGTGCTTCTAGCTCTCTCGGAAGGTGGCGGACACGAGGGAGTTGTTTATGACGTTCCGTAGGTGGGGTGCGGTAATGTTGTCGGCTTTGTTGAAGATGTGGTGGGGGCATAGGTAGGAAGGAGAGCCGGAGTGGATGGTATTCATAGTGTGGGCAGTGTCTTTGGTGCTGATGGGAGTCCAAGCACTAAGGATGGTTGTAGGGGGCATTGGTTCGGTGGCTGGGGTCAGAGTCTGGGCCCCGAAGCTGTCGTGTATATCGGCAATCTTGTGGTGAAAGAACGAGGGGAGGGAGTTGCAGAGGTCTTGCAACGGTGTGATGTTGTTGCTGCTGGCGCTGGGATTGGGGAGCTCTTTTACGATGCTGATGACTTCCTTGCTGTTGTGTGTGTTGTTTTCCAGCTGCCCTTTGAACGGAAATTTAGACATTTGTCATGTACTGCTAGAGGGACCTGCTCTAATTTCCTTTTTCATAGACCCGAAAAATATTTACTCCATGATCAACACACTCTTCCACTGGGGCTTCAAGGTGCACTTCCTATACAATCGCCACAGGCTTATTGTCTGCATGCTATCAGACTGTACTTCTTTCCATGCCTAACTTCTTTAGATCAAATTGTTTTCTTTAGTCCACAGTGATTCTGGTTATTAAACAGCGTTTACCATTGTCAGCCTATCCATAAACAGTTACCACATGGTTTAGGGATGCGTAAAGTAGACTTTTGACGTGCTGCACATTGTAGTGAAATTACCCAGGCAGTATTTCCATTATGCATTGGGATTCCCCTCCATGTGAATCTCTTTGAACCTGTGCTTAATTTCAGCTGGTGGTTCCCGGTTAATTGTCAACACTGGTGTTTCTGACAGTCTGCCACAAGGTGGCGTTGTCTGACTAATTTACAGATGGCCACAACAGCAGGTAATTGTTAATTCAATATCCATTAAACATTGCTATTACCTGCTGCCCAAGCCATTCTTATAGTTTGGGAGAATTGAAATAGTCAGAATTGTCACATTTGTAGGAATGTGATGGTTAATAGTTGTGTTGTTACTATCAATTCAAATTCAAATGATCTTTATTCGGATTTTTAGTACATCCATAAAAGTACATACAGAATGAAAATACATTTAAAACAGATTAAAAACATGTATAAAAGATTAAAAACAGATTATCCAGTTGGGTTTAAGCAGCATGTATAACGTAAAGTGCGATAGACATAGTATAAAGTGCAAAATACAAAATAGAGGGAGAAACATTAATCTATTAGTGTACTTAATCACAGAGTTCAATTTATATACTCCCGCAATGATTGTTTAAATCAAAGCACATATACAATTAAATCTGTAATCAATTTGTAACGGAATAATAAAGTGCACAATATGCATAGAATGGCATAGTACTATTATCCATTATCCATGTGTTGTTACTATCATTGGCAGCATAGCAGGGCAATGTGTTTTGCAAGCTGTATTGGCCTCTTCAGGAGAGCCCTGGTACTTATTTATTTACAAATTAAGCAATGCTTTGAACTCCAGCGTGACTTCTGTGGTCCTGTCCGTTGTGACAATTTAGTTTTGGTGTGGCTCTTGAGGTGCCCATGATGTAACTGATGCCATGCCTGCGATAGAGTCGGACTGGGATAGAAAATAAGCACAGGTAGCAACATAGATAGCAAAAAAGTGGCCCTTGTTTGTAAATTGGGGCAGGTGTGAGCTTGTAATGATGAGCTGTAATTCTTTTGCAAAGTAAGGATAGAAGACCTTGTAGATTTGAGCTTGCTGCTTGGCAATTTTTGTTTTATTATCATGCAAATTCCCAGTCAAAGCCGGCAAAGCAGACCGTAACCAGGCTCTCAAACAACCCAAAAACGGCCCAGATACTGACGTCAGAGCAGCCCATCGGGGTCTGCCTAGATGCCTTACAGGCCCTTCCGACACTGGCCTGCGACGTCCTGAACCTTTCACTTGGTTCTGTGCTGTTTAGAACAGACGATGCCCAGTACATTGCCATTGTGCCATGCAGCTAAAAATATCACCCAGGAAAATAATATTCTGCAGAGAATTCATTGCTGAGACCACTTGACTTTCAAGTGTTTCTTCTTCGTATAATGTCTGACGTTTTCCACTGTAGTGTGCAGGTATCTCTCTGATAGTTTCTCAAAAGCCGTATTTTGATTGTGAATGTCTGTTTTTTACCAGCCAATGAAACTCCAGATCACAAAGCACACAATTTATCATACTAGGACTTCATATTTTATTACAGAGTAGATTCTCTGACATCCTTTTTACACTTTACAGATTTCCACAGAAATACAGGGATTGCTTTATCTGAATACGAAGACCTGTTACTTTCACACCACACTCCAGCATGATGGAAACTGTGTCCCATCTGCAACAGCTAGCAGTTTGCAAATAATGAAACATTCCAACCTATATTGTTTTATCAATATTGTAGTATTTTATTGCCACTTGCAATCGGGTTGATTGATAAAATGGAACAACAACATGAGGCAAGGGGATGCTCGACGAACAGATCAGCTCCTTCACTCAGCCCCTTTAGACCTACAAACAGTCTGCCATGATTGATGTTTTAGATTTCTACATCAGGCTCTAAACTAACATGTTTTAGGAAGAGATAAAGTGTAACTTTCTCTAGATATTGCATGAAACATAATTTCAGGAGGTACCACAACTGTCAATGCAGAGAACTTAGGGCCAGATGCAGGAAGCCAAATAGCGACCGCAAACGCAGAAATTTGCAGAATTTCAGCCTTTGTGATCGCAATTTGGCTCTGAGCAATGTAGGTAGGATTAAACCTACTCGCAAAATAAGGAATCGCAAAAATTGTGATTCCTTATTTTGCGATTGCATTTAAGGAATCGCAAATTGCAATTCCTTAAATGCAATGTAAGTAGCAAAAAAGAAAGTGCACTTTAGCCTTAAGGAATCGCTAATTAGCACCAACTTCAAGTTGGTGGTAATTAGAAATTTCCTTTAAAAAAGCACTTTTTTTGCTTTTTTTAGAAAGTGCACAAGTGGCACACATCCATGCCCTTAGGGCATGTATGTGCGCCACATGTGCACATGCACATTTCAGGGGGGGAACCCTTGCACCTTTGAAATTACGCCTGGAATTTGCGAGTTCCTCTTGCTTACTCGCAAATTGCGGGCGCAAATCTTTTTCATTCCCATGGGCCTCTTGGCCCATAGAAATGAATTGGATGGTATTCCTTGATTCCTTGATTGCGAATATCAATTTGCGATTCTCAATTAAGGAATATTAGGGAATCGCAAATATTTTTGCGATTCCTACCTACATTCAATTTAGAGCTTCCTTAATAGCGATTTGGTAAAATTAAGGTCTCGCTAAATTGAATTTACCTGCATTTGGCCTTTCATATGTTGCATAATTTCCCTTAGTAAAAATTTAAAAAGCCCCTAAACCGTGGGTGTGGCTATGAAACGTGAAGTAATTACAGGGCCACAGGGACCTGTGGTTGTGAGAGGTTCACTGAACCTCATTTTAGGGTGGATATCTTTCACTACCGAAATGGGAGACACAGGGGAGATTTCTATTGCTTGCTTTTGAGACCAAAAAGCATTTAAAATGCCATTGTTACACCTCTGACCTAAACTCAACCGCACCTCGCTCATTCACTCCAGCATAGTGATTGTGTTTTGAGATTTGAACCCTTAGATCACAGGCTAATAATTCTGATGAAGCTTATCATGATTTCCAAACACACAACACACTTCACCACTGGAGTTCTGAATTCCCTTAAATTTAAGGGAGAGTTTCACCAGTTGGATTGCTTAGTCCGCAGAATGTAACTGCTACTTTTTCAGACTGGCAGGGGTCTCTCGCATCTTGTAAAGAGGTATGTCCTTATGAGGAAGAGCGTTAGCAGTCAGACATATTTGTCTGAAAATCTTTAATCCGCTAAAGAAAATGTACAACACTGCTACCAAACCCGAACATCAGCACACAAGCATTGATTTGTTTTGAAACAAACCGATCTTTATCAAGAGCTATTCTCCTGCAAATACTAATAATACTTTATTGTGCGATTAAATCATCACAATTTTTCTGTTTGAGATTAAAAACCTGTATGATTCATATGTACAGAAAACAAAGATTTAGAAGACTCAGATTAATACTAGGACAATCTAAAACACCAAACTAATAACATTCCATATGGTGAATTTGTCAGAGATAGGCGTAATTGCAGTGAAGACTCAGAATTCCACAGATGTACCAATGACATGAAAATTAGGTTCACTAACAGAGGCTACAAGCAACATACCACAAGAAATTCTACCATGCGAGTTGACAAGCTAGACAGGGCCACCACATTAAAGAAAAAACTTCCCAAGACACAGAAAAAATAACCAGTCAGAATGATCATGGAATACAACGAAATGAGCCTCACAATGGAGAAGAGTCTAAAGAAACACTGGAACATACTCTTGGGTGACAGGTCACTTAAAGATGCAATAGGTTTAAAACCGCAGATAACATACAGGCGAGGCAGAAACCTGAAAAATAGACTCAGTCCGACAGTACCACGAACAACCAAGATCACGACGTGGCTAACGCCAATCTCAAAGGGCTTTTACAAGTGTGAATGCTGTGGTGTTTGTAAATGAGCTCATCATGGTGCTAAAAACTTCTTGGATCACAACAAGAAAAAATATGAGATCATCCATAACATCACGTGCAACACTAAATATGTCACCTACGTGATAGAATGCACTTGTAAGAGTCAATATGTGGGCAGTTCTATTCGCTCACTCAAGGAGCGCATCAGTGAGCACCCAAGAGCCATTCATCAGCAAGATGCATGTTATCCTATGGCCCTACATATTGCTTCCCGGCGTACACAAGGCCCTCACAAGCGATTTCAGTTCTTTGGAATAGATATAACAGAGGCCAACGTGAGATGGGGCAACCGAGAACTCAGACTAAGATGCCAGGAGGTAACCTGGATTATGCGCCTACAGTCCGATCGGCATGGACAAAACTCAGAACATGAACTGCAATATTTCCTGGCAACCTAATCTTTTATAAGCTTGTTTGAATGAAACTAACTGTACCCCTCATTGTGCATTTCTTGCAAAAACTATACCCCTCATTCTGCCTTTCTTGCAATAACATACCTTTTGCCTCTCATAGTGCGTGACTTTCCCTATTCCATGGTTGATTCCTTTATGTAAGTGCAATGAACAATTTACTACAAAGCTAAATTAAGAAGTAATAATTTTTGTTAATTCTTATCTGAATTTTAAAACTTTTTCAATGTGCCATGATGTTAATGGCATGCATACATCTTGCTTCTCATAGTGCTAGACTTTTCCTTCTCTAATTTTTTGATTTCCTTTAAGGATTAGCAAGTACTTAATCACCATGCAGCCAATATTTAGTTGTTGACTCTTGAGCCGAGCATATCTAGGCCAGGTTCATGTGGCTTTTCTAATTGTAATATCTTACATGTATATAGTATGACACACGTGCTTGTTTCAATTGATCCCTTTTGACCCCAAAATGTTTCTCCTACTTACGTCAACTTGTCATTAATACGTGATATTCCAGTTTTTGTATATTTCTCCACCTGACACCAACACATAGGCTCTCTCACTCCCATCACTATGATTGCTTTCCTTTGCTTCTTTTTCTCATGTCCCAGATATTTCCTAGCGTCTGAACATTATCATTTGATACTGTAGGTGGAGTGTGTATGCACTTCCGCCTTCATACGAACACTAGGTTAGTGGTCTAGTGTTCTCTAGCTAATGACGCGCCGGATGTTTCCGGTTGTCACTTCCCGTAATAAGGGGATTTGGCATACGTGTGCATTCTCTAAACAGAATCACAAGACACCACCGATCTCGACGGAAGCGCACCGGCGCAGGTAAGCTGCCTCTCGTGACATAAACTAACATTTTATGGTCTTTTTTTGCCCTGTGCCTGAAGTTCAGGTTGCTAAATACCCTTTGCATATTTTCTCTCTTCCTCCTTAGAAACCCACATGGACGGCCGTACCCGACCGTGCCATTTCATTTGACGTTCCTTATCTTCACGATTTCTAGTATACCAGTAACTGTCGGGTTGGAAATATCACCGGCATACTGTTGAGTCATCCTTTAGCTTGTATACTTTTTATGGGACAGAGCCCGTGATCATAGACTAATAGTGCATATATTTTTTATTCCTTAGAACCCTTGTTTGACATTCAACTGACAGATATTTTTCCCCACTGCGCCGTACAACCTTTTTTAAGTAAACCTTGATTCTCTCTTTTGTTTCTCCTACTTATTCTCTTTATCTTTTCACTGCCAATGGACCCCTTTTTCATT
Source organism: Lissotriton vulgaris (assembly GCF_964263255.1). Classification (NCBI taxonomy): domain Eukaryota; kingdom Metazoa; phylum Chordata; class Amphibia; order Caudata; family Salamandridae; genus Lissotriton; species Lissotriton vulgaris. The sequence continues at coordinate 948,479,152 of NC_141691.1, read as the reverse complement.
AGTGTTTCAAACTTCTGCCACTATGCCCTGAGTGAGGATGCTTGGTTGCTCATTCTGGCCTGTCTTTCTGGCTCACCTTCCTGGTTCCTGGGGCTGCCAGGCACGCTGTTGTTTCCTCCCCGGTTCGTGGGGTTGCCCGGCGCACTGGCGTTCTCTTCTTGCGATGTGTTGGGACGGGTTTCTCCTCTTCCCCCTGCCACGTGGTCCCCCAGGGCCTAGGTGGAGACTCTGCCACTTTCCTACTGTGCTTCTGCGTAGGTCGCTGAGTTGCTTGGTTCTTGGACCGTGGTGTGCTTTTTCTTGACCTTGGCGCCACTGCCATGCTCTTCCTGTGCGTCCTGTGGTGATATTCCGCCTTCACCTCCCTTCTGTAGGCTGGTGGCATCAGTTGGCGCGTCCTGGGTCCTCCTTCTCCTCCACTATTTTCAGGGTAGTGTCTGTCGGGAAAGATCCCACTCCTCATCGCCACTGTGGAGTCTCAGAGTGCACCCAAATAACCACACTGCTGCAGGGATTGGTGATAAACAGGGTTTATCATATAGTTACACTATGCAGGAAGAGCGTCGGGGTTATTACCAGGATCGCGCTCTGACTGGCTCTGCTCTGACTAATAGCACATATATTTTTTACTCCTTAGAACCCTTGTTTGACATTCAACTGACAGGTATTTTTCCCCACTGCGCCACACAACCTTTCTTAAGTAAACCTTGATTCTCTCTTTTGTTTCTCCTACTTATTCTCTTTATCTTTTCACTGCCAATGGAGCCCTTTTTCATTAGTGTTTCAAACTTCTGCCACTATGATGTTCATTTGTTTTTATCGATTGTGATAAGAATGTACGTGTGGAGTCTCAGAGTGCACCCAAATAACCACACTGCTGCAGGGATTGGTGATAAACAGGGTTTATTATATAGTTACACTATGCAGGAAGAGCGCCGGGTGTCTTACCAGGATCGCGCTCCGACTGGCTCTGCTGAGGCGCGCGCACACCATCGCGCTGTCCACCCCCTGCGTGTTACGTCACACGCACTCTAGCGCGGCTGGAGCGCTAACACCACATATCTCCTCCTTTTACACAACAGTAAATAAAGCTCAAAGTCCAAGTCCTCTCACTCAAAGTCTCTAAGATGGGTAGGCCTGACTATCGATCTTCTGGCTTGCGTGCGCCTTACCGGTGTGGCAGCTTCGCGGACACCCTCGGTCCCAGGTCTCTCCACCTCTTCTCTCCTCTGACCATGTTCGCTTCTTCTGGGCGTCGCTTCTATATTTGCTGGTGTCCCCTTCACGCTCGGTCTTTCCAGAACTTCTCTCTCCATGCACACGTCTTCTCCCCCATGGCTCTCGCCGTCCGACACTCCTTCTTCTACCTCTCTTCTCTATCTCTGATCAGGAGTGCTGCTTCCTTCCTCCTCTGGCCACTGCACGATTTTGTTGATCTCCGCCATGCGGTCCTGGGACCACACCTTTCCGTCGCTGAGTAGTGCGGCTCTGCTATACACTTCTTCCACTTGTAGGGGTGGGCTGTACTTGCTCTCTCCTTTCTTTCTCAGTACTGCCTGTTTGACTCTCACCCATTCTCCTCTCTCCAGGGCAGCTTCTTTTACATTTCTTCGCTTGTCGTGATGTTCTGAGTACACCTTCTGGGCCTTCTCTTGATTGTGCTGAACCACAGCCGGCGACCATTTACTGGTGATGGTTTTTTCTCTCCACACCACATTGTCTTTCGTAAACAGGTGTCTGCCCCGTAGGATCTGGAATGGACTTTACCCTGTTGAGGTGGGGGTGATCCTGTACACCCACAACATTTTCTGGATTTCTGCTTCCCAGTCCTTGCCTTGCATGATGGCAGCTTGAATGGACCCCATGAGGACTCGGTTAAACCTCTCCACCTGTCCATTGCTTGCCGGGTGGTACACTAAGGTGTGCTTGCGTTTGATTCCATTTCTTTCCATGTAGCGGTACCATTTTTCTGATGTAAATTGCGGGCCATTGTCTGTTAGAATTGTTCTCGGGATACCTTCCCTTAGGAACACTGAGGTGAGGAATTTAATTACCACGTCTGAGTCCATCTCCTCCTTCACTTGTACCTCCGGCCATTTGGAGTATTTGTCCACTAAGACGCATAGATATTTGGCTGTCCCTTGGCTGTCTAATATCGGTCCTAGGATATCAACTGCTATTTCTTCCCAGGGATTGCGGGGTTGGTGATATCTCCCCAACGCTGGTCTTAACAGTTTGAGTACTTTCTCTGACCCTTGGCACTGGGCGCAGTCCCTCACATGCCTCTCTACTTGGATGTCCATTCCTGGCCACCAGTACATCTGTTTCACCATCGATTTGGTCTTGACTATACTGAGGTGCCCTTCATGTAGTAAGTTCAGCAGGGTTGGAACCAGCTTCTCTGGGGGCACAACTTTGTCACCGCGATACAGGAAGATTCCTGAGTCACTCATGGATAATTCCTCCCGCACTTCGTACAGTTTCCTGGGCACCTCTTTTAGTCTCTTCTTTTCTGGCCATCCCTTGATGAGATATTTCTTGACTTCATTTATGTTTCCATCCTCCTCATATGCCTGTTCCCACTCTTGTATGCTGATGGCTCTTTCAGTGTCCTCCATCACCGCTACCATCTCCTCATTCTCTGCTGTTGGGGTGGGTGCTCCTTCCATGGCTGAGGCTCTACTGAGGTAGTCTGCCACTTTGCTGCGTGTCCCCGGGATGTATTCCACATCATATGTGTATTCTAGCACTTTAAGAGTCATCTTAGCTATACACGGGGTGGCTGTGGCATGTCCACTTGAGGTGAACACCTTGACTAAGGGCTTGTGATCAGTCTGTAAGCGAACCTCGTATACCACAGGAACTGCCGGAACTTCCCCATAGCCCATGTGACTGCCAGCATCTCCTTTTCGATCACACTGAACTTCTGATCAGTAGGAGACAACGCTCTGGACGCAAAGCTGAGTGTTTCTACGGTGTTGTCTTCTCTTTCTTGTGCGAGGACTGCTCCCAAGCCCTTTTTGTTGGCATCAGTGGTGAGAATTGTCTTCCCTGAGGGGTCATGTCCGTGTAAGGGCACTGCCTGGCTCATGTTTTCTTTCAGTTCTTCGAACTCTCTCTGCGCTTCATCGTCCCACTGGAACGTTGCTTTTTCTCTTATAAATTGTCTTAACTTGTGAGTTTTCATGGCAAAGTGCTGGACGAATTTGCTGTAGTACTCGGCCATTCCTCGGAATGATCACACCTCGTCCTGGTTGGCCGGAGCTCTGGCGTCGCAGATTGCCTTCACATTCTCTCTTTTGGGAGTGATCCCTTGACCACTTATCTCGTGTCCTAGATAGGTGACAGACGTCATACATAATCTGCACTTCTCCCACTCCGCCGTCAATCCTTTTTCCTGTAGCACGCCCAGTACCTTGTTCAACTTGCTGTTGTGGTCCTTACGGTCCTTCCCCATTATCAAGATGTCGTCCTGAAAGTACTAGATGCCTTCGACATCCTTGAACAGACGGTGCATGAGTTTTTGGAACACCGCTGCGGTGGACGCTAGCCCAAAGGGTATCCTGCGGAACTGATAGCATCCGTAGGGCGTGATGAAGGATGTTAATTTCCTGCTCGACGGGTGTAGGTCAATCTGATGGTATCCTGACGTGAGGTCCACCGTGGAAAACCATTTCACACCTCTCGTTTTTGCCAACATTTCTTCGATTCTGGGGAGCATAAATTTCTCTACTACCAAGCACTTGTTCAACTCGCGCAAGTCCACACATAAACGCACCTTGCCGTTGGGTTTTCTGGCGACCACCAAGGGAGCCAACCGCTCTGAGCTATCTATAGGCTCAATTATTCCCTGTTCTTCCAGCCTGCGTAGTTCTCGTTGCACCGCTTCCTTCGCTGCAATGGGCACGTTACGGACTTTGTGGGACACTGGCTGGGAGTTCTCCTTGAGTATGATTTTATAATAATAATAATAATACAGCTTTTTCTAAAGCTCGAACAGCTACCTCACACGGAGGTGTCCCGGCGCTAGAACTTGCTCCAGCTTTCCTACTTTACCTCCAAGACTTTGGGGAAATCTCTTCCCACTCTCTCCTGGTCCGGCTAATTCTCTATGTCCGTTAGTAGCACTTGAACCGAGGGGCCTTTCTCTGCCACGTACAACTTGCATGTCGCTGTTCTCCCTCTGAATTTGAACTTCAGGCTCCGGTACCCTACCATAGGGATTGGGTTGCTCGTGTATGACACTGGTCGTATGTCGAGTGGTTCCAACTTGGAACCCAGGCTGGGTTTGAATTCTTCCTCCCATACCGACCTCTGAACAATGGTGTACGGGGATCCTGAGTCTATCGCGATTCTGATCTTTACCCCCCCTATCAGCATGTCCGCACGCGGTTTGTCGGAGCGCTTGATGTCTATGCCTAGCACCTGCTCCTCAATACATAGCACTCTGTCATCTCCATCAGATTCTTCATCGGCTTCATCTTCCGGTTACGTTTGCGCTATGTATTTTTACCACTGATTTCTTCTCTTTCCTTCGACATACCTTCTCGTAATGTCCTATCAGACCACAGAACATGCATTTAGCGCAGAAAGCTGGGCAGCGTTTGTCTTGGGCTGCGTGATTAGTGCTTCCACATCTGTAGCACGCGGACTTGTTGTACGAGGTCTGCTTCCCCAACTGTCCTGGTCTTCCTGCACATTTGTTGGTTCCTCTGCTGTCTCCGGGCGCCATCTTGTGTCTTCCCGATGGCTCGGCGTCATCGACCTTGTTTACCATGATCCTCTGTGCATTTTCTCTCTTTGCTGCTTTGGCACAGCGCTTTGAGATCTCGGCTTTCTTCACCATCGCGATTATTTCCTTTAGTGTCGCTTCTCCATGAGCCCATAGCTTGTCCTGTACAGTCTTATTGGTGGTGTGCATCACGATTTGGTCCTTGATAAAATCTTCTTCAAGCGTCCCATACTTGCACGTGACCGCTAGTCTTTTTATGGCTGCCACGTAGTCGTCGATTGATTCTCCTTCCCCTTGCTTCGTTTGTTGAAAGTTGAACCGATCAATGGAGACGCATACCGCTGGGCGGTAGTGAGCGTCTAGCTCTTCTAGGGCTTGCTTGAAGACATCGGCATCGGCTGCTTGTCGAGGTGTCATCACTATGTTCGTGAACACTCTTATTCCCTCTGGGCCCAGGTTATGTAGCAGTATTCGTTTCCTTCTCGTGCTGGTGAATTTGTCTCCAGTTTCGTCTTCCAGGGCTTCAAGGTAGTTCTTGAAGTACTCCCTCCAGTCTTCCCATTTCATCTGGGGCTCACCTGGCTTGGGTAGGAACGGGATTGTGCCCTGAGTGAGGATGCTTGGTTGCTCATTCTGGCCTGTCTTTCTGGCTCACCTTCCTGGTTCCTGGGGCTGCCAGGCGAGCTGTTGTTTCCTCCCCGGTTCCTGGGGTTGCCCGGCACACTGGCGTTCTCTTCTTGCGACGTGTTGGGACGGGTTTCTCCTCTTCCCCCTTCCACGTGGTCCCCCAGGGCCTAGGTGGAGACTCTGCCACTTTCCTACTGTGCTTCTGCGTAGGTCGCTGAGTTGCTTGGTTCTTGGACCGTGGTGTGCTTTTTCTTGACCTTGGCGCCACTGCCATGCTCTTCCTGTGGTGATATTCCGCCTTCACCTCCCTTCTGTAGGCTGATGGCATCAGTTGGCGCGTCCTGGGTCCTCCTTCTCCTCCACTATTTTCAGGGTAGTGTCTGTAGGGAAAGATCCCACTCCTCGTCACCACTATGGAGTCTCAGAGTGCACCCAAATAACCACACTGCTGCAGGGATTGGTGATAAACAGGGTTTATTATATAGTTACACTATGCAGGAAGAGCGTCGGGGTTATTACCAGGATCGCGCTCTGACTGGCTCTGCTCTGACTAATAGCGCATATATTTTTTACTCCTTAGAACCCTTGTTTGACATTCAACTGACAGGTATTTTTCCCAACTGCGCCGCACAACCTTTCTTAAGTAAACCTTGATTCTCTCTTTTGTTTCTCCTACTTATTCTCTTTATCTTTTCACTGCCAATGGAGCCCTTTTTCATTAGTGTTTCAAACTTCTGCCACAATGATGTTCATTTGTTTTTATCGATTGTGATAAGAATGTACGTGTGGAGTCCCAGAGTGCACCCAAATAACCACACTGCTGCAGGGATTGGTGATAAACAGGGTTTATTATATAGTTACACTATGCAGGAAGAGCGCCGGGTGTCTTACCAGGATCGCGCTCCGACTGGCTCTGCTGAGGCGCGAACCGCCGTTCGTGCATGCGCACACCCTCGCGCTGTCCACCCCCTGCGTGTTACGTCACACGCACACTAGCGCGGCTGGAGCGCTAACACCACAGTACGATCAGGAGAGCAAACGTGTCCATATACAATAACTATTTATCACATGTATCTAGGCTGTCTCTTTAAACATTAGGGCACGCAAACAAAACATTATGTAACTTAGAGAATGTAGCATATTTTGTTAGCACTCAGATTGATGTAATCAATTGTTTTTGGAGACGATTCGGTCGACCTGACCCTTTTACACCAAGCCTAAATGGATCCAATTACTTTAATTGCTGCCTGCCTTAAATCTTAAAATTTTACGCATGTACCAGTTTAATCCATATTAGTTCCGACTGTATCTTCTAATGATTTTTTACTTCACTCACGCGTCACCGCACAACCTGCCCTGTCCTTCTGATTCCTGCATTGTACATATCTTTTGAGAAAACAGATAACCTTTTCAGTTTTTAGTATACTACCAAGATCTTCAATACTGACCTTTTCTCGGTTTTTCTAGTCACGCGTGTATTAACTGTCACTAGAGTTTTTTTCTTTAATACTCTGTGTAATGTCACCATTACCATGTTTATTAGCTTCCTCTTCACATTATAGGGTTAGCACTCATGTGAGGTGTTCTTCCTGCGCAAAATCACTTTATAACGAATCATTATCATGTGTATTTTTCCATACTATACCATGTTTTCCACATTTCTTTCACCCCCAGCCCTGAAGAGTCACGGGTACAGCACCCGCATGACGAAACACGTGTCGGCTGGTTGTTTGCCTTGATGTTACCATTGCTTCCTTCCAGGATGGTCATAATATATTTCACTTGAAAGCAACTCCTCATTCTTGTCCAACTTGTCTCATTATACTGCTTCTGTTCATTTACTATTAATATGATTACAATACGGTATACCTAGCGTGTGCATAAGATTTGTGTTTTCTAAGATAGGAAGGTGTTATTAAAATATCCTAATGTTAATTAATTGCCTATGACGTTCAGAAACTGGGGTGTCGGGTCGGTCTAAACGTTTTTTTTTGTAATCTGGAGACAAACAGCTAAACAAGCATTTTCAAAAAGCAGTCTGAAGGAATGTAAACAGTTAATATTAAGCAAAAGGCAGTATTCCAATCAACAGTACTGAGTGATCAAGAGTCCGTGGGTTGAACTTGAAGTGGCGTAACAGCACAGCCAGGTTGAGGGAGATTTGCGGACCTGTTTTTTCCCAACGATTTGGCTGATCTGATAACAAATTTATGAACTAAAGCTTCGTATTGTTTAAGTTCAATGCAGCAATTATGACATGTACGTTGTCCGAGTTTATTCCATTCATCCCACAGTAAGGACTGTCTGTCAATGAGCAGGGTGGGACATACGCAGGCTATGTGCTCCAGTGCTTCAGAGTGATAGCCACACTTCCTGCATTTGGTAATAGTACTGGAGCAGCGCCATTTGGGCAGGTTCTTTAAAAAAGGTCCTTCTCCCATCCTCGGGCCATAAACTATGGCTTCCAAAAAAGTTCAAACGTGCTTGATAAATAAGATGATTCGACCCCTGGTTTAATATCAGAAATTACCACCCAGGCATGTTTCCTTCTGGGCAGTGTTGCCCTGTTGGAATGGAAAGGCCATAGCCAGATGCTTCTCTTGATGACTGCCTTTCACGCCGGCTGAGATGCATTTGTTCACCAATATCCCTTGACACCGAGTAGTTGCAGGCAGTAGTTCAGATGATGCCGATGTTTGTGGCTGGATTGGCAGTTTGATATTTTGATCCAAAGTCTGGCCTCCAGGCTGCCCTGGGCATTGCATAATCTGTTACAAAGATTTATAAACGCACCTGCCTCAACACCGTGGTTGTCTAATAAGCCTAGTTCAAGTCTAACTTGGGCTGGCGATGCAGATCTTAGCAGGTGAAAAGGGCGTTTGAAGATTTTGATGGTTCATTTGTTTAATAAAATACCTATTGCGCCCTTCATGATCTCATGCCTGTATGACAAGGAGTTGGTTATCTTTGCCTTCATCACTTTCAGCATTAGAGTTAGACTTATGCCGAGTAGTTGTTTTGAAAGTTTCGCTGAGGCAACCTCAAGTGACAGCGCTTTGGCCCTTAGTGCCTCTTTCTGCTTTACAAAAGAGCCTCTGTTGTCAAGAAAAATTCCCAAGTATTTGTAGTGCAATACTGATTCAATCTTTTTGTTGTTAAAAGGCCACCCTCCACTCTGCCGCTTTTGCTTCCCAAAATATATTGTTTTTGATAGGTTCAGGTCAAGGAGGTGTTTTTTTGTATAGGGGAGCAGCTGAACAAGTAACCTCTGTAGGCCTACTTTTGTGTGACTTAATAACACAAGGTCTTCGGTTTAAAAGAAGTTACTAATGCGGGTTCCGTCTATTTGGAGGGATGGTTGGTTACGCTGTTGAGTATAATTAAAAAGAAGTGGGGCCAACACGCAGCCTTGTTTGACGCCGCTTTTGGTCTCAATCTTCCTGAATACATGGTAGTCTTCTCCCAACTTAATTTGGATCCAAGTTCCGAATGGAGTTGAATTAAGGCATTTAAAAGGGCCGGAGGTATGTCCCAGAGCTCTAGTTTCTGCCATAACCAACCCCGGGGCACACTGTGAAAAGTCGCTTTGAAATTAACAAAGCAGCAAAGAAGTTGGTTACGTTGGACTGCCGTTTTCTCTACCAAGACGGATGGGGTGAGTAAATTGCTTGTTGTTCCGGAATTTGCAATGAAGCTGGTTTGATTGAAAGGGAGGTGGTTTGTTGTATCTGCCCAGGCCAACAGTTCCTCCAATAAAATGCTGGCGTAATATTTAGACTCAACGTCAAGGAGAGCTATCATTCTATAATTTTTAGGGTAATTTCTCTTCCCACTTTTATAGATTGGATGGATAATAGCACCTTTCCAAGATTCCAGGATGGATTATTATGCCTGCAGTGTAGATACTGGGGGGACAAGTGTTCTGACCACATATCTACATCTGATTTAAACAGGGCCTGAGGAGGACCATTGGGCCCTGGTGCTCCTTCAGCCTGGATTTCCTAATTCAGTGAGCAATGTTATTTTTTAATGTGATTTTAATGTCGCTGGAATCTCCATCATTGAATTGTCGCTCTTCTCCTGTCCATCTTTTGTTATTTCTGCCATAACATGATTGACTGAGGTGATTGACCTGGACTCTTGGTTTGAAGGGGTGGTGTCTTGGGGTCGGCTGATGGAGAAGGGTTGGAATGGCCGTCCCTGTCTGTATAGTCACTAAAATGAGATGATAAAAACTGAATCCATTCATCTGTGCTTATGTTTGCGCTACCATGGCCACGTCCTCTTTGTAAGCCCCTGTTCATGAGAGACCAAAATAGCTTTGCATTGGAATTCTTGCTTGCGTGGACTAGTTTATTCCAGAACTGGTTGGACACTGCTTGTTTATCCCTGTGTATAGATGACTTGAAAGCTTTTTGTGCTTGCTTGTAGTTGTGAAATAGGATTTTATTTCCTGGACTTTTCCTAGTCAGGCGAAGGGCCAGGTTTCTTTGAGCTTTTAGCTTTTTTGTCGCTAATGGGATGCGAAATTGCATTGCATGTTGCCCGGTACACCTCTTAGATGGAAATTTGTTGAGCAATTAGTTTACAAAGGCTTCCCAACTGCAAATGACAGAAAGATCTTTATCTGATGATAAGCGTAGAAGAGCTCTGCATTTTTCCATAGTGGGGAAGACAGCACTGACCGACAATTTCATTCTCCCTAGGTTCTCTGTGTGGCAGCCTGAAAGCATATGAGCAAGCTCCTGGTGGCGTGGAATGTTAGACGATAAAGGTATTATTCGAGTTCCGTGGTTGCTCTCCCCTTGCAATGCGATATAGTAGCTCTTGATCAATGGGAGTATTTCGCTGTTTCCTAACGTAAAGTCCAAAAACAAATAGGTACGAGCATCGGTTCTTGTCCAAGCAGGGAGAGGGTATCTGTAGGGAACCGCCCATTAAATATGGTGTACCCCACTCTGCTAGGCTGGAGGCCTGTGTGTTCGTCCAATTTCGATGGGCTGTGTCCTGCGGTAATTGATTATGAGGCGAGATGCAGGGGAACCATTAAGGAAGCAGTCCCAATGTCATCCAGAGAATTACAGTAAAGATTTGCATTGAAGTCTCCTGAAATAATACAGAGTATACTACCGTGGTCACTTAATAAGTTACAGACGGTGTCAGTGTCAGTCAATTGATCAATTTAAATTTTTTTCTCAATGGTACGCAGAGAAATATAAACATTGAGTAGGAACAACTGGCTGTCTAAGGTTGGACTTCCCACCACAATGCCAGCAACTCAATCTACTTTGAATTTTAACTGTTTGATGCATTGAGATAGTTAAGTAGAGGTGTAAATCGAAAGTCTGCCATGCGGCCTGCCGTACTTGCACTGTCTTGAGGCAGGAGACATAAATTCCAGGTAGCCTTCAATAGGGAGACTAGATACTGCCCAGGTTTTCAATAGAAGTATTATATCGTATTTTTTTATAAAGCCGAGAGTATCTGGAGATTGAGATTTCATCACAAATCCGTTAATATTCCAGGAACATATTGTTAGTCCGTGATTGGTGATGTTTCAATCTTTCTGACTCCGGGATAAAGCTCCTGGTATACATGACCAGTCTGCTCTTTGGGTGAAATGCTGATTGGGTTTTTGCTCAAGGGTAGCAACTTGTGAACAGCTTCTAGCTGACTTTAGTACAGAGAAAGGAGCTGGACTCGTGCTAGAAGCGTGAGCCTGTGTAATTTCTAGTATTAATGGATAATGAGGGACGCAGGGCTTTGTTATTATTATGCCCCAGTATTTCAGTTGGTCGGCTTTTGACTGAACCAATTCCTGGATACACTAATGTAATTTGGGTTGATTCTCCTACACATAATTGCAGTAGGAATTAGAAGCATTAGAAACTCCATAAAGAAAAAAAGGAGTGGGACCTAAAGACACACAAATCATAATTCAACACACTTTCCTGAATTCTTATTCTAGCCCCTACCTCTGTTATAACCAGCTATTTTACAACCTAGGGGCATATTTTATGTATTAAAGAACAGGAGGAAGCGCACCCTAAGTACTCCTAATGATATATGTCAGTTAACTTGAACACTGAGATTTCCTTTAGAGCAACCCTTGCAAACCGATAGACAGGAAAGAGTCTTCCCTTCGTTCAATGAATAATACATTTTATTGAAGAAATACATTTTAAAAATCACTCGATGAGCCCAGCCAGACCAGCAGGGTATAGGTTTCACAATCCAATCCAAATAACCTAAAGAGCAAATTGGCATTACTTAATATGATCTGGTCAGGATTCCACCACAGATACGAGTTTGAAAATTATATTAGGTGTTGCAACAGTTGGCACAACTGCCTAAACATTACTTCTGAGAGATATTTCATTGAACTTTGGGATTGACCGTTTTTGGAGTCAGTGGCAGCTCCACTGCTAAGGTGGAGGAGCATCACCCCACTGCTCCTAAGCTGTGTCATTAAAGGAAACATTATCATTTTATGTTTCTGTTCTGCTTTGAGGGTGAGTGGGGCTGCTCTGGGGCAGAGGAGGATTCGTTTGCCCACTCCAAGTGTGCAATGACTGTGTGGCCGGCCCTCTAGAGCTGTCCAAAACAGTCATGCGCACTTCGCATGTTCTCCATAAAGTCTGCATTACAGCCTGTGTGGAGAACAGGCCCAGGCCCCCTGTCACAATCTGAATGCCGAACTACAGGGCTCAGACGATTCAAAATGCTGCATTGCAGCACTATGATTGGTCAACGGAGCCTGGGTGCTTACCCATCACAACGCTCCATTGCAGCGGTGTGATTGGTCTGTGGAGCCTGGGTACTTCATGGTTCCTGTTCAGCGCCAGTGGAGTCCTGATGCAGAGGAGAGATGCTGCGGTGATAAGGTAAGATGTTATTTTATTTTTTTACTTTCCCCCTTGCCTCTGACTTTGCCCCCTCCACCAAACTCGATCAGTGCCAGCCACAACTGATTGAAGTTGTGGTAAAGAAACCCAGAGGGATCACCTAGGATTTGCCGCACTTTTATAATGAGATGATTCAAAGCATGGGGTTATTATGAGTAGCCCTAATGACAGAATGAAACGGTTGGCTGGGCTGGCTGGGCTCATTCGACTATTTTTAAAAGGCATTTCTTCAATAAAGTCTGCAATAAATAAAGAAAAAACTCAGTCCAAAATATCTGTTTGGAATCATATGAGAGGGACTGCTCTTATGGAAATGTTATTGCTTAAGTGGGCTAATATGTAACAGTAGTAATACTTACAGTGTGCTTCCTCTGCTTCCTTAATATTTCTTTGAAGCATTTGGTCATTTGGGCAGCACAACATTTGTATTTTCCATATTTATAATTTTACAAATAGTTCCCGCAACACAGGACAGCAAGTAAAGTTGTTGTGCTGGGTTGCATGAACGAGAGAGACCTGTGTGATGTCTACTTAGAAGTGGGGCAGTTCTACTCCCTCCCTGCGCTGGGGCGCTAGTGAATGCCAAGCAGCAACTTAGGCACTGTCAAGCCATAGAGCCAGGGTGTCTGCGTTGTAGTCAGCATAGTTTTTGTGCAGAAAGACATCCCTTCCTGTATTAAAATTATGCTTTAAGGCATTTTCTTCATAGTATGCAGAATACATCCCACAAATGATAAAAAATGGAAACAATTTCCCTCCTTACAACTGCTTCAGGGAGTAGAAGGTTTTATGGCACAAATCGCTGTCCACAATTCTTTGTAGATAGAGATTTGCATCAAGCCCACGGGTGATCGGATTGGGAACACTCATGCACCACCCATGGAACTCTCTCTTGAGGCAAACTAATGCTGTACTGCATTACTGTGTGTTACAAACCAATGTAAATCGTGATTTGCTTTGTTTTGTAAGTTCCAGCAGAAGACTTTGCTTTGGGTTGCGGTGAAAAGAAAAATTCAACACAAACTCCATGTAAATCTGGGCCTTAGTTTATAGTACAATATCAAAGTTCAGTCATGTACAGCCCTGCCTACAGGTATGTTATGGTGGCTTAAGTCAGAAAATAATCTAGCAAATCCATCTGTCATGTCCTTCCCCCCATAATGATATCTTTTGAACCTTTCTCCTAAATTGTAGGCTATGGAGAAAGGACTGGCTTGTGTTTGTTTGGCTTTTGTTTCTGTTACACTGAACGCTGAACAATACTTTCATTCGGATTTCAGGATGCACACAGAATCTGCAGTCTTCTGTATATTTTCAGTTCCTCAGATTCAAAACCGAACAAGGACTTTTATAGAGGCGGAGCCACAATAAAAGCAATTGGCAGCAAGAAAGTGGAAAATCCATTTTCTGGCTTGCTAACATTAGCATTAGCTGTATAAAAAATATGATAACTGAGCACACACAAAATTTTCAAAGTTGCTAGGCATAGCTTAATGTTGAACAGGCCTGTCTTCTAGTCTCTAAACTAGTGTCCTGAACTATGTGCACTATGCAAAAACTGTCTTGTTAACGTATAGAAATGCCCTTGCTGTATGTAACATCAGCAGCTACGGCCGGCAGTGGGAGTACCTGCAGGGCGGTGACGTGGGGAGGGAGAGGGGGAGGGGGAGGGGCAGGGTGGGGGGGTAGTAATGTATGGATTACGGAGTTTTACAGGTAAGTAAACATTTAAATTAAAAAAACGAATTTTGTTGCGCACACTGCATCGTATTTGGGGATGCAGTGCACTCAACGAAATTCGTTTTATTTATTTAAATGTTTACTTACCTAGGAAGCTCCGTAATCCATACATTACTACACCCACCCTGCCCCTCTCCCTCCCCACCTCACGGCCCTGCAGGTACTCCCACTGCCGGCCGCGGCTGAACATCAGGCTTAACTTAGAAGCAATGCGTAAAGTATTTATGCAGCCCTTTAACGGTAACTAAAGGAAAACACAAGAAAAATCCCACACCAATATAGAAAATAGAGTAGGATTATAATAAAATCTTTGGCACCAAAATGACAGAAATCAAATTAGTAGAATCAGAGATGAAGTTAAAAAAATTAGGTAAGTATAGCATTTAAAAGCACAAATCGCCTCTTGCGGTTATCTGGCTGTGAAAGACCAGGTGAAAGTAACAAGTTCAGTCCGACCATGATGGAGAGCTCGCTGGATGAGGATAGTCCTGTTGAAAAATGTACCTTCTCAAAGTCCGGCACAATGAGTTCAGTTCATGGTAAAGGAGGCCTCGAGCAGCAGGAACAGCATCTCAGATGGCTATTGCTGTAGCACAAAGAACATGCTGGGCATCACAGACAGTCATCTCTGTAGCACAAAGATCCTCTCATGCTCTGTGGATGGTTGTTTGTATTGGTGGTCAGTGCATACTATTGATGCTGTAGCATGATATGCAGATCTCGCATGCTGGTCGACGCTGGTGGTCATTGTAGTATCAGGTCCACCCAAGGTTTGCATTGGCAATCATCACAGTGGACAGGATCTCAGCGAACGAACATGCCATTTACAGTCACAAAATGCTCATGACTGCAATTATTGCAAATGTAACCTGCTCTCACACATGCCCAATATAAATATATTAGTGCTGTTAAATGAAGATTGAGTAATATTGACAATTTGGACATTGTAAGCATTGGTGTTATGCCATACAGGTCAGTTAGTATTGACAATCCTATCGAAAAAGGGACAACGTTTCCAACCCAAAATTACTATATCCTGAGTTCCACAGAAGCTTTATTTGCTTTTTGAGTATTATCAGTGAATGAAAAAGACTAGTTGCTGTCAGCAGGATGAACAGTGCTTTGCAGATAGCCGACGAATTGTCATCCAAGCTGCCTGTGGCTATTAATGGCAATAAGGGTCTCCAACAATCGAAAAGAGGATTAAGTCTATTGTCAAGGCAGGGAATTATTGGTGCTAGCCCTACTGAGTGGAGAAGTAGATATGATTCTGAAGTGTGTCCAGTGGGTATCGTTAGTTGGAATGTTGAGGAGCCGGACTCCAGAAGTATATTGACAGAATTAAATAAAAAAGATATCTGCAGTGTTCATGATAAACATGTTTAAGTACCCCTAGACAGTTTTCCAACCTGCTGTGCACAACCAGTTAAAGCAAAGCATACAGACCAATTGGCGGTCTGGCTATGTGGGTTTCTACACTGTTGCAAGTTAGTAACAGCCACTCGGTGGAGAATTGAACATTGAGTGTAGTACTTATCAAATGAATCCCACACTGGATATTAATGTAGGTAAAGAAGCATGGGTGGCACATTTTGAAATTTTTTTGTCTTCCGTGCTACCTCACACTTATATAGATTCCAACCTGCAGGATACATTGTCCTTCTGACTCATGGAAGTGAGAAGAGGGCTGGTGGCCTGCAGTACTGGAAAGGATCCGGGCCCTGACAGGGTGCAGATAGATTTCTTCCTAGAGAATCAAGATCTGTGGGTCCCACAATTAACTTATGTTATTAATAACATAGCCATAGCCAGCCCCCGCCTTCCTGGAAAACTGGTGTGATTGTTCCAATTTATAAAAAAAAGGGAACAGGGGAAGTCCAAAGAACTATAGACCAATTTCCCTATTTCCCTGCTGGACACAACAGCCAAGCTCAAGGGTCGTCGACTCCTATTTAGGTTGAAGTGGTGAGCCCAAGAGAAGAACATTGTAATGCAGGCACAGTATGCATTCCAGCGGTGAAAGGGCACTATAGATCAGTGTCTGAATCTATCACTCATTATAGATAAATATACCAGAGTGAAGGGCAAAAAAATTTACATGGCATTCATGGACCTTTTAGCAGAATTTGACTGCGTGGCCCACTCCAAGCTCTGGCATTTAATGAAGGAGATGGGGCTTGAGCCAGCTATATTTCAGTCAGGTCGCCAACTGTACTCCAATGCCACTGCATCTGTTCGCTATGGCAAAAACAGTGAATGCACCCGCCCCTTTAAGATCGCCAGCGGGGTAAGGCAGGGATGCGTCCTTGCCCCGTTTCTGTTTTCTATCTGTACAAACAGTGTTGAGGAAGAACGGCTGGGTGCATCTTTAGACGTTCCTGTGTTTGATACACACTTTTTACCAATACTGGCTAACGCTGAAGATGTGGTGTTGATTGCCAGAAAAGGCATGGCCCTCCAACATCTCATAACAGTATATGCAGCTTTTATGGATTCATTGGATTTGAAAGTCAACCAAACAAAATCATTTCTCATCATGGCAGGGGCAGGTAAACATGATAAAGCCCCGCACCTCCATATGGAATCTGGAAAAATAGATGTGGTAGATACCTTCCCTTATTTGGGGGTTCTTTTGATAAAAATCAGACATGGTCAAGTCTGGTGGAGGGAGGGATTATAGGAATGGAGAGGAGTCTGACAGCTATAAAGTTTTTTCTAAAAAGCAGGGCGCCAGACCATTAGTCCCTATAAAATACATCTACCAGGCTAAGACAAAGTCAGCATCAATATATGGAACAGGAGGCTGGGGTATGGCATCCATAGCCTTGCTCAAAACCATTGAAAATCGATTTTTCAAGTCCTTAGGGCCACATGCATCAACCTATTTAGGAAGTGCAAATGGTGCGAATCGGTAAATTTGGCCGTTTGCGATTCCTAAACAAGTTTTTGGGATGCATCATGCTTTTTTGTGAAATTCGCTATTTTTAGCGATTTCCAAAAATGTGATTGCTTTTAAGGAATCGCAAATTTGCGATTCCTTAAAAGCAATGCATGATTATTTTTCAAATTGCGAATTCGCAATTAAGGGGTGCAAATTACCACGAGGGTGAACCTCGTGGTAATTTGCGAAAAAGTATTAAAATGCTCAAAATTGCATTTTAAACACTGTCATGTTACAGACACACATGTCCTTAGGACATGTGTGTGTGAAACATGCACTTTAAAATAAATTTCAGGGGTGCAGGGGGGGTCTTTTGGACCCCCCCCTGCACCCATGGAATGCATTAACATTTTGCGAATCGCTAATTGAAATTCGCAAAATGTCAATGCCTTCCCATTGATTCCTATGGGCCTTATGGCCCATAGGAATCAATGGGAATTGCGAAATCGCAAATTACTATTCGCATAATATTTGCGATTCGGTAAAAATTTCGATTTTTACCGAATCGCAAATATTATGCGATTAAAATCATGCATCCCATTTTGCGATTCCTTATTTGCGATTCCCTAAAAATCGCAAATAAGGAATCACAAAACCTTACAATGATGCATGTGTCCGTTAGTGTCTCTCCCGCCTTCCTATTCTAACTATATCCTACATACTGAGCTGGGCCTGGCCTATATCTCTGATTCAATCAGACTAGCCCCGATCCTTTTGAGGTTCTCCATCTGGCGTAGGGGTAGGGTGAACCTAATGCAAAATACAATGAGAAACTGTTTAAAACTCAAAAACTACAGTAACACTAGGTGGTTAAATTATGTGGAATGAGAGCTGAGTGTTGTTGGGCTTGCAGAACTACTTAAGGACCCAACTGCATGTCAGAAGAGTTTGAAACAGAAGGTGATTGACACCTTTATGCTGAGGGCACAACATAATGAAATGGAAAAGAACTATAATTTTAAGAATCAAAAGGAGAGGAAGGAAAGGTACTGGAGCCAGTTCACTTCCCCTGGTATATAGTTTTATCAAAGAGAACTAGCTCTGGAGTGGGTGCTCCTAGCGTATGTTTGTTTTGTAAAAAAAACACATTATGTTTATAGTAAAGCCCTCACTCACCAACCTAGTTGGTGACATGCTTCATCATCGGGACCCACCCAAGGCACTGAGAAGACCTTGGGTGTGCTACAATGCCTGGATACAGCGGAGCTGGTATTGTGCCAGGGGTCAGTTCTTAAATTGCTTTTGTCTTCTCCTTTAACTTTAGTCACAAAAAGTGTGACTACAGGTCGGGCCCCCCACATGGAAGTCATGGGGCATTTTCCGGACATTGTCTGAGTAGGATATTTTGCTTTTCTCACCTTTGGTTCAAGCCACACAATGCACCACGCTATGCTCATCCTTGATTATCACTTGGTACCACATAAATGACCAGGAGTATACTTTAATCAACTATGCCACACTCCGTCCTCACTGTGCCTTTGACCGCATAAGAGCACGGACACTCCGCTCCCATGACAACTATACCAGTATGTTAAATGTTTCTCTGTATGTTTGCTTGCCCTTTTCCTTTCCCACAGGAAAGCTCCATTTGGAGGAAATCCTCCTCTACCACATACCACACCTTAGCGCTTGTATCACATTTATGGTCTTCTAATAATACGTTTTTAGGCCATTCACTATGCACTATACAGGTCCTGAAGAAAGCCATACCACTAAGAGAGTTGGGTAAAACATGTTGACCGACTAGGATATTGGAGTTACCTAACATCTCCTTAAATATCCGTACGATGTCGGTGGCAGACCCCCATGGCGTCTGTCACTACTGTTTGGAGCTCGACCATGACTCCCGGTCATGTTCTGACTGTCTGGCCATGGCTCAGAAGGCTTTGCGGGAGCGGTCCCGAAAGCTGCTAGAAGCCAGGAAGTCATCTCCGCGCTCTTCGGGGCCCAGAGGTCGCTCGAGTGACCGACCGTGGAGCCATAACCATTTCCCCTCAAGTTGAAGTCTTCACCCTCGGAATTTGGTAAGGGACATCACAAACAGAAGTCGAAGCAGCGTGAACGCTCTCCGACACCCCTCTTTGGTCTCCAGATGTAGATTAGGGGGCCAGGGGTTCATCCCCCGCGGAACCGTTGGAGCCTGGGTGTCCCATGGCCTACACACCTTATCTGGAATCGTCGGCGACTTCGGCCCAGGTGCAAGAGTTTCTTGCTGCCATGGACCACCTTTTCAGGCCTAGGGTTCCTGACGGTGCGCCGGATCGGCGCCGTTCCCGAAGCCAGTGGAGCACTTGTTTACCCCTGTGCCCCCGCCACCTGTACCATGGGCCATGGAGGAGGGGAATGACTGGAAGGGTTCTGAAGACCCTCTTGAATGGCAGTGTGAGTCTAAAAATGAGAGGGTGGAAGACTCAGAGGACGCAGACGGCTTTGACCTCTCCTCCGAGCCAGGATTTATGTCTCCTCCTGCAATCATGGAGGAGGGCGCCATGTATACTCTGGTGCTCCGTAGAGCAGCTGAGGCCCTTGACCTTGATCTGCCTACTATCAACCACAAGACCAACCTCCTTACTGATGTTCTTCAGCCGGCGGCAAGTTCTATGGAACCTCTGCTCCAGTTTAATGAGGCCTTGACAGATGTTTTGAAGGGCACCTGGTCTAGGCCAGCCACAGGGGTTCCTGTGGATAAGAATGTGGCCAGGCAACATCGCCCGGCACCGGGTGACCCGGCCTTTCCGACCAATCACCGACTCCGGAGAGCTAGGTCATCCAGGCTTCCATTTCACAAAGAGCGTTCCCTACCGCCCCACCAGATAAGATTTATTTCCTCTGCTAGCTTGAGGCTGCGGTCAGTCAATACCGCATGCCTGTTGGGCAGCTACTCTCATGCTGTGTGGGACACAGTGGTGCAGACACTGCCTCAGGTCTCAGAGGAGGTTCAGGCTGTACTTTCCCTGGCTGTTGCGGAGGCAAAGGATGCAGCAAAGTTTGCCATTCGGTGTGGCCTGGACACCACAGACTCTTTAAGGAGAGTGATCTCCACAACAGTGGCCCTGCCTGGCTGCGGTCCACTGGGTTTTCAGGGAATGTCCAGAGTTTTCTCATGGACATGCCTTTTGGTGGTACTTGCCTGTTTGGCGATAAGGCAGACGGTGCGCTGGAGCGTTTCAAGGATTCTCAGGCTACAGCCAAGTCCTTGGGTCTAACCACCCTATGCCCAGCCACGTCTACCTTTTGTTACTTTCAATCGGCCACAGAAGGGGCGCCTCTGCCTGCTCATTCATTCATTACGCCCCATCTTGGACCTCAGGAAAGTCAGTCGCTTCCTCCAGAAGGAGAAGTTCAAAATGCTGACTCTGGTTCAGGTCTTGACTGCCCTCGACCCTGGAGACTGGATGGTAGCATTGGACTTGCAGGATGCATATTTTCACATCCCTGTCCTGCTGGCCCATCGGCGTTACCTGCAGTTCAGGGTAGGCCAGAAGCATTTTCAGTTTGCCGTGCTCCCCTTCGGCCTTACCAGCGCTCCTCAGGCGTTTATGAAAAGGATTACGGTGGCCGTAGCTCATCTGCGCAGGTCAGGGGTGTCAGTCTTCCCCTACCTCAAAGACTGGTTGTTGAAAGGGGGCTCTCCCGAGGCAGTCATCTCCCACCTTCAGACTACGGCCAACCTCCTGCATTTGCTGGGGTTCTCCATCAACATGCCAAAGTCGCACCTGAGTCTCTCTCAGAGGCTCCCCTCCATCGGAGCGGTTCTGGATTCGATGCGGTTTCGGGTTTATCCTCAATAGCAGCAAGTCCAGGATATTCGGGCTATGATTCTGATCTTTCAGCCTCTATCCCTGGTATCAGTCAGGATGACGCTCCGCCTCCTGGGCCTGATGGCCTCCTCAATCCTGCTAGTGCAACATGCCAGATTGCATATGCGGGCTCTGCAGTGGGACCTGAAGTTCCAGTGGGCGCAGCATCAGAATAACCTGTCCGATCATGTTCAGATCTCGGAGGGCACTGCACACAATAGCAGTGGTTGCCCACGAATCGCGATTGGGTCCATGGCAGATCCCTCTCCCTTCCCCAACCGAAGCAAACAGGGGTGACGGATGTGTCCCTCCTGGGATGGGGAGGTCACTTGGGAGAGGCAGAGATCAGAGGCCTCTGGTCCCCGGCCGAGTCCCGGCTCCATATCAACCTTTTGGAGCTTCGGGCGATCCGACTTGCACTGAAGGCATACCTTCCCTCTGTCCGGGGAAGAGTAGTGCAGATGTTCGCGGATAACTCCACCGCCATGTGGTATTGCAACAAACCGGGCTGGGTGGGGTCCTGGACACTATGTCAAGAGGCTCTGTGCCTCTGGACATGGCTGGAACATCAAGGCATAACCTTGGTGATTCAACATCCGGCAGGTTCTCTGAATGCCAGGGCGGACAAACTGAGCCGCCGGTGCTTGATGGATCACGAATGGCATCTGAACTTGGATGTGGCACAAGGTCTCTTTCAGCAGTGGGGAGAGCCTTGGTTAGATATCTTTGCCACCGAAGAGAATGCGCAATGTCATCAGTTCTGCGTATTGAAACTTCAAAGGCGGCACTCGCTAGGTGATGCTTTTTGTTGCAAGTGGAGTTGCGATCTATTGAACGCCTTTCCGCCTATATCACTTCTGCTCAGAGTGCTTAAGAAGATTCAGCATGACCGGGCCCAAGTCATCTTTGTGGCTCCGGATTGGGCACAAAGATACTCCAATTCCTCCCACCTTTATAACCAAAATATAGGTGTACTTTTACAGAGATCTCCGCACATGTGGTGGAGATTTGTAAACAGAAAAAATGCTATTGACTGAGGTCACTGCAGGTAGGTTTGTGAATGTTGTTTTTAGTACTTTAAAAGCACTAAAGTAGTGCTATTAAACATACCACAAAATGCAATTTTTGAATCGGTCACATGATGTTTACCTTCTGCTTGACAGTGGCAAATCCCATGAAGCCCCGCCCCTGTCCCGTACTCACACATCTCTCTTTCAAAAAATGTAATAGGTATTTTATTTGCTCCTGTGTTAACAATGGTTTAAAATACCCTTACCATTTATCAACTTTTTTTTAGACTTTTATTTACTTTGCTTTATAATTGTAATTAAATGTATTTTACTACTAATGCAGCACTATATTGGAACACACTTGTGGGAGACGTAATTGGGTGGGTGTTTTTGTGTGGTGTGTGCAGACTAAGAGTGTTTTGCAGCATCTTACCCTGGATGTATGAAGAGTTACATTTATTTCATTAACCAATCTAATGTACCCAACGCATCAGTTAAATCTCCATAATAGTCCTGTGCCAGAATAGATCTTGTTTAAAAACAAATCTCTGAGTCCTATTTAAAAATAATTTTGCTTGTAAATGGAACTTACCTGTTCACAAAATAGATATATGGGCAGAAATTCCCTAATTAAGATTTACAGTGTTACAAAATCAAAGAATTAAAGAAAGACATTTAGCATATAGAAGTTAATGCAGCATTTCCATCGTATTTAGTGTAAGATAGAACCTACTGCACATAATGAAAATGGTCCATGATGAGTAAATAGTTATTGCCCTTCACATGCATGCACAGAAGTGAGATCAAGACGAAGTAGATCACAAGCTATTTTAACAACCATTACCGACAGCACCCTTACATTCGAAAATAGGCATGACATATACAAATACATGCAATGTAAAAATGTATTCTTGTATAAATTATAAAATGCCTCCATACTGCCACTTCCTGGTCCAAAAGTGTAAGGGACTATTTCTGCCAGACAACATACACAGAAATATGCTCAGTGCAATGTAAAGGCCGGCACTGCACCAAGGTTGGACTGGTTTTATAAGAATCGAGTTATGTCTTTATCTGAAGTTCATTGAGTCAATGACAAGAACTGTAATGAGGGATAGTGGGTGTTTCATAACTGCTATTGCTTTCGAAATCTGTGTAATTTCCTATCATGCATGTTTATATGTATAGCATTTATTTAAACACATTCATTTATAAATGTAATTACCGTTTAGTTAAAACCTGCTCTATGCTAGGAATAGACTGAAGAACAAACCCAGTCCTAGAAATGGTTTTAACATTACCCACATATTTCACCTAATCAGCCTGACCACATATATGTGGATCTGTTGGGGAGCGCAGATACACCTCTAAGAAAACGGTGGAAGTATTGACATATTTTGTACACTACAATTTTCCAACCATATTTGCTTAAAAGTAGCACATTTCCTTGGCTGTCTTGAAGGGTAACTGATACAGCAATGAAATACACCTGGGATTTCTTAAGGTACCTTAACGGCAATGCATCTTCAAATCACAAAGATATGATTTCAAACAAATGTTCATTGTTGTGCTAACTTGGAGCTGCTGCATGTTAACACAATACTGCTTCTGCCCTCTGTAATCGTTTTGACAGCTGAAATTTTGAAATACTGTTTTATTATTCTCACCCTTTCTTTTGTAGTGTCAAGAAGATTGGAAATATAACAGTTTCATCACGTATGATAACCTTTGTTGGAGTCTTTAAAATTGACTTTTCTTCCACTTGTGATTTTCTGTGAGTTTTAACAAAGGCATAACAGAAATCTACATGCAGCAAAAAAAATACATCTCCTTTCTTACCTCTCTTTCTTCTCCCTTCCCATTGAGAACTTCGTAGCATGAATTGGAGTTTCAAAAGGAATAAATGTTCTGAGTGAATTCTGTTTTTATGAATATCTTTTGAAAATGTGACAGTGACTTTTTTGTACACTTGCTGAAAAGTTAATTAATTGAATAGGCTTTGACCCTCTTGATGTTCAAAGCTTATTAGTGAGCTATTTTCCATGTTGAGCCTTATCTTGTCTTAAATGCCTTGATTTATACTGAGGTTTAATGGGGCTCACCATATCACACTTGTGTTAAGTTAGTACACCCTAATTACTTTTCTAACATAAAATACTTGATTTACTTTCTGGAAGTCTAGGCATTGGTTCATGCATACATTTGTAGGATTATGTCATTTAATTTTGTGTGAATGTGCTTGTTATTGAATAATTAACAGTAAGCTTTGCAGCATCCTTTTTGTATACAGAGGGCCCTATTGTGATTGCAGTGGGACCGCCACCGTCAGGCCGTCGGTGGTGGTCCCACTGCCATTGACCCATGCAGGACCTCACACCACATCCGTATGGTGAGCAGATGGTAGGCGAGCAAGAGACCGCCGGCCTCGCATCCAACAGACTCAAGGAGCCCATCGGACTGTCTGCAATCCCTACAATGGTGGGGGTGCCTGCTCAGGCACCGCCGTAGGGAACACAATGTCCCTTCCCACCTGCCGTTTCATGGCAGTTAACCCACCATGAAAAGGTTGGGGGAAAGAGACTTTGCCCCCCTGGCCCTCAGCAATGGGCACAGGGGGTGCACTCCTAAACAGCCCTGCACTATGTGGCAGGAACTGCATGGTGCCTGCCACATAGTGCAGAGATGTTTACAAACATGCCTCATATTGAGCTCAGAAGGGTCCTGAGATCAATGCTGGCTACGGCGACACAGGCACACAGCACCCAGCCCGAGGCTCAGCACTGTGGAGTGCTCTGTATACTACTAACACAGTAGTCCAACAGGTGCCAACAGTGGAACTGTGTCTTGATCCCACAATGGACGATGTTACAACTGCATCTGATAGTAGAGATGAAGGTACTCCCTTCGACCAGGTGAAACCAACTCCCGTGCTCACTAAGCCACTGGAGTCAATCTATCCTGGCTGAAGACGGCTGATAGCCAGAGACAGGTCCTGGGATGCTTGATTCCGGTTCACGAAAGACATGGCTTGGCAGTTCGGGCTGGACTGTTCCCATGAGGAACAGGGTCAAGACTGATTTGCATATGGCCATGTCTGAACTGGGGTGGCTTGGTGGTCAAAATAACGATGGATTAAACCCAGATCTCTGACTGGGGGTGAATGTTTTACCATTGTGCAACATTCCGTTCATCATCTTGTGTGTTTTGCTGTTCACCCTATGTGTGAAGGGTATGCCTAGACGTGGGTCCCGTGCTCACTAAGCCACTGGAGTCAAGCTATCCTGGCTGAAGACGGCTGATAGCCAGAAACCTGTCCTAGGATGCTTGATTCCGGTCCAGGGAAGACATGGCTTGGCAGTTCGGGCTGGACTGTTCCCATGAGGCACAGGGTCAAGACTGAACTGCATAAGGCCATTTCTGAACTGGGGTGACTTGGTGAGCAAAATAACGATGGATTAAACCCAGATCTGTGACTGGGGGTGAATGTTTTGCCATTATGCAACATTCCGTCCATCATCTTGTGTGTTTTGCTATGCAGCCCTTTTTTGGGGCACAGCACAAGCCTAAATTCTACGAGGCATGTTTCTGACCGGCGCCACAGCAGTCAATTTGTAATCTCTCTGGTGGGACCGCCGACTCCCTGTCGGCCAGTCCTGTTCCCGACAGGATGGCGGTAGGACGCTTGTCTGAACGGCATCATAATCAGGTTCTTAGTTAGGCATCCTGTGGTTTGGTAATAATAAGCAGGGAAACCTCCTGTCTTACTCTCTGACATGATATGAGAGTGCAAGTAAAAAAAAGAAAACAAACTTGCCACTAGATATTCTCCAACAAAACAACTCATAGATACCATGAAAAATTGATTAAATCAAATTAACCTGCACACTAATGCTCTCCAAACAATGCCAGTATTTTGCTGTTCAAAAATAAAAGAACAAAATTACAAAAGGAACTGAAATAAAAACGTTGATTGTTGAACCAATATTGTTTATACTTGATATAGTAACACCAAATTAATAATAAACAAAAGTTTTGACAGTCTTGCCAAAGTGTTGCACTGCAACCATTTCTCACTTCCTCTGGACAATTACATTATTAGTGGCTCACATTTCATTTTGATTTCTCTGTCCTTTATCTAGTTTCTACAAGTGAATCTTCAACAGGCAAATACATAAAGAAGCATATTGTAGACATGAATACAAGACCGACAGATGCCTGAGAAAAGGGGCAGACTGGGGCTGAATCTATGAAATAATGTTGGAAGGGGAGATGGAAACCTGTAAAGAGATTAAGAGTAATGAAGAGTCTACAAAGTTGATATAATGATCCTGTTATATAATGAGAGTTACTTTGCTGCTCTGGTTAAGAATAGGCATTTTACCAAAACTCTGTAGGTTTAGATATATTTTAGAGCTAATTTAGCACTTTATTTACAGTTTAGTGGGTTTGACACTGTGTCTAAACATGATGGTCATCCAGTTGGCTGTAGGCTATAATGGAATTGTAGTATAACAAATGGTATATCTTCATGACTGTGTAACTCATCAGCAAAACTATAAACCAGACCTTGTGTTCATTCCTCACATATTTTAAATATTAAACATAACTATGTATATTCTTCCTAAATGTCGTCAGTTTCTATTCTTGTTATTCCTGATGCATTCATATGTAAAGTTTTAGCTCATGCACTAAGAGCTAACAGGATACAATTTGTAGAGGGATATATCACTTTGTATAATGTCAGTTGGAGTACAAACTGTAAAGAGCAGACTGAAAAATTGCAATTTCTATGAAATTATCTATGTAACTCATGACCCTTATCTGACGACATTAACCATATGTAAGTTTGTCAGTCTAAAAGCAGCTGACGCACATCAACAGAGCTTCACAAGTTTCCAATAAAGTTCAGTTTGTGCATAAGTACCTAACCCTTGATCTGACGATTGTCTTTAAAACACATAATTGTACTGTATCCTAGTGTGACTTGTTGGACTTAGTCCTCTATGCAAGGTCACCCATAAAACGTTTGTCTTCACCCCTCCTGTTTTCTAATTTAGATTGTGTTGGCCTTAGGACAGTGCACATCACCGTTGCTAACCAGGGTCAATATGCTGGTGCTCCCTCCCTAAAACATGATGATATTGGCCTACAACTGATTGGCATTTTTAGCTTACTTATAAGTCCCTAGTAAAGTGATATGCCATATACCCAGAGCTTGTAAACGAAATGCTGTTAGCAGGCCTGCTGCACTCATTGTGCCACATAATTAAGTAGTCCCTTAAAGCATCTCTCAGGCCTGCAATTGCAGGCTGTATGCACTTTTAAACTGCAAATTCGACTTGGCAAAATAGCCCCTTGCATTGCCTAAATCACTCTTTTCGTTAAATATAAGTCACTCAGTCTAAGGCAGATCCTCTAAAGCACTCAGGGCAAGGTGTGTCAAATAGTTAAAAAGTTGGACAAGTATTTTTAAAGTTTACATGTCCAAGTAGTGAAAAAGTCACAAATTAATTTTTCACTGCTGTCAGGCCTACCCAAAGGATAACTATTGAATTAACTTATCATATTTAATAAGTGATAACTTTTCTTTGGGAGCTGGTGGAAATGTCATGTTTTGTGTCTGAGGAATTGTAATTGATGCCCCTCTTTAGTGGTAAAGCCGGAGTTCAAGTCACTTTTCGAAAGTTGACATTTTCTTTTCCTAACCATTTAGTGCCTGCAGCCTGTTTCATGGGTCACAAAACTAGATGTAGTTGACAGTTCGGCTTTGTGTATTCCTCCCTGGCAGTCACACAATAAAGGGTGTGGATGTTGGATGGATGTGCGATCCTGATTTCATGAGAGTGGCAAAGCTATCACCTGTCACAGTTGAACTTAAAAGGCCCTGCCTCAGCTCACACACAATGAGCTTCACACTAGCCTATTGTGACTGCAGGCAGACTGAGACCTGGACAGGGACACAGGATATTTCAGACACTTCTGTAGGAGGAAAACTCAATAAGATTCTTCTACTTCAAAGGGGGCACCAGGTACAAAAAGGGGACCCTCATACCCACTCTTCAGTACACCCCTGAACAAGTGGACAATATAGATGAAGGAATACCCCGCTTCCTGAGGTCAGCCCGCTGTTTGAGAAGGAAGACTGGACCTGCAACCTTCATCCAGGCTAACTGAGTGACCTTGAGGGCTGGTTAGCAAACCTCCTGTTCTGAACTACAGGGACACAGCAAACTCCAGAGGTGTCCTTACGGCTGCCCAGCTTAACTGCTGCACTGGACCTGCCTGGACCTGCAAATTGACCTGCCTGAGCCCTGTTGGTCTCTGCAGGAGGTATTTTCTGATCCCCAAGAGTTGTCTCCCACATCCTAGACCAGGTCCTAGACCCTTAATGTGACATCAGTTGAGCTCCTTCTGGAAGAAAATGAGAAATCCTGAAGTTTTACACTCTTTGCAATCGTGAACTGTCCTGTTAGTGTTAAGATCTTACCACCCATTTGGCCTGCTAACATGAAGCTCTGGTGAACTCAACTCTTCACACTACAATGACTGACCACAACAACTGGCAACACAAGATTTGCACTTTGTTCTACAGCATCAACAGGCAGCGACACACAAAAGGATATTTCCACTAAAGCAATAACCATCTATGACCCCGTCCTGCTCTTCGTGCTGCAGTGATGACCATCTGCAACACTCTCCCTCCTCCCGTTACTTGTGGCCTCCTCCACTGCAAACTCTACTTTTTTGCTGGACTTTAGAAGGTAACTTTTTCAGCGGGACTAACCTTGTCATTGTATGCATTCCATTGTGGTCAGCCTAAACTTGTGACATTCACCCAGTCTCGCACAACCTGATTCCCACGAGTGGTGCTTTGTGCTTTCAGGTGCTATGCATATCTTAAATCTTTGAATTCGCATGTCTCTGGTTCTATCTATTGGATCTTTGGCATTTTAGTGTCAAATATTGTATTACATTTTAAGTTATTTTTCTAATTTGGTATGGGATTTGTCTTGTATTGTGTTTTAACTTTGTTATTTTTTATGGCCTGTATACTATACAACTTGTCTCTAAGTTAAGCCTGACTGCTTTTGTGTCAAGCTACGACAAGGTTAAGAATAGGTTAATTTAGTGACTGTTTATGGTTCACCCCGATGATTGTGGCTGGTGCTTGAGTAGTTTAGGGTTTCATTCCCCCTCAAGTTACAATCCAATATCTCACATGACTGTCTTGTGATATTGTTCTGTAAACAGTGCTTGGTCTGCTGGCCTTCCACACAGCATAGGATTTCTTGATGACTTTGGTTTCAATAAATTTTGTGAATCAGAGTTTGGTTGTTACACAACTTTCATGAGGGTTTAGGGCATTCCAAATTTTGACCCAATGTCTTGAAGCACTGGACACCTAATTTTTTAATGTTTAGTAAGCTTTATTAGCAACAAGATTGCAAAGAATAAATACAATCATTACCTATCAAATAACAATTAGTGAGCCTAAACATTACAGCAGAAGGAAAACCTGTTTACAATTTTTTTTAACAAAAACTATGGGGAGGAAAGGGAAGGAAGGGTTAGAGAAAGAATAAAGTAATATATATATATATAAAACTGCGAGTTGAGAAATAATGTACAATGATATAGAGTAACTTAAACAATTAGGGTAATTAATAGGTGAATATACTGGTAAGGGTACTGAAAAATAAACAGAGATACATTTCATGGGGGCTTAACATTTTCAGACAAATTGCGGAATAGTTGTAGTTTTGCAGCCTTATTCAAATAAGAAGTTAGTGGTAACCAAAATAAGTCTCTGTTTATGTGCAGTATCCAAGAAGAGGCAAATGCATTTTTTATGTAATATATATTACACAGCAGCTCAGCCGAGGGACCCTACTATCCTTGTCTGTCTTTCTTTTTCTCAGGCACACGAGTACCCATCATATTGACACTGTGAGTAGTTACCATACTCCGTCTTGACTCACTTGTGTCCATGGAGACCTACATTTCCGTCCCACTATTTTTAAGTGAGATCGATAGGGCTGGTGGCACATGGGCATGTAGAGGCTGCGACCTTGGTCTTTTATTTACCACCTTGATGCAGAAGATTGGATACTGAGCACTAGCCAGTCCAGTTTTGCACTGCTATTTCCTCTACATTGCAGATTAACATGGTGATTTTTCACAGCAGCTCCTTGCTAACTAGAATATCTGTGCTTACGGATAAGGGAGCAGTTCTCCCATTATATGCACAAGCGTTATTTACAAATGCTTTAGGGCTTGCACCTTGTGATTGAAATCTGGAGCATACACCTCCCATTCACCAGACCCTTTCACTTTACCAGCACTATGCGGTGCCATTATGATTCTACTATTTACATACGCAATTAAGGGGGAGGTGTTAAGGAGGTTGCAATAGGAACACTGCTTGCAGTAGCCATATGCTCACTAGAGTGTTTGTGCGCATGGACTGGGGAGTAGTTCTCCCATGATATGAGCAAGCGAACTTTTTTTCTGCTACAGTGCATGCTCTGTGTGTTGGAATTCCGGAGGTCAAACCGGAAAAGGAACCCGCCCTGACCCCTTCATTATATTAGTACCAGTTCTGGCATCTCATTACCGGCGAATGTAATGAAGGAGTAGGTGCGGAGGAGGTGGCCCACACATCAACTCGTAAGTAGATGTATTTTGTAATTAGACCCTCTGAGCCACACAACTCAGCACTACTTGTGCTCTGGATTTGCACCCCAACTTTTTGTGTATTTTATTGTTCTTTCAGCCTGGCCATGTTCCGGCGTCCATTGTGCTTGCCTCTAGAGGGACTGTCTCAGCAGGGCTAGGTAAGCATACCCTGGGCACTATGAATCTCTTGTGTTACCAGCCTACTATTCCTGGGGGGACCTTTATTAGGCAGTATGTGACTGGTTGAAACTGCTTTGGACGCCACATAGGGATGGGACTCTATTTCAATGATGAGTGTCTCATGTGCCTGTCAATTCTTTATTTCTCCTTTTTTTTACTAGAACCAATGTAAACACAGCTGTGGCACATTATGAGACATCAAGTTTTACTTAAGTCCATATGTTTGGTTTATCTTGTCTCTTTTTCCTAGGTTTTAATCATGTGCTGCATCCATCATAAAGCTGTTGCCATACTGAGGGTGTACTGGTTGCTGTTCCGCCCTGATTGAGATAGAGGGTGTTTTATCGAATTTAAACTGTTCATGTGCACATCACCCGTTTGAATTATTGTGGTCCTGAAGAAGCACAAAGGACCCTGTTTGGGTGAAACAAGCGCAAAAGATGTTGACGTATGACTTTTGACACCTGGGCATAGTGAGCCTTTGGGGCAATGTTTTATTTAGCGGTTTTCGGACTGCGAAGGGTACAGCAGTTATACTGTTGCTGCATGTTGACCCTTTTTTAACCCATTAACTATCTTGCATGCACATACCCTCATTGGACCCACCCTCCACACACCCTCATGCACCATCCGGCAGTCCCATAAAAGATCTCCGATAAAGTGACCCTTCGCGGGCACGTAGGGAATTGCAGCGCCGGCCGTATGAGGAACAACTGCCCGATAATGAAGCATGACACACCTTGGGGTGTCTGAGGGCATCAGAGGACGAAAAGTGATTTTCTTCTCCTCACTTGTGTGTACACCTTACCTAAGGGTTTTCTCTCTTTTGTTCACATTTCTCTTTTTTGTCAAATGCATGGGTGACTTTTTGTACCCTTAAGTATCGGTGACTTTTTGCACCCTGCTTTAGGAACAGTGTCCAGTTGTTGGTTTAAAATGCATGCATTAGGAGCATGGACACTGGACCTTTATTTGCTCCTAGGTCCCCCCTTTTTTGTGTAATATAGCTTACACGGCGGCTCAGCTGAGGGACCCTACTATCCTTGTCTGTCTTTCTTTTTCTCATGCACACTAGTACCCATCATATTAACACTGGGAGTGGTTACCATACTCCGTCTTGACTCACTTGTGACGACTAAGACCTACATTTCCGTCCCAATATTTTTAAGTGAGATTGATAGGGCTGGTGGCACGAGGGCATGTAGAGGCTGCGACCTTGGTCTTTTATTTACCACCTTGATGCAGAAGATTGGATAGTGAGTGCTAGCCAGTCCAGTTTTGCACAGCTATTTCCTCTACATTGTGGGAATACATGGTGATTTTTCACAGCAGCTACATGCTAACTAGAATAGCTGTGCATCTGGATAAGGGAGAAGTTCTCCCGTTATATGCACAAGCATTATTTACAAATGCTTTAGCGCTTGCACCTTGTGATTGAAATCTGGAGCATACACCTCCCATTCACAAGACCCCTTCATTTACAAGCACAATGCGGTGCCATTATGATTCTACTATCGGCATACGCAATGAAGGTGAAGGTGTTGAGGAGGTTGCCATAGGAACACTAGAATGTTTGTGCGCATGAACTGGGGAGTTGCTCTCAAGTGATATGAGCACGCATACCTTGTTCCTGCTACAGTGCATGTGCTGTGCGTTGGATTTCCAGAGGTCAAACCGGAAAAGGAAACCGCCCTGACCCCTTCATTATATTAGTACCAGTTCCGGCATCTCATTACCGACAAATGGAATGAAGAGGTAGGTGTGGAGGAGGTGGCCTTCGCATCAACTCGTAAGTAGATGTTTTATGTGATTAGACCTTCTGAGCCACACAGTTCAGCGCTACTTGTGCTCTGGATTTGCACCCCTCATTTTTGTGTATTTTATTGTTCTTTCAGCCCAGCCCAGCCATGTTCGGGCGTCCATTGTGCTTGTCTATCGAGGGACTGTCTCAGCAGGGCTAGGTAAGCATACCCTGGGCACTATGAATCTTGTGTGTTACCGGCCTAATATTCCTGGGGGGACCTTTATTAGGCAGTATGTGACTGTGAATGGAGAAGTGTGGCTCACCGATTAGAGCGGAAGACTCTGAGGCAGTGGTCTGGCCCGGGACCAGGGTTCAATTCCTGACGCGGCAGGGTCTTGGGCTCAATGTCCACGGACTCGATAATTCTCGCCTCGGTGCCTCCTCTAATTATGGGTCCCACTCTGCAACTCTGGGCAATAGCTTGCTTAATCTCAACAACGGCCCAAAAGCGCTAGAATGCCTGGCCTCACCTTGGAGGTGCCCAGTAAGGGGCTTCTCACAGGGAAAGCCAGGAAGGGTTCCACAACGGTATACAGCGCCGAGATACCTTCTAGGTGATAGTGTGCTTTACAAGTATACACACACACACACACACACACACACTGTTCGAAACTGTTTTGGATGCCACATAGGGATGGGACTTTATTTCAATGATGAGTGTCTTGTGTGCCTGTCAATTCTTTATTTCTCCTTTTTTTGACTAGAATCAATGTGTCCACAGCTGTGGCACATTTTGAGGCATCAAGTATTACTGAAGTCCATATGTTTGGTTTATCATGTCTCTTTTTCTAAGGTATTAATCATGAGTGGCATCCATCATACAGCTGTTGCCATACTGAGGGTGTGCTGGTTGCTGTCCGCCCTGATTGAGATAGAGGGTATTTTATCTTACTGACACTGTTCACATGCACATCACCTGTTTAAATTATTGTGGTCCTGAAGAAGTGCAAACAACCCTGTTTGGGCGAGACAAGCATAAAGCATGTTGACCTATGGCCTTTGACAACCCGGGCATAGTGAGCTTTGTGTCAATGTTTTCGGACTGCAAATGGTACAACTGTTATACTGTTGCTGCATGTTGACCCTTTTTTAACTCATTAACTATCTTGCACACACATACCCTCATTGGAAACACCCCCCACACACCCTCATGCACCATCCAGCAGTCCTGTAAAAGATCTCCGATAAAGGAACCCTTCGGGGAGCCCGTAGGGAATTGCACCACCGGCCCTACGAGGAACAACTGCCCGATGATGTGTGAGAGCTTTCTGCTTAATTCAGAGACTCTGTCCCTCACCACCCCTTGTTGTAAATATTTTTGTCCACCCTAAGCGTGGAAGGGTATTCTCAGATGTGAGACCCTTGCTCATTGCACCATCAGGATTCAAGCAAACCGGGCCGAAGACGGCTGTAATGCCAGAAACCGGTCCCCGGGAGCTTGTTTCCTTCCCAGTGTAAGAATTGGCTTTTGTAGTTTGGTTTGCCCTGTTCCCATCATGCACTGGGACAGGAACAGACTAATTTGCATACAGCCAGGTTCTGAAACTGGGATGGTGCAGTGAGCTAAAAAACGGTGTTGGATCTAGCCCTGATCTCTTGACTGGGTGAGAGCTTTCTGCTTAATTCAGAGACTCTGTCCCTCACCACCCCTTGTTGTAAATATTTTTGTCCACCCTAAGCGTGGAAGGGTATTCTCAGATGTGAGACCCTTGCTCATTGCACCATCAGGATTCAAGCAAACCGGGCCGAAGACGGCTGTAATGCCAGAAACCGGTCCCCGGGAGCTTGTTTCCTTCCCAGTGTAAGAATTGGCTTTTGTAGTTTGGTTTGCCCTGTTCCCATCATGCACTGGGACAGGAACAGACTAATTTGCATACAGCCAGGTTCTGAAACTGGGATGGTGCAGTGAGCTAAAAAACGGTGTTGGATCTAGCCCTGATCTCTTGACTGGGTGAGAGCTTTCTGCTTAATTCAGAGACTCTGTCCCTCACCACCCCTTGTTGTAAATATTTTTGTCCACCCTAAGCGTGGAAGGGTATTCTCAGATGTGAGACCCTTGCTCATTGCACCATCAGGATTCAAGCAAACCGGGCCGAAGACGGCTGTAATGCCAGAAACCGGTCCCCGGGAGCTTGTTTCCTTCCCAGTGTAAGAATTGGCTTTTGTAGTTTGGTTTGCCCTGTTCCCATCATGCACTGGGACAGGAACAGACTAATTTGCATACAGCCAGGTTCTGAAACTGGGATGGTGCAGTGAGCTAAAAAACGGTGTTGGATCTAGCCCTGATCTCTTGACTGGGTGAGAGCTTTCTGCTTAATTCAGAGACTCTGTCCCTCACCACCCCTTGTTGTAAATATTTTTGTCCACCCTAAGCGTGGAAGGGTATTCTCAGATGTGAGACCCTTGCTCATTGCACCATCAGGATTCAAGCAAACCGGGCCGAAGACGGCTGTAATGCCAGAAACCGGTCCCCGGGAGCTTGTTTCCTTCCCAGTGTAAGAATTGGCTTTTGTAGTTTGGTTTGCCCTGTTCCCATCATGCACTGGGACAGGAACAGACTAATTTGCATACAGCCAGGTTCTGAAACTGGGATGGTGCAGTGAGCTAAAAAACGGTGTTGGATCTAGCCCTGATCTCTTGACTGGGTGAGAGCTTTCTGCTTAATTCAGAGACTCTGTCCCTCACCACCCCTTGTTGTAAATATTTTTGTCCACCCTAAGCGTGGAAGGGTATTCTCAGATGTGAGACCCTTGCTCATTGCACCATCAGGATTCAAGCAAACCGGGCCGAAGACGGCTGTAATGCCAGAAACCGGTCCCCGGGAGCTTGTTTCCTTCCCAGTGTAAGAATTGGCTTTTGTAGTTTGGTTTGCCCTGTTCCCATCATGCACTGGGACAGGAACAGACTAATTTGCATACAGCCAGGTTCTGAAACTGGGATGGTGCAGTGAGCTAAAAAACGGTGTTGGATCTAGCCCTGATCTCTTGACTGGGTGAGAGCTTTCTGCTTAATTCAGAGACTCTGTCCCTCACCACCCCTTGTTGTAAATATTTTTGTCCACCCTAAGCGTGGAAGGGTATTCTCAGATGTGAGACCCTTGCTCATTGCACCATCAGGATTCAAGCAAACCGGGCCGAAGACGGCTGTAATGCCAGAAACCGGTCCCCGGGAGCTTGTTTCCTTCCCAGTGTAAGAATTGGCTTTTGTAGTTTGGTTTGCCCTGTTCCCATCATGCACTGGGACAGGAACAGACTAATTTGCATACAGCCAGGTTCTGAAACTGGGATGGTGCAGTGAGCTAAAAAACGGTGTTGGATCTAGCCCTGATCTCTTGACTGGGTGAGAGCTTTCTGCTTAATTCAGAGACTCTGTCCCTCACCACCCCTTGTTGTAAATATTTTTGTCCACCCTAAGCGTGGAAGGGTATTCTCAGATGTGAGACCCTTGCTCATTGCACCATCAGGATTCAAGCAAACCGGGCCGAAGACGGCTGTAATGCCAGAAACCGGTCCCCGGGAGCTTGTTTCCTTCCCAGTGTAAGAATTGGCTTTTGTAGTTTGGTTTGCCCTGTTCCCATCATGCACTGGGACAGGAACAGACTAATTTGCATACAGCCAGGTTCTGAAACTGGGATGGTGCAGTGAGCTAAAAAACGGTGTTGGATCTAGCCCTGATCTCTTGACTGGGTGAGAGCTTTCTGCTTAATTCAGAGACTCTGTCCCTCACCACCCCTTGTTGTAAATATTTTTGTCCACCCTAAGCGTGGAAGGGTATTCTCAGATGTGAGACCCTTGCTCATTGCACCATCAGGATTCAAGCAAACCGGGCCGAAGACGGCTGTAATGCCAGAAACCGGTCCCCGGGAGCTTGTTTCCTTCCCAGTGTAAGAATTGGCTTTTGTAGTTTGGTTTGCCCTGTTCCCATCATGCACTGGGACAGGAACAGACTAATTTGCATACAGCCAGGTTCTGAAACTGGGATGGTGCAGTGAGCTAAAAAACGGTGTTGGATCTAGCCCTGATCTCTTGACTGGGTGAGAGCTTTCTGCTTAATTCAGAGACTCTGTCCCTCACCACCCCTTGTTGTAAATATTTTTGTCCACCCTAAGCGTGGAAGGGTATTCTCAGATGTGAGACCCTTGCTCATTGCACCATCAGGATTCAAGCAAACCGGGCCGAAGACGGCTGTAATGCCAGAAACCGGTCCCCGGGAGCTTGTTTCCTTCCCAGTGTAAGAATTGGCTTTTGTAGTTTGGTTTGCCCTGTTCCCATCATGCACTGGGACAGGAACAGACTAATTTGCATACAGCCAGGTTCTGAAACTGGGATGGTGCAGTGAGCTAAAAAACGGTGTTGGATCTAGCCCTGATCTCTTGACTGGGTGAGAGCTTTCTGCTTAATTCAGAGACTCTGTCCCTCACCACCCCTTGTTGTAAATACGATGATGAAGCATGACACCCCTCGGGGTATGTGTTGGCATCAGAGGACGAAAAGTGTTTTTCTTGCCCTCACTTGTGGGTACCCCTTGCCTAAGGTTTTTCTGTCTTTTGTTCACATTTCTCTTTTTTGTCAAATGCACGGGTGACTTTTTGCACCCTTAAGTATGGGTGACTTTTTGCACCCTGCTTTAGGAACAGTGTCCCGTTGTTTGTTTAAAATGCATCATCTAACCTATGATAGTGACAAACATTATTCCACCATTCTGTAATTGAAAGCTTTGAGGGCGATTTCCAATTTAATGTAATCTGTTGAAAGGCCAAAGCTAACATGAGGTCAAATAAACCTCGTTGATAAGAAGGTAAACCCAAACTGTCAGAAAGACTTCCAAGAAAAAATAATACAGTGGACAAGGGAGAATGTAAGTTAAAATTAAGTGAAATACGAGACCAAATATTTTTCTAAAATGTGGCAGTGTGAGGCTGTGTGATGGCAGCTGAATAGAGGATGAAATAAATCTGGAAGTGGGTGACCACAAGACCAACACACCAAATTATTTGAATGTGAAAAAGAAGCAATACAAATTGGAGTATGATATAATCTTTGATATACAAAAAACATAGTTTGAGTAGTGGAGATTTTCAATGTTCTATCCCAAATTTTGTCCCATAGATTAATGCTCCAAACACATCCCAAATCAGTCTCCACTTTGGTTTTAGTGTGTTCAGAATTTAGGGCAGTTACAAAATTGTAAATCAGAGCAGCTTTTAGGAAAAGATAAAGAATCTTAAGAAGATTATCATCCGGTAGGATATCATCAGATGTCGGAAGCTAATAAAAAACATCTATACTTACCTCCATAAGGATTTGAGTATGTATACCAAAAGGAATACGGACAATGGAAAGTAGCCTGAAATTCAGGACACAAACACGGAATTGTACCATCGAATAAGTCTTGAACCCAAATTATGCCCTTGAGTCTCCAAGTCTTCCAATAGAGGGGTCTATTTTTGAGAGTGATAAGACGATTATACCATAGAGGTGACTGGAGAAAGTCCTTTCTAGAAAGAGTCTTGGATTAATAATGAGGTCTTAGCAAAGAACAAGTGTGTTTAAATAATCAGAACGAGGTAATAGACGTCATTGAAGAAAAAACAAGAACATCATGCACAGATAAAGGTGCCAATAGAGAATGTTCAATAATACACCATAAGGGTAAAACGGGAGTGTAAAGTAACCATCTAGGAGCCAGCCGAAGACAAAAAGCTTTATGATAAAGGTGAAAATTGGGAAAGTGTACCCCTCCATTAGATTTAGCTTCCCTGAGATTGCTTAAAGAGATTCTAGGTTTCTTATTATGCCAGAGTAATTTAGACAGCATTGAGTCCAGCTTTTTAATATAGATGGATGCAAAAGGAAGGGGAATCAGACAAAATATATAGGAAAATGGGGAGAATCATAATTTTTATAGAATCCAGACATCTCCCCCATGAGAGAAATATCGGATTCCAAGAAGAAAGAAGCTCCTCAACTCGGTTGAGTCCTTCATTCATATTAATGTTAATAGCATAGGTAATAAACCAAATACCAAGATATTTAATCTTAGGACTGTTCCAAAGAAAACCAGTAAAATTAAAAGATTGCTTTACATAACATTTGGTAACAGGAAGAATCTCAGTTTTTTCTGAGTTGATTTTGTATCCTGAAACTAAAGAAAAATCTGAAATTTCCTGTAATAAAGGAAGGATAGAGCAATCTGGATTGGTTTTAGGTGTCGTTCACAGTGATAAACGTCAGATAGATTCATTATAATGGATACAAGATAAGACAGGTTCAAGGGCTAATATAAATAAAAGAACTGACAAGGGTCAACCCTGAAGGACACCCAGCTGTAAAGGGAAAAGTTGGGAGGTCCATCCATTAACTAGTACCTAAGACCGGGAGCAGTATAAAGCAGGGAAGAGAGAAATAAAGGTAAGGCCAAATCCATGCCAACGAAGGGCTTTAAGTAAAAAAGACCTATCAACTCTATCAAAGGCCTTTTTCACATCAATGGAAACTGCCACCAAAGAGTATGAAAGAAGAGGGGCCTTACTCAAGACATTGAAGAAAAGCCTAGAGTTGTCTGAAGTCAATCTACATTTGACAAACCCACAATGTTCCTTACCAATGAGATGGGACAGAATAGGGTCTAGTCTCAGCAAGATTTTAGCAAAGATTTACATTTATCAAAGAAATAGGTAAATAATTCTTACAGCACGAGCGACCCTTGCCCTCTTCAGGAATTATACATATAGTGGCTTCTTGAAAAGTACCACTCACTCCAACCATCTCCTGAAAATAAAGAATGGACACCTCATTTTAACAGGTTAGGTGAGTGTGCTGCAATCAAGTGTTGCAATGTGAAACAAGGTTTTTGGTGGAGCTGTAGTGTGTGTAACCTTTTGTGGATAAGATAAGTTTTGGTTCCAGGAAGAGACATAAAAGTTCAGATGTTCAAAACTAATCTTTGGTATTTCTGCATGTGTAGACTACAGCTTATGCAAACCACAATTTTGGTGATGATTCTGCGTTTTGATGGTTGCCCATTTGGAATTTGTGAAACTTTCATGGGTGGGTAAAATAATGCAAGTTTTAGATTTGCACAACAGTTTCTGCCGTATGGCACAACCTGACCATAATAAGAGGATGGGATGTCCACGGCATTGCCTGCAAGGGCATTTTGGCAAACATATAGTGACCATCTATTATTTATATGTGGGGCTTCTTCACAAAAAACAGTGCAATGCTGGAAATAAGTGGAAGACATTCATGACTTTTATACTTTTTATTTTAAACAATAGGGCCTGTCTCTATTTACTCCTGATTGTTTTCAAATTGTTTTTTTTCCACTGTACTATAGACACATTGGCAGCAAGTGCATTTCTATCAGTAACAACCAAAAAAGAAACAGTTTTAACATAAGCAGCAGTGT
This sequence comes from Lissotriton vulgaris, assembly GCF_964263255.1. Taxonomy (NCBI): domain Eukaryota; kingdom Metazoa; phylum Chordata; class Amphibia; order Caudata; family Salamandridae; genus Lissotriton; species Lissotriton vulgaris. Next base: position 948,439,327 of record NC_141691.1, on the reverse strand, counting down.
TAGTGGGAAGAGTGGAGGCTGTAATAGAATGTGTGGCTTGCCCTGGAAACAGGCACACTGTAATTCACCCCTCGTTGTTCTGAAAACTTTGTATTGCATGTGATGAAACACCGACTCAGAAAGATATGTTGCTCCAGACCTCCTGCAGCACAGATCTTGTGCAGTAGCTCTCCACTGCCTGTTTCCTCAGAATAGCACTTTCTCTACAGAATCCAGGTACAGAGTTTTGAAGTGCAACATTTTAACCCGAAAAACTATGGGTAAACACATTGAAAATGCATGCTTCTCTTCATTAATATTCTCATATTATGCCTGTCTCTCTAAAGGTCCTTAAACACAGATTGTAAAGTCTGCATTCACAGTGCTAGGGAATTTTGAGGAATCTGACTAAATGCTCCTTTCAGCTTTCCACTCCACCTATGCAGTAAAGGCCAGTGTAGGTAAGAGCAGTGAGTGGGGAGGAGTCGGCAAAGGGAAAATAAATAAATAAATAATACCACTTACCTTGCAGCCACCACATCGCTGAGTCGGTGAGGCGATGAGCACAAGGTAAGTGGCTTTCTTTTTTAAATAGTATTTTCCCTATTACGTTGTCTGCTAACTCCCCCCAGCCCCACCCCATCACTCTTACCTGCACTGGTCACAACTACAACTGTGCTTTTAATGAATGTAACCCCACACTTCCCTTTCTCTTTCCTCTTTTTCTGCTCAACCCAACATAAAATCCCCTTTTTGACTAGGGATTCAGTGCTTGGATGTGAATGTTTTATCTATGGTGCCTGTTCACGAAGGCCTTCAGGGGATTGTAAACTAGTACTCACATTGAGATGTTTTGCATACTCCTACATGTCTTTGTCTGTAGAGGCAAAAAACGCCAATAAGCACACCTGTATTGAAAAATAGGAAACAAAACCAATGGAATGCAGATTGGAGCAGCCATAGCCAAGTACAGCACAGATCAACAACCCCTCGAAGCCCCCCATCAGCCAGGATGACAAGCTAGAGTCTCAGGGGAAAAGGGGAAGAGGAAATCCAGGGCTACAATCATGAAAAGAGGCACATGGCTGGGCAAAACCAGTGATGCATCACTTATCATTGCCCACTCCTTGCAACACAATGGCATCTAAAACCTTCAAAGTTCTGATAGTCCCTGGGGCCTGAAGGCCAAATCTGGGCATGGGTCCAGGCCCCAGAGTGGGATGTGAGGGTGCTGTGGAGTTGCTGGCATGTGGTGGTAGATATTGAGGCATTGCGATCCCCCTTACCTGGTGGTGAAGTCTGCCAGGTTGCATTGAGACATGTTGCTGACCTGTGTGAGAAGACCGCCTCTTGCCGTCTGGAGCTGTGAACAGTAGAGGTGCTCCTGCGCACCAAAGTTGGGAGGCCTGCATCACATAGCGCGCACCATCACTACACCAGGGAGCACAGAGGAGATAACCAATGGTGGGCCATGCCTTCCTGCACCACAGGCCAGAGGAGGGTGCACTGGGTGGAAGCTATAGAGGGTGAAGTCCCTGAGCTGCACCAAACTTGTGTGGCAGGATGGCTGCAACTTCACACCTAAGGGGGCCCTGTTGCATCACCTGCATCCGGAGGTTCCAGAGCGGACTTGGCATCGACTGCTGTACCCTGGCTTGTGAAATCCATCTGGCTGAGGCTACTGCTGGCTGAGTCACAGATTTTTCAGAGAGCGCAGCAATAGCACCACAGTGTCAATGCCCAGGTGAAGAGACTGTGGGAGGTGTAGCGAAGGAGGACTGGCGGTCGTTTCGGGCCCAGGCCTAGAACCTGTGTGTGACGCACGCCAAGTCGTGGCTCATACATAGTGGCAGAAGAGCGTCACCTCACTGATTTCAAGCAGTGCAAAAAGAATAAACATAACATGATGATAACTTACTGATGTACTCATACTATGTTTCCTTTGCAGGTGGGAGGGTGGATGGATTTGCACTAGCCACAGAGCATAGCAGGGGCGGAGTGGTCTGCCCACTCAAGTGTGCAATGACTGCTCAGCTGTTTCAGGCCACCCAATGTAGTTATGCGCAGAACCCTGTTTACAATGAAGGCTGCATTACAGCCTGCATGGAGAACATGCCCACCCCTCCAGCCTCTGGCTGAACGCCTAGGAAAGGCGCTCAATAACAAGCACACGCTGCATTTCAGCATTTTGATTGGCTTAGGGGAGGGACCCTGGCTGCCTGCTTCCTGTTCCTGGAAGCAGACTCAGGAGAGCAAGAGCACAGGAGACACGGGACGCCACATCGCCTGCAATCTAGCAACAATGTTGAATTCTCTTGCACCCTGCACCTGTCGACACTGCAAATGCACCTTCTGCGACATCAGTACATCTGCACCTCCTGCCACCCAGCTGAACAACAGCTCAGCTGACTGGCTCAACTAAATCCTCAAAGTGCGGTCCCTCTACAGACAAGCAACAAAAATCTGGGACCTCCTCTATGCCACCTCTTCAGACATTGCCTTCTTCACAGAAACCTGGACCAACCTCTGCGGACCGGACATCACCATCACTATCCACGATGGCTACAAATTCAATCACACAGACCACCATGAGCGGCGAGAAGGGGCCTTGCATTTTCTTGAAAAGGTACACTCCCACTGACCATGCACTCTAATGACCCAACGGTGACCATGGAACACCACCACTTCCAGACATGGACCAACCCAAACACCACCCTCTGCGGTACCCTCATCTACAGGCCCCCCGGGCCATGAATCCCCATTCCCTTATGCCATTGTAGACGTCATCACACCCCAGGCTCTCCCATCCACTGACTATATCCTACTCAGAGACCTCAAATTCCACCTGGACAAACCCAATGACCAGAACACTGACCTCCTCCTGGGGACCCTCACCAACATCGGACTCAACCAGCTGGTCACCGCAGCAACCCACATAGCCTAACACACGTTCGAGCCCATCTTCTCCACTAGGGGGAACTTCAACTACAGCCTCACCACAGGACTCTCCTGTACTGACCATCAATGTTTACATCTGGCCTTCACCACGCCCACCGTACATCATTGCCATCATTGCCCCCGGACTGGATCAACGCAACCTAAGTACTTTCCGTCAACTCCCTCAGCATCACGACTCGGCCAATGCTTACAGACGCCAACATTGCAGCGCACAACCTCCACTGATAGATCTCCAACAGCGCCAACACCTTGGCATCCCTAAGAAAAGACCATGCAAACCACACTAGAAGAAATACAACTGGTTCACTGCTGCACTCAACTTGTCCAGCCCCACCTGCAGACGTCTTGAGATGGAGCCATAACATCAATCAACTCCGCAACACAATCAGCCCTGCACCATGGAGCAAGGGTGGCTTTGTTGGCACATGGCAGCCATTGCGTGTCAACTTAGGGGAAAAAGAGAGGGGGCTTATTCATGAGCCCCTTCTAACACTTTCACCAAACTGATGCGTCATTTCCTTGAGGTCCTTGCAGCATGATTCTTGCACCATGTTCCACCGTATTTGCAAAGTGATGCCTCTAGACATATACCTTACCTTGAGAAGCCCTGTGCCACATTATACCTTTATCAGGTATGATGTATGCAGGGTGAGCATTCCCACGCAACAAAGCCTCATAGGAGCGGTGCAGTGAAATCCATCAGATTTCACTTCAACATTTGTAGGATGCCACTGTGTCAGTACCTTACTCCTGCGTCATGGCAGGCGTAAACGTGCCACAGTGCCACAGGGATAGGCTGGCCCCATGCATTGTTGGAGTTAGGTCATGCTTTTGCCACAACTGCAGCAATGCATTACTTTCGCGCTGACAGATACGTCAGGATTTCAGATGTATCTGTCAATAGTTGAGACATTGAGCTCTGTACAGTAAATACATCGCATCCATGCTTCAGCAAGAAGGGCGTAGCTAGGGCGTGGCCAGGTGCCAACGAAGATGGCCGCTTAGCCCGGGAGCTCCTCGGAGCCTAAACCCGTTGCCCTGTGAAAATTCGGCATAATCCGTAGGTGCCGCACTCTACCTACATCCCTGAGCTGGGGAGATACGGCAGAGCCGGTGGAGCCAACTCCGGTCTTCCTACCTGCTCCCGGAGCCGTGCTGTGTGCCTGAGATCGGAGGCTGGGTGCAGGACAGAGGAGCTGATGCATGGCTGGATGATTTGGGCGCCACGATAGGACCCGGCTTTGGGGACTTCACAGACCTGAACAGGTGCTGCGACCCGCCACACCGAAGGTGAGGCGCGTCCACAGAGGGGCCACAGCTTTGGGCCACTTCTTGCCGCAGGCTCCTAACTCTGCTTTGTTTGCCGCCTGGATCCCTTGTGGGTCGCATGATTCCAGCGCGGTTGGGGGGGGGAGGCGGCCGAAGAGAGGCCTGGAAGTCGGTGTAGGCCATTTTAGTCGGCAGAGCGACACAAACATCAGGGAGCGCCGAGCCCGCACATTTGGGAGCCCCATACATTGCGAGAGGCCCTGGGAGAGGCCTCTGAGGGCCGGGGAGATACTGAGAGCGGACAGTATTGGGAGCCATTGAGGACCCCTTGGAAGGCCGTGTGTGCACCCGGGCAGTGGAACCGGATGCCCGACATTGTCACTGTGGATGGGCTGGCAACCTGATAACATGTGTGCAAAGACCGAACACTGGCTGCAGTAGGGCCTCCTGCTCCCCTGTGAGGAAGTGGTGGCTGGTGGAGGTAACGGAGGGGGGCCTGGGCCAGGCGCAGGCAGACTCTGGGTTCTAAGCCAGGGCCTGCCTGGAGACAGGAGGTCTCGCCGGCTGGTCTCGTGGCGAGATTGATGATGCAGAGTGAGGGGGTCTGACCTGCGAAGGGCGCTGGCATATAGGGGCAACGTCTTATGGACCGGCGCTACACGTGCGGGACACTGCATTGCGACTATGCGGCCCAAACAACCCTCCACCACATAGACCAATAAACTTGATAAATATACGGTACAGAAGGGGACACCACAGGTAGAAGTTGCACCGGGGGACCCGGCTGGGCAAAAGGAACCATCGCTGGCGTCCATTATGAGAGCCATACAAACGCTGGGGGCCACAACTGAGACCAAGATAGATAAAGTTTCCATCGAGGTCAACCTCCTACGCACAGACCTTGCTAAAACCTCAGAAAAAGCCAAAACTAATGAAGCAGACATCTGGGTTCTCCAAACATCTACAAAGGCCATGGAACAGCAGATCAATGAACTGGTGCACCAGCACCGACAGATGGCCGCGGGCCTTGAGTACCAGGAAGGGAGGGCCCGCAGAAACAACATCCGCGTGGTGGTTGTCCTGGAGGGGCTTGAAGGGCCCAGTGTGGAACTCTTCCTGGAGGACCTGATCTTAAACCACCTCAAACCCTAAAGGCTGTTGAAGATCTTTACTGTTGAGTGTGCCCACCGTGCACCTATCCCTAAGCCCAACTTGGGGGCCCCGCGCAGGACTATAATTGCTAAAATCCTGAACTACAGGGATAGGGATGCCATCCTACAGATGGCTAGGCAGGGGGGGGACCTGCATTACGAAAATGATACGATCTGTTTTTTTCTGGATTTCACACTCGAGGTGAAGAAGGAGAGGCGTTCTTTCATAGGTCTCAAAGCAGCATTGAGGGAGCGCAGAGTCAAATACATTATGTTTTTTCCTGCCAAGCTCAAGGTCATCGCCGGGGGCAAATCCCAATTTTTCACCTCAGCAGCGGACGTGCAAGACTGGATCGATCGGGAATTCACAAGAGCTGAAGACCAGACTGGCGGTGTGAACTGGAGAAACAACCAGGCTGGATCGCCAGCCTCAATGGCCAGGAGATCGGATGTCGATGCGCAGAGTCAACGCTCCTGGAGATCTAGGTCCGCGAGTCCCCGGTGGGGGACCCTTGGAGAAGGGACAGACCACTGAAGGCGAGAGACCTGTCGGCCTGATCATCAACTAATGTAGCGTATTGAGGGTACTGATGCTGGAGGGTGTACCATATAAATTGTGCTTGGCAGCTGCAATGGTGGGGGGGAAGGGGGTTGAGTATTGTTGGCCCTGCAAGGAGGTGGGCCTAGTCCAATCCTACCCTTATTATGATGTATCCCCTTCCTCTCTACCGTGGCGGGGCGACCCGCACATGCCCCCTTGTGGGCTGTAAAAGTGGCAGCACGGGACTCGGCTCTGCCTCTGAGGGACATAAAACTTTGGTGCGGCTGGAATGTAGACACTTAAGTGTAAAGTGTGGGTGACGGGGGTGGGAATGGGCAGCGGCTGGAGTTGGGGCCGGTGCACGCTTCTCAGAGAGAGGCATCCCTTGGGGGGAGAGACGGGGGTAGGTGTTTGTTTTCTTTCTTCCATTCCAGGTAGGGGCGACAGGCGCTCTGCTAATTGGGGATGTGGGTAGTTCAAAACATACGGAGCAGGGAAGCAGGGAGGGGGTTCAGGGGGGAGATGAGTGGGAGGGGGGTGATTGGGGACGGGGAAAGCTGTTTTGATGTTTTACAACAGACAAGTTGGAGGGTTGGAGCTAGGGGGGGTTGGGGAGGGGAGTTGGGCACTGTTTGGTGTTGTCAGGACGTATAGAGGTGAATATTCTACTGCAATGTACCAGGAACTTCAAGAGTTTTAGTGCAATTTGGACAGTTTACTGCTAAGGGGTGGGATAAAAGCCTACAGATTCTGAGCTGGAACTTCAACGGGCTGGGGGATAAACTCAAGAGAACCATAGTGCTGCAATTTATTAAGAGTCACTTGCCGGATGTAGTGCTCCTGCAGGAGAACCACTTCCTAGGTAACACTTGCCACGCGCTTAACAGATGGGGGTATGCCCTGGTGCTCCATTCTGGCTTTACTTCAGGGTCCCGCGGGGTGGGTATTATAGTGCGGCGTAACTTTCCCTTAGTTATAGACCACACAGATGTGGACACACTGGGTCGATATGCGGCCATCTCAGGCAAATGGGAGGGCCGTATGCTCAACCTGGTCACTAGTTATATCCCACCCGGAATTCAAACCCAATCCTTTTAGGACTTAGGAAAGCTACTCCTTTCCCTCCCGGCCGGGCAGCTTTTTGTGGGGGGCGATTTCAACGCTGTGATCTCTGGGCACTGTGATAGACACCCTTCAAGGAACATACCTGCTAGCCACATGTGGTTGGCTGACTTTATTGAGACATTTGGTTTCACTGACTTATGGCGTTTCAAACACCCCGACGACAGGCAGTACACCTTCTTTTCAGGTCCTCATGCTTCGTTCTCCCGCTTAGATTACATGTTCACACCTTTGCAGTACAGTACCACAGTTCAGGAAGCCACACATTGAGCACGGGGAATCTCTGACCACTCCCCTTTAGTGGTCCATCTCACTATCGGTGAAGAACGGGAGGGAAATATAGCGCCTATTAATGCCTGGCATCTCTGTAATGAAGCCACACCTAAAGCTCTTACACTGGTGATTAGCCGCTATTTTGAGAATAATGAGGGTATGGTGGACTCCGCTGTGGTGTTATGGGTGGCCTTCAAACAGTGCTTAGGGGGGAGGCCCTCTTAGTGATTGCGGCCACCGCAAGAAGCGAGAGGAGCAGATGGTCAAACTGGAGAGCGAGGTACGGGACCTGGAGGCGGCGGTGCTTGACGGGGGTGATCCGGAGAATACCCACCGGTTGCAATTCAAACAGGCTGAGTACAAGGCGCTGGCCACGGACGCCGCCAAAACCGTTCTCAGAGACAGGGAGGGCAGGATTTACGACCAGGGCGACAAGGCAGGCAAGCTCATATCCTGATTAAATAAGAAGCAGCAGCAGCAGAAAAGAAGTGGCGGAACTCAGGACTGAGTCAGGCGTAGCCGTTACTGACCCTCACGCGGTTGTCAAAGAGTTTGAGCGACACTAACGGAAGGTCTATAGCAGAGGCTTTGACCGGCATGAGGAGGACTCAGTGGACTTGCTGGCGGACATCCATCTGCCCACTATCACAGAGGCAGAGCGAGAAACTTTAGAGGCTCCGCTCTCAGCTGAGGAATTAGATCAAGCAATCTCCGACATCCGCTCAGGAAAGGCCATGGGGCCTAACGGGTTGCCCATTGAAATCTATAAGCTCAATTCGGACGGCCTCAGCTCCTATATGAAGCGGATGTTTGAGTAAAATAAGGAGCAGGGAGTGTTGCCGAGAGACCAACACATAGCCACCATTGTGGCCATCCCGAAGGATGGCAAACCCAGGGATTCATGTGCATCCTATAGGCCTATCTCTTTGCTTAACGCGGAGCCCATGATCCTGGCTAAGGTTCTGGCCAATAGGCTCAAACCAGTCCTGCCGTCGCTTGTACACCCGGATCAGTCGGGCTTTATGCCACATCGCAATACGGCGCTCAATCTCCGACGACTACATGGCGTGCTAAGACGCTGCCATACCCTTCACAAGGAGGCAGTAGTTGTATCTCTTGATGCCGCTATGGCATATGATACCTTGGAATGACCATATATGGTGGCGGTCCTCCGGAAATTGGGCTTTGGTCCTGAATTTATAGGGTGGGTGCGTCTTCTCTACTCGGAGCCCCTCACCCAGGTCACAGTTAACAATAAAATCTCCGAGGTCTTCTGCTTAGAGAGAGGGACGCGACAGGGGTGTCCCCTCTCGCCTCTGCTCTTTGCCTTATCTCTGGAGCTACTAGCTGCCTAGATCAGACAAGACCTTTCCCTAAAGGGGCTCCGATGGGCAGCGGATGGGAGGACAGGATATCACTTTATGCGAATGACATCCTTCTTTACCTCGCTAGTCCCCACAAGTCACTCATGGAGGCCATGGATATTTTTGCTAGTTTCGGGAGGAACTCGGGATGCAGTATAAACTGGGGCAAGTCAGTCATGTATATCCTCATTGGCGACTCTCCGGTGATCCCCCGTGGCTGCCCGATTGAAGGTGCCACAGACAGGTTTAAATACCTTGGGATTTTTGTTCCTAAAGACGCTGCCACCCGGTATGAGCGTAATCTCCTGCCCCCTCTACAACGGTTTCAGAAGGACTCAGCATCCTGGCGGAAGCTCCCGCTGTCCCTGCTGGGCCGGGCGTCACTCTTTAAAATGATGGTGCTGCCGAGGTTTTTATATGCTCTACAGAACTACCCCGACTTGGTGCCGCAGTTGTATTTAGCATCTCTTGAAACCGCATTTAGGGAGCTGCTGTGGGCAGGAGTGCCTCGTATCTCCCTCCAGAAGCTTATACTAGGCTGGTTCGATGGTGGTTTAGCGCTCCCGGATAGCCGCAAATATTATTGGGCTGCACATCTTTCAGCTATCAATCAAGGCACCTACTGCAACGGTAATGACCTGGGGTATGGAATGGCAGGTGGCTTCTATCGGGGGGAAACTTTGAGGCGGCATTATACTCAAGGCCAGGCAGGTACCCAATCACCGGACCCTCCAAACACTCAGTACAAATCTGGCACATAGTGCAACGAAAATTGGGCAGGGCTGATACTCTGACTCTGGCAACCCCGCTGTGGGCCTCGGAAAAACTAGGTACCTTGAGCTGCACCAAGGGGTTCCGCAACTGGGACTTGATCTGGATTTCCCACATCAGAGACCTATGGAGTCCAGGGGGTGTAGTGTCCTTCGCCTCACTCCAACAGACATATGAGCTTGCACAAACAGAACACTTTAGTTACATGCAGGTACCGCACTCCCTCGAATCGAACATCCTGGCAGGGACGCTTCCCCCAGCATCATACCCCTAGAGCAGTGGTTCCCAATTTGTGCGCCGCGGCGCCCTGGTGCGCCCCCAGATATAGCCAGGGGCGCTGTGACACAATACTTCAATATCCCCGGCTTGTGCAATTACTTGCATTTTGTAAGCTCGCGATCTAATATATGTGTTGGTAAAGGTAAATGAAACTCCCTCTTGACCACTAGATGGCTGTGTGACATGTAAAATAGCACATTAACTTCTCCTGTTTGTCAGATATTAACGCAGTGCACACAAACTATAAGCAATACGGAAATATAAACACTTGCACAAAGGAAAGGCAATCATATAACAAGTAGTAAGTGAGCCATTAAGTGAGTTTATTGAAGCTAAAAGAAAGCTACTGTGCATTTGGGAACTCTGTTGCTTTGAGAATTAAGTTGCAAGGCCGGATTGCATCCTGGTCTGTGGTTTAAAGGGATTCAAGCGTGACAATATCCTCAGCAGGATTTCACTTGAAACTTGGCCCCCAAGTGCTTCCTGGAAACCTTAAAAAAATGCAGCAACTAGAAATATTTGCCCTTTGCTTTGTCAGAGTTCCTGACATTTCAGCACTTTAATGACACGCACATTTCGAAATATTCCTTCATATAGTAACCCACAGTTTTTTTTTTTTAAAGTGTGACCTGCAACGAGCAGCCCAGGTCATATATAGTAGTTCTTCTTACTAGTCTCACTTTTTCATTCAGTATGAAGATCGCTCAGTAACACAATTCCCAACTTCCTGGCTCATACATTGAATTAAATAGACATGGTAAAAGGCACTCCAATGGAGATTCTAGAAGGGTGTTGCAGTGGTACCTGCCTCTCAAACTGTACTTCAGGTGAAGCTAAACAGGGAGCAGATCCTGTTAAGTCTCTAGTTTTAGCTTGTTAGCTGTCTTGCTTGGGTTCTGATGTAATTCCTGATCAGCCTCAGTCTAGCTGCTGCTGACCTGGTCGAAAAGACTGTCTTCAAGCTTGCAGTCACCACAGGCTCACAGGTGAGTTTAAAACTACAAAAGCCATCAGTAGCTGGTAGCGCGGTTTTGGGATAGCTGTCTTGCTTCATTATATTTTTAAACGTTGATTGTATGATTTGTTTTACCATCACCAACTCGTACAAAGATTGGGACTTCAGCATTGTACAGATGCCTCTGTACTTCCACTTGTCATGCTCCAGCAATCTACACCTCCATTCTTGAAACCTGGAAGTTGGTAAAAGTGTATGCTCTTTGATTGTTCTCCCAAAAACTTTAAAAACAATCTTATTTCTCCCCAACCTCTAAAGTCTTTAGTTTAGGTTTTACTTTAACAGCAGTCTTGTGCATTTCCTGTGTTATACTCGCAATCTCAAGAGCTGCTGCTTATGACGTAAACTGCATAAATGTAGCATTCGTTCTTTCACTAAACCCCCGCTCCTTGTCACTCTGTCTAGTTTAATCCTTGGGTGGGTTTATAGATCCAGTCTGGCACATTTTGCAATACCAAATCAACAGTTGCAGAGTTCTCAAATTGTAAGACACATTAAAAGGGAGAACTATTTAACATACTTGACATCAACACAAGTGATATGAGTGAAAAGATAAATATATATAGAACACCAAAACTTTCCTAATGTGGACAAATGCTATTTGTGTTGTGTTGTAATAAGCTTTATTTCGATATAATTCATATCTTAAAAAGCAGTACAAATAGATAAAAAACAATAAAAACCAGTATATGAATAATGAACATACAATTCATAATACAAGTGGCCTGGGTAATATACATAAAAACGATCTAAAATGCATACTAGACAAAATACCAAAGCCTGGTGGATCTGATGCGCCATGTCCAACCCAGAAATTTAGCCAAACCACATGCAAACAGGGGGCGAGGATCCGAAAGCCCTCCTTATGGGATCTAGTCCCAAGCTCTCTACAGAGTGGTTTCAGCCATCTACGACAAGGGACTGCATAGGCCGGGCATTCAAACAATAAGTGGGGAACTGACTCTGTCTTATTCACACAGAAAGGACAAAAGGGAGTTGTCTGCGCCGGAACCTTCCAACTAGCAGTCAGTTGCCCCACTGGAAGTAGGCCTACCCTAAATTTTAAATATAGAGCCCTGTCCCAAGATTTTAGAATATTATCCAGGTAAGGCTCGCAAAAATGCACCTCCTTAACCAAAAGAAATTCCACAGTGGTCTTGCACAAATTGGCCTTGCTATTTCTGCCATCAATCACCCAACTCCAGTATAACTTCTTCAAGATTGACTTGGGTTGGGCAGTTCTATTAATCCCGGCATCTTCAAGTCCCAGGTCCATAAGGAGGCACTTAACTACCCTTAACCAATGAACCTTAGACCAACCAGGCGTTAGAAGAATTTCTTTTAGACCCTCAGTGTAACTTGACAATTCTAGGACTTTCCAAATGCGTGCCCACAAAAGAAGAGGACGCAGCCTTGCCTGGTCGCTAATGGGCCGAGTACCCATATCTAAAAGAAGAGGGAGAGTTGGTGTACTATAAGGGAGGCCCATGAGATCCTTGCGGAATTTATTCTCTGAGCGGGACAATTGATCCACATTCTGCACACCCCTGAGTTCTGCCCCATACAGAGCTGCACTGACACCTCTTGCCCTGTAGATGTCAAGTACCGGTGCAATGGGTTTAAGGGATGAGGCACGTTGCTCCTTATTTATTTTTATTTATTTGGTGCGATTTTTAGAGCGCGCAAATACCCAGAGGGTGTCTCGGCACTATCGTAATAGAACTCTCATTGTGGAGGAAAGTGAATTATGCTGAGAACAACCAGGTTTTGAGTTTTTTTCTGAAGTTGAGGAGTGTAGGAGCAGTTTTGATGTGGAGGGGCAGCGTGTTCCAAAGTTTGGCTGTCGCGGTGGAGAAACATCTGTCACCCCAATTTGCCCTTCTTGTGCGAGGAACCCTCAGCAAATGGGCTGATGATGAGCGTAAAGTTCTTGAGTGCTCAAGCAGACAGAAGGCTTGTTTTAAGAATAGTGGGCCTTGGTTGTGGATGGCTTTATAGGCTATGCATAAAGCCTTGAATTTGATCCGACTCCTCACAGGGAGCCAGTGCAGCTGTCGGATGTATGGAGAGATAGATGTGAATTTGGGAATGGTTAGCAGAGTCCTGGCCGCCGCATTTTGCACCGTCTGCAGTTTGTTGAGGACCTTTTCTTGGGCATTTAATAGGAGGGCATTACAGTAATCTGTTTTTGAGAAAACTAATGTGCTGATTAGGGTTTTGCCTGCAGACGGAGGTAGGTATGGGGTTAGCTTTTTGATCCTTTTTAAAATGTAAAAGGATGAGGAGACCACCGAGTTGGCATGCTGTTGGAAGGTCATTTTATTGTCAAATATGACTTCTAGGTTGCATACTTGCAACTGGTTGGGAAGGTAGTCCCATCTGAGGTGGCCACCATTGGGGGGATCATATAGTTTGCAGCCTCCCGAATGTCATCACCTCTGTCTTATCAGAATTTAATTTGAGACAGTTAGATGACATCCAGGAGCTTATTGCCCTCATTCCTTCTTGGAAGTTAGCTGCCACTGAGATGCCATCATTGTATACAGATAGCACCAATTGGGTGTCGTCTGCGTAGGTTGTGAGGGCGATTCCATAAGATTTTATAACCCTCGCTAAGTCTGAAACATGAATGTTGAAAAGTGTTGGACTTAGCGAGAAGCCCTGTGGTACTCCGCAAGGCAGAGAGAAGGTCTGGGAGATGTATTTACCCATCTTCACTGTCTGGGGGCGGTTGGCCAGAAATGAGGCTAGGAGTTGTTTGGCTTTGTTTTTTATTCCTAAGGCTGAGACACGGTCGATCAAGGTGACATGGTCGACCGTGTCAAAAGCTGCGGAGAGATCCAAAAGTATTAATACCACGGAGCCTCCCTTATCCATTGTGGTCCTTATCTCATCTGCTGCTTTTAGGAGGGCTCCCACCACCCTCTTGTGGGTCAGCAGCATCTTTTGGTGATGGCATTTCCAACTCATAGAGTCACAGAGACGAATACCGAGGTAATCAAACTCCTTGACCCTCTCAAGAGGAACTGATTCCAAGATAGGTGGAATAACAGTCTTCTTCGGGGGGTTTAAGACCAGGAACTTAGTCTTCCCTGTGTTTATAACCAGTCCCCTTAATTCACAAAAGGTCTTAAAACTAGTTAGGAGACTCTGCAGGCCTGCTGGGGTTTTAGAGATCAGGAGGGTATCATCTGAAAATAAGAGGGTAGGTATTTTCCTGCCAGCCAGGGAGGGTGCATCTGCTGTATGTTGTAGCAAATGCTCCACCACTCCGTTAACATACAATGAAAACAGAGTGGGAGCTAGCACACATCCCTGGCGGACACCTCTATTTACAGGAATTCGTGGTGTTTTTTGTTCCTGGTTACCCCACCTGATCTGCGCAAAGTTATCTACATGTAACCTCATCAACATGTTTAGTAGGTATGGGGGAATATCAAAACACTAACTAGTACCTAGGAGTCAAACATCAAATGGGTCATTCACCATGGACAACAAAACTAATACCATACAGATAACACCAGTGGGAACACACCATGCAGGCCTTAGTATGATAATAGCAGAGTGAAGACTCAAGGGCATATGGAAAAATTCCCATCAGAAGCCACACTGTACTGCCTTCTTTTACATCATTTGGGTTCTCCTAGCCCAGGAGACAGAACAAAACGGCCGGTCAGATGTTACCGTGACCAATTGTAAATGAAGAGAATGTTAGAGGGAAGTGTATGAATTTACAAGTGTTTATATGGCAACTGAGAAAAGCAGTGTAAGGTGAGAAAAGTGAATAGTGAAGGGTAGTAAAATTAGATGAACTGGGTAGAAGCAGGTAATTTATTAGTATCTCCCAGTCCCCCAAAGCTAAAATACAAGTGCAAATGCGGATTTGAAATAATATCAGCAGTCAGTAGTGGTCAACATGTTTCTGCATATATTGAAAAAAGGTTTCATGCATTCTTCAGGACCCGTTGTTTATAAACTACTGCTTTTCGTGCAAAATTAATAAAAGATATCACCTGAAGTATCCAGGTAATGTGCTCAACCACGTACTGTTATCGCACCGTACCAAGGGAAAGATGTCCACAGGAACAACATAAACAAACAGAAAAACATAAATATGTCATATTCATAAGGTTTCAAACTTTTTGTTTCAGATATAACCTTTCATTAATGGCGACCCAATCGCACACACTAGGACATAAGTTCAATCCAAGTCACTCACCCATTTGTGGTGGTTGAGGCGCTTAACCCCACCTGGCTGCGGCTCAGGTATAAGGAGCACCGCTCTAAAGCAGAAAAATTAAAGAAGGGAGGTAATCATGGCTTAGTTGATAATATCCATAGAGCTGTATTTGGATTGTATCTCAAGGCTTGTTTGTAACATTCGCTGCTTTTACTGATCTAAAAACCAAATTAAACTATGTAGTCATAAGTTTTGTGTCAAAAGAAGAATTCTCGATCACATCAAAACCTATGGTATTTTCAGGGCTCGCTTTTCGTATTACAGTGCGCAGCCCAAAGGGGACCCGGAGCAGGGGATACGGTCATGCTTTTTCTTGCATCTCTGCTGTGCATGTATTTAGTCAGTAGCCATTCAAAACTCCACATTTAATAGGGCGCGTATAAGTGGACTTCAGCAATTCGGCAAAACCCTAAAAAATCCGCCCGTGATGTAAGAAAAGCAGAGCACACGATCAATCGTCCTCACATTGGTGTGCCATTCTGAATAGTGAGAACCCCGAAATCGACATGATCTTTTTGTGCTGAAAAGCCGCATCTCAGCGTATTAGGGGCATAAGGGTCATAAGTCTTTCGACGGGGCTTACCTCTCCGTCGGTGTCTCCCGGCAGTCGTCCGAACTGTCTGGGGGGGCACCGGCCATAGAGCTCACGCCATGTTTATGCGGTTGTTGGAAGAATTCAGTCACGTGATCGGCGCCGGTCACGTTATTGATATGCTTATCGGGATTTGTAGTCCTATTCCCGTAATTTTGTAGTTCTACAGGATATGAGTCGCCATAGCCCCGTATTTTATTATTGAGTTATCAAAACGCTTAATGCGGAAAATGCAAAAGCTGTATTTCACGCAGTCTGTCATTTCGGTCTGTTATTTCATGGTATTTATTAAAAGAGGACTCACATACCGATTTTCATCTAAACATATTCCCGCCTTATGTGAAACCTATTCTAACCCTCATGTATGTGGGGATGCCAAGTGTCAGATTATCAATTAAATGTGCATGCATGGATATCAAGTATTTATTAGTTTGCTGGCAGTTATTGTATACATCCAGTGTGTTTGGCCTCATCTCTATATATATATCGATTTAGACCCAACCCATTCTCAGAGTGTAAATATAGATAGGGTGTCACTAAATCTTTAATACCCGAGTCTTTGATTAACTGGATTATCGTATTGGAGTGCTTAATTAGCTGTGAAGATAGTAGCAAGTGCTGACATCACTGAGGTAGCTCCGGTCTTTTTTGTCAGCAATCGCCAGACTCAGTACTCAGCTTCCATACTCTGTTATGCATACTGACAAGTATCTATACATCCTGTCTAGGTTGGATGTGTTGTATTGTGATGTTAAGGGTAAAGTGGTATATATGTTTAAGATTCACATGAAGTAATACGGGCTATATTTTGTTCAGTGGTCTCAGGATGTATAGACACTTGTCAGTATGCATAACAGAGTATGGAAGCTGAGTACTGAGTCTGGCGATTGCTGACAAATAAGACCGGAGCTACCTCAGTGATGTCAGCACTTGCTACTATCTTCACAGCTAATTAAGCACTCCAATATGATATTCCAGTTAATCAAAGACTCGGGTATTAAAGATTTAGTGACACCCTATCTATATTTACACTCTGAGAATGGGTTGGGTCTAAATCGATATATATATCGAGATGAGGCCAAACACACTGGATGTATACAATAAGTGCCAGCAAACTAATAAATTCTTGATATCCATGCATGCACATTTAATTGATAATCTGACACTTGGCATCCCCACATACATGAGGGGTAGAATAGGTTTCACATAAGGCGGGAATATGTTTAGATGAAAATCGGTACATGAGTCCTCTTTTAATAAATACCATGAAATAACAGACCGAAATGACAGACTGCGTGAAATACAGCTTTTGCATTTTCCGCATTAAGCGTTTTGATAACTCAATAATAAAATACGGGGCTATGGCGACTCATATCCTGTAGAACTACAAAATTACGGGAATAGGACTACAAATCCCGATAAGCATATCAATCACGTGACCGGCGCCGATCACTTGACTGAATTCTTCCAACAACCGCATAAACACGGCGTGAGCTCTGCAGCCGGTGCCCCCCCCAGACAGTTCGGACGACTGACGGGAGACACCGATGGAGAGTAAGCCCCGTCGAAAGACTTATGCCCCTTATGCCCCTAATACGCTGAGATGCGGCTTTTCCGCACAAAAAGATCATGTTGATCTCGGGGTTCTCACTATTCAGAATGGCACACCAATGTGAGGACGATTGATCGCGTGCTCTGCCTTTCCTACATCACGGGCGGATTTTTTAGGGTTTTGCAAATTGCTGAAGCCCACTTATATGCGCCCTACTAAATGTGGAGTTTTGAATGGCTACTGACTAAATACATGCACAGCAGAGATGCAAGAAAAAGCATGACCCTATCCCCTGCTCAGGGTTCCGTTTGGGCTGCGCACTGTAATACGAAAAGCGAGCGCTGAAAATACCATAGGTTTTGATGTGATCGAGAATTCTCCTTTTGACACAAAACTTATGACTACATAGTTTAATTTGGTTTTTAGATCAGTAAAAGCAGCGAATGTTACAAACAAGCCTTGAGATACAATCCAAATACAGCTCTATGGATATTATCAACTAAGCCATGATTACCTCCCTTCTTTAATTTTTCTGCTTTAGAGCGGTGCTCCTTATACCTGAGCCGCAGCCAGGTGGGGTGAAGCGCCTCAACCACCACAAATGGGTGAGTGACTTGGATTGAACTTATGTCCTAGTGTGTGCGATTGGGTCGCCATTAATGAATGGCTATATCTGAAACAAAAAGTTTGAAACCTTATGAATATGACATATTTATGTTTTTCTGTTTGTTTATGTTGTTCCTGTGGACATCTTTCCCTTGGTACGGTGCGATAACAGTACGTGGTTGAGCACATTACCTGGATACTTCAGGTGATATCTTTTATTCATTTTTCACGAAAAGCGGGTAGTTTATAAACAACGGATCCTGAAGAATGCATGAAACCTTTTTTCAATATATGCAGAAACATGTTGACCGCTACTGACTGCGGATATTATTTCAAATCCGCATTTGCACTTGTATTTTAGCTTTGGGGGACTGGGAGATACTAATAAATTACCTGCTTCTACCCAGTTCATCTAATTTTACTACCCTTCACTATTCACTTTTCTCACCTTACACTGCTTTTCTCAGTTGCCATATAAACACTTGTAAATTCATACAACACTTCCCTCTAACATTCTCTTCATTTACAATCGGTCACGGTAACATCTGACCGGCCGTTTTGTTCTGTCTCCTGGGCTAGGAGAACCCAAATGATGTAAAAGAGGGCAGTACAGTGTGGCTTCTGATGGGAATTTTTCCATACGCCCTTGAGTCTTCACTCGGCTATTATCACACTAAGGCCTGCATGGTGTGTTCCCACTGGTGTTATCTGTATGGTATTAGTTTTGTTGTCCGTGGGGAATGACCCATTTGATGTTTGACTCCTAGGTACTAGTTAGTGTTTTGATATATGGTTTGGGGCGTGTACCTGGTTAGTCGTTAAACTTGCCCTTGGACCCTCCTTTCAAATTGTTTTGTCCATCATATGGGGGAATACCCAATACATCAAGTACACTCCAGAGTTGGTTACGTGGGACCAGGTCAAAGGCAGTCCGAAGATCTATAAATGCAAGGTACAGACTGCCTTTGCCCAGTACAACCACCTTCCAAAAAAGCATCATTAACTGGAATGATTGCTCAATACTCCCCATACCAGTTCTAAAGCCAGCCTGGAAGTCTGAGAGAATTTGCTTCTCCTCTACCCACTGCAAGACCCTTCCCAGAACCACTTTGCCTGCCACCTTCTGTGTGGAGTCCAAAAGGCTTATAGGGCGATAATTAGCAGGGTCGTCCCGCCTCCCTTTCTTGTAGATCGGGACGACCTCTGCGCCCTTCCATTAATCCGGGAGAGTCCCTCCAGCCAAGCCAGCATTCAGTAGGGTAGCAATAAGTCTCCCCCACTCATCTGGATTAACCCGGAGCAAGTCCCCCGGAAGGCCATCCGGGCCCGCTGCCTTGTTAGGAACAAGGCACTTAACCGCCCCCACTACTTCCTCAGGTGTAAA
This sequence comes from Lissotriton vulgaris, assembly GCF_964263255.1. Lineage (NCBI taxonomy): Eukaryota > Metazoa > Chordata > Amphibia > Caudata > Salamandridae > Lissotriton > Lissotriton vulgaris. The sequence continues at coordinate 948,420,231 of NC_141691.1, read as the reverse complement.
GAGTAATTCCTCGTTGGGCTCTATGCATTCTATGGAGGGCTGGACCATCATGGTTGCATCAAGACCCACAGGCAGTGTATAAAGCTGGGAGAAGTGGTCAAACCACACTCCCCCAGCTATATTGCAAGTTATCAGCGAGTCCACAGGTTTGTCCCTAGCTCTTAGCAAATCCCAGAATCCCTTGGAATCCTTCCTTGAGCTAGCCACCTTCAGATCGTTCCAAAACTGGTTCTCATGCTCAACCCTTGCCTTAGATAGAACCCTTCTATAGTTTCTCCTAGCAAGGCTAATCAGGTCACCATCCTTGGCTTTCACCGCTTTAATTAGCTCCCTTTTGGCAGCACGGCAGGCAGAATAGAACCAACTCGCATTACCCATGAATCCCCCTCTTGCATTGCCCCTTGTGCCTACAGAGCGAACCAAAAACAATTCACCTAACGCGTTGGTGGTTTCAGCAAACAAAGTAGATACTTCATGTTTGCTGAATACAGGGGAGTCTAAACGCAGCATAGTATTAGACATTATGGATTTTACTTCCAAGATCATTCCCTCACTGGCAGCAATGGTGTTCCATTTCAGACGCCTACCACAATTGGAAGGGCGTACTTCGTGCGTTGTTTTCCATACGTGTGGGGTTGGGGCTAAAATCGCTCCTGTGCAAGGAGGGGACAAGGTCAGGACTAGGGGGTTGTGGTCACTGTCAGTAGATGGTAAAACCACCATGTCTATCAAGTGAGCCCAGAGTCTATAATTCAAAAGAATGTAGTCGATTCGAGAGGAGTGGCCCACTCTATTAAACGTATGTGCCCTAGAGGGGTCTGATTTTGATCTACCATTAGTTGCCCTAAGGCCATATTCCAGGCAAAGGGCATTAAGGTCAATGGCGCTTTGGGTCCAGCTTCTAATGGGTGGTAAAGTAAGGGGGGTAATACCTCTCCTATCATCATCCTCCTTGGTGCCCAATATATTCTCCCTGGCAAGGGGTTCAAATGTACAATTGAAGTCCCCAGCCAGTATGACAAGGGAATCAGCACCACAAGATCCGAGTCCCTCCTCAATGCCCGTAAGGGACAGCATAGATGTGCCACCCCTTGACCCTCTGACATAGATGTTAAAGACTTTGAGCTTCCTCCCCCCACATGGCCCTCTAACTGAAATTCTCTGCAGGTCAGATGATTTGGTTACTATAGACCTGATGTTAAAACCCAGGGAGACACTAGCCCAAATTAATAAGCCGCCAGAGGGCCGGCCTTTCCCTCCAGGCGATTGTATCGCGGGCACAAAGTAGGTAGTATAACCCACCTTGTGGCGTGGTTCCAAGCACTAAGTTTCCTGGAATAAGCAGATCCCGAAGGATTCGACAAATGAATTCCATTCGGGTATGTCAAAATTCCGTGTAAGGCCCGCTATATTCCAACTGACCACCTTCAGGGCTACGCCACCAGCACCTCCCATCCCCAACATAAGATCACTTGCGAGAGGGTCAAAAGTAGTGCTAGGAGCCTTATCCATGAGCAAGGATAGAGATTCCCCTCTGGGGACCTCCGAGGGGGGCCGGGCAAGCTCCCCCCCCGGGATTAACGCCAATGGTGTGTTGGAACTACTGCCAGGAGGACCTTCATTAGGGCTTACTGCATCTGGTGGCGGTAGCTATTAGTATTAGTGGAGCAGCATTTGTATATATCAAAAATGGCTCCTTAACAACTAAACTGATTTGTAGGAGAGCACCCAATGCTAGTGCCAAATTTTTAAAATCAAATTAAAAAAATATATATTCTACATGCAAACCACAGTGCTGGGGAGTATTTTTTCTGACTTAACCAAATCATTTTTTTTTATTAAACAACTGTTACACTTTTATTTTGTTACATCTATGATTATAATACCTTCATCAGCTTCATGCCAATTATTTTCAGGGAATAAAATGGAAGTACTCCAGAGGCCAGGGCTTACATTCCCTCATCCGCCCAAAAAAGTAACATAATGGGGAGCCGCGGTCAACGGCCAATAGGTCAAGGGAACCAAAGGTGGAAAAAGTTTGGGAACCACTGCCCTAGAGGACAGAATACTGGATGGCCACCTCCCCGAACATGCCAGTTCCCTAACATATAAATAAAATCATTAACAACTCCCCAGTTCTTTTGCAATCCCTGAAAACTAAGTGGGAGTCCGATGGGTTGGAAATATACAAAGAAGAATGGAATAGTGCGCTAGCGTCCCCTAAGGAAGTATCCATCTCGGCTAGACTCTGCTTGATTCAACTCAAGATTCTCCACCGGGTCAATATTTCAGGGACTAGACTGCAATTTATGGGCCGTAATGTGGATGGACTTTACCGGAGGCGGTTTGGAGAGGCAGGGACATTCTTCCACATCATATGGGAGTGCCCAGTTCTCCAGGTCTATTGGCAACAGATACACCAGTGAATGCGGGAGGTGTGGGAGGTGGAGCTCCGGGTTGAGGCAAAAAGGGGTCTTCAATTCAAATAACACTTTATTCGATTAATTAAAATCATAAAAGTATTGACAATAATACATTTATGTATAAAAAGATTACAATAAAATCAATTTCATCATCAATGTGCAGAAAATTCATAAAAGTTAAAATACCAAAGATAAAAAATTTCATTAGCAGCGGAGTTCTAATCATCCCACAGTCTCCAATGCCGCTAGTCTATCGACTTTTTTCCAGACAGCAGCCACCATGAAACATGCAACCCCGTAAATTACCTGTGAACTACCTAGAAGTTGTAGGTACATTAGTGCGGTTCTTACTTGCATGAACCCTGTTTCTCTAAGAAGTGGTACCAGGAACTGTTTCCTAATATCGGCATAGTGTTAAAAAACATAATAAAATGCATCAAAGTTTGGCTAGAAAAATTATCACAACTGCATGGTATTGATGACTCATGTCTGCCCCAAACTGGAAAATGACCCAGGGAGAAATGGGCAATGTTAAGCCTAAATCAAATTAAGAGGTCGCGGTGGAAAGGAATTGACACAATCCTAAGGTATGGTTCAAGAAGTGGTGATGTCTTCAGAACAAAATTAGCTCTAACAGTAGGTTTTAGCAATTCCATCTTCTCCCGTTCTTGCTCCGCCCGACTTAAAAAATTAGTCTTAGTCCACACTAAGTCATTCTTTTGTAACAAATTAGGCGACAAATACAGTTCCGGTCAACCCAGTTTGCAGAATGTGTTTCTGACATAAACTAGCCTAGGTATTTTGTTGGACTTATCTAGCGCCATGCAATCTTTTAGGATAGAATAGTTTAGTGTGATCTCACTATTGAGCCAGATTTTAATCCAACAGGTCAAAGGGGCCAGCTGTATAAGATCCGTAATATACCTTAGGCCTAGCTCTGAATGCAGGGAAAATACAGAAGTGGATTGAGGAACTACTAATAGTGACCTTAAAAACTTATTTTGCCTGACGGAACATAGCCCCAGAGTGAGGCACCATACAGTGCAATAGACAGACATTTAGATTTATATACTGTTAAAAGGGCTTCAAAACCCAGACGGGCAGAAGATGCTCTTGCAACAGCTAAACTTTTAGGGTTTAGTTGGGGGGGCCCAGGTACCCTTTTCATCAAAAATGATGCCTAAGTATGGAAATACCGGGACCCTAGATATCACCGCCCCATTGCAAGTAAAGTTTTTCTTTTGTGGGCCTTCGGCCATTTGCCTGCCACCATAATGTGGGATTTTTTGCTGTTTACCTGTAGGTCTAAGGACCCCATAAAACCACCAAAGGCGTCCAAGAGTCTCTGCAGCCACAGTCCCGTGCGGGCTAATAAAACAGAGTCATCCGCATAAAGATGGACCGGGACTGCAGAGTCTCCCACACGCGGGACATCCAAGGTGGCCCCCTCTAGATGTTTGTCCAACAAATTAATATATAAGGTAAACAAGAGGGGTGCCAAAATGCACCTCTGCCTGACATCGCGCTTGGAGTTAAAATAGCTGGTGCAACCCCCCTCTTTGTTAACTCTAATTGTTGCTCGGAGACCTTGGTGAAGGGTCGCTAGAAAGTTAACCAGGGCGGGATCAAAGCCTAAGTTGGATAAAATCAACCATAATTTTGCCCGGTTTACCAAATTGAAGGCAGATGAAAGGTCCATAAAACCCATGTAAAGCATACCGTCCTTCGCCTGGGTGTATTTACTTATGAGCATCTGAAGGTTTAGGCACTGGTCTAAAGTTCCTCTTTTTGCCCTAAACCCATACTGTAGGTTGGAGAGGACCCCCTATCCTCTAGGTAATCTTCCATCTTATACAAGATGACCCTGCCCAAGATTTTAACGGCAGAGTCAATCAAGGAGATGGGCCTACAACAGGAGGGGTCACTCCGTAAACCTTTTTTAAACACGGGAATTATAATCGATGTGGCCCAGGATGATGGAAATCCACTACTACTTAAGGAATTAACATTTTTTACAAGAATCTTTGCCTAGAATTTTGGGAGGGTACTATAGAGATCTGCTGGGACACCGTCTGGCCCTGGGGCCTTATTTTTTTATGTCTCTTCTATCTCCCGCTGAACCTCAGCCATCTCAAAGTGTAGCGGATAGGCTCAATTCAAAGAGTTATGGTCCGTAACTATTACGAGTGAACACTCCTCAATGACATATATCTTGCTTAAGTGTGAGACCCATTGATCATCAGGGATCACACAATCCAGGACCGTGTTATCAATCCCAGAGAAAAATGGGTGATTTATTGTAGCCCAAAATTTGCTACTATCCTTTTGGATATCTACGGAGATAAGATTGTTTCAAGCCTCGTTTTTAATGGTCTTTTTCCTATCAGACATAGCCAGTTTATATGCTTTTCTCATCACAACGATGAGCTCAGTATTCCGAGGTTTTAGTTTTAAGGCTTGTAGAAGTTCCTTATGTGCCTTAGAGCATTTGGCATCACACCACGTAGAGTGATTGAGCTCTTTCTGTCTAGAATTAGTTTTTAAGTCCTGATTAATTCTGTAGCAAATGGCGACATAGGCAGCAGTAATATCGTTACCGGTAGCTGTACTATCCAGGCAAACTGCAAAATCTGGCTCTGCATTAGAAAGGAGATCAGTCAATTGGTCCAATTTAGTCTCCTAGCCTGGGTCTTAGGGGTCAGAGTATTGGTATTTACAGTTTTCAAATCTCGTCTAATTATTACATCCCCAAGGTCCAAGGCAAGAACAAGAGTATTATGATCTTGAAAATAGAAACTACTACTTCGTATGAAATGGCCTTTGTTATCGATCCCACAGATAGGAAGATAAAATCTATTACAGTGTCTGAGTCTCTGCCTTTGAATGTCGGGGTCCTATCCTCCCCCTTAAAGCCATCTACCTCAAACAAATTCATATTGGCTAATAGTCCCTCAAGAGCTTCCCCCTGTGGGCTATGTTCAAAGTGTGTGGAAATAGATCCAACAGGTCCCATTACCTGTCCAGTCAGACAGTCCCAGTTGCACGGATGAATATTAAAATCTCCCATATTCCTCTAAAAATCCTTCAAAAAAGTTAAGATGTAGGTTACAGTGGTCCTTCACCATGGCATTGTAAAAATTAATCAAAAGGGTAGTTAGGTGATTTGGGCCTGTCCAATCCAGGATTAATATATTGTTTGAATGCAGCTCAAGCTGTTTAAAGGAGCCACATAGCTCAAGTGAGATAAGCATAAGCAGCCCTCCTTTGGGTCTACCCCCTAGACCTGGAACTGCTTTAGCAGCAAAACTGGTGTAGCCATCAAGACAAAAGCTGTTTTCTGTGTCCCAGGTCTCCTGTAGAGCAATAATGTCATGCTGTATGACAAAGTTTTTCCATCTCCCGTCAGCACATTTGTTATTTAGTCCTGCTATATTCCAGCTTAAGAATTTACGCATAGATGGATGGGCTGTCACCTTACTACTACCTAAATGCACTTGTTTAGTTTTATTTAGTCAATTGTTAGCATCCATGTGAGAGAAAATGTGTTACCACACAATCCCCGGGTATACATTGGTTCTCCTCCCTACCCATGCGACCCGTCTGGCAAAAATAGCATGCGAGGTAATATCAGCTCCTCCGCTGCTGAATTGGGAACACCAAATTTAAGCTTTCCTTAATAGATCAAAGTCGGTTTCCACTGACCCTGAATTTATTTGAGGCACCCCCGTTAGAACTGCTACTAGGGGCGCCGCATCAGGTGGGAGATTTAAGGTAAAACTCCGGTTAGAATTAGACTTTGTGTGGCCTACAGCTGATTTAAAATGTGCTGAATCAACTCCTTGCTTTGAAGAAAGTTCAGCCGCCCACTATGATTGTTCTCCTCCCTAATCCCCAACTTCTCTACGCTTGGGAATGCGCTGTTAGTAGTTACACAGTTTGAAGTGTCTGCAATTACATCATGACTAATCTGTGAATTGGAGCTCTCCCGTACCTCCTGCGACTCTGCTAACCTAGGATGTTGTGCCCTATATTCTTTTATGAAGCGATCAATGTGATTGCATTTGTTTAAAAGGCTAGCCACACAAGAGTTTAGGGTATCCACTATGTCTTTGCCAATGTTCACAAGTGCCGGCTCAAGCCGAGATTCAAATAAATGTTCCACCAAATCTGCCAAGTGATCCGGGAGTCGTACTTCAGGAGGTTCGTTATCTGTAGGCAAGCTAACGTTATTATGCTTTTGTTTTTTTTTAGAGTGCCTTCGTTTCCCCCTTATCCCTTCATGTCCAATACAGTCTTGACCCTGAGTGTGTACCTCACTAACCAGCTCAGGGGTCCCAGTTCCATCTAGAATGTCCTGAGAGGTCTGAGGTGGTTTCACGATCACTACAGTAGGTTCAAGTGGAGTCGGGGGAACAGGCTCCAAATGTGGTGCAGCACCAGAGACATCCTGAGTGTTAGAAATAGCATCCAGGCCCAGTTCTTTCTCAGCATTGGCAATTTCTGCGCTGAAGGCCCCGACTGCCGATGTGAGATAGGATATTATAGACTCGGATTTCATGGGGCCTTTAGCTTTCTTACCTTCGCTTTCCACAGTATTTAGTTTTGGTTCCCCATTTCCACAGCCAAGGGGGGTGGTCCGGCCCGGACTCCTGTGGCCCTGGATGGCCACAGATGGCCCGACCTCTGCCCGGGCTCAGCCCGGCGCTGCCCGCGCGCATCTCGCGTGGCACGAGGAGTAGCTCGATCTTATGGCGCCTCCGGGCGCAGCAGTGTCATCAGAGGTGCGGTGGGGCAGCAGGGAGTTGTAGTTCCAATGCACGGGCACGGCCGTTCCCCTCACGGCAGGAGGAGCGCCGTTGATGATTGCAGTGCGGCCGTTGCCCTCACGGCCTCCGGTAAGTCTCTTCTCAGCCCTGTGACCCCCAGTAGGCTCTCGGAGCATCTCAGTGTTATGGCGCCTCCGGGCGCAGCAGTGTCAAGTAAATATATGGGAGCCCACGGATCTGTCATCCCATGGGAGGATCTGGGCCACACTGGGTTTGCGATTGCAAAAAGGAATATTGCCAGGCTGTGGGGGGCTGCAGGGCTTCCTAAACTTGGTCCCTGGAAGACAGACATGGACTGGTGCATGCTCAAGGAGAAGACAGTTTATATACCCAGGGGATGACCACAGAAATGGATCGGTATCTGGTCCAGCTAGCATGAGTATAGGGGTCATATTTGCGAACCCCCCCGATCACCCGGGTTGACGAACCACTCACACTACTAAATGTACAATAATGAATTGTAAAGCGTAATATCAAAGATTCCCAAACCCTTGCTTCTGCTTGATTTCCTAAGGTACAAATGTATGTCTTGCACTGTATGATTGTGATGTACACCACTGTTTCTTGAAAGTTAACAAAAATTTAAATAAAATAAGGGCGTAGCGAAAAGTGTTGCAACGCTGTTTTGTCGCAGTGATGCGAACCTTTTCATGAATGTGGCCCAGGAATGCGCTCTATCTTATTGATGGTTTGCATTCCTGCCCTGTAGTTTTGTCGCAGGGCAGCACAGCAACATTCCTTGCAGTGCTGTGCAGCACCAAAACCTTCGGAAATTAGATCCCAAGTGTTTGCATCATTTTTAAGACCAGCTATTTTCTGATCTTAAAAAACTGCCTCTAACTGCAGTTATAGGCAGTTTTTTGGGTTTTGCATCATACAAGGAATTCCTTGCAAATATAGCAAAGTGGGGTTAATGGCAGTTTTTACACGGGAACGCCTACCTTCCATCTCATTTTTGTTAAGTTCCGCTAACAGGAGTGGCGATCTTAAAAATTCACGCTTTCACCAGAAAACTTCTGCTAACCGAGGTTAGTGGCATTTTGTAAATAGGGGAATTAAAAAAAGCTGCTGTAACGTCAAAAAATTGACACTACAGCAGCATTATTTTCTTTTACATATGTCCATAGTGTCTTCCATACCCATTTAAGTTAGGTAAAAATGTAAATGTTTCAAGCACTTTTTAAATCACCTACGCTTGTTTAATTCAGGTGAAAGTACAGTAGTGTAGAGAAGTGCTTGATAACCATTGCAGATTTCTATGTCTATGAATACCAACAAAGTTTCAACTCTCTGAATGCTAACCTGGTTTCCATTGACTACTCCACCGAGAACAGTCCTGGGGCCCAATTCACAAAGACTTTGCTGGGACTTACTCTTCTACAATGCCTACTTTGATTCCGAATTCCAGGAGCCAACCAGGTGAGCAAACCCCACCAGGGGCAGATGTGGCAGGTAGCACAGCTCAGGTCTAACTTCCAGAGATATTCAACATGGAACCTCCAACACATAACATCCCTTGAGGTCATCGGAGAGAACAAAGGCATATTACCTCATGCTTATGAATCATTTTGAAATTTTCAGCCGATATGTTCCACTTTTTCTGCAACAAGTTTCCCTTGCACGCAGAAACCTTTTGCAAATCGGGGCTAAAGGGTACGCCTGTCCCCCTCACCCTAATGCAGGGTTTGAATGTATTCATATTATCGACATTATGTGAAGTACATGCTGTGCTTTACTGTACATGGTATTTCTTTCATTTCTATTGTTAAAGTATAGCCTGTATTCCACGGCGCACACCTTTGGAGAATGTTTTCCTTCCAAGGTGCATTGCTCGTGGTTTATGTTTCTCTGTGTCTTCCAACTGCTGAATCCAGCATTGAGCAGTTGGACGTCTCAGGATACAGCTGCGCTCCAGTGTTTAAGCTGTTCACTTCAAGAAAATAAACTTCATTCTACAAAGAGATTCTTCGCGTCTCTACAACTTTATTACAATCAACTATCGGAGAATTCCACTTTACATTTGGCGACGTTGAGAAAAAAACAGCTTTTCACCAACTATTGCGCGAGCTGCAACAAAAAGGAAATCTGTACCTCGTGTTGCTGAAACCTCCTTGACAGCTTTCCTGAAGTTCCGGAGTTAGCCTGATTCCGGACGTGCATAAGGTGAATTTTTTCCTTTTATATCATTTACGAGACTTCATTGGCTTCGATCGCTGTCATTCCAGACGCACAAGGCTACGTCACAGTGACAAGCTCAGAGGCACGGATAGAACGAGCGTCATCACGCTTTTTGACGTGATCACTTCCCGGCGGCCATCTTTAATGTGCAGAAACAAGCTGTTTCCATGACAACGGTCCGATGATCAGGACCTTCATTTTAAACAGCTATTTCCATTGAGATTACTCGTTTCTGTTTACAATATTTATAATATAAATCAAGCCAATTTATTTAATAACTTTAATGTTCATTTTTTTTTAAAAAGGAGTTATATTTATTTACATTTTAAATCTCTAAAAAGCCATATAAAGGAGTATTCAACAAGAAAATGTTATACATGGACAAGATAAATATCTAAGGTACATTTATTAAGCCTGGGCGGAAAATCCGTTACGCTCGCGGATTTTGCGGATTTTCGGTAAATTCGCAATCCGCGAACTCCCGCGAATTTACCGAGAATTCGCAAATCCGCGAGCGGCGGATTTTTCCGGGGGCAAAAGTTCAAAACTTGAAGCCTGGCCTGTTGTAACTATTTTAGGATGGCGCCGGCAAGCTGCCAGCGCCATCCTAAAATAGTTACTAAGTTAGCTTCAACAGGAAGCTCTAATAGATAAAATAAAGCAGGTGCTCGATTTTATCTATTAGAGCTTCCTGTTGAAGCTAACTTAGTAACTATTTTAGGATGGCGCTGGCAGCTTGCCGGCGCCATCCTAAAATATTTACCATGCCCTTCCTGTGACTTCTACAGCACACTCAAGGGACCCCTGCGCCCTTCGGGGCGATTGCATAGTAACACACACATGGTCGCTCGAACTAGTTGATGCTCAAATTCAGTGACTCATTCATTAGCCCAAAAACAATCATGAGCGTCTTCGAGGCTGGACAGGTGTGCCTCTTCCCAAATCTACCGTGGAAAGTCAGCTGTGATGCTTGGTAGAGGCCTTTGCATCCTTGACTTTCATGAGCGCAATCCCCGTGCTGTTCCTGTGACCAGGAGCTTCTTTCTCTTCATATTATTGTGTTCGCACGGGTTGCTGCAAGTTCACACGCGTTTTGTACAATTTCGCAATTTGCGAAATTGTACAAAACCCTCGCAAACTTGCAGAAACCCGTGCGAACATAAAAAAAAAATCCACAAATTCGCGAGAATTCGCAGATTTTGCGGATTGCGAGTTCGCAAATCCGCAAAATCCGCGAACGCGAGATCCGCAAAATTCGCCCATGCTTAACATTTATTACTTTTATCTGCATTTAAAAAAAAAAGAAGTACATCATTTTAGGTTACCTTTTCCAAATTTATTTGGAATAACATGGCAACCAATCAGCAAATAGTCAATTTAATTCACTTTCTTCCTACACCTGGCAAACCCAAAGTATCCTGGAAATTGTGGTTTAAAAGTTTTGAGAGCTACCTAATTGCAATAGGTGCAGATGAATACTCACCTAAAAGAAAATTAGCAATCTTATATAGCCACTTGGGAAGTGCAGGACGACAAACTTTTGACATTCTACCTCCTTCCCTACCCCCTCCAGGAAATGGGGATGGATGGAATGAATGATTTTACTGATGCATTTTTAAGACTCAATAGAAAGTTTATAGAACAACCCAGTGTCATGTTAGAACGTTTTATTTTTATGAAGAGGAAACAGGAACAACATGAATCCGTGGATGAATTTATTTCCGCACTTAGAAACCTTGCTGCAGACTGCAATTTTGGATCATATTTAGATACTGTGATCAGAGATCAGTTCGTTTATAAGTGCTATCATAAGAAATTCAAGAAAGAATTTTAAGTTGCCATGATCCATCTCTGTCAGAAGTAATAGACATTGCAAAGAATATAGAAAGGTCTATTATCTCATAAAAATGCATTTCTGAAGGGAACACTTCATCTCTACATAATGAGATAAATGGTAATGCTGTTTATTCCAGAAGCAAAGTCACTAAACCTTTTAAAAAAGGGCTAATTCATTTTGCTACAGATGTGGGTCTGAAACACACCTTGGAAATAGCCCAGTTTGTCTTGCACTGGGCAAAAGGTGCACATTTTGCCACAAAATTGGACACTTCTACACCTTTTGCAGAAACGAGAGAACGATTCAAGTCAGCGCAATTGAAAATGATGAAATTGATACTTCATGCATTGAATTTTCGTTAGAAAATATTAATATTAATACTGTTAATACTGTTGAAACATTTTCAAATGCTTTACAAAAGAAAGAGATACCTTATATTGACTTGGTTGAAACATCACCTAATGTTAGTCATGCAAAAGATCCTACTTTTGAAGTTCTTATTGACAACCCTTAGACATCATTCCCAAAGCATATGGTGGTAAGGACATAGAAATGTTAGGCTACTTTTTAACAAAAATGTCATGCTTGGGTAGATGTTCTATATACAAAAGTTTATGTAGGCATTGATGGGAAATGTATAGTTGGTTGGCAAGATCTTGCTAAGATGCGGCTCAAATTAATTCCAGGTTCAGATTCTCCTATCAAAATAAATGATGTTTCCATATCTACTGTACATAGTATTGACAAAACGGTGATTCATGATATAATTTCTGAATTTCCAGAAGTCTTTAATGACTCTGTTGGAAAAATCAAAAATTTTGAACACCTTTCTAGGCTCAAGCAAAATGCTATTCCAGTCATTCATGAATTAAGAAACATTCCACTTAATGTTAGAGACGATTTAAAGAAGGTTTTAGAAAAAATTGTGTCTGAAGGCATTATTGAGTCAACGGATTCTTCACTTTGGGTCAGTCTAATTGTAGTAGTTAAAAAGGAAGACTCCAGTATTCGTCTATGTGCAGTTCTTCGCTCTTTAAATCAAAATATATTAATTGACTTTCACCCTTTACCGAAAATTCAGGACTTACTTACTGGCATCTCTGAGTCAAGATTTTTTACACTTCTTGATCTCAGAAGTGCCTATCATCAAATCCCACTTACTAAGTGTTCGTCAGAACTTACCACATTTATCACTCCTTTTGGAGCATTCAAATATTTAGGGCTCCCCTTAGGGTTGGCATCTGCGACAAATGTCTTCCAGAAATTCATGGACACTATTTTACATTATATTCAATGCGTCCAAGCATACCAGGACGATGTATTAATACATTCTAAAACCCAACATGAACATATCCAAACTCTAAGGAAAGTCTTATCACGCTTTAGGGATGTTGGAATAACTTTAGGTGAAAAGAAATGTACATTTTTTGTAAAGAAATTAGATTATCTTGGGCATTCAATTTCTGCTGAAGGAATTAAACCCAAGCATTCACTTACTCAAGCTATTTCAAATGTCCGCATTCCTAAAGATAAAGATTCCTTGAAATCTTATTTAGGTCTGAGGGAATACTATTCCAGATTTATTCAAAACTATTCTCAACTTGAACAACCTCTTAGAGTTCTTCTTAAAAAAAGTTATGAAGTTTTTGTGGTCTCAAGAATCAGATTTAGCGTTCAATCTTGGTAAAAAAGTCATTGTGGAGGCTCCAGCTTTATCTTCTTTCACTCCAGGATTGAAATGTAAGATTTATGTTGACGCCAGCCAGAAGGGTTTGGGAGCTGTGCTTTGTCAATGGAATTGTGCTAAAGAAAACACCATTGGCTTTGAATCAAGATCTCCCAGTGGTGCGGGATTCAATTATAGCACCATTGAGAGAGAAGCCCTTGCCTGTTCTTGGGCTGTAGAAAAGTTTAAAACTTACATATGGGGCTCTCACTTTACACTTTTAAGTGATCACAAACCTCTGCTGCACCTTCTCAATGGGAATGGTACAGGGAAGGCATCTGCTAGACTTGTAAGAATTCTTTCTAGACTTCACAAATACAACTTCACTATACAACACATTTCAGGAGGTAGTAACTTAAGGGCTGATGCTCTTTCAAGGTTGCCCCTAGGAAATGATCATGATGAAAATGTAGATGATATAGAACGTGTTGTCCCTTCTATAGAGGAGTTGGTTCTTTCACCTTTTTCCATGCCAGAATCTGATTGGATTAAAAGTTATTCTGATGATGCAGTTTTGATGGCTGTTAAAAACATGATTATTACAGGTTGACCTAAGGTACGTTCTCTCCCTGCATCCCTGAAATCTTATGCGCACATTTCTGATGAGCTTTCCATCATAAATTATGTAATTTTCAGAGGTGACAAGTGTATTCCTCCTTTGAATTTTCGTGAAGAACTGTTTCAAGCAGCTCATCAGGGTCACTTGGGAGTTGGAGGCCCGTCAAGGAAATTGAAAGAACACTTTTGATGGCCAGCCCTTCACAGAGATGTTACACAGTGGATAAATTCTTGTGCCACTTCTTTAGTGTCAGATAAACACTGGAAGACTTCTCATTTACCTCTACATAGCGTTCCTCTCCCAGAAGAATTTCGGGATAAACTGGCCATTGATTTTGCAGGACCGTTTGAAATTTTACCTCATGATAAACGCTATATCATATCGCTCATTGATTATCACTCAAAATGGGTTGAGTTTGAATTTTGTGATAGTCCTAATTCATCCTCATTTGTTAGTTTTTTTTAAAGTTTTTCTTTTTGAGGGTTCTCCTAAGGAGATTGTAAGTGACAATCCTTCAGTTGTACAAGAATTTTTGAAGTCACATGATGTTAAACATCTCAGAGTGGCACTTTATTCACCTTCATCTAATGGTTTAGTTGAAAGGACGAATAGGTTTCTCAAAGAAGGTATACAAACTGCTATTTCTTGTAACACAGATGTTTAACATACATTTTCTTAAAAATAAGGTATGGTCATATTTAGTTACTCCTCATTCGACAACAGGTATATCTCCTTTTAGACTGTTAAAAAAAAAAGAATCCTAATTGTAACATATGTCTATCCTGGATCAAGGATTTAACTACTAACAATAAGTCATGTTTAGCTTGTCACGATAAAGACATAGTTAAAGAAAATGTATTCATTCAACATCAAGTCCAGAAGAGAAACTTTGACTCAAAAGTCATTCCTTCTTTTCAAGACTTTAGAGTTGGTGATTGGGTCATGATTAAAACTCATGACAGGGTCAAAAAAGCTATGATATGATAAAATGATGTGATAAAAATTACTTATATAGCGCACGTACACCAGCGGTTTCTTGGCGCTTACAAGGACGAACTGAGAACACGGCGGCAAGGTGAAATAAGTTAATTGTATGCTTGGGAGAAAAGCCAGGTCTTAAGCGCCCTCCTGAATTGAGGGTAGGAGGAGATTAGCCAGAGCTCTGGGGGAAGTGAGTTCCAGAGGAGTGGGGCTTGTGAGGAAAATCGCAGGCCGCCATGCTTCTTACGTCTAAAGGTACATGTAGACAGAGGTTTGAGCAAGAAGATCGTAGGATCCGAGAGGGAACGTAGCGGTGGATATGAGAGGCAATAAAAACCGGACCTTGGAGAGAAAGGGCCTTGTGAGTCAAGCAGCCCAATTTTAAAAGGCTGCCCTGAGCCACAGGGAGCCTGCGGGTGCTCTTAAGGAGGGGCTTAGTATGACTAGACTTTGGCTGTCCATAAATGAGTCTGGCTGCTTGATTCTGAATAAGTTGAAGTTGACGAGATTTGTAACGGGGTATTCCAGCGTACAGTGCGTTCGCATAGTCAATCTGGGATATGACCAATCCCAGAGTGACTTGGACAAGGGCGTCATGAGAGAGGAATCTGCTAATTTTCCTAATGCGACGTAGGTGGAAGATGTCCAAGTTTTCTCTTCCTACTCAAGTTCTCAAAATTTCCAAGGGTTCTCTCTTTCTCAATAAAAAGTGTTGGTGGAACAAGCAAGTAATTGTTAAGCTTACTCCAGAACAGGCCAACAAGGTGTTTAAAACTAAACACATTGATGACAATTCTTCTTGTTCTTATTTTCCCTTGGGTTCTTCTTCTGACGATGTTTCTCAACCTGTGTCACAGGTGGCACACACTTCAAATGATCATAATGATCATGATGTTGATTCTCATTTAGTCTCTAGCCCCTCAACTTCTTCTCCCACAACTTCAACCAGGATACACAGAAATTGTTCTTTCCCTGCACGATTTAAAGATTTTTATTTATCCTGATTTATTTACTGCATTTCATTTATTGTCTTTCATTTCATTTGTTTGTAAAAAAGGGAGATGATGTGAAGTACATGCTGTGCTTTACTGTACATGGTATTTCTTTCATTTCTATTGTTAAAGCAAAGCCTGTATTCCACGGCGCGCACCTTTGGTGAATGTTTTCCTTCAAAGGTGCATCGCTCGTGGTCTAAGTTTCTCTGTGTCTTCCAAATGCTGAATCCAGCATTCAGCAGTTGGACGTCTCAGGATACAGCCGCCCTCCATTGTTTAAGCTGTTCACTTCAAGAAAATAAACTTCATTCTACAAAGAGATTCTTCGCGTCTCTTCAACTTTATTACAATCAACTAACAGAGAATTCCACTTTACATTTGGCGACGTTGAGAAAAAAAAACAGCTTTTCACCAACTATTCCACTTAACACATCATAAGACCTGCGAGGTTTATATATTTTTAAAACGAGTCTTAAACTGCCTTTCTTTGTTGCACTAAAGTAACTTTCTCAGATTGCCTCGTGCATATTTTTAAATAGCCTGCTATAAAATCGTGGCCCACATATGCCGTTTCCGCAGCATCTGGGATCACCGTATCTTTACATGCTCTGACCACTTTTCAGAAGTTGATGAATGCCACTGCGCGCGCTTTCCTTCTGTGCTATTCCGCTGTGATCTCATCTGCCATTTCTATGAAAGATTATGATTCCCTTTCAGCTTCTCTGGACTCTTTTGGCGCGCTCCACGCTGCATCTCCAAGTGTAAAAAATGAAGCGCGCCGTTTATCAGATTCTAATTATAATCTGAAGAAGGCATCTCTCAGCGGTGACTACACATATCAGTTTGTTTTGGAGACTTGGGAGGAAACACGCAGGAGAGAGTGCCAAAAAAGCGGAGAAAACGCAAACTGTACATGAAACTCATTAATCTAACTTTTTTTGATACTAACACAGGGTATCCCAAAACATATTAACGTCATCTTTATGCACTGATGACTTTACGTAGAGAGAGCTAAACGAAAAAAATATACTTTTTTTGTGTCATAAAAACAGAAAACTTTCATAAATGTTATTCTCAGTACGTCAAAATGTCTTCGCCCAACAACAAAAACGTCATGAGCCAGTAAATAGTTCAATTCACTTCCGTTCCACGTTCTGCATTCGCACCTTTGAAACCACCTGGAACAGGTGTGTTCTACTTTTTTTCGACGCAGGAAGTCCGCATGGGATGCATGTTCCCCAGCTGAAGCGATTTTAGATTAATTTTCATGAACGTCAATGTCCTTGCTACTGCATCGTGAAACAAGGTTAGATAGTTAAAACAGAGAAATAGAGCAGAGGTAACGTGACCGGAGCAAACTGATTTATTTTTTGATACTACTTGGAAAAAGCAAAATGCTAGAGTTGTCCAAAATGTGTTTAAATTATATGCTTTGTTTACTGAAAAATATTTTGACATGCCATCTAGGTGACTTTCACCTTTTCACCAAAATAATAGGAGTTGCATACAGGATACTCCTTTGAGGAGGGGACAAGCGCAACAATCGATCGAAAAATGTAGGAGAGTATGGGTTATATTTACTAGAAACTGGTGGAGCGCTGGGTACACCAGCATTGGTAAGGCCGCCCTCCGTCAGTTTAAAAAAGCAGGGATGAGCCATATTTAGAAGAATGTGGTGCACCCCTGTATTTCCCCTAGTACTGGCGCTGAAGAGCTGCCTAGCGCCAGTACAGGCACACTTACACCATGTTGCAAGGGGGCCTGCGTTTCAGGGGTGATAGTTAATGTGCAGTAAGGGACACCTTCCTCCACATAAACAATCTTTACAGGAGATTTGCCGTTTCTATGAGTGCTGCAGCAGCACACATGGAAAGAGCAAAATACAAAGAGAAATAAAACATTTCTCCTCGTATCGCCTGCTTAAGAACAGGTATTCCCTGGTGATTTTTTTGGCGTTGCCCCATACCTTGTAAATATGGGGCAGTGTCAAAAAGCAATGAGTGTTGCAGCGAATTCCCACTGCAACACCCATTGCATGCCTCTTTCACGCAAAGTGCTGCATGAATAGGGGAATTATTTTCAAGGCTTGTTAAGCCATAAGTGGCATACAGCCGCCTTGTAAATAAGGCGAAGGACTTAGCGCCTCAATATCATCAGAAAAAGTGACGTTCTTATGGCATTAACTCCTTGTAAATATGCTCATATGTTTTTAGTGGTACTGACTTTGAGAACGTTTAGGCAAAAGGAGGCTAAGAACATATTTGCGAATAAAAGCACCACTTTTTGAAAGAGAGCAATAACATGATGGCTGGGTTGCATGAATTAATGTCAGCCATTGGCCACTCTGGGCCGATATCAGGTTCATCTTTTGATTGCCAGCCTATCCACTTCAGACATGAGCCATAGATATGCAAATCAACTTGTTCCAGCTCCAAAAAGAACTGTTTAGCTTGAATTCACTGAGTAGATCCAGCTCTTGAGAGGAAAACTAGCAACACCAGACCCGTTTCAGCAGCAAGAGGCCTCTGACAGAGAGTTCTGGGACCCATGTTTCTGAAACCAACCAAATTAGTCATTGCATTGTCAAAAATGAAAAAAAGTGATGGGTGGATTGCTTGACTAAATTAAAGCCACTGGTAATGACTTGTCCACAAACTAGTCTGTCATTTTGTTTGACCTCCATGCCACCCCAGAGAGGAAAAAAAGCATATGAAAATCAGCCAGGCTCCTGCTACAGTAGAAACAGTCCAGACTAAACTGTCAGGCCTGGTTCTTCTTAACAGAAACTCAAGCAATACAACAACCATTTTGCCCTAATTTGATCCTTGTCAATAGTATACAGCTTGAGTCTTTTGGCATAGTGAGCACTGAATCGAAGTCTGGGCATAGCTGTTTTCAGATGTTATCAGTGATGGTACTGCCCATGACATGAGTGATATAATATTTTAGATCATAAGCAGTGCATTGCAATATCTACACATATGTATATATATATATATTACCTACTGGCGGTCGCCAGTAGGTATATATAGTTAGGATTTTTTCTCTATGGGATTTTTGAAAATTCTATGTCTAATAACTTTGGCGTTTGTGGACGGAATTGGCTGAAATTTTCAGGAAAATGGAACATTTTGTTTCTGAGCAGCCCCTGACAATTTGGGGGGGTTTCATCAAGGGGGGGCCGAGAAAAAAGGGGGGTCCCAAAACGCATTTTTCCCATGTTAATTTCCATAGGGCGGTTGGCCTCACTTTTAGCTCGAACGGCTGAATGGATTTGCACGAAACTTGGCAAAATTGTAGGGACTGTTAGCCTGATGTGCCTTTGCTAGGTCTCAATATATGTGCTCCAGTGGATTTTGAGTAATTTAGGTTCAAAAAAAGATATATATCTGGGCGGAGCCTAACCACACATCTGATCTGATTGGCTGTCAGCACTTCATCCAAGAAGTGTTGGCAGCCATCTTGGGACCAATATACATGATAGCACCTCATTAAAAAGCATTGTAGTTAATAGAGGGTTTTAGGACTTTAGTTACATTATAAATCATTTGTTGATGGTACCATACTCGTTTTAGGAATTGTGGTGGGTTCTAAGGTGATTTTACCATGTGAAAAAACCTTCTGCTGTGATATCATGAATATTGTTTGAAAGAAAACTAATATCTCATGATTTTCCCACAGTGGTTTGGAAGGGGATCTATAAGCTAAACTGAAAGCATATTTTCTGTAAATTCACATTATCTTTCTCAGTCATGTGAAAATGAAGTCTGACATTCTCAGTAAAACATGTACATCCAACAAGGACAGAGACTGTCAGTTGATTCCTTTGTGTTCTACTGCAGCCTCCTAGAGTGTTCTAAAGAACAACTAGAGCGCTAACAGTCCTACTTATTACAAAGGTATGGCACACCTGAAACCATCTTGATTGGAATAAAGTGGTAACTCTTAAAACATTTAATTTAAAAAGAAACAACATGAGGGGGTATATTTTGCCATAGAAAGTATGATTAGTGCTGCAGAATGAAAAATTAGGGCACATTTTGAGTGACTTCTCAAATCCTTTTCTATTTCATTAAAACATTCTGACATGCAGTCTCCCAAAATGGCCACCAGAGACAAAAGAGCCCAAATGTAGCCCAAATATCACCCAGATGTAGCCCAAGTATAGCCCAATGACAGAATATCCCAGAGTGTTCTAAAGAACAACTAGAGCGCTAACAGTCCTACTTATTACAAAGGTATGGCACACCTGAAGCCATCTTGATTGGAATAAAGTGGTAACTCTTAAAACATTTAATTTAAAAAGAAACAACATGAGGGGGTATATTTTGCCATAGAAAGTATGATTAGTGCTGCAGAATGAAAAATTAGGGCACATTTTGAGTGACTTCTCAAATCCTTTTCTATTTCATTAAAACATTCTGACATGCAGTCTCCCAAAATGGCCACCAGAGACAAAAGAGCCCAAATGTAGCCCAAATATCACCCAGATGTAGCCCAAGTATAGCCCAATGACAGAATGTCCCAGAGTGTTCTAAAGAACAACTAGAGCGCTAACAGTCCTACTTATTACAAAGGTATAGCACACCTGGAGCCATCGTGATGGGAATAAAGTGGTAACTCTTAAGACATTTAATTTAAAAAGGAACAAAATGAGGGGGTATATTATGCAATAGAAGGTATTATTAGTGCTGCAGAAAGAAAAATTAGGGCACATTTTGAGTGACTTTTCAAATCCTCTTCTATTTCATTAAAAAATTCTGACATGCAGTCTCCCAAAATGGCCACCAGAGACAAAAGAGCCCAAATGTAGCCCAAATATCACCCAGATGTAGCCCAAGTATAGCCCAATGACAGAATGTCCCAGAGTGTTCTAAAGAACAACTAGAGCGCTAACAGTCCTACTTATTACAAAGGTATGGCACACCTGAAGCCATCTTGATTAGAATAAAGTGGTAACTCTTAAAACATTTAATTTAAAAAGGAACAAAATGAGGGGGTATATTTTGCCATATGAATTATGATTAGTGCTGCAGAAAGAAAAATTAG
The DNA here is from genome assembly GCF_964263255.1 of Lissotriton vulgaris. Lineage (NCBI taxonomy): Eukaryota > Metazoa > Chordata > Amphibia > Caudata > Salamandridae > Lissotriton > Lissotriton vulgaris. The sequence continues at coordinate 948,399,657 of NC_141691.1, read as the reverse complement.
GGCACATTTTGAGTGACTTCTCAAACCCTCTTCAATTTCATTAAAAAATTCTGACATAGTCTCGCAAGATGGCCACCAGAGACAAAAGAGCCTAAATGTAGCCCAAATATCACCCAGATGTACCCCAAGTATAGCCCAATGACAGAATGTCCCAGAGTGTTCTAAAGAACAACTAGAGCGCTAACAGTCTTACTTATGACAAAAGTATGGCACACCAGAAGCCATCTTGATTGGAATGAAGTGGTAAGTCTGAAAACACTCAATTTAAAAAGGAACAACATGAGGGGGTTAATTTTGCCATAGAAAGTATGATTAGTGCTTCAGAAAGAAAAATTAGGGATCATTTTGAGTGACTTCTCAAATCCTCTTCTATTTCATTAAAAAAATTCTGACATGCAGACTGAAACATGCACTTTGAATACCAGCAGCAGACGTCCCTGGTGAGCAGTAGCTTTACTACAGTGATCTAATGTGCAACTAGAGTGCTAACATTCAGAATTTATGGCAAATGTGTGACACATATGAATGCCTTCTTGATGGAACCAAAGTAAACAAGCATTGAAAATGCAATAGATCTCGCCCTCGTTTAAGTTAAAGCCATTCTGTTTGTAATGAGGTGGCTTTTTAGCTTTGCTTTTATTAGTGTTTTTTCAACTTTCATGTAAATAACGCACCGTTTTCACCAAATCGACTTTGCCCAAGCACACCCTTCCCTTCGGCCAACAAATCCCAAAAATTCGGCACACCTGCCGATCCACTCTCCCTACAGCTCACCCAAGCCCCGTCCCTCTAGCGCAACTGGAACACCCCAAATTCACCTTCTCCATGTGCACCAAAAACTCCCATTGAATAACATGACAATTCGCTACTCCGCACAAAAATTGCTCTTTAAAGCACTTCCACTGCTCCGATCCGCTTCAAACTTGGCTGGACACTAGTTCCAGCGATTCCCTAACATCTCACCAAAAATCAGCCCAATCCATCCACTGGAACAGGGACGAATTTCAACCCGAATACGCGCCCCCCGCAAACACAAAAAAAGCCATAAAACGGCCAAATCTCGACCAAAAAACGCCCAAATCCCTCAAAACCTTGCCAACACCAATACGCACGAAACTGAACCGGCCCCTCAGCCCTAGGCTCCGGGAACCCTACTTAATTGACCCAAAAGCCCTAAAAAAGCAACATAATACACACGAAAACGCCCTAACAACCCTAAAATGCATATAAGTATATGTATGCATGCATTTATGTTTGTATTTATATAGATATACAGATGATATATGTTTATATATGTATGTATATATATATATTCACTGAAAAAACCATAGGCTATAGACCATATATAGTTAGGAATTAGCATTTACAAAACCTTGAAAATTCACTGAAAAAACCATAGGTTATAGACCATATATAGTTAGGAATTAGCATTTACAAAACCTTGAAAATTCACTGAAAAAAACATAGGTTATAGACCATATATAGTTAGGAATTCGCATTTACAAAACCTTATTTTACTCACACAAAACCATTGAAATTCCATATATAGTTAGTTGCACTAACTATATATCGCGCACCCGCAATCCACTGCTGATGATGTCACATATTACATCATTCATGACATGGTCAGTGACATCACTGATGACATCACTGATGACATCTCAAATGACATCACTGATGACATCACTGATGACAACATCCAGTGACTGTATGTTTCTGTAAAGTTAAAATATGTCTTACATATTGAAGAATGAGTGGATGTATAAGTGTCTGGATGAAGGATTTAGTAGGTGCATGACTGACTGTATGAGTGAGTGATTAAATGTGTCTCACTGAGTGCATGGGTTAGTGACTAAACTGTCTTAATTTGTGCATCATTATGTCTGTTGTTCTGTAAACTGTTGCATGTGTTGATAAGTAGCTATATGAGTAACTATATGGGTTATTGATTGGTTGCCCAAGTATTTGTATGGGAGACTGAGTGTGAGTGTGGGTGGCTGGGAGGTGTATGACTCTGTGCATAGATGTGTGAGCAGTTGATTCACTAGATGTATGGTTTCAAAAGTGCATGTGGAAACAGCTGTATGGGCGGTTGACTGTGTGCATGAGTGTATTGGTGAGTGAATGGATATCTCAGTGCTACATGTCAAAGTAAGTACATATGTAAAACACAGTACATGTGAGAGTTGACATATATAAATAACTGTGCATAAGAGCCAGTGAATGTGTGAGTGGCTGTATGGATCATTGTGAACTTGTATCAGGGATTGTATAAGAGAGTTAATATGTGTTAGTATATGTTTGAATAAGTAAAGTTTGTATAACTGTATAGTTGAGGAAATGGAGGTGTGATTGATTCTTTGATTGACTGACTAGGTGTGTGAGTAACTCCATGAATGAGTGACAGTCTGTGAGTGTCTGTTTACACTGATTGTATCTAAGGTTATGTTAGAGTCTGAAGAGGTTCATCGTATTATCACATGAATGATATCATCAGTGATGTGATCAGTAATGTCAAATGAGATGTCATCAGTGATGTCATCAGTGATGTCATTTGAGATGTCATCAGTGATGTCATCAGTGATGTCACTGACCATGTCATGAATGATGTAATATGTGACATCATCAGTAGTGGATTGCGGGTGCGCGATATATAGTTAGTGCAACTAACTATATATGGAATTTCAATGGTTTTGTGTGAGTAAAATAAGGTTTTGTAAATGCGAATTCCTAACTATATATGGTCTATAACCTATGTTTTTTTCAGTGAATTTATATATATATATATATATATATATATATATATATATATATATATATATATATATATATATATATATATATATATATATATATATATATATATATATATATATATATATATATATATATATATATTACCTACTGGCGTCTAAAATAATGTAGTAAATCAGTTAAAAAAAATATAACAATTAATACATTTAAACATTTTCATTTACAAAACCTTTGAAATTCACTGAAAAAAACATAGGTTTCAGCCACGTTATAGTTAGGAATTAGCATTTAAAAAACCTTAGAAATTCACTGAAAAAAACATAGGTTTCACACACGTTATAGTTAGGAATTAGCATTTAAAAAACCTTACAAATTCACTAAAAAAACGTAGGTTTCACACATGTTATAGTTAGCTGGACATTTCACTCATACAAAATCATTGAAATTCCCCCGTTATAGTTAGTCCAGCTAACTATAACTCGCGCGCCCGCAATGCACTGCTGATGACATCATCCGTAAACATTGGAAGATCCTCAATACAGGAATACTTAACCTCCCTACACCCAGGTTCGAATTTAAACGGACCAAGAACCTCAAAGAGATGTTAACACATAAGCTCCAGGAAACAACACAGCAACTGGCAAAGAACACTATAGGGTTTACCCCATATCAAGGGGCATAATCCATGCGGGTCTTGTTCAGTATGTCCCTAAACTAAAGTCACTAAAAAACTGAGTCTGCCCAATGGTGTATGCTGGACAGTGACCACACATACTAATTGCAACACCTCTAACTGCATTTACATACTGAGTTGCCGGTGTGGTCTCCTTTACATAGAAATGATTTCCAGGCCAGTCAAAGTTCGAATAATGGAACATAGAAGCAACTTTAGTTGCCTAAAGACCAACACTAAAATGACCACACATTTCAAACAGGCACAACGCTGTTCAGACTCATTTGAATGGGGCGTACTAGAAGCACACCCAGAGATGTCCAGAAATGCACTGTTTCACCTTAAACAACGGTGGGTCTTGCGGTTAGCAACCGATAAGGCAGGGCTTAATGAAGATATCCCATGGAGCCTCTTGACCTGAATGACACTCTGGGCATAAGCTTTGTATCTTGGAACATTGCAGGATTGGGGAGTAAGTTGATGTTACAATCGTGGGCCGACTTCATTAACGGGTTTGAACTGTGTTTCTTCCAGGAGACTTGGGCCTGTGATCCTATTTACCTCCAAGGCTACCTAAATTTTTCAATCCCGGCATGTCGAGGTCCTAGGGGTAGACCCAAAGGAGGCCTCACAGTCTGGATTAGACAGAGTTCCGGACTTACTGTGAAAATGTGGGACTTGGGCTGCAGAGATATTCAAATGCTACGAATTTCCTCAGTAGAGTGGGGTGTGATAGATTTATATAATGTCTATGCCAGAGGTTGCAATAATGGGAGTTCCCCCACTTTAGAGGCTCTATTTAATTTTGTGCAATCAAAGTCCCTTGGGAACAGAATAGTAATAGCTGGGGATTTAAATAGGACGTTTGAGCCTCTAGACAGTACCGAAAACCCATTAGGACAGGAAGAGGACAATCTATGGGGTGTTCCCTCCCTGAATCTTGCCCCTGTCAAACGTTGGTCTAAAGATATTCTTTCCTTAAATGCTATGTGTTTAGAATATGGGATGCGTGCCCTCAATGGTAGAACAAAGGGAGATAAGGAAGGTATGTGCACATATGATAATGGTCATAATAGAAGCAGGATAGACTACGTTATTTGTAGTCTTAATCTTTGGCAGGGGGTTTGTGACATGGAAGTCAAGGGCAGGATAGAAAGTGATCACAACCCCCTCTGTGTGACCCATACCTGGTGGAAGCACACTCGGCCTTATCTACATGCTAGTAATGGGTTGCTCCCAGACATGGCGAATAATATGCGTAGATTGAAATGGCCCTCGGTGTTGGCGAATGCAGCCTCCATGGATTTTATTGGGTCTGAAGTGGACAAAGCAATTCTTTCCATGGAATTAGCTAGTGCAACACTGCCAGGATCTAGGGCGATCACTGAAATCCATAACAATCTTTTCGCCACCCTAAAGCCATACTTTATGAGAACATGTAAGGGTAATCGCACAGCTTCCTCTAAACCAGCAGGGTGGTTTAACAAACAGTGCAGGGCAGCCAGATTAACACTGGGTAATGCTATCAGAAGCAGGGACAGTGTAGCAATCAAAACTGCCAGGAAGCAATACAACACTAGCATTTTCTTGGCCAAAAAAGACTGGGATGAGAAGCATTGGGAGGAACTGAAGGAGGCCTCTGGAGCAAAGGATTCCAGGCTTTTCTGGAAGATAGTAAAGTGGGGCAGAGGCGGTACCCCAAACAAACCGGATAATAATGTTGCTGAATCCGATTGGGTGAATTACTTTAGGCCCCAATATGCTGAAACAAAGGAGTGGGGTGGTGGGGATGTAATCTTGGCTGTATTTCCTAAGGATGATTTGTTTTCCGCCAAGGAAGTTGAATTTGTAATTAGCTCCGTTCAAGGGGGTAGGGCCCCGGGATTAGACGGGATACCCTCGGACGTTTTTAAAAATGATAAAGATAGGTGGGGCAGATATGTGCTCCTATTGGGGAACGCAATTGCAAAGGGTGCGCAAGTCCCGGAACAGTGGAGGGGAGCCATCATTATACCCGTCCACAAAAAAGGAGATCGATCCCTTCCAGCTAACTACAGGCCCATAAGTTTGATTGCCACCGTCCAAAAAGTAATTGGGAAGATGGTGGTAAACAAACTTATGGACTGGGTGGACGAAAATGATTCTCTTTCCCCTTTTCAGGCAGGCTTTCGAAGGGCTACCAGTACCATCGACCAGGTGTTTCGCTTCACTATGTTACGGTGGGGGACGGTTCTTCTTGGTGGGGGCAGCCTGTATGTCGCTTTTGTCGACCTGCGGGCTGCCTTCGACCTAGTCCCAAGGGGTAAGCTCTGGGCAGTGTTAAGTAAGATAGGCATTCCCGCAGAATTGCTTACTTTGGTTATGAGGTTGCACGAATGCAATTTTGCCAAAGTACAGTGGGGGACAAATGGCCAATCCTCAACTGACTTCCCTGTGGAGCGTGGGGTACGCCAAGGTTGTGCAATGGCACCCTTGCTCTTCACATTATATATCAATGGGATAGTCAGCAGGATGCAGGACGCTAGTGTGGATGCGCCTTCGTTGGCGGGCATCAGGGTTCCGATCCTGATGTTCGCTGACGACACTTTGATAATATCCAAAACCCCAGCTGGATTGCAACGGGCCCTGAATGTTTTTGATGACTTTTGCCAGGAGCATGGCCTGGAAGTAAACATAGGCAAGACCAAGCTGATGGCTTTCTCCCAAGGACAGAAGCCTCGCCCTAGGATACACTTGAATAATATTGGGCTTGAGGTCGTAAGGGAGTTCACCTACCTAGGGGTACAAATCGCAAGTAATTATGGTTGGTCCCACCACATAGAAAAGGCGGTCCTGAAACATCAGCAAATATCGGGGGCCTTACGGGTGGAGCTCAATAGATCCAAAACAAAACCCATAAAACCTGTCCTCGCTGTATACGATGCTAAGGCAATAGGATCGGCCTTATATGGGGCGGAGCTGTTTGGTTTTGACAACTTAACCTCATTACAGATAGCTGAGAACAGGTTTCTTCGGGGTATTACGGGATTGCCCCAGAGTACACCATTAATCCCTCTTAGTCTTGACCTGGGAAGAAGATCGGTAACCGACCGAGCCAGACTGCGTCCCATCTTATACTGGAGGCGACTTTGGTCCACCCCTGAAATTAGGCATTATGGGGAAGGCTTCCTGGCAATAATCAAGAGTGATACATTCCATAAAATATCATGGCTGAAAAATCTAAGGGTATTGCTAGGCGAACTAGGTCTTTCCAACCTTTGGGACAATCCGTCGGGGGAAGTGTTCCCAAGCAAAAATACACTTAAAGCACTATATTGGGAATGGATAGACGAGAGGCTTTGGAGAAGGGTTAAATCTGACTCAATGGGAGGTCGCTTTTTGGAAAGTAAAATGTGTCCTGCTCTAGAAAATTACTGGGACAGTATAACTGTTCCTATGGACAGAAAATTGTTTTTCCAATTAAGATCTGGTTCCCTCCCGTTGAGAGATCTAACAGGCAGGTGGAAGAGTTTGAACACCCAGTGCTGCCCAGCATGCGGCGCAACTAAGGAAAGTGTGGGACACTTCCTATTTGCTTGTAAGGCTTATGCCTCCCCAAGAAGGGTCTGGTTAACCCCTATCTGCAAGAACCTTGGGACATCCAGTGCGGCTGAGGCGCAGAGAATTATTTGCACTACTTCTGAGGAGCCTATTGTTATGGGAATAGCAAAGTACCTGGGGTGGGCTTGGTCCATTAGGCGGAGAGCCCTTTCTGTTTCTCCTAATGTTTCTTGATTATGTTTTACTTGTATAATGTTTTGTTTTACAATGATTAAGCTTGCGCAACTGTTTTAATGTACTGAATGAAATGCCCTGATTAAGTGTGATGTTTTTATAATATGCATGTTGTGCTTTTATGAGTCTATAACTCGAATAAAGCTTTTCTACTACTCTACATATCGCTCATGCACATCTTAATGCATCAACACATTCAGGTGCATGACAAATCAATACCTGGAGACTCCACACCAATATCTGGGATGTTGCGTCACCGATTCTTAAGAGGGCCCTGTCCTGGTGTAGATTCTCTATTATCACCCAAGACCGCTTCAGTGAACGTTGGAGTGAAATGCCTGACTCTATTGCCCTGCACAAGTGGCATATCAGAAATCTTACACCCATTGACATTCAAACAATCTGGGATACTCCTTCTGAGAACTACAACGTGTGCACATCACTACCAGAATTCTCTCTGTATCTGTGAGTGGGTCCAAACTTATTGTTAATCATGGTGCATGCAGCCTACATATAACAGGGATGTGGACATGTGACACACAGACACAGCTGGTCTGTAGCGTGGGTCCCGTACGAGGCAGGGGAGACCCAACAGGCGCCCGAAACGGGGTTAATGTTCCAGTTACACTGCCCAGCGAATCGAGAAAAAAGAACGGAAGTCCCGCCCCCACTTCTTGCCGGTCTCAGGTACTTGTAACTGAGCGATCCATACTAACGGCACTAACCGGACCGGCCGAGTGAAGGGTAGGACAGATGCCAACCAGCTTCCTGAGGAACTGTAGGTGTTTGTAATAGTTTCCCTCCCCAGAGTGTCTTGATTTATGCAATTGCCTGATCTCCTTTTTGGAAAGGCACCCTCCCAATTTGGAGACGAACAGCCTTGTTTCCTGGGGCGGTTTCAGACGCTCCTCCCCATACACCGGACGATCTGCAAATAGCAGGGTTGTATGGGGGGATAGCCTGCATTGTTGACTCCTGCATCTTTACCGCATAAGCACGTCCCCAACGCGGGTTTCTAGCTCTGCAGCTGCAGTGACACACGTGTAACTGGCGCAGTTGGACTCCCGGCGGCAACCTCCTGGGGCTGACCTGGCATTAACTACGGTTGGTGTCGGAGAAGAAACCAGGATGCCTTCGGAGTTGGGCTGCGCATTGCACGATTCTCATAGACAGTTGAAGGACTTACAGCCTGATTCATGTACATGCCGTTTTGCGTGTCCCTAATAGCGAATCATAGCGAATCGCTATTGAGGACACGCAAAACGGCATTCATGTAGGAATTGCTACTTAAATAGCGATTCCTACATGTTCTTTATTTGCGAGTAGCAATTTGCTACTCGCAAATACTCCCCAATCATTCCTATGGGCCAAGAGGCCCATTGGAATGAATGGGGATTTGCGAGTAGCAATTTGCTACTCGCAACTGAGATAGCGATTTTAAGGGTGCCAGGGGTGTCCAAAGGACGCCCTGTAGCACCCCTAAAATGCACTTTTGGACAGGTGTTGCGCACACACATGTCCAAAGGACATGTGTGTGTGCTACATGCAACTTTGAATGATGCTTTTAAAAGCATTTTTCTGAGTTTTTGTTATTTACCGACAGGTCTGACCTGTCGGTAAATAGCGGCCCCAAAAGTCCAAAATCGCAATTTTGTTGTGTGTCATGAATAGCATTTGAGGAATCTCTATTAGAGATTCCTTAAATGCCATTCCACGCAAATATGCGAATTCTTACATAGCGATTTTTGCATTTGGTATCATGAATACCAAATGCAAAAATCGCACTCGCTAAGGGCCAGATTCTGAGAATCTGGCCCTTTGCGAGTGCAATTTACCTACATGAATCAGGCTGCTAGTGTCTCCATTAGCGATGCGGACATTGATGCATGATAAGACACAACCATGGAATTCCTTGTTGTTGTCTGCTCCCCTTCATTGCTGTTGACTTGAACTCTGAGCCACTGTGCCTTGGGGGACATGTCTCAACTGTCTTTAATAACCTTTCTCCGTACATCGGGCCACAACACCTTAGTGTCTACACCGGCCGGTACTGATGCCGTCCATCCTTGACCCTAATTGGGTGAGTTTTAAGATCCATGCTCATTCAGCTGCCAATTTTTAATCCTCCCAAAAAGTTTTTTATGTTAAACTTTTACACTCTGAACACATAGAAATTTCAAGTTACGCATGCCACCAGTCACCTTCATCCAGCATGTGTGTGGTGCACCGTAGATATTGAATGGCGCACAAGCTTCTGAGTTACTTCTTTAACATGCATACATGCCACATTAATGTTTGTTATTTTGTTTGTTATTCTGTTTTCATTGCAGGTTGTTTTTAGATCTACAGGTACCACTTTTTAGGGTGCTGTAAGAGTGGTCATTACCTCACTTCACCTTGTTACTAACCACTACCAAAAAGTGTAGGTAGATCCTAGTTGGTCCTGAACAATTGCCATCAAATTGATATAAGGGCAAGAAACATGTTGACCGATATCACTAGCGTATAACCTCACATTCTAGAGTGAAGATACATGTTTTTTCTAATTTAATTCACATCCCTACGCATCACTGTCACCTAAACTGATCTAGGGCCCTCACCCGCAGTACACCCTATGGCATAAGAAATAAAGATCCCCTCCAAGAAGGCCCCATCACAGGTGCCGATCTGGTATTGGATCGCTGACCCGATAAGGAGCAGACCCGTTGATGAAGCAGGACACCTAGCTGGCTGGGTGTGTGAGGGTATTTTTCTGAAAAGAGGAGATCCTTCTCCTGATTTCCAACTCTATACCACCATGCTGAGCCCTTGATCATACACAGTTCTCTGAGCACTAGGAACTGCATATCAGTATTGTAGAGATAGGTATGATCAGACTCAAAGGAAGTGTGAGAAGATATATGCACAGAAATGGTACTAGAGCAGGGTATAAACATAACCTCCTGATTTGAGTAAAGAGTAGAAAAATGATTTAACCAATCTGTATAAGTAATGGCAATCTCCATGCGAGGGCTATCAGCTATATTATAAAAGATGGGGTTAATAATGCACCAGAAGGTTGTGTTATCTTTTGACTCACTAGCCTCGAGTAGTTGGTTCCAGGTCTCCTCTTTCAGGGTCTTTTTACGAGGTTTAATAGCAAGCCTATAAGCAAGTCTACTCTCCTGCACTTCCTGAGTAGACCTTGGTTGCTTACCTAACACTAATTTTAGACTTCTCAGGGCCTTCAGACAGGCGGTATCAAACCACCTGCGATTTTCTACTCCTGCTTTGTTCCGATTGGCAGTAAGACCTTTAGTAAGGCATTTGTTTTATTTGCTCAGAGGCCAAAATGATTGTATGAGCCTCTGCATTCTCATCTAAACAGATGTCAAAAGCTGCCTTCTGCTTGGAAATTAACTGTTCTAAGAAGGTGTTATAATTGACCAGATGTTCGCCATAGTAAACACACGTTAGGTTCCGCTGTTAAGAAAGTAAGTTAATGTTCAGAGCTATGCTCTGAAGAAAGTGGTCACTAACTGCGAAGTCATGGGTTTAAAACCAACTCAGAGTAACATAAGGAAAGGAGAAAAAAAGCAATAATGCTATGTAGACCCCTGCCATTAAAAGTGCACTTAACTTCAGTTGGAGGATTAGTAAGCTCATTACAAAAAGTAGATTATATTTGAAAAGTAGATCATTTAGCATTTCCCCCTATTCAGTATGTAAAAAATAGGTAACATCACCATTATCAATCGCAGCTAGCTCACAAACCTTATTAGATGGGTGAGGATAAGTACGTAACTTAAAATCACCACCCCAAAGAACAATAGGATCCCTGCACCCAGTAGGGAAAGCTAATTTCAAATCAGTATCTAATTGACGGAGAGCACTAAGGATGTCTTCCAGGGTTAGTCAACTCACAGTCTGAGAAGAACACACATTGTAATGTAATGTAAAAGGATTTGTAGAGTGCAGATAAATTGAGGGTCTCAAGGTGCTGAATAGGTGCGGAAGGTTTGGAGCACCAGTCATAGAGTCAGGTTTTTTCTGTTTTTTGTGGAATTTTTTGAGAGAAGAGGCTGTTCTGTTAGTTCTGGATGAGGGCATTCCAGATCCTTGCTGTTAGATAGGTGAATGAGCAGCCTCCTGCCAGGGTTTTAGGGGAGTGTGTGCGAGTGACAGCATGGCGGATTGCAGCGTGCGGGTTGGCTGGTGGAAGTGCAGATGGTGGTTGATGTAGGTGGGTCCATTCTGTGCAGCGCATTGTAGGTGATGTTGAGTATGTTGTAGTGGCAGCTTTTCTGGACGGGGAGCCAGTGTAGTGCCCTTAGGTGAGGAATAATATGGATACAGAGGGGTAGTTTAAGAATCAGTCTTGACGTGGCATTTTGGACAGTATGTATCTTGTGTGTGAGGTAGACAGGTATTCTGTAGTAGAGTGCGTTTCCATAGTCTAACCTGCTAGTGATTGTTAGACCCGGGATCCCTGGCTGGCCAAGGCTCGTGCCAAGTCAGTCAGAGATCACCATGTCTAAGGTCAGGGCAAGGGAGTTACACACCAAGATAACCCCTGCTCACCCTCTAGGTAACGTGACACGAGCAGCAAGGCTAATCTCAGAGGCGATGTGTAAAGCGTTTGCGCGCGTACCCAGCAACAACACCCAAGGCCCACCACAAAGGAAACTCCACACAAGGTTATATAAAAAATAGCCTTTGTATTATCGTAAAAACACATTAGATAAACACCACACACTGTACAATGTGCCAACAGGCACAGGCAGAATTTACAAGGGATTATGTACAGGTCAGGGCCACCTAGACCACTGTCAGGGGTAGGCACTTTTTAGAAATAATACTTGTAGGTATAACACTTAGCATATAAACATATAATGACTGTAGCACCAAAATAGTAAATGTAGCACACAACCAGTAATGACTGGTAAGGGTAAATACCTCATACGCAACCCTAAACACTGTAGGAAAATCACGCAGGGAACTAGGACCTTAATATCAGGACCTATAGGAACATAAACAATCACCTAAGCAGGTCACATTTAGCAAAGGTAATAACATAACCAATCCTCTAAGCAGGTCACTTTTAGCAAAGGGTAAGGAACATAAAAAATCACCTAAGCAGGTCACATTTAGCAAAGGTAATAAGACATCAACAATCCTCTAAGCAGGTCACTTTTAGCAAAGGGGATAAAACATAAGCACATTGCACATGAGGCATTAAAACAAATTCAGAGGTGCAGTTAGAACATTTGCGCAGGAATCACATAAGCAAGTAAACCTTAAAAGCGCAGGGTGCACGTAGCACAACACTAGACCTGCCCCTGGCCAACTGGCCTCGCAAGGGCTGAAATGCCCTTAGTTCAAATGTCAGGGTAGTCTGTGCAGGAGGCACAGAACACAAGCCTAAACGTAGCAACTGTCCACTAAGTGCTGGACAGTTGTAAATCAAAGATGGCCAACAGAGCCTCGTGGGCTCAAGAACAATGGGGAGGGCAACACAGCGTGGGAGCCACGGGGCTCTGACCACCTGACTGTGTCTCAAGAGCCTCGCTGGGCTCTACATAAACCACATGGCACTTAAGAGGTTCTGCGCTCGAAAATAATGAAATGCCCCCAGAGCCTCCCTCAGGGCTCCCAGAACGATGAATTGGCACTCGAGCCTCTCTGGGCTCGTAAAGCTAAATGGCCTTCCGAGCCTCTCGGGGCTCGTAAATCTCAAATCGCCCCCAGGAGCCTCGGGGCTCCACACACCAAGAATGCGGGCGTCGTTGGAGTCCTTCGTGGACTCTAAAGTAACTTTTGCGCGTTGGAGCAGCCCGCTGCCAACCTGGGCCACTCTAAATCAAACAAAAGACCCTGTCCCTGCACTCACCGGGTCTCGCTGGGTCTGCGGGGGCGGGGAAGCACTCTCTGTCGGTCTCCTTGCGAGGCTCCTCTTCCTCGGGGCCTCGCTGGCGGCGCCTCTCCCCTCGCTGCCCAGCTGCGGGGGCGGGACTTCCGGCCGCCTCTCTCAGGCCGCGCAGCGATTGGTCGTCCTGCCAATCACTTCCGGTTCATCGCGGGCAGCGCGGCGGCCCAGCGGGGGACACAGAAGCAAATGCCGGGTAGGCACCAGCTCAGTAACAAGAGTGCTCGTAATTTAAGAAGCGAGCACAGTAAATTCAGCAAATGCCGGGTGGGCACCGGCTGGGCAACCAAAGCGCTCCCAAGTGCTCTAAAGGCAAATTCAAGCGCTCCCGGCGCTAGGAGGGAAAGTCAAGCGCTCCCAGAGCCAGGAATCCAAAATGAAGCGCTTTCAGGCGCTCTGGCCAAAAGCAAAGCTCCAGCAAGGTTTGGAGGCAGGCAGGGGGCAAGGCTGGGCCCAGAGCCAGCTCACTGGGTCTCCAGGCAGGAAGACAGTCCAAGTGGCGGTCCTCCTGGCCCCAGCAACAGCAGCAGCCCCCTCAGCTAGGATCCAAAAGCAGAGCAAATTGTATGGGGACACAGCCCCTTCTTATAGCACTAAATCCTTTGTCTGTAGGTGCAGGGTGGGCGAGAAACCAGTCGCAGTTGGTTTTGGGAGCACCCTTGATGGCTCAACCACCCATTTCATTCTCTAGCAGGGCTAGGGTCATCAGTCGCACCACAGGGAGTGGAGCCAGCGCTGTGTGGGGAAAGTCCAGGCCCATCAGGTACCAGGTGCACTCCTCCCCAGCCATCAACATGCTAATCTCACACTCACCACCAGGCAGATCCATCCAGACTTCCTGGAGCCAGGCTCACCAGCCAGCTCCAGCCAATCACACGCCAGGCATATTTTACATTAATATGCCAACTCCTAGAGGTGGCACTTCCACACAAGACACACTCATGCCACACACATAATTGCGAAGCATTCACTCTCACGAGTTTGCACATACCAAATTCGAGCCTGCACTCCCCACGCATCAGGAACTACCAGGGACACAGACATTCCCCATGCATTCCTATGGGAGAACAGGCCAGCCTAACTACACGCACGCACTTTACTCTGGGACACAGGGAAAAAGTGCGCAGAGACCAAAAATCATCAACACAGATCATAGATTAAAAGCAAAAAGATTAGGGGTGAACCTGCCAGAAGGGCCAAGTCCAACACAACCCCCTTCCAGCCAAAACGCAGGGCAGACCAATCACCACTGTGATGGGCTTCCCTGCTTGGGGCGATAAAACACGGACGCGGGCCCGCAACTGCAGGGACACCCTCCTGCTTTACGCCACAGTGAACCCCTGGGGTTCTTTCTAAAACTACTGTAGGCAGTAACTGGGCTACCCCACTGGTAATCTCCAGCTGCCCTCGGCCAGGACCAGGCCCTAGGCCACCCAGGTGCCACTGGTTCCTGCCTACTCACAAAGTGGGGGGTAGTAACCCCTGGCACATAATAGCCATTCTCCACTCTTCCTGCCTGCAAGACAGGGCTAGACTGCCACTGGTTCACCAGCCTAGGGTCTACAACCTTAGGTGGACCAGGAGTCTCAGGGAAGGCTCTCCTCGCCCTACCTCTTCTCCTAGGGTTCCTCCTCCTCCGGCGAGGGGTCCCCTCAAAACACCTTTCTCCCAACCTAGGGTTTAACCCCTCAGGTGGTACCGGGGTCAGAGGTGGGCTCTCCCACCCTCTGCACCCCCTTCCAGAGTCCTGCACCCTCCCAACCGGGGCGGTACCTCTGGAGGAAGAACTGGTCAGGACACTGATTACAGTAGTCCCACCCTTCAGGTCAGGCAAATCCTGAACCTGGCCTCCCAACCTCTGATCTAAAACCTTTGGTGGAATCACTGCCTGGCACTCCAGGACTTCTGGGGACTCACACACTATTCCCCAATCACTCCTTTCGCTGGACTCCTGTACTCTCCCTACCGGAGCAGTACTGCCAGACACTAGGACCATAGAAGCTCCGCTTACAGATGCTCCAGGTCCTCTACAGACTAGGAGATCTCCCTCAAGTGAACTAACAGTTAAGCTCAGGTCCCTATCCTGGTGTTCCCTAAAGAAACCAACCAGGCTCTGAGGCAGGGCTTCGGGCGTCTGGGGACTCTCGGTCTCACACTCACTCCCGCTCCACTGAGACAGTAAGCCCCTACACCCTCCTCACTATACTGGGACCTAGCTGGGCTACTCTCACCCTCCTCCACCATGCTGGGCTGGAGGACACCTGACCCACTATTGTTGAAATCACTCACTAGTGACCCTAAAGAACCTCTCGCACTGTCCCAGCACTCTGCTTCTTCTGCAAGGTCCCAACATTTCAACTTCAGCAGATGCTGCCGCAACTCTGGACAAACAACACTGAGCAACTGCTCTTTGAGGAACATATTCACCACTCCGTCCCTCTCATCGTCTGGGTTAGCCGCCAGCCACTCCCACATTGCATCCGAACAGTCATCCACAAAATACACCCACTTCTGGTGAGGTGGTTTCCCAAGGTTCCTGAACTTCAACCTGTTCTCCTCCTCTGGGGAAACAGGTACCATACTTGGGGAACTGGGAGTGGGACTTCCTATACCTGAATCTAAATAGCTGCCACCACTGGACTCAACCCTCCCTGGGGAATCCAGAAAATTCAGACTGTGCTCAGGGGACAACCTACTCTCTAGGGTTACCTTCTCCCTGAACAAGGCCCTTTCAGCCTCTAGCTTGGCATGCTCTAACCTGAGCTGTTCCATCGCTAGCTGATGCTCCCTCTCTTCCTTCCTATCCAACCTATCCTCTGGGGACAGGACAAGGGATGGGGCGCTGGTACTGACACTGGACCCCGCAAGGGACTCCCTACCTATGGGGTCCTCACTATCTGCTGGTGCCCATTCACTGTCATCATCATCAAATTCACATTCTTCAGGGCTCTCCACAGACTCACCACCCTCATGGCGTGCGTCCCGGGCCGTATCTCTCTCACTGTGCTCACGATCCCACTGATCCTTTTGCCAGAGGATCAGGCTGTCCCTAAGCTGGGACTGAGTATCCGATTCACTCACCTCTATGCCTCCCTTTTCACAGAATCTGACCAGCTCTAACCTACTGTATCTAAAAAGACCACAGAGATCAAAAGCAGGCTCCATTTTGGTGGACGTTCTCAAGAAAAGTTTGACACAGGGAACCTGGGGTCTGAGCTTAGCAGGAGTACACAATTAACAAAATTCAGCAAGCTCCCTATCTTGGATAACTTGCACTCCTCTGTCCAGTGTAACACACCACTCATTCACACCCCCCTTCCTCGGTAAGGCAGTTTCTACCACCCCTGATTTCTCAACCTGACCATAAGCGACACAGGTACCAATCTGGGATCAGGGTGGGGAACAAGTACTGGACAGAATTACAAAATTACACCTTTCAGGAGAAGCAATACTGAAACTTCACCTAAAAAACAATAATCCCCAAAATGTGGTTATGTTAAAATGTAGAGTTTTGTAGTGCGGCCTGTCGCCACTGTGGTACAGCACAAACGCAAGTCCAATCCGCACCGCTTGCCACCAATGTTAGACCCGGGATCCCTGGCTGGCCAAGGCTCGTGCCAAGTCAGTCAGAGATCACCATGTCTAAGGTCAGGGCAAGGGAGTTACACACCAAGATAACCCCTGCTCACCCTCTAGGTAACGTGACGCGAGCAGCAAGGCTAATCTCGGAGGCGATGTGTAAAGCTTTTGCGCCCACCCAGCAACAACACCCAAGGCCCACCACAAAGGAAACTCCACACAAGGTTATATAAAAAATAGCCTTTGTATTATCTTAAAAACACATTAGATAAACGCCACACACTTTACAATGTGCCAACAGGCACGGGCAGAATTTACAAGGGATTATGTACAGGACAGGGCCACCTGGACCACTGTCAGGGTTAGGCACTTTTTAGAAATAATACTTGTAGGTACAACACTTAGCACATAAACATATAATGACTGTAGCACCATAATAGTAAATGTAGCACACAACCAGTAATTACTGGTAAGGGTAAATACCTCCTACGCAACCCTAAACACTGTAGGAAAATCACGCAGGGAACTAGGACCTTAATATCAGGACCTATAAACAATCACCTAAGCAAGGCACATTTAGCAAAGGTAATAAGACATCAACAATCCTCTAGGCAGGTCACTTTTAGCAAAGGGGATAAAACATAAACACATTGCACATGAGGCATTAGAACACATTCAGAGGCGCAGGTAGAACATTTGCGCAGGAATCACATAAGCAAGTAAACCTTAAATGCGCAGGGTGCACGTAGCACAACACTAGAACTATCCCTCAGGCCAACTGGCCTCGCAAGGGCTGAAATGCCCTGAGTCCACATGTCAGGGTAGGCTGTGCAGGCAGCACAGAACACAAGCCTAAACGTAGCAACTGTCCACTAAGTGCTGGACAGTTGTAAATCAAAGATGGCCAACGGAGCCTCGTGGGCTCAAGAACAATGGTGAGGGCAACACAGCGTGGGAGCCACGGGGCTCTGACCACCTGACTGTGTCTCAAGAGCCTCGCTGGGCTCTACATAAACCACATGGCACTTAAGAGCTTCTGCGCTTGAAAATAATGAAATGCCCCCAGAGCCTCGCTCAGGGCTCTCAGAACGATGAACTGGCAGTCGAGCCTCTCTGGGCTCGTAAAGCTCAATGGCCCTCTGAGCCTGTCAGGGCACGTAAATCTCAAATCGCCCCCAGGAGCCTCGGGGCTCCACACACCAAGAATACGGGCGTCGTTGGAGTCCTTCGTGGTCTCGAAAGTAACTTGTGCGCGTTGGAGCGGCCCGCAGCCAACCGGGGCCGCTCTAAATCAAACAAAAGACCCTGTCCCCGCACTCACCGGGTCTCGCTGGGTCTGCGGGGGCGGGGAAGCACTCTCTGTCGGTCTCCTTGCGGGGCTCCTCTTCCTCGGGGCCTCGCTGGCGGCGCCTCTCCCTTCGCTGCCTGGCTGCGGGGGCGGGACTTCCGGCCGCCTCTCTCAGGCCGCGCAGCGATTGGTCGTCCTGCCAATCACTTCCGGATCGTCGCGGCGGCCCGGCGGGGGACACAGAAGCAAATGCCGGGTGGGCACCGGCTCGGTAACAAGAGTGCTCGTAATTTAAGAAGCGAGCACAGTAAATTCAGCAAATGCCGGGTGGGCACCGGCTGGGCAACCAAAGCGCTCCCAAGCGCTCTAAAGGCAAAGTCAAGCGCTCCCAGCGCTAGGGGGGAAAGTCAAGCTCTCCCAGCGCCAGGAATCAAAAATGAAGCGCTTTTAGGCGCTCTGGCCAAAAGCAAAGCTCCAGCAAGGTCTGGAGGCAGTCAGGGGGCAAGGCTGGGCCCAGAGCCAGCTCACTGGGTCTCCAGGCAGGGAGACAGTCCAAGTGGCGGTCCTCCTGGCCCCAGCAACAGCAGCAGCCCCCTCAGCTAGGATCCAAAAGCAGAACTAATTGTATGGGGACACAGCCCCTTCTTATAGCACTAAATCCTTTGTCTGTAGGTGCAGGGTGGGGGAGAAACCAGTCGCAGCTGGTTTTGGGAGCACCCTTGATGGTTCAACCACCCATTTCATTCACTAGCAGGGCTAGGGTCATCAGTCGCACCACAGGGGGCGGAGCCAGCATTGTGTGGGGAAAGTCCAGGCCCATCAGGAACCAGGTGCACTCCTCATCAGCCATCAACATGCTAATCTCACACTCACCACCGGGCAGACACATCCAGACTTCCTGGAGCCAGGCTCACCAGCCAGCTCCAGCCAATCACACGCCAGGCATATTTTACATTAATATGCCAACTCCCAGAAGTGGCACTTCCGTACAAGACACACTCATGCCACATACATCATTGCGAAGCATTCACTCTCACGCGTTTGCACATACCAAATTCGAGCCTGCACTCCCCACGTATCAGGAACTACCAGGGACACAGACATTCCTCATGCATTCCTTTGGAGAGCAGGTCAGCCTAACTACACGCACGCACTTTACTTTGGGACACAGGGAAAAAGTGTGCAGAGACCAAAAATCATCAACACAGATCATAGATTAAAAGCAAAAAGATTAGGGGTGAACCTGCCAGAAGGGACAAGTCCAACAGTGATCAAAGCCTGGGTGAGGGTCTTTATGGTGTCCAGGGGGAGCCATTTGAAGATTTTTCAAAGCATGAAGCAGATGTTGAAGCAGGTGCATGTGACGGCGTTGATTTAGAGTTTTATGGAGAGTTTGGTGTCCAAGTATAATGCCCAGGTTTCAAGCCTGTTGTTGGGAGCCAAGGTGGGTTCCAATCCGGTGGGCCAAGAGGTGGTGTCCCAGTAGAAGTTGTTAGGTCCGAAAACTATGACTTCCAGACGTCTATTGGAGTGTCTTACAGGAAAAAGGGTTCTGTTTGAAAAGCACGACTGAGTTACTCTAGTATCTAGCGTTAAATTATCGCCTTGCCCCACGTTGGGCCCCATGTAGTGTAGTTCCTATATTCCCAATAGTCTCTGGGCATTGGAATAATATATACTGTAGTTTATACGTAGGACTGAGGTCGACTAGGTCTCTACCGAATATATTAGACTTAATTGTGTGTGCCAGCTAGCTCAGAGGTCACTAAAAACTTTCTCGAAAAAACAAGAAGTGATTAGTCTCTGACAACCATATAACATGACAACTTTGTTTCCCCAGAATGAAACGTATCTCTAGAGTCCCGGAAACAATAGACGGCTATTTCACTCAGCCAATCGGGCATGCTTACTTTCACCAGAATTGCTTTAGAAATAGAGAGACGGGGTTTTCAATAAAGGTATTTATTGAACAGTCTTATTTCTTAAGCATCAGAAATGCACTGCTACAATTGAAATGATAGTTAAGAAGTACGAGGCATATGATATGAATAGTATTATAAAATAGTACTGTAAAAGCATGATATGGTTTCTAAGCCATAAACATAGAATACATAAAATGCATAAAATGCATACAGTGATAAAATGATGGCTAAAAGTACTCAACTGGTGCTTCTAACGTACGCCTATCCCAGTGTACCTAACCTAAGCCTAGTACAAGGGAGGAGTAAGTGAGGAGTAGTTTAAGTTTTAGTATTTCTCTGCCAAGAATCTGCTCAAGAATTCTCTAGGGGTCTAATCAGCTCCATATCTTGGTTTTAGAATGATAGAGGTCTGGTAGCTCTCTCTCGGGACTCGATCTCCCAGCAACCCGCAAGGGTAGCCTGGAAACACTGGAGCTGGATTTCTCAGCAGGAGAAAAGACAGCGTCTTTTCAGTGCGTCAGTTGGAGGGTCAGCTTCCTTCAGCACTTGCATCAGCAGGGCGTCGGGCAAGTAGTTAGTCGATCTGCTCCGGAACCACTGTGTGTTTGACTGGGCAAATGTAGGCATATTTATACCCCTGAAGGTGCAGAGTCTGACGTAAGATTGGACGTAATATCGTCACTAGTGCCTTAGTTCCTTGAAAACTCCTGGATTTCTTGGATAAATCAGTATTCAAGCAGGGGGAGGTTCCTGACTGCTGAGGGCTGGTTTTACCACGAAATCAATGTGGATTCTCGGAGTTTATTGGAAGTAGCCATGCCTTATTATGGCTGCGCCGGCTATAACTAAATAAGGCAATGATTCTTTATGCCTGCATAAGGACTGGATGGTTTATACCTATATATGGGCATGAATCGGGAAAAGTTACACTAGGGTCCTAGATTCCCACATAAAAACCCCTCTTTTATGCCCAGACCAAATTCTCTCTTGAAGTCAGAAAAGTACTCAGGACCTGGTGGTTCAACAAAACTCTCCTTTGGAGCAGGGTTTCCCAGCACCTTGATACCCGCACAGGTGATTAGCAAGCTCTGATTGCAAACAGGTTTTTCCTATGAAAACTCATTCCTAACTATAACTACCTACTGGCGACCTCCAGTAGGTAGGTATAATTAGGACCTAGTTTCCATAGGAAATCTGCAACATTCTATTTGGAATAACTTTGGCGCTGGTGGACGAATCTTGGCGAATTTCTCCAAGAAAATGTCCAGCTCCGCTCCGCTCCTTCCCTGAAAGTTTGGCGGTGATCCGTGAAGCAGGGGCCGAGAGAAAAGGGGGGTCCCAAAACGTGTTTTCCCCATGCAATTTTCTATAGGACCTTTAGCCAGGGCTACAGCCCGAACGGCTGAACGGAATTACACCAATTTAGCAAAAAGGTAGAGTTCGGTTCGCAGATCACGCTTGGTGTAAATCCGTTCGGTAGTTCCTGAGAAAATCATAAGTAAGATCATCAGTATATCTATATGCGCTTACCGTACCCGTACTGTCTGCGTACAGGTCCACGTACATACGCGTACATACACGTACCTTTCCGAGCACGAGCCGCATGCTAATTGGCTGGCAACTGCCTGTCAACACTCCAAACCAGAAAGTGTTGGCAGCCATCTTGTGCCTCGGTAGACTGAGGCACAAGAAAGCAGAAAAACAAACGTGTAGAACACAAAAAGGGGGCAAGGTAGAAACACCCTGACCCCCTAGGCCTGCTCAGGTGGTCCCACAAGGACCCCCAATGCCCTCATTTTTAAAATAAAAACCTGGTCTGCTTTTTTCCAAATTACCCCACGGGGGACCAAATCCCGGGGCATAGTGAAAAAAAAGTATGGGGGGGGCAATCCCCCCCACACTGCCCCAGGGACTGCGACCCCCTGGGGTCAAAGCAATGCAGCCCCCTGGCCCATACTGCAGGCTCCTGGTGGGCTAGTTGGCCCCCAGGGACCTCGAGTATGCAAGGGGAATTAGTTCCCCCTCTGAAAAAGCGCCAGGGAGCTGCATTGCAGAGAGGTGTAAAAAGGGTCGTGGCCTCATTACATCTCTTTGTAACGCAGCCCCCTGGCGCATATTGGAGGTTCCTGGTGGGATAGTTGGCCCCCAGGGACCCCCAGTATGCAAGGGGAATTAGTTCCCGCTCTGCAAATGTGCCCGTGGGCTGCGTTGCAGAGAGGTGTAAAAAGGGGCATGGCCTCTTTACACCTCTCTGCAATGCAGCCCCCTGGCGCATACTGGAGGTTCCAGGTGGGCTAGTTGGCCCCCATGGACCACCAGTATGCAAGGGGAATTAGTTCCCCCTCTGCAAATGCACCAGGGGGCTGTGTTGCAGAGAGGTGTAAAAGGGGCGTGGCCTCATTACACCTCTCTGCAATGCAGCCCCCTGGCCCATACTGGAGGTTCCTGGTGGGCTAGTTGCCCCCCACGGACCCCCAGTATGCAAGGGGAATTAGTTCCCTCTCTGAAAACGTGCCCGGGGGCTGCATTGCAGAGAGGTGTAAAAAGGGGCAGGGCCTCATTACACCTCTCCGCAACACAGCCTCCTGGCGCCTACTGGAGGTTCCTGGTGGGCTAGTTGGCCTCCAGGGACCCCCAGTATGCAAGGGGACTTAATCTTCCAACTTAGAACACTCTACAGGGCACGTTTGCACAGTGGTGAAGGTAGAGGATTGGCTTGAGGTGATGTGAGTGCAAACATGCCCTGAGGCTCGTTTTACGTTGGGGAATTAATTCCTGTTCAATCCAGAGGTCCCCTAGGGAGCAACTAGTCCAACAGGTATCTCCAGTAAGCGCCACGGAGCTGTAATTTAAAAAATAAAATATCTAAAAATAAATATTTTAAAATAATGTAGTAAATCAGTATAAAAAAATATAACAATTAATACAGTTAAACATTTTCATTTACAAAACCTTTGAAATTCACTGGAAAAAACAAAGGTTTCAGCCACGTTATAGTTAGGAATTAGCATTTAAAAAACCTTAGAAATTCACTGAAAACAACATATGTTTCACACACGTTATAGCTAGGAATTAGCATTTAAAAAACCTTACAAATTCCCTAAAAAACCATAGGTTTCACACATGTTATAGTTAGCTGGACATTTCACTCATACAAAACCATTGAAATTCCCTCGTTATAGTTAGTTCAGCTAACTATAACTTGCGCACCCGCGCCCGCAGTGCACTGCTGATGACATCATCCGTAAACATTGGAAGATCCTCAATACAGGAATACTTAACCTCCCTACACCCAGGTTCGAATTTAAACGGACCAAGAACCTCAAAGACATGTTGACACACACAAGCTCCAAGAAACAACACAGCAACTGGCAAAGAACACTATAGGGTTTACCCCCTATCAAGGGGCATTATCCATGCGGGTCTTGTTCAGTATGTCCCTAAACTAAAGTCACTAAAGAACTGAGTTTTCCCAATGGTGTAGGCTGGACAGTGACCACAAATACTAATTGCAACACCTCTAACTGCATTTACATACTGAGTTGCCGGTGTGGTCTCCTTTACATAGGAATGACTTCCAGGCCAGTCAAAGTTTGAATAATGGAACATAGAAGCAACTTTAGTTGACTAAAGACCAACACTAAAATGACCACACATTTCAAACAGGCACAACACTGTTCAGACTCATTTGAATGGGGCGTACTAGAAGCACACCCAGAGATGTCCAGAAATGCACTGTTCCACCTTAAACAACGGTGGGTCTTGCGGTTAGCAACCGATAAGGCAGGGCTTAATGAAGATATCCCATGGAGCCTCTTGACCTGAATGACACTCTGGGCATATCGCTCATGCATATCTTAATGCATCAACACATTCAGGTACATGACAAATCAATACCTGGAGACTCCACACCAATATCTGGGATGTTGCGTCGCCGATTCTTAAGAGGGCCCTGTCCTGGGGTAGATTCTCTATTATCACCCTAGACTGCTTCAGTGAACGTTGTCCTGCACAAGTGGCATATCAGAAATCTTACACCCATTGACATTCAAACAGTCTGGGATACCCCTTCTGAGAACTACATTGTGTGCACATCACTACCAGAATTCTCTCTGTATCTGTGAGTGGATCCAAACTTATTGTTAATCATGGTGCATGCAGCCTACATATAGAAGGGATGTGGACATGTGACACTGGTCTGTAGCGTGGGTCCCGTACGAGACACAACATGGCGCCTGAAACGGAGTTAATGTTCCAGTTACACTGCCCAGCTAATCGAAAAAAACGGAAGTCCCGCCCCCACTTCTTGCCGGTCTCAGGCATTTGTAACTGAGCGATCCATACTAACGGCACTGCCCGGACCGGCCGAGTGAAGGGTAGGACAGATGCCAACCCGCTTCCTGAGGAACTGTAGGTGTTTGTGATAGTTTCCCTCCCCAGAGTGTCTTGATTTATGCGATTGCCTGGACTGTTTTGGAAAGGCACCCTCCCGATTCGGAGGCGAACAGTCTGGTTTCATGGGGTGGTTGAATCGGTTTCAGACGCTCCTCCCCATACACCGGACGATCTGCAAATAGCAGGGTTGTATGGGGGGAGCGCCTGCATTGTTGACTCCTGCATCTTTACCACATAAGCACGTCCCCAACGCGGGTTGCTAGCTCTGCAGCTGCAGTGACACACGTGTAACTGGCGCAGTTGGACTCCCGGCGGCAACCTCCTGGGGCTGACCTGGCATTAACTACGGTTGGTGTCGGAGAAGGAACCAGGACGCCTTCGGAGTTGGGCTGCGCATCGCACGATTCTCATAGACAGTTGGAGGACTTAGTGTCTCCATTAGCGATGCGGACATTGATGCATGATAAGACACAACCAGGGAATTCCTTGTTGTTGTCTTCCCCCCTTCGTTGCTGTTGACTTGAACTGTGAGCCACTGTGCCTGGGGGGATATGTCTCAACTGTCTTTAATAACCTTTCTCCATACATTCGGACACTACACCTTAGTGTCTACATCGGCCTGTACTGATGCCGTCCATCCTTGACCCTAATTGGGTGAGTTTTAAGATCCATGCTCATTCAGCTGCCAATTTTTAATCCCCCCCATAAAGTTTTTTATGTTAAACTTTTACATTCTGAACACATAGAAATTTCAAGTTACGCATGCCACCAGTCACCTTCATCCAGCATGCGTGTGGTGCACCGTAGATATTGAATGGCGCACAAGCTTCTGAGTTACTTCTTTAACATGCATACATGCCACATTAATGTTTGTTACTTTGTTTGTTATTCTGTTTTCATTGCAGGTTGTTTTTAGATCTACAGGTACCACTTTTCAGGGTGCTGTAAGGGTGGTCATTACCTCACTTCACCTTGTTACTAACCACTACCAAAAAGTGTAGGTAGATCCTAGTTGGTCCTGAACAATTGCCATCAAATTGATATAAGGGCAAGAAACATATTGACCGATATCACTAGCGTATAGCCTCACATCCTAGAGTGAAGATACGCGTTTTTTCTATTTTAATTCATATCCCTACGCATCACTATCACCTACACTGATCTAGGGCCCTCGCCTGCAGTACACCCTATGGCATAAGGAATAAAGGGCCAGATGTAGGTAAGTAACATTTACCGAATCTTAATTACCGAAAATTACCGAATTTTACCGATTCGGTAATTAAGATTCGGTAAATGTGAGGGGTTGGTATGTAGGGAATCCAGATGTTCCCTTTTACCGAATCGGTAAAATTAGGTATTTACCGATTCGGTAAATACCGAATCGGTAAAGCCTATTGATTCCTATGGGCTTCAAAGCCCATAGAAATCAATAGGCTTTACCGATTCGGTATTTATCGAATCGGTAAATACCGAATTTCACAAGGGTGCAGGGGGTGTCACTTTGACACCCCCTGGCACCCCCTAAACAGGATTGGGTGCCATGTGGCAGGCATACAAGCCCTAGGGGCAGGTCTGCCTGTCATATGGCACAGGTGTGCATGCACACATGTGCATGCACACCAGAATAGGTATTTTACCATCAAATAGTATTTGATGGTAAAATACCGATTCTGTAATGCTTGTGGGACTCAGAAGAGTCCCACCTACATATCAATTTTACCGAATCGGAAAAAATACCGATTCGGTATTTTACAGAATCGGTAAATTTACCGATCGGTAAATTTACCGATTCCGTAAAATACAGGGCCCTACATCTCAAATTGCATTTACCGGTCGGTAACGGCCGAATTCGGCCGTTACCGACCGGTAAATGCCTACCTACATCTGGCCCCTAGATCCCCTCCAAGAAGTCCCCATCACGGGTGCCGATCGGGTATTGGATCGCTGACCCGATAAGGAGCAGACCCGTTGATGAAGCAGGACACCTATCTGTCTGGGTGTGTGAGGGTATTTTTCTGAAAAGAGGAGATCCTTCTCCTGATTTCCAACTCTATACCACCATGCTAAGCCCTTGATCATACACAGTGCTCTGAGCACTAGGAACTGCATATCAGTATTGTAGAGATAGGTATGATCAGACTCAAAGGAAGTGTGAGAAGATATATGCACAGAAATGGGACTAGAGCAGGGTATAAAAATAACCTCCTGATTTGAGTAAAGAGTAGAAAAATGATTTAACCAATCTGTATCAATAATGGCAATCTCCATACGAGGGCTATCAGCTATATTATAAAAGATGGAGTTAATAATACACCAGCAGGTTGTATTATCTTTTGACTCACTAGCCTCGAGTAGTTGGTTCCAGGTCTCCTCTTTCAGGGTCTTTTTACGATGTTTAATAGCAAGCGTATAAGCAAGTCCACTCTCCTGCACTTCCTGAGTAGACCTTGGTTGCTTACCTAATGCTAATTTTAGACTTCTCAGGGCCTTCAGACAGGCGGTATCAAACCACCTGCGATTCTCTACTCCAGCTTTGTTCCGATTGGCAGTAAGACCTTTGGTAAGGCATTTGTTTTATTTGCTCAAAGGCCAAAATGATTGTATGAGCCTCTGCATTCACATCTAAACAGATGTCAAAAGCTGCCTTGTGCTTGGAAATTAACTGTTCTAAGAAGGTGTTAGAATCGACCAGAGACCATCTTAAGGCATACCCATTACGCCGAGAAATCTCAATGTTCGCCATAGTAAACACACATTAGGTTCCGCTGTTAGGAAAGTAAGTTAATGTTCAGTGCTATGCTCTGAGGAAAGTGGTCACTAACTGCGAAGTCATGGGTTTAAAACCAACTCAGAGTAACATAAGGAAAGGAGCAAAAAATCAATAATGCTATGCAGACCCCTGCCATTAAAAGTGCACTTAACTTCTGTTGAAGGATTTGTAAGCTCATTACAAAAAGTAGATTATATTTGAAAAGTAGATCATTTAGCATGTCCCTATATTCAGTATGTAAAAAATAGGTAACATCACCATTATCATTCGCAGCTAGCCCACAAACCTTATTAGATGAGTGAGGATAAGTACATAACTTAAAATCACCACCCCAAAGAACAATAGGATCCCTGCACCCAGTAGGGAAAGCTAATTTAAAATCAGTATCCAATTGACGGAGAGCACTAAGGATTTCTTCCAGGGTTAGTCATCTCACAGTCTGAGAAGAACACACATTGTAATGTAATGTAAACGAATTTGTAGAGTGCAGATAAATTGAGGGTCTCAAGGTGCTGAATAGGTGCGGAAGGTTTGAAGTACCAGTCATAGAGTCAGGTTTTTCTGTTTTTTGTGGAATTTTGTGAGAGAAGTGGCTGTTCTGTTGGTGCTGGATGAGGGCATTCCTGATCCTTGCTGTTAGATAGGTGAATGAGCAGCCTCCTGCCATGGTTTTAGGGGAGTGTGTGCGAGTGACAGCATGGCGGATCGCAGCGTGCGGGTTGGCTGGTGGAAGTGCAGATGGTGGTTGACGTAGGTGGGTCCATTCTGTGCAGCGCAATGTAGGTGAGGTTGAATATGTCGTAGTGGCAGCTTTTCTGGACGGGGAGCCAGTGTAGTGTCCTTAGGTGAGGCGTAATATGGATATAGAGGGGTAGTTTAAGAATCAGTCTTGACGTGGCATTTTGGACAGTATGTATCTTGTGTGTGAGGTAGACAGGTATTCTGTAGTATAGTGCGTTTCCATAGTCTAACCTGCTAGTGATCAAAGCCTGGGTGCGGGTCTTTATGGTGTCCAGGGGGAGCCATTTGAAGATTTTTCAAAGCATGAAGCAGATGTTGAAGCAGGTGCATGTGACGGCGTTGATTTAGAGTTTTAGGGAGAGTTTGGTGTCCAAGTATAATGCCCAGGTTTCAAGCCTGTCGTTGGGAGTCAAGGTGGGTTCCAATTTGGTGGGCCACGAGGTGGTGTCCCAGTAGAAGTTGTTAGGTCCGAAAATCATGACTTCCAGGTGGCGACTTCTGTCATGCATTTGAAGTTATTTTTGGTATTGACGGGGTCTTTTGAGAGGGATAGGATGAGTGGTCTGTCATCAGTGTACAAGATTATTCTGAATCCCTGGGAGTGGGTGGTCTTAGCAAGGGGCACAAGGTAAATGTTTATGAAGGTGGATTTAAGGGATGACCCATGTGGGACTCCTTGGATGACGTCTTTAGGCTTGGAGGTAAAAGGCGATACGTTTTGTTCTTCCAGATAGGAAGGAGTGCATTCATTGTAGGGCTGGTGCTTGGATTTCTGTGTCATGGATCTGGTGATATATGTGTGAGAGAAAGCAGTGGAGAGGTTGAGCAGCACTGTGGGACACTGTACCCATTTAATTATGATCGATGTCTATACATAATTTGAGGAGGTGGGCCCACTTGCATTCATTTTAGGGACTTAGATTTTTTTTCTAATCATCATATGTTCAACTCAGAGCAAGATCGAGAAAGGCATAACAAAGCTGAAAAAGCAGAAGGAAGGGATATTAGAAATAATGAAAAACTGTAGCAAAGGGAAAAAGAACGGGTGAAAAAGAATCTGAAAGTGTTATCAAATGGGCAATGAATATACAGAGGAAGGTAAACTAGTCAGCATTCGTATTCGGTAACCCAACATTTAGCAGTGTCGGCAGCGGGCTTCTGAGATCTTCTTTGGGTCGGGCAGATATTATTTTACAAATTAAGCACTGTATGTAATCTTGAATGTAACCACTATTTTCTATCTTTTAAACCAATGCACCTATGGATGCATGTGCGACAAGCAAAACCTGAAGGACAATATCAGCTAAACGGATGCCTTGAACTGCACAGGTCTCTGCTGGATTGTTTAATTTGCACTGCTCTCTGAAAGAGAGCCATGATTAGGGCATACATTGGGAACCATAAGGAAAAAAACCTCACCCAAGTTAACTGACCTTTACTGATGAGCACTTCCCATCTTCTCCTGGTATTGAACTGCTGGTGTGCTGGATCTCGCAATGAATTTGAGATATGCTTCAACTGTCCTTGAGGTCAAACTGTGACAAGGTTGTAGCACTTGTGAAAAGTAATCTGCTGGGTTTTGATCCTTCCCCGGTATCTACACTGTCTCATAGTTGCACTCTTGCAGTCTTAACCCCCACCTCTCAATGATAGGGGGCATCTTAGCCTTTGGGTTATCAAAATGTAAGCAACGCCTTGTGATCCCTGATAAGAGTGAATCATTTTCCGTAGAGGAATGCATGAAAATTTTCACAGGCCCATACCACAGTAAGATTCTCGTTCTCCGGCTGAAAGTAGGAATGTTCTGTTTTAGACAAGCTTTGACTGGCATAGCCCACAATGTGAATCTGAGTATTCAAATAGCCATTATGTTGAGCAAGGATTGTCCCTAGCCCTCCCAGGCTCACATCACCCGTTCTTTCAGTATGTAACTTGAGGTCAAAGTATGGCATTTCAGTTGCATCTTCAATCTCAAGTTTAATGTCTTTGAAACTCTGGTTGCATTTGTGAGATCACTAAAACAGTACATTTCACTTTGTTTTGTCCCTCAAAGTCGCAGTCACTGTAAAAAAAAGTTGCTAATATATCTTGAGCAATAACTGCCCATGCCTAGAAAGGATAGCAGCATGGTAAAATCCTTGGGGGGGGGCAAGTGGATGACAGTGCTTGCACCTTGTCTATGTTTGCAGTAATTCCCCCATCAGAGAATATATGCCTAAAAAACTTGAGTTTGGTTTTGGAAACTCACACTTTGCGGCATTCAGGATGAGAACTGCATCATCACATAACTGGCAAACTTGGGTAACAGCTTTGTTGTGTTCTTCCTGTGTTCTCCCAAAAACAGTTTATCATCACTTTAATTGAAACCATATGTTTGGATTATTCAGGGAATAACAACTTGAAACATCTCAGCAGCCACAGATACTCCAATACTCAGTCTTACATCTGAACAAACCAACATGAGTTGAAAAGGTAGTAATGTTCCTGTAGTTCTCCTCCAACTTGAGTTGATGGTATTCTTTATTCAGGTCAAGATGGGAAAACACTTTATCTCTGTTCATTGCATGATCATGTCCGCTAAGTGTGCACCAGGGTGTCTCTCCCTCTCAATGGCTTTATTGGCCTGGCGCATATCAATGCAAATGCGCACTGTTTCACTATTGTGCAGACGTGGGGGCTGTGGCACTTTCAATGGTGTCATTGAAAGTGCATCCAGCTCTTTCTCTACAGCATCTTGTAGAGTAAAAACAACTCCATGGTGCCAGTGACCAACAAGGTGAATGTCTTCATTAATATGAGGCTGTACTTTCATTTTCTTGGGATTTCCTAGCCTATAAAACAACAAGGGGAAGTGGGTCATGATCTCAGACTGAGCACAGTCAATCAAGTCTTTATTTGGTTTTTTACAGCCATAAAATATAACACTTTAAAAATGTACTACAAAGTATGTTAAAAAACAATTTCATAATAAAATATATCATTAAGTTTTAGTAAATGCAAAAGAAGAAAATTATTCCACTCATCTAATAACCGTATTCACGATAAACTGCAGGGGAACATCACTTACAACGCATTTTTTACAACGCACTACCATTACATCGCAACCATAACAACGCAAACCATTACAACGCATTGCGCTGGGGGGCGCTCTAGGATAGGGAATATATTTAATTTACTATCCAACACCTTCCCTGCTATCCACGGGACCTGGAGTTGGAATAGTAAATTAAATAATTCACTATCCAGCGCCTACAAGCATTATGCGTTGTAATGGACTGCGTGGTTGTAATGGACTGCGTGGTAAAAACTGTGTTGTAAAGGCATGCGATGTGAAAGCATGCGTTGTAGTGACACCAATCCTAAACTGCATCATGATGTCTGGATAAATACGAGATTTTACAATTCATTAGTAATCATATTCCCAGATTCAATGTCCGCTTTTTTTAAAAGTGAGTCAATCATGGTTAAAAGCTTTACCCCTTTACAGATTAAGATATTTGATGACCCCCCCCCCCGCCCAATAGATAACAGTCTGCCTGCAGGTACGTATATTAAATTCTGTTAAATGGTTTTTAAGAGCATTTTTCTTGCTTCGCCAACTGCGGGACAGACACACATCATATGACAAAGGGACTCCTTGTGATATCCACATAATCTACAAGTTGTATTATCATATTTCCCTTCCCAACTTGGTTGCAAATCCTTTGTTTCGTATCCCCCAAACCGATACAGCATAAACTTCTTTTTCAGAAATAATTTAAAATGAGCTGATAGATAGGGTTGCGGTTTCAAATTTACATATGAATTTATCACTGTCCAGGAATGTCGCCTTTTTACCATTGTGTTTTTGTATTATAGAAAAAATAATTGTTTTACAGAGCCGTTGCACACTCTGTTGAACGCCACCCTCTCCATCTTACTGTCCCATGCCTCTTGAATGTCCAGTTTTACGAGAGCTATTCTTAGATGTTCACCCCATGAACACAGGATTTTTTTATCAAACTGGGCATTTATTACTGTCCAGCATAGATTGTTCAGGGTGCCGGGTTCCGAGGAGCAACATTTCCAACATAATTTCACAAAAACAGATTGCTTCTGGAATTTCTGATTTTGAAGTCCACATTCCAGGCGTATCTGAGCTGATGACGCTGCTCATGGGAGATGAAAGGCAGCTTTGTACACTTTGGTCTGTAATTTCGTTTACAATTCCAGATTCCCGACCATGCCATATTTTTAGTCCGTAAGCCAATGCTGGAAGCAATTGCGCTGCCATAGTTTTTAAAAGATGACTGTAAGATAGGCAACTCAATTTTATTTGGAGCTGTTTATAGGCAAACATTTGAGTTTGGGATTTTGATCTTATTGCACTTTTTTGATCCTTGAAGGACATGCAACACACTAAATTAATACCCAAATACTTATAGCTGCCAACTTCCTCTATTTCCTTACAATTGGCGAACCACTTGAATTTTCTTTTAAGTCTTGGGCCGACTAAATGCACCACCTTAGTTTTTTTCCTGTTTAGCTCCAGCCCCTGTTGATCTAGGTAAATAGTCAGATGGTCGATGACTCTTTGCAAACCAATAGGGGTTTGGCTTAAGACCTCTGTGTCATCTGCATATTGCAGATACTGTATGTGATCCTTTGCCAATTTTGGAGGATGGCTATTTACTTTTGACAAGTGGTTATCTAGGTCTGCAAGGTACAAATTAAAAAGGCTTGGGGCCAGGACACATCCCTGTTTCAGTCTATTTTATCTTAGTTGATGCTATGCTACCATCTCCCATCTTCACCCAGGCCCAGGTTTCACTATGGAGGGATATTATAGAGTTAATTAGTTCTTGGGGTACCACCCATCCTTTCAATTTTGGCCATAGTCGTTCTCGTGAAACTCTGTCAAAAGCCGATTTTAAATCTATATAACATACAAATAGACCCGATTTCTTTAAAATTGCTTTTTCTGTAAGGCGTGCAATCGCTGCCAGGTTTGTGCTTGTGCCCATTCAGTGCCTAAAACCAGTTTGATATTTGGGAATTAAACCTTTCTCCTCCATCCAGTCCTGTAGATGTAGTATTAGGCAGGAGGCATAGAGTTTTGCATCAACATCCGTTAGGGCAATGAGCCTATAATAACTAGGCTCATTCCAATTACAGTTTTTATATATAGGATGAAAAATGCTCCCTTTCCACGAATTAATGATCTTATTTTTATATACAAGTAATTAAAGAGTGGAGTGAAAAAATGTGCCCAAAATTCTTCATCGTGTTTGAAGATTGCATTTGAAAGTCCATTAGGCCCTGCAGCTCCTTCTGTTTCCAATTCTTTTTATTTTTCTTTTAGTCGGTTATTGTCAATTAAGATGTTTGAGCCGTTATAAACTGGAACCTGTGAACTATTTTCAAATTGAACCTTATTGAGCTGAACTAAAATTTCTTTATGTTGTGCTATTTTCCCTGAAGAGCGGTCATTGTAAATTTTTGTATTTTTATCCTCCTGCTGGGTGTCTTGCCCAAGCTCCAATTTCATCAACACTTCATGGTTTATAATATTATGTACATTGTGTATATGTAATTCCCAACTTTTCTCACTTATTTCCGCTTTCTGTGACATTCCTGTTCCCTTGGTTAGCTTTTTTATTATGCCCCAGAATTCACAACTGTTAGGTAATTTACTTGCCCTGAGTAATTTTTCCCAGATCTTTTCCTTACGTTTCTTTTTTGCCACTCTACATTTCTCTTTAAAGTTCTTCATTTCTTTAATATTGTTGATTATAACCGATTTTCCAGATCTTACTGACATAAATACTTTTCTCGATTCTCTTGTAATTTCCCTCTTCAGGTTTCGCAGCTATATATCGAACCATGGTTCATAAATTTTATTTTGTTGACCTTGACGTCCCAGTAGGACGGGAAATTTATTTAGAAGAAACTTTTCTAATTGTTCCCAAAAATCTTCTGGTGACTTGGTACACTGCACCCCACCATTGGTTATAAATTGTTGTGCAGCATCGATTATTTGCGTAATATTCGTACCATGCCATTTTAATTTCTTCAGATTGTATGTTACTGGGATTACTGTCAGAGCAGTTATTTTCTCTTTTGCAAACAGCTTTGCATTGATGGTCAATATTTGCGGCAAATAATCACTTTCCAGGAGGGATTGTATGAAAAATGAGTCCACTGACAAATAAAGTTCATTACTGACCATAGTATAGTCAATAATTGATTGGTTCTTCCTACTAAAAAAGGTGATCCTTGCTGGTTGATCTTCCTTTATTTTCCCATTCAGAATGTGTAGTCCCAAGATGTTCAAATGACTTTTAAATTCATTTGCCTCTGTTTCCTTTTGACGCAAACTCTTATTTAACTTGTTCCCTGTTAAGTTGGAATTAAAATCACCTGTGATTATCACCTCACAATTTTGATGACTTTTCTGTAAAACCTTGATTAAAATAATCAGGCATACAAACTTTTCTTTTTCAGCTTTTTATTGGGGTGAATATATGTTTTTAACATCAGCAGCTGCCAGGGCATTTTATTTTCAGTGTTCTTGCTTTCCATTTTCACAATCTGAATCCAGCTTATACACGTATCGAGTTCTTCCATTTGCCAATCTAATTTTTCTGTTACAAAGGTGGACAAACCACCTCTCGGGTGCCCATATTTATAAATTTGTTCTGCCAGAACATGGAATACTACTTATCCAATGATAGATTTAGGATTCAAATTCCAAGTTCCTGTAAAAGCATGATGTCAAAACTTTGTAAAAACAACTGAGTATCCGGATCTTGGCCCATTTCATTAAACCCATGGATATTCCATGAGCAGATTTTTATTTTATATTCCTTTGGCGTA
Organism: Lissotriton vulgaris; assembly: GCF_964263255.1. NCBI lineage: Eukaryota > Metazoa > Chordata > Amphibia > Caudata > Salamandridae > Lissotriton > Lissotriton vulgaris. Next base: position 948,365,001 of record NC_141691.1, on the reverse strand, counting down.
TCCGGGTATATAACTGAGGAATTTAACCTGAGTGGTTTATTAAATTCATCAGGATTGTTTTTGGCTTAAGAAATGGGGCACCCATGACCAATCATGAAGTCCTTCTTACGGTTGGTTTGAACAAACTTGGTTCTGATTTATTGTCTCTAATATGCTATTTGCCTGCTCAGTGTTTTTAGGAGCAGTACTTCGTGCCCCCCTTAGGCAAGTTTTTGGGCCAATCTCCTTGCCAGATACAATCGCGATCGCTGTATCAGATAAGAGTGGGAATGGGTATTTTAAAGAAGATTTTGGATAAGATAGATAAATACCCCAATGTTTTCCCTTTCAGAGAAAATCAGGGATGTTACTTCCTTTGAGGACCAAGTTCTCAGAGTAACCTCTTTTTCAGATCCTTTTTCCTTTTGCAAAAATTCCACCGACAGGAGATCTGCTGTTGTGATATTACACAGTTTTGGTATCTCCTTAAATAATGTCATTAGGTTTCCCCTATTTAAAACGTCCAAACTTCCCTTTGTTTGAGATTCTGGCTTGAAGATCAATTTATTTGTTGATACTCCTGGTTTACTTTGTTGAATACCCGTTTGGATGGAACTATTCTGTTCTATCTTTGTATTACCGACTCTATTTCTGATTTGTACTATGTTATCCGTAATCTCCCTTTCCTACTTTAATATATTATCTTGTCCATCACTCATTATTGCACTCAATGTTTTATCGATTTTTTGACCTACTTCCGTGTTTGTAAGGTCTTGTAGAATAGATTTATTTTTAGAAAACTCGCAGACACGTCCAATTTTATCCATGTATATTTTCAAAATATTCCAATCTTTGTTTTCCGTATATTCACTCAAAAGGCTGGTTTGTTTTTCCGAATTGTTTTTTAACAACCTATCTGATTTTTGTTTGTTTTGATCCTCTTGTACTTTTATCTTGAGTGTTGTTAACCATACTTTGGTCATTCAAAATTTCCTCGCACTTTGTTGACATAGTTGTTAAAGTTTGTGCGATTCTATTTTTGCCGTTTTGTCTATTAGGTACGGTTTTAACATCAAGCCGTAAATTCAAATTTGTTATATCTCCATTACCAATTATTTGTTTATATCCTTCTCTTGTCAGATCTTTAATTTTTTCTTGTTTTTGTTCCATGATGTTGTCTCTCACAGAGGATTTTTTTAAGTGAAGCACCCTTTATCACTTTTTATTCTTTTAACCTCTTCATGTAAGTGTATATTACTTGTTTGTGTATATGAAGATATATTACTTTGAAGGGATTTATTTAAACTGACAATTGGATGTTGCAAAAGAGACGTTACTCCATCCATAACCCCGAAGAGGTTTTTGTTACAAAGTTGATTGGTTTTATGACTATACAATTGTGAAAATATTGGATAGTTTTGCTTTGGTTCTTGGCTAATTTGCTTACTCACATTTCGGCGGGCCTTACGGGCTCTTTTTCGTTGTCTTTTTGTTAATCCACAATTTGATAACTTAGGTGTAGAGATAGTTTCCTGGACAGTTTGCTTTTCCCCTGGATAAGTATATTCCTTGATTTTATCTTTTTTTAAACTTCCTTCAGGTTGGGGGCATTGAATCTTTACTTCTGTGATTACTTTGTTGTTCTTCGTGTCTTTTCTATCAATCATATCTGAGTGTTCTTTATCAGCCATTTTTTCTGTTGGCTTGACGACATGTAGAATTTCCGTTAGTATTTCAGGAAGGGATGCCAATTTATCTATTATCTGGCTGTATCCCCAATTTGAGTTAACTAGGAATCCACTAGCGGGAGCATTACTCTGATTATCCTTAGTGAACAATACAGTGAATGAATCCAGTTTGGTGTTAATCCCTGCAATATAAGTTGCTATCAAATTCATTAACTGAATTTGATCATCGAATTTGTCTGATTGGAAATTTAATACGTCTATGGCTTTCTGTAAGGATCTCAGCAGATTGTCACTCCATTTAACTGAGTTAGTCGATTGTGACTGGAATTCTGAAATTAGATCGATTCCAATCACTGAAGAGATTGTAATTGGGGGTGACCGGAACGGTTTACTACCCGTAGGGCTAGAGTTTAGCATGATGTTTTTCTCCTCCTGTCTGTCGGTACATACTAATTGTTTTATTGAGGTAGAGGCTGCTCCTCCCTCTTCCTCAATTTGTTGAAACAGAGGTGTGCCTATAGCTGAACTCTTAACCCCTTCTTTAGTAAATACATCCTCATTTAATTGTATGTTGAAGTTCAATGATTTAATGAGGTCCACATCGTCTGATATGGAAAAGGAACCAAACTATTAATCGGATTGCACTTTGTTATATTCTTTATTTTTTGCTACTCTGAGGTCTCCTTTATCCTTTGGGTATTCTTCAAGTTTCCCATCCTTATTTTGAACAAGCTGATCAAGCTGATCTTTAAGTTGGGCCTTGGACGGGTGCACCTGCGCTGTAGTTGTTATCAAAACTTTATTTGGTGGAACATCCATTCTGGCTGTCTCACTTTAGCATCTTTATTTGCCTTAGTTAAGGCATCTTTACATTTATTTGTTTCATGATCCCTCATTCTTATATGTTCAGACCTTTCTGTTACAGGGCTGGGTTGTGTTATTTTAGTATTGGTACCTGGGCTTCCTGACCGCTGTTGGCTTTTATTGTCCTGTGTTTTTGGTGTTATTGGACTCTGCAGTCCTTGAGCCCCATCTGCGGCCTAGATTGAGGCCGTTGGATCTTTAAGAAATTGAAATCTCTGGTTCTCGTTTTTTCCTCCAAATTTTTTTAATTCACTTATTGGTGTTAAAACAGAAACCAACTTTTCCCTTTGAGATGAAAAGTTTTCTTTCCTTCTCTTGGTGTCTGTAGTAGAATTTAGATCTGCTTTTAACAGTCTGTTTTTATGTTTCCTCTGTGGTGTTTGTCGCGTTTTTCCTGATCTCATTATCCTTGATTGCTTACTCCCATCCCCGATAGTTAGTTTCCTATTTTAACTTGGGCAAAATCAGCAGATATTCCGGTGGAACGAAACAAGGGACGCTGCAATTCTGTTTAGTTAATGCAACTGTGACTCACAGCTTTTTAGCCCCTGTTAGGGATCTCCCACTGTACCTTGGGTCCTACAGTAACCTAGAGTAACCTTGAGTGAGTTTTCAATACAAAGCCAAGCGCGGCCACCAGCCTCTGTTAAACACACTCACACTCACTACTGCCAAACCCAACACAGTAGACTTACCTGCTCCCCAATCACTGCTTGTGTTGACACGGCCTCTAATAAATTCAAAGGGGGTCTGTGGAAGACTGGCTTACTCCAAAAACCACATCCCTAACGCTGCTGCCACAACCTGCCATCATGAAAGATAAGATGAAAGATAAGGGGTTGGTGGGAGAATACCTCGGCAACTGCCACAGTCACGCGCTCAGGCTGCCAGCCAGTTGGTAGCGCGACTCACGGATCCCGCCGCATTAAAACGACCCATGCAGCTTTTGGGACACAACTTGCGGCTGTTGGGAAGCCGGTAAAGGGCCCCAATGCAGGGATTTCGGTGTATAAGCAGCATATAAGAGGCTGGAGCAGTTGGGGCTTTCAGCGTTTTCAGCGGGTTTTTTTTCAGCGGAGCGGATTCTTCAGCGTCCTCCGCTCCCGCTTCTCTGGCTGCTTCTGCTTCTGGCTCCAGTCCGGACAGTCAAAAAAGCAGGACTGGATTCACCTTGACAATCGTGCTAGCTAGCACTGAGTTGCAAGCCAAGTGTTGTGGTTCGGAGACTCCTTCTGCAGACAGCACAGAGGTTTTAGTTGAGGGATATCAACCCAGTGTTAGCAGTGGTGATAAAACAGAACAGACAGGCACTTAATTAAGTCCCTCTAGAACATGAATGGTGGCTCATACCGATATCTTTTTGTGTCGCATTGTCACTGTGATCGACTCTTGGCTTTGCACTGACTAAGAAGCAACACAAGTATATACCTTTGTGCCTGACACAGTGAGGTTAGTCACAAGAGATAATCTTTTAAACCTTTCCACTGTCATGATATTAATTGATGTACCATTGTCTAGGACGAAAGTTGTTGGGTGATTGTTCACTTTCACTGTGATTTTGGCACAGTGTCCAAATTAGGTGTTTTACTTTGTTTGGTGAGCTTTCTTTGAACAGTAATCTTTACAGGCAGCTAACCCCACATGTGCATGCTGTCCTTTGGTAGATATCATCAGTGCACATCCATCTTCCTTGCTGGTACTTGCTGGTACTTGATATTGACGTTGAAGAACCCTTGTACAATGAGTTTAATGGAGATTGATTTTGTCTGGTCTCTTCTTGGTGTAGCTTATGTTGCTTTTTGGTTTTCGGGACATGGCAAGAATGATTCTGGAAAACTGTAGTGTCCATTTTTTCTTGCTGTTGTGATGCACTTGATTTTTCTATAGGTAGGCACACAGTTATGAAATTGTTCTCTTTCGCACAACGTTTGAAGTCTTGTCCTATGGCTGGATATTTAACTTCATGGGGAAACAAAAATCCACATCAGAAGCATAGCTTTGTTTTTTTTAAGGTGTCCACTTACATGTATCTTATTTATGCTTGTGCTTCCTTTTAATGATAAATGCTGATTCATTGTATGCAGGTCCTGCTTCCATGTCAGCAGCTTGTTGTTCTGCTTGTTCTTCTGCTCTCTCAGCCATCGCCATTTGTGTTTATCTCAGCATTTAGCCTCTAAATGAATCCGAAAGGCAGCTATCAATGACCCAGAGGCTCATGGTTTCTTTGTCCGTGAAGTCACAGAACTTGCAATATTTAATGAGTGCATCAAGTCTTTCAACAAACTCCTCCATTGTTTCACCAACTTGTTGTCGTGCTATGTTGAGGATACACCTTTGTTAGTCGATATTTGCAATTGGATTGAACTTGGCCTTCAAAGTATCTTTACCTTTTGATATGTTTTTACGTCAGTCTGTTAGAATTTCTTTAGTACTTCTTTCACTCCATCATCTGAAAGGTTTTTCAAATATTTGTTGATCATCTTCTCATCATTTTCCTCTAACAAATGTATGAAGCCAACAAAAGTTTTGATCCATGCAGCCCACCTGGGACTAATGTTCTGCTTCTTAGAAGTGTTTAAAGGCTGTGGTGGATTCAAAAACATGGCTGCATTGTATTTTGTGCTCCCTTCTACTGCTATTGTATTGGTAAGTACCGTTCACATGTCTGAGATGCAGGCTCTCTCCAAACTCATGCAAGCAGAAGTTGCCTTCAAAGCATGCATCTCAGTATGCTTCAATTGCCTGTGACCATGAGTAAGTTCTCTTGTACCTTGCTGATGTGATCGTAATTTATTGCTTCATCTGATTAGTTGTTATGCATTTGGACTGCAGCGCAGTGTCTTTGTGGACCACCTTTTCGGCAGGTTTAGGGTCGTTTTAAATATGATCCTCAGTAGGGCCTTCGAATTCTTCTGCAACCGTGTATGGAACGGAGCCAGGCTTTGACTCCATATGTGTCGGTCGCAGACTGCGCTGCATCGATTCTGAGCATACATGACATGCACGCGCAGTTTACAATATCCTTGCAAACTCTCAGGGAGAGCAGTCTTGTCTTCTCTGGCACATATCCTCTACTCATCACAGTTATTGTATCTTCCCCAGCCCAGGAACATCCAAATGAATTATGCCACTCAGGAGCTGTGGTCAAACATTACTTTATTCTTCAGCATACACTCACACACATTGAGCATTACATCATACATCCCATTATCCACACCCTAACACTGTCCAGCATTTTACATATTTCGTGTTCAAAGTCTGCCCAGAACCATGAAGATCCTAGATTGCATAACATCAATATGCTACACCAGAAATACATGTAAATAGGAATATGGAGGGAAAGTATCCGTTAGCAAAATGTTAGCACTTGAAATGAATCCCTCTGATCGCCCCAATTTTTCACTGAGGAATGATGGTACCAAGCCATAAATACAATGCATTAATATTCAGGGATAATTCTCAATTTTTATTTCATATGCAAATTATAATCAGAACATATGTTATTAAAAATAATAGAAAGTCTGGTTTTATAATTTCTTATTAATCAGCACAATGTAATTGTTTGACAAGAATAAATGAACAAGTCAGTGAGATTTACAGCGTAATTGTGTTAATAATGTGACCAGAAAAGCCCTGCAGCAGTAAATGAGTTTAAGGAGTATAGGAGCTCTCATCAAAAAGCATTTTCTGAAGCAGCAAAAGGCTATAGCAGAAACTAAAAACTGTGTCTGTCTATTTTCTGGTGGCCAATACTGCCCCACCACCAAGGCCGGACTGGCCCTAGCACGCAGCAGGTGTTTCCCCGGAGGTCTGGCATGGTGGGGGCTGGTTCTTGGCCCCTGGCTGTGGTTTTTGATACCAGGGTCTGCAATATCGGCCACCCATGTAACAAACATGGCCAAAACCGGTCCTTGCAAACAGCTCGGCTGCACCCCCTACTGCCCCCCGGGGGGCCGGCTGAGCAGTTAGCCAGGGCCGGTTTATGTCCCCAGTCTGGCCCTGCTGCCTCTTATTTTGACTAGCACCAGACATTTTCTTCTGCTGGCTTTTCAGCAAAAATAGAGGTCCATCTGTAGGCTGCCATTTTAATTTTTGACATTTAAAGCAAACATTCATTTTAATACTTGAAGGGGCTCTGGCTCAGCCTCTTTTGCCTATTGACTTCTTTGCCCTTGAAACCTTCGGAACCCCCAGCAATTGGCCTTCAACAATGTCAATCACATTTTGGAGCAGCCCATGAGAATAATTTGGTGCCACTGTTTTTATATTGTTGATTCATGTGTGCCCTTCAATCTCATTTGGAATGTTGGATATAATAATTAATAATAGGACTGCTATTAGCCCACTAGCACTATGAAGTGATAAAAGGATATGAATGATGGATGATACAGAAAATAAAGCAACCTTTTATCTGTAGCATCCATTTTGACGATGGTTTTTTCTGCTCTTTTTCTCCAGCACACAACTAAGCATTGTCAAAGTCAATAGAAAGCTGAACAAACATTGAACCAGCTGTTTGTCAATGCTCAATCCTTCTATTAATAGAAGAAAATGTTTTTGCATTATAGAATGAGGTCACCTAACCAAGGTTGAGACAAGAACAAAAAAAAAGTGCTGCCTGCAAAGATCTTTTTCAAACAAATTAGCCTGTGCAAAACTTGGATCTGTGGCAAAAATCCCACGAGTAGCAAAAACAGTATTAGTAAAGATTTCTGCTCAGAGTTATGATGTACAAATTTAGAGAATCAACTACTTTGGCGGTTTGTTCACAGTCCTATTTGTAGGTGCAAGGGCATGAAAGTGCACAATGAAATGACCAACATTTGGTAATCTGGTACATTTGTTAATACAATACTTTCAGGACATTTTCTGAACCATGGGTACATTGGAAAATAAACCCCTCTAAAGAGCTGAATATTGAAGATCAACTCCCTCAGATTTCATGGAGCTGCATGGGATGTCTTTCTCCATTGAAAACCTATTTTTACTATAGACAGAGTGTTCTTGCAAACATCTGCAATACATACTACAGCATGTGGGTCTAAAGTAGATGTGCTTGGCAAGGCGTTTACCTGTGAATGCTCAATTTACATATATTTATCAGCATACTTCTATAAGATTTTGTTTAAAAAGAAAAAATGCATATATGTATGCCCAGTGAAGATATAATTCCCTGAGTCAGAGATTTATGTTTTTAATTTGACTCACAGGCTATTAGTTGTCTTTCTCTATTTTATCTTTTGAATAATTCTTCTAAAACCAAAGTCACCTGCATACATTGGAAAGGCACACTCCTAACTGTGACTTGTTATCACGGCCGGACTAGGAACAGAAACTGGCCCTGGCAAACAGCTAGTGGGGGGGGGGGGGGGGCACGGCAAGCTGTTTCCAGGGCCGCTTTAATCCGCTTTTGTTATGAGGGGGCGATATTGCTCTAAAACTGGCCGCGGTAACGAAACGGGCCCCAGTGGTCCAAAAGACGCCCCCATCCTGGCAGCCCACCGGGGAAAAGCCCAGTGCCCGCTATGGCCTGTCCAGCCCTGCTTGTTATCACCTGAATTTAACCATTATTATAATGAGAAGTACCTTTGAGAGAGCGGCAGCTTGACAAGCTCTACAATGTAATGTTTTTTACCCCAACTAGCAAGTTGGTAATACCACTAAATATGAGGCACTGGTGAAAGATATAAATAGAACTGTACAACCTGTGATTGCTTTCAAACATACTGCTTAATTGGCTCTGTGTATATAATCTTAGTCACTGAGCCAGATTGCCGCCTCGTAACCAAAACAAACATCTCCAGGTTACAGAATAGATAACTTGTGCCTTAAACTAACTACAACTCGTTAACTATAACTCGTGCCCCTGCTATGCAGAGTGTGTTTCAATTATGCCATTTTAGATAATGCAGTGATATTATCAATGTTGACATAGAACATGTCATGAGTGTTGTGTGAGGAAATTAGCAATGCATGACCAGGGCATGAATTATTAATTAACAGAGGGCACAAGTTATAGTTACTTGAGATAAATATAACTGGTGAATTTCAGTGTTTTTTATATTTAAAATGCCCAACTGCCCACAGGCACCTGCCCCCCACCGTCCACCGCTAACTATGTAATGTAACAGTATAAAGGATGTCATTTTAAGTAAGGCAGACCTACTGGATTTCTCAAAGGGACCGTACACCAAATTATAAAAAGCAAGCCTTTTGGCTTTATGAAGGAGACAGTAAATCAACATATATAAAGCAGACATGTTGATTTTATCAAAAAGTCACCTTTATGTATAATCAAATGTGTGATTTATAATTTTACACATTGGAATGTTCAATAATAGTGATTATCACAAATTATTTTCAATAAAACATTAGAAAAAACGATTACGCCTTTGAGTCTCTTTTAACATTTTCTTCAGACCACAAAGCACAGCCATAGAATCAATCACAAGTGGTTTCTATACTGCAGCTGAGGATCATACAGCTCTAGCCCAGACAATACTGGTAAGCTGTCTTGGTGTCATTGATTCAATGACCCAGGAGATTAACCACAGTTTTAAAAAACTTTTATTAGGGAGGCTGCTGTGCTGACGGCAGCTCCCTACAGCATTTAGGAAAATTGATTGGTGGTTCCCCTGCCCCTTCTAGGGGCACCATGCGCATCACAATCTTTTTTAAAGCCCTTGAAAGGAATCAAGTGGTATTGTCCAGCTGGATCAGTGAATGTGAAGTGAGCGGCCACTCAATTTTTTAAAATTCATGCTTTTTTTAGGTGGGCATGCAGCCCCCCTCCCTGAGCCATTTCCTGGCCATTGGAACCACATCACCTGGGCTCACACGGGCACACCTGGGCCCAATCACTTTTTAAAGTGGAAGGGAGTGTACGGCTCCCTTCCTGAACCTTTTCAGGTCCCTGGGGAATCCATCTCCCAGGTGAGCAATCACTTGTTTATTTGAGAGGAGGAATGCAGCCCCCTCCCCCAGCTATTTAATGGCCCTTTGAACCTTATCCTGTGCTCTTTCACTTTTTTAAGGGTTGTGGGGTATGCAGACCTCTCCAAAGCCTTTTCAAGCAGATATATTTTTAATGGGGTTGGGTCATGCACCACTCCCTCCTGAGCAATGGAAGGGCAGTGTGGACCCCATTCCCTGGGGCCTATTTGTTTAGGGGGGCCTCCACCCGAGGTTTGGAAGGGCTCCCAGGGACCCCAACCCCTGGGGCAAAATATTTTGGATGGGAAAGGGACATAGGCCCACTACCTATGACCTATCCAGTGGCTCTGGGGACCCTATTGTCCATGACCTGATGGTAGCAGCATGCAAGATATCTCATCCCGAGACACTGCTGTTCCCTGCCCACAACAGTGCGAGGAGAGAGAACCCAGCGGGAGCAGAATGTAAACAGAAACCAAAAGTAGTTGACTTCAAGGAAACTACTAGTATTTTTATAGCACCTAATCTTTATTTAGTATCATTAAAAATCCTTTTTAGACCTTCCTCACTATTGCCTCATGATTTCACTATCCTTGCATATACACCCATTTTGTATGAGCAGGAACCACAATGACCAGTTCTGAGAAATTTACTACAAGCACTTATTTTTTTTAACAAGTTTTATATGGCGCAAACTTGACCCAGTATCGGGTATCAGAGAGCTTTAAATAGCACCAGTTGCGTTACATGAGGACTCATTCATTTTTGGTAGCAGCGGGGAGATTAAGTGATTTGCCCAGAATCACAGGATGTTCAGCGTCATTGCCGAGTCTCTTGAACCCGGTTCCCCAGATTCGAGGTCGACCGCCCTAGCAGTTAGCCAACTCCTCTCCCCTTACTATACTGAATGAATGAATGAATACATTTATTTGTGTGGTTACTCAAAACCATTACAATAAAACAACGAAGTAAAACATTCCATTATTAAAAACTGAATGATTAAAACCATAAACATTGTGAAGAAAATCTGAAGTCTAAAATTCAATAATCATTAAGTCCAAGAAACTTTTTTTTTTTTTTAACTCGGCCAGCAGTTGTGCATGCTCTCATTGAGCTAAGCTGTTAGTTGCAGATGGTATAAAAGTTCAACCCAGGTACTAGCCCGGTTGCTTAGCTGGGAGGGACCATCAGCATCATACGAGTCTGTTGTACAAATTTAACAAACATAGCCACATGTTTCACTGTGTCCAATGTTTACAGTTGATGCACAGCCTCCTTTACAGTTCTAGTCCCCCGTTGTATTAAGATAGGCCTGAGGTAAAGACTGCGATCTAGGCGCAAGGCCAGGCAGCAAAGTAGGATATGGGCCAAGCTCTCATGTTTGTATTTACAGAGCAGACACTCCGTGATCACTGTTTTTGTTGACCTGGAGGGGTATAATTCTTTAACGGGGAGAGGATGTAATCTAAATGCTACGATCCTATGTAGGGCTTGTCTCCCCACCGCCTGCGTGAGATGAAGTTTGGGGTTGTATTCTGTGTGTGGGAGGCTTTGGGACTCGTGAAAGTCTCTTGTTTCCAATGATCCAGGTCTGAAGTGCGAGAGCAAAGGCGGACTTGTTTTTTTATTGTTCTTTTGATAGCAGTATACTTGATTATCTTGGGGTCTCAGTTTTCTTTTGCAAGTTTCAAAGCGTTTTTGGCGGCGGAAAGGTTGGCTGACCAGGGATTGCCAGGTTCCAGAAAAATACTTTTTATAATATACTTCATTGTATTCTCTCGTGCCGTCATGGTGAGATAGAAGTATTTGCTCAGAAAGGCCATCTCTTCCAGCTTTTGTTGGTTCAGGTTAAATTCTAACCGCACTAGATTATTCCTGGTGCATGCGGGTAGGTGAAACAACCGTGCCTCACTTTGTGTCCACCCTGCAAGACTTATTGGCCACTCTTGCTATTAACAATTCGTCTGTTCTCTTACTGGGTGACTTCTACTATTGGCCCGGCGACCCCAGGGAGGATCAAACGTCCAAGGACTTCTCCGACACCCTCCGCTGTTTTAATTTTACCGCCCACATTCATGCTCCTACCCATGTCCATGGCCATATTCTTGACCAGATATGGTTGGTTGGTCAAATCATATCTCCTACTATCATTCTCCCCTGCACCTGGTCGGATCATTCAATCATTTCTTTTTCTATTGACCTTTCAGTCACTGACAAGCCCCCTCTGCCCAAGAACATCTTAGCACGGAATTGGAACCGGGTGGATCTTAACACCCTCCATTCTTCCCTGGCGACCTCTCTGCCCGATCTATTTGACCTTCCTCTTGATTCTCAAGTCGATGCTATTAATCTCTGGCTGTCCTCCTCTTGCAACCTGGTCGCTCCCCTCAGAAGGGTCAAGGCTTGTCGCCCCCACGAAGCCAACAAATGGTTTTCCAGTGATCTTAAAGTCCTCAAACTGGCTCTTCGTCAGTCAGAGCGCCAGTGGAGGCGCAACTACTGCCCCCTTTCGAGGGACCGATACAGGTCTCTTCTTAAAAACTACAAGAGAGCCATTCTCTCAGCCAAGCTGGAATATTTCTCTGGAAAAATCTTATCAGCAGCTAACAAATCTAAGGAGATATTCTCCATTGTTCATAACCTGGCTCCATAAGACAAAGTTAATCCCAATTCCGTCCCCTCCCAATCGCTTTGCCTTTCCCTTAACGACTTCTTTCTTGAGAAGATTGTTAATATCAAACGGAACATACCCCCTCCATCTTCCCCCCTTTCCGCTGCTCCCCTCCCCTCTTTGCTTTCCTCCCTTGACCACTTTCCTCTCATCTCGACGGAATCCTTCCTCGTTCTGCTCGGGAAGGTCAAGTCAGGCTCCCCTGCGGACTGTGGTCCGGCTCGTATATTAAGGGAGCTGTTCTCTGGCTGTCCTGACCCCCCCTATCCCTCCTTAATGCATCCATCTCCCAAGGCACAGTTCCATCTTTGTTTAAATCAGCTGCAGTTATCCCCATTCTAAAAAAAACAGGTTCCGACCCTACTCTTCCTGTTAATTTCAGACCCATCTCCCTCCTCCCCTACCTTAGTAAGATCCGGGAGAGTCATATCACTTCATGCCTGTTGACCTATATAGAGGAAAATCATCTTTTAGCCTCCAATCAAGCTGGCTTTCGCCCGGTCCACTCGACCGAATCAGTGGTCATTTCCGTTCTTGATGAGCTGAAGAGCAAGGCGGATTCCAACTCCCCCCAGGCCTTGGTGCTCCTTGATCTGTCCACTGCCTTTGACACTGTCGACCATTCCATCCTCCTTGGCCGTGTCAGGGCAGCGGGCATCCAGGGCACCGCCCTCTCTTGGCTCTCCTCATTCCTCCAGGGCAGGACGCAGGCCGTCCGTCTCCCTGGTTTTTCTGCCCCCCCCGGTCCATGCCCTGCGGGGTCCCCCAATGTTCCTCCCTCTCTCCTCTTCTTTTTAATCTTTATATTTATTCCCTTATCATTTCCTTGCTTAACATGGAGGTCTCTGTGTATAACTACGCAGACGACCTTCAACTTGTTTTTAATCTTTCCCCTGCCCCTGATTCCCTCCTTAAATTTCAATCCGTACTTATTTTTATTTCTGATTGGATGAACCAAAACCACCTCAAGCTTAACCCAGACAAAACAGAGTTGGTCCTGACTGGGGGTGCCTCCAGCCCTTGGACTCCTGCCTTTTGGCCTTCCATCTTCGGCCTCCCTCCGGCTCCTTCGGTGACAGTCAGAACCTTGGGCATCAAAATCAGTCAGGACCTCTCCATGCGTCCCGAGGTTAGCTCTGTTGTATCATCCTGCTTCCTCTCCCTCAGGATAATCCGCAAAATTTCCTGTTTCTTTTCCACTGATGCCCTTAAAATAATCGTTTTGGCCATGATTCTCTCACGAATGGACTATGGGAACTGCCTGTATGTGGGCACTCCTGCCTATGATGTCTGGCGCCTTCAGACCATCCAGACCATCGGCTTTCTAGGTTCCATCATACCACCCCCCTCCTTAACTCCAATTATTGGCTCCCCATCCTGCAGAGTACTCTCTTCAAGATGGGATGCCTAGTCTTTATGGCCCGGGCCCGCACTGCTCCTGTTTTCATTAATCCATGATAACCCACTATCACGCTTGTCGCAATCTTCAGTCCTCTAGTCAGGCTCTCCTCAGTGTCCCCCGCTTCTGCAAATCCAGAACCGGTGGCACTAGATTTTCCATTCTTGCTCCCCGTTTCTGGAACAGCCTTCCACTCACCATCAGATCCATCACTGCCTACCTGCCTTTCCGTATGGCGGTCAAAACCCTTCTGTACACTCAAGCCTATACAAACCTGTAATTCCCTGGCCGCTTCTCCCATCTGACACTATTAACCCCCCAGCGCCAGGAAACCGCTTGGTCACAGTGCGCTTTACAAATATTTTCAACATCAACATCAACTTTTTGTAGGCTAAGCAGTGGATTTTTTCTAGGTCTCCCAATAGTTTCCCTGGAAATGCCTGCTGTGCGTAATTTAGTGATGGTATTAGATTCGCCCTCAAGACTCTTTGGATAGCCGTTGATGTGGGGCTGTGTAGAGTAGCATATAGCTTGCAGAGGGCGTAAGTGATGCTTTTCCCTTTCGTACGCATTTTATCGAGATGTACTCCTGGGCGACCTGTTTCACTGAACCAAACTCCCAAGTAGTTGTGGTGTTGTGTATAATCCAAAGTGAGCTGGCCTAGCCTCCATTTTACAGTTGTTTCTTAGGTTTTTGCCCAAAGATTATTGTTTTTGATTTGGATGGGTTGCAACCGATTTAATTTTGGCATTATAGGTTGCCAGGGCCGTAAGTGCTTTTTGTATGCCAATTTTAGTATAGTCTAGGAGTACCAGGTCGTCGGCATATTGCATTAGTTGAATCTTAGTGTGCCCAATCCTAGGTGTTGCTAATGTGCTCCAGTCAGGGCTTGACCAATGTCTGTGGTGTATATAATAAAAAGCATCAGAGCTTAAACGCACCCTTTATTTAGGCCGCGATCCATGTCAATTTTCCCTGTAGCAGATACGCTCGAAAGTTTGTTTCTGACCCAGGTTCTTGAGTATAATGAGCGAATGGCTTGTAGTAAAGATGGATCGATGTTCCAGCATGCCAACTTCTGCCAGAGAATGGAACGGTCTACACCGTCAAAATCTGCGGAGTAGTCAATAAAACAAGCAAAAAGCGGCAGGCTTTGTCATGCCACAGCTTTTTGAGCTAGATATGAGATCACTGTTATATTGTCCACTGTTGATGCTCCAGGTCTAAACCCTGTTTGAAAAAAGGGCAGGAGATCTTCATTGCTGGCCCAGTTTGAAAGTTCCACAAGAAGGGTGCTTGCATAGGCCTTGCCCTCAATGTCAAGCAGGGCAATCATGCGATAGTTTTGTGGGTTAGATGTTGGCCCTTTCTTATGTATTGGGTACAATAGCGACCCTCTCCAGGAATCTGTAACGTCCCCCATGAACCGGCATTCAGCATATAGCTTGGTCAGGTTGTCCGTCCAGAAATCTGTGTCGGCCCTGAAGAGGGAGCCAGGCAGGCCGTTGAGTCCCGGTGCCCCATTGTGTCTGATCTTTTTTAAGGTTGTATAAACTACAGTTGCCCGGTCACTAAGTATGGGCGGAAAATCCGTTCCGCTCGCGGATTTTGCGGATTATGCGGATTTTCGGTAAATTCGCAATCTGCGAGATTTGCAAATTTCCCGCAAAATCCGCATATCCGCGAGCAGCGGATTTTATGGCTTGCTCGCACTGTTCGCGTGAGTTCGCGGCTTCCCAGTTCAACTTCGCGCCCCACGAATAAGCGCTAAATTGCAGAAATACGATCTTAGCAAAACTGAAACTACTTACCAGGTTCAAAAGTTCAAGCTCATCATTAGTAGCCATTTCCTGTAGTGCTTCCTGAGGGGCCCCTCCAGAGTTCAGTTGCCTACTTGCAACTATTATGTGACCCTGCTCTGACCCTCAGAATAGTTACACATATGCCACAAAGGTCCTGAATTACAGCTAAGGGAGACAAGCAGGAGCCAGGCTGGAAGTTCAAATCCAGTGACACATTAATCAGCCCCTAATTCATTATTGTCAGTTGGGGCAGGGCAGGTGTTGTAACTAATTTTGCAACAATGAAAGCACTTAGCAAGTGTAAAAGATCACTAATCAGGAAGCACTAAGGAAGCAGGTGCCAGCTAAAAAAATATTCTGTGACACATTAATCAGCCCCAAATTAATTCAGGTCACTTGAGGCAGGGAAGGTGTGCTTTGCTTTGCCACAATAATGTACACTGGACAACCAGAGGGTGCTGTGATGAAACAGAGGGTGGCATGGGTGAGTCAGAGGGTGGCATGAGTAGTCAGAGAGTGGCAGTGGTGACAGAGGATGGCAGTGACGAAGAAGAGTGTCCCAAACAGGCTGGACACGTAGAAACAACAAGTTCGCAAAACTTGCGACCCGACAGGTAAGTTCGCGTTTGCGAAATTGTACAAAAACCCTCGCGAACTGGCAGAAACCCGCGCGAACACAAAAAAAAAATCCGCAAATTTGCGAGAATTCGCGGATTTCGCGGATTGCGAGTTCGCAAATCCGCAAAATTCGCGAACGCGAGATTCGCAAAATTCGCCCATGCTTACTGGTCACCCAAAGTTTTTGAGGAGTGGTCACTGCTGGCTAGTTCTCTACCTTCAGTAAGGTCTTTATTCTGCAGAGTTATGCTTCCATCCTCTTTGTACAGTATTTTCACATGAGCGGCCCAGGTGCCGGCTTCAAGTGAGTTCTCTCTATGGTTGACTCCTTGGGTTAGGGTATTTAGATATTGCCAGAACTCTTGGGACTTACAGGGTCTTAGTTGGTCAAAGGTCTTCAGCCATTTCACCCTAATGCATTCGCGCTTCGCGGCCCAGACCTCCTTCGAGTGCATTTTTGCGGCTTCTTGGAGTAGCCTTTTGGCAGATGCTGAGACAGTTTTCTGGTAGGCCCTATGTTTGGCACTTAATTGTTTGGCACTCTCTTTAATTGCTGGGACGCGTCCAAAGGTGTGCGATGGATATGGAGGGGTTCTGCTTGCTGTGCCTCCTTGGAGTAGTGAAGCTAATTTGCAGGCAGACCGATCCTATTCGTCTATGGCGCCCCTGTTGTTTTCGCTTTGTTGCCAGCCAGCCCATATTTTTTTCCATTCCTCAAACTTGTTAATTGGCACTGGCCCCCATTTGATTCTTCTTGATAGTATAAACAGTTCTTTTCTATTTGATGCCCCAAAGCATTGTAAAGTGTGGCGAGTGTCTGCTGTGAGATTTAATGTGATCGTTAATGCGGCTTGATCGCTTTCGTTTCGTTGGTCTACTTTATAGTTTACCATGAGATTTTGTATCCGTCTGCTTAATAAGATGTAATCTATTGTAGTTTGATTGTTGTATGTGGGAGGGCAGAATGCTCCCAGTACGTCCCTTAAAAACAGAGAGTGAGCTGTTAGCAGCTGATACGAGTGCATCAGGGCGTTGAAGACATCTGTAGCCATAGAATGGTTGCTTTGTGCTACATAGACCCCTATGTTATGTGTGTTGAAGTCCTCAAGGATAATTGATTCCATAGGAGCGAACTGTAGGAGAAGGTTTTCTATCTGACTTATTAGCTGGGTCAGATTGTCCTTTGCACCCGGTCCATGAGGGTTGTGATAAACGTTAAATAAGAGTTTTGGGAGCGGACCATAAGTTGTAGATAGGCCTTTCAGGTTGCCTGCCATAAACATACTTGATGTTGTTTTTATTTCTGTAAATTGTATTTTCAGAGCGTGCTTGATTTATATGTAAATCCCTCCAGATGGTCTTCCAAATATGTTTTCCTTAATAGCTGGTTTGATGTATTCCGCGTAGCCTCTTATTGATATTGGTTTAATTGCCCACGTTTCTTGGGTGCAAATTATATCGGCTCCTTCTAAAAAAGCCAATGTCTCTTGGTTTTGCACAAGCTTTGAAATCCCTGCGACGTTCCAGGTCATGATGATTACGCTTTGAGTACTGACCGTCGAGTTACTATGCTTGACTGGGCCATCTTGCAGGGGGACAGGTGTTAGGAATTGGGATTTAAGGCCCCTGACACCCAAGACCAGTCTTCGCTGGTATTGCCCTTGATGGAGCAAGACCGAATGCCTTGACCCAGATGTGCTGTTACTTTAATTATGTTGTCACTTGTTAAATTTATTTTTGTGCTGCTTATAGTCCCGTGAAGAATGGACAGCGCTGGTGGCAGTAAGTACAGTGACTCTTTCATGGGAGACTTTTTTTGAGTGTTCTGTTCCCGAGAAACTGTTTGTTTCTTCAAGTTACTGTGTTTCAGGAGCATTGGGTATTTTAGCGCAGGCTGGGTCATGATTTTTATGCCCCAGTTTTCCAGTTGCTTCTTGTTTCTTTTTAAGGCCTCAGCCATGGCTAAGTTAGTGAAAAGCAACTCTGTGGTCTCATTGCTCTCGCCTGGTTCTGGGGTAAGGAGGGAAACACTGTCTGTTGATTTTATGGTTTCTAGACCTGGGATATTGGCACAAAGTTTTAGGTTAAGGATATCCCACTTGCCCTGTGAGGCATATTCAGGATATAGCAGTATTTTCAGGTCTTCCTGATTTGTGGAAGGCAGGTTTTGTTGAATAATAGCCTACTGCAGTTCATGGCCCTTTGTGTCGTTTATGGTTTTCTGTGCCAGGGTATCAACATTAACCTCTGCCCTGTTTGAGTTGGCAACCATCTGCTGGGTTTTCCTCTTGATCTATGATGTGGTTGGTGTAGATTCCATTTCTCTGCAGTCGGTAGACTTAATATTGCCTTGAGATGCATTGTGGCCATGTGTATTAGGATGGTAGTTTGTTTATTTATTTTTAGAGTTTCTCGATTCATACTGCTTGAACTTTTATCCACCGGTTTAGTCAGCAAGGGGCTCTTTAAGTTGGGTTCCTGTATTCTTTGTAAGTCGTGCTTTCCATCCCAGGCTAGCTGTCCTTGTAGGCGGTTGGAGCACCAGCTGACTTTTTGTTCCCTAATATCCACAGAGTTTGACCGATGGTCCGTGTGGTCATCCGCAGTATCGCCAGAGTTAGTTTCGAGGTTGGTTTTACCCTGTATTACTGAACATGTAGTGTTTTCATTTAGGTTCTGAGTTAGTGGAGGAATATTGGTCTCATATTGATTAACAGTGTGAACGCCGATCTCCTTATTTTCCGGCAGCAGCCTCTGCCGAATGGAGCCATTATTGTTGAATTTGTTTTTTTTTTGTTCAGCTTTTTACATTTTTTCTTATTTTTCCGGGACAGATGGTGAGTATCTGAGCTTTCCGGATTCGAAGTGTTTTGGATTTCTTGGTCTTTGGTAGAGTCAAGGCTGGTTTTTATTGCAATTTCTTTAGCTCTGCATGGGTACTCATCCACTGCCCTTGTCGTATCTTGCTGGAGTTCATTATCAGGATACAAATGTGTATTTTGAATTGGCAGAGTCCAAAATACCCATGTTAAACTGTATTTTTAAGGAAAACCTCGGACAACATGCTATTCATTGCACCAGATAAATTCAAAACCCTGCAGAGTCAGAATTTATAGGGTAGGTTACAAATTGCATCCCAAATTTGGAGTTTTGTAATAAAGGTCAGAGTGTGGGCTGTCGCCTGGATAAATATGTTTTGCTTGCAAACCTGTGCAGCAATTTTTCATTTTCAGTAAATCTTAATCCAAGGTGAACCAATAGAGTTACACTTGCAACCTTCCATGTTCCTTTCAATAGTCAGTGACTCACATTCTAGGAAGTCTGCGAAGTCTGGGTTCATACTGTGCAGGGCATTCGGATGCACCTCTCTATTCCTTGGTCCTCAGTACTGAATTTGACCTGGTGGCTGGCGGTGTGGCTGACTGGCACTCATTTTTGTGGTCCCTACTTATTTTTCCTCTTCAAACTTCCACCCTGAGCAACAGAGAGAAAAAAGAAAAGGGGACAGAAAAAGGAAGAGAAAGGTGGAAAAGCAGTAGCCACTGGAAAAAGAAAAGATAAACAAACATTTGCAATGCAATAGGTCTCACATTTGTGAGAGTTTAAGCTAATTGCATTGTAAATGCCAATGCTTTTTATTTATCTGTTTTTATAATTAACAAAAACATAAAAGGCATTGTGATTTACAATTCCAATATCTCAAACTCTTGTAAATGCGAGACCTGTTTCATTGCAAAGAAGCAGCAAACATTGTCCTGGGCTGCTTAGAAAGTGAAAGTGTGCATGGCATGCTGAATGTTGCAGGAAAGCATGTGGTGCCTTCAGTAGGAGAAACTCGTTAAAGAAAAATAGTGCTTACAGAGTAAATAATTCCTACGTGCCGGCTGCCTGTTATCAATATAAGAAGGAACCCAGCAAGTACCATCTAAATAATTTAAAAAATGCTGAAAGTCAACATGGTCTCAATCCCTCCCAAAACAACCTTTGGAAGAATCCTTATGTGGATATAATAGCATCTTCTAGAATGCCCTGTAGAGTGTTTCTGAATAACCTGAAAAAGGAAATCGGCTGCCTTCTGATACCTGAAAATGTGACACCTTATTGAACCTTGTTGCTTTAAACAATATATGTTTAAATGTACCCAATGCAAGGGTTAATCTGACCTAATTAAATCACCGGCCTTAATCTCTCACTAAAAAAGTAAGACTAAACTAACATGCATCCTTTGTTTTAGTTACAAACTGATCTCACTGTTTAAAACTAGGGCAGCACTGCGTGTTTACATACCCTAACTTCTCTCGGTGGACCGTGGATGGCTACCAGTGCCTGCACAATATCAGATGTCCTTCTCCCGCCTGAAGCAGGCACAAATTCAAGACAGGTATACAGATACATTGACATAGAACATGCATACAGAAACAGTGGAAACACAGGCCTGTGTGCATTAGAGGTGCATACGGATGAACAGATATAAACATTCAACAGAGACACACACCAGACATGAGTGCAGAGGCACACACATAGGCCATGCATACAAACAGTGGTCGAAGTGGGAGAAAAAAACTACGGGAACTCTGGGCATAGACTCATAGGATGGGGATAACTCAAGGATTGGATCAACAGACGGAGTCAGAGGTGTGGCTAGAATGTGCCAGGCATCCTAATTTTTTGTATTTGTTTGGCATTTCACCGACCAGTTACAGCTTATTGTGCTATTTAATTCAACAAATGGATACACTTGATTATTTAAGGTTTAATATGAGTTATTGGCATTTAAATACATTCACTAAGAGGGATATATTTCCAATCACACAATTTCCCAAATATGCTTAAAAGTGGAATCACAAGCCATTTGTCTCCAAGCCATGCAGTTTCTCTCATTAGCACTTCTCCTCCCTTCTTCCACAAGAGCAGTTCAAACATGAATGGCAAAATATCCTAGTTTGCAAATGTTTTCTATAGAATTATGGCTCTTCCATATTTGCTGGTACTAGTAGGGCAGGTGCACAGCAGGTTTTAACAGTGTATAGCGCTTCTCAAATTTGTAGGTGCTCCATGAGTGACGTTGAGTGTCCTACGGGGTCTGTAACAATATGATTCAACTGTGGAACCAGTGGGTCACTGGTTCCATCCTAATGGGCACACAATCATTCCTCCCAAGGACAGAGGATTCATAAACTTTTGAGTGTGTTTAAATGTTTCGTAGTTTTAATTCCGAAGGTAATTTGCAGAAATGTTCGAAATATAAACATTAGGTAATCAGATTTTTCATCATTTTCAACATATAACAAAGTCTTTCAAACAAATCCAATGCATTTCGGGCCAAAAGTTGTGCCCTTCATCAGGGAGAAGACACTGTGAAAATGAAACATAAATGAACAAACTATCAGTATGTATCCTATATGGTGTAAGGGAAATGGGGTATGTGCTGACGTAAAGATGGGCCGTGCTAGGTGTTGGGTGAATGATTAAGGTATCACCTTAAAAAACCTCGTTGCCCAAATGTGTAGAATGAAAAAAGTTGATATGGGGTCTCTTACATGTCACTTAGTGGCTAGCGAGATTATGTCTGTGAATCAAAGGTCAGAGAAAAATTGTTGAAAACGGACGTACTAAAATGCGGTAGCAAAGCACATAGCTGCTATGTCAAGATTAACGTTGTCGGATAACTGACCTGAAAGATTGTGCTGGTATCGGCACTATCATTCTCCTCTCGTAGAGGCCGGTCGGGACGTATCCGCCATTGACCGCGTTTCATGGAAATATTTGCTTCCGATCACGTGACGACTGGTACGGAAGATAGACTCATGTTTGGGTATCAGGTCATGAGATACCATAAACATGTAAAAATGGATGTGGTAAATTCATGCTAGGGTGTAGCGGACGTGTATACAGTTATATGAGAGTAAAAAAATAAAGTCATGAAAAATAAAAGATTAGTGGGGTGAAAAAGATCGTGTGGAGGGAATCAAACTCGTGGTGGTCAACTTAGATCACCCATGTCTTAGTATAACACGCTATTGGATGCAGTCAGGTGCTGGAGGGGGTATATGTAGGGAAATGTACCAGTAATTCACAGAAGTTACAGGATACATACGTACAAATACATATTCAAAACATAACATATAAATGTGAAACTTCACAGGGATTACGACATCGACCTCAGAGCAATTTCATAGGTAACAAGATAGTTCAATTCTATCATTTAAGCCAAATGGCTTGTGTGTGGAAAGTTTTTGTATCCAAGCATTTTCTCTCTGGAGAAGAAATTTAGTATTGTCTCTGCCTTCAACTTTAGGAATGGTTTCCAGAATGGTGAACTTCATTTGGGAAATGTTGTGTTTTTCTTCAATGAAATGGGTTGCCACTGCAGATTTCGTGTTTTTCAGGCGAATATTTGATTTGTGTTCAGTAAGTCTGATTTTGATTTTGCGCTCCATTTTTTCAATATATAGTTTGCCGCATGGGCATTTGAGAGCATATATAACATTGCAAGAGTCGCACGTCGCGTTAACTCTAAGTTTTATCTCATATCCTTTCATAGGGTGGTTGATTTTGTTTCCCTTAATGATATTATTGCAATTTCCACAGTTTAGGTATGCTTTGGTGCCTGTGAATACAGTTGTGGTTGTCGGTTTGTGTTGTAACAGTTCCCCTAAGTTACGTGCTCTGGTAAAGGCGAACAGGGGTGGTTCCAAAGAAATCTGATTGAAGTTCGGTTCCAGGTTTAACAGTGACCAATGTTGGAATATGATCTTTTTGAATTTAGAGCTGGACGTGGAGTATTTTGAGACTACCACTATGCGGGTCTGTTGTTTCTTGTGGGTTGGTTGTAACAGTTTGTTTCTATCTATGTTAGAGATCTTATGTTTGGATTCCTCAATAATGTCTTTGGGGTACCCTCTTTTGTGAAGTTTAGTTGCTATTTCGTCAATTCTTTGTTCAACTTTATTGGGATCCGATGTTATTCTCTTGACACGTGCCATCTGTGAAAAAGGAAGGTATTTTTTAAGATTTGGTTCATGAAAACTTGTGAAATGAAGCATGTTGTTTCTGTCTGTGGGTTTTGTAAACAGATCTGTTTCCAAGCCTTGTTGGGTAATGGAAACCTTAACGTCTAAGAAATGTATTGATTTATCAGATATTTCCCAGGTCAACTGGATCCATTCATCGATTTGGTTGAATTCAGTGAGGGCCACTTGTAGTTCTTCCTTAGTGTTCTTCCAAATGATGAATATATCATCAATGTAACGTATTAGGAGATTCAGGTTGTCAGTCCATTTCTTGTTACCAAAGATATGGGTCTCCTCGTAGTTTTGCATAAATATGTTGGCGTATACCGGCGCCACCGAATTGCCCATAGCCATTCCACCCAATTGTTGGTACCATGTGTCTTGATATGTGAAATAACTTTGGTATAGTGTAAAAAGCATGAGCTCCATCAAAAATGTTTGGAAAGGTCTGTCCAGATCGGTATTTAGTAGTGCCTGCTCAATTGCTTCTATCCCCAAGGAATGGGGTATGGAGGTATAAAGTGAACGCACATCCGCGGTGCAAAGTATTAGTGCATCTTCTGAGTCGAAGGTTAAATCTTGTAGTATGGATATGAAGTGGGTAGTATCCTTTATGTATGTTCTCATTGTTTGTACCATAGGCTGGAGATATTTGTCCAATAGTTGGCCAATTGGTTCATGTAGACTGCCGCATGTAGAGACTATGGGTCTCAGCGGTGGATCCATAATGTTCTTGTGTATTTTTGGTACCATTCTTAGGGTTGTACTCTTCGGGTTCAGTGTAGTAAGAAACTTCTTAGTTCTATCGTTGATGGTACCTGCTTCATGGACCTTCTCTAAAATGTTAAGTAAATTCTTCATAAGTTCACTCGTAGGATTATTATCCAACTTCATGTAAATCATAGTGTCAGAGATGTGTTCCATTACTTTCGATTCATACATTGTTCTATTCATGATGACAAGGGCTCCCCCTTTATCGGCTTTGGTGCAAATGATTTTACTGTTGGTTGATATTTTTTTAAGGGTATCCAGGTCTTTTTGTGTTATATTTCTGCCCCTTTTGTTGTCATGTTTAATACCAAGGAGGTCTTGTTTCACCATGTTTTCAAATAGATCAAGAGTTTTGTGGCTAACAGGTGATTGAAAGGTACTAGGTGGTCTTAAACCTAGTAGTTGGTCCGGTTCATCTTTTTTGTTGTTGTGGTAGAACATTGTCGAAGAAGTGGCGGAGTCGAAGCTTACGCATAAGTTTGAAGATACTCACTTCCAATTCTAGATTGTCTGTAATGGTAGTAGGTACAAACGAGGTGCCTTTTTGTAAAAGTTGAATTTCATGTGGTGGTCACTGATATTAATGACCAGTTGTTCCGAATTCAGGTCTTCTTCCCTTTCTTGTCTTTGATGGTCCCCGTTGTGCTTCTCGTGGAAGGTGGTTCGTTCTCCTTTTCTTTTTCTTTTGTTTTGTCCTCTCCGGGGTCTCCTTTTTGTGCTTGACCCTGTTCTAAAAAAGGATTCAGTTCAGTTTGAATGCTTGTGGCTGGTTGTTCTGATTGTGCAGTATCCGGAATTTTGGTTGTCAGTTGTGTTCTCCGTGGTCTTTGGGTAGTATCGCTGTCTGATGAAGAGGTCTCTGTTTGGGAGGTATAAGGCTTATTCCGTCTTTTTTGGGCATAAACTTCAGCCCACGTGTAGACTTCTCCAAGTCTATAATCGAGGGTATCCCTCTTGTATTTCCGAATTTTCCGTTCGTTGATGTCACTAGTATGTTTATCCATTTGTACTTGTATGTCATCCAATATTTTCTTTAGTTCTTCCTCAGACATCATTTTCGATAATTCCGTGGATACTTCAGAAATCTCAATAGTTAGTTCTTCAAGTATTGTGGATAATTCTTCGATAATTAAGAGAATCAGGTCCAGGGAACATTTATTGAGGATTTCATACCACCTTTCCTGGAATTTTTTTGAATTTTTGCAGAGTGATGGTTTTAAAGCAATTCTTAGGCCTTGCGGTATACGTTGGTTACGGTGATTTTTTACGAGAGTGCTTGCATGAAGTTGTTGGTTAATTCGTCTCTTAGTGAGGTATAGTAATTGTCATATGTGTTGCTCCTTGGTACGGGTAGTAGTTTCCTGTGAGTTTTCTTCCCTGATTAGTGCATAAATGCGATCCGCTTCGTCTGATTTGTACGCAAAGGTGGTGGCTCTAGCCTCCGTGCTTTTTGAAATGTCCTCGTAATTACTCATGGTTTGTTGTTTTGCGTGCTATCTGTCCTTATGTGGACACACAAAAATATAACACTGGTACTAGTAGGGAAGGTGCACAGCAGGTTTTAACAGTGTATTGCGCTTCTCAAATTTGTAGGTGCTCCATGAGTGACGTCGAGTGTCCTACGGCGTCTGTAACAATATGATTCAACTGTGGAACCAGTGGGTCACTGGTTTTATCCTTATGGGCACAAAATCATTCCTCCCAAGGACAGAGGAGTCATAAACTTTTGAGTGTGTTTAAATGTTTCGTAGTTTTAATTCCGAAGGTAATTTGCAGAAATGTTCGAAGTATAAACATTAGGTAATCAGATTTTTCATTATTTTCAACATATAACAAAGTCTTTCAAACAAATCCAATGCATTTCGGGCCAAAAGTTGTGCCCTTCGTCATGGAGAAGACACTGTGAATTCATATTGGCCACATAATACATGATCCACTGCATAATCTTACAGTTTTAACTAATAATTTTTGTAGCTCAAACTGATAGTTACTAAAAACCGTGACTTGAGTTGCTGCAAAGTGGACGTCCCTTTGCAAAGGATGACTATCACCTTTCTCACTGCTGCATTTGTATGTTATACATATACTAATGAGGCAGAATCTTTGCAGAGACTTAACATGTGTAAAAATGTCTAAATAATAAAGTATAAGAAAATATATTGCATTGTGCTGCAGCCCTTTTTTTCGTTGCAATATTTAGTCAACGCTGCAACATCATTTTGTCCCCCATTGCTGCATAATTTCAGTGGCTCCTGAGCAAGTAGCACATGTTAAAAGTGTTTGTGCATGTAGCAGAGAGACTGTGAAGTTTCATCTCTCGTAAGTTGCAGCTCCTACTGCAGAAACAAGGCCAATGGACGTACCAATGGGTGAGGCGGACTGGCCTTTATGGCAGGGCTGGCTTTAGTGCTGGTGGCGTCCTGTGCAACAATGTTTGTTGGTGCCCCCAATAATCACCTACACCTCTGACTCCCTCACTACCACCCTTTAACAGTCCCCCTCAAGTCTCCATAACCACACTCTTTCTCAGATGCATTTAATTTAATTTACAGTGCCACTTTTACCGGTGTACGGTGTCATAGCACTTCACATCATACACACTACACGGAGACAATCATTTATAAGAGTGTAAATCACTGTATAGGAAATGTTACATAAGACAAATGACTACAAGGTGTAGGAGCCACATGACAACCATATCAGTAGGCAGTATAGTTTAATAGCTCACTGTTCTATGTTAGGATTTTAATTTATAAACTGCAAGTAACAAAAGGATCTCTCTGACAAAAGCAGCAACCTACTAACCTAGTTAACATTATGTGCACTTTGTGATCTGCATGGTACATGTTCTTTGCAGCAGGCACATTACCCCTCTGTGCTACCTTTCCAGGAGTGAACTCTTCCACTAGACAAAACTCTGATCTCTCTCTAGGAAGAACATTAATCACCAAAGCTATCATGCCTTTTTTTTGTTGATGAAAATTGCTGGAGGCCAGGAAGGAGACAGCAAGTTTTTTTACACCATAATATACTTGCAAACACTACGCACCCACTTGAAATAGGTACTCAGTGCAGTCACGCCGTTCGCACCACCCTAGACTGCTCAAGGTTCCTGTGACCTCAGTGACAGAGTCTTAGTGACTGGATCACTGTTGCTCTAGAGTGTGCTGGTTCGTAGGCCTGCCTGCAAGGCAGGAGATGAACTTCAGTATTGATTGTGGTGGACAAGAATTCAATGCTAACCCACACTTGCCACCACAAGGGTCCACTTGCTGGTGCTAAGACACCAGGGCTTCTAAGGTCTAGTGGGGCCTTGTAAGGTCTAGAATGTGAATGTACTCCTTCAGAAAAGTGGTATTGTGGACTGGTCATGAAGGCTGAACCTGATTCCCCAGTTACAAATTCAGCAGCTCTGGCCATAGTGCGACATTCTCTCCCACAATGAACACCATACTGCCCCAGTGAGAGAAAGTCGCACTGCCTTCAGCTATAACCTAATTATGCCCCGCTATAAACACCTGGAGGTGGCTCAATTCAAATTACGCACTAGACAAGAGTAATATGCTGCCTTAAAAAAAAACATCTTGGAAAAATCAAACACTCATAGAGAATGCAAGATTAAGTAAAGCATGTGTAATGTAAGCAGAAGCAACATGTTACCTTAATAATTTCTCACTCACTATTTAGAAATCAGTGAGTGTTTTTACCTGGAAAGGCCCTGTCCATTGCTTCTATCCATACAAAACCTAAGCAGTATGGTTTTAAACAAACACTTCTATAAACACAGAGCCATGGTACACATTTTGTTTTCCAATCCACCCATCAACCAGGTATTGCAATACATCCAGGAGTAGTAAAATTGCCCACCCGGGGAAAACAATGCTGTTCAAAGAAAGACAAGAAAATAAAAGTAGCGCTTCCCTGCAAAGTCTGTAAAGTGGCGCTAATGTGTTTTGGTGTGAATACAATCTAACTGGTCACTTTGCAAGCACTCTGACTTGATTTAATTAGTTATGTATTTATTATTCATATTTTAAAAAACTCTATTTATCTCCATCCAGAGGCTGCACTTTGGAATTGAAAAATATCAGAAAATTGGCATTTCCCCGCAAGAGTGTTTTTCTTTTTTGGATCCATTTCACAGGGTAGCAAATAAATGAAAAAAGAAAAGAGAGGGTGTGAACCCTTCCATCAAGTCATGGTTTTCAGTAAGTGAGAAGCAAGACAGAAAGAGAGTGGATAAGAGGAAGAACAAGGGGTAGGAGGGCAGCTGCCAGTGCAGAAAAGAAGAGGACATTACTCACTGATTCAGCCTCCATCGAGGTATGCACAGCTCCGAAACGTGAGCCATCATTCTTGCTGATAACAGAAACCTGCACAGCACACCCGGAGACACCGATAGGAACATGGTGTGACCAAAATACTAGATGCTCTGTGTACCACATATGCAGCAGCTCTGTTGGACAAGAGCACTTACGGTGTGCAGCACACACAAGCAGGAGGTGGATACGGAAGCCTGGGTGCTGGCTTCTCAGTCTGTGGATAGTTAAGAAAGTTCCCCTTGAACACAGATTACCCTGAAGAGCGGAGGGAAACTGTAGTTAGGCGGAGCTGCTTCCGGAATGAACGGAGGTGAAGCATCACCTCTACAGCCAATAATAAGCCTGATAAGAAAAGTTATGATAACGTTAAGCAAATGGGAAGAGGCAGGCGAAATTAAGCGAGTTTCTCCCAATATACAAATTACTTAATGCCACGTAGAGACAGCGCATGCTCTGCCCATGGGAGACCTAAAAATACCCAGCAACAGCGAGATAAAGAAGCAGGGAGTGTCTTGTTGTGGGTGAAAGCTAAAACGGCATGACCTGGAATCAAGGCTACTTGTCATTGGTATTTGTAACCCCTGATATATGTAGCACCTGCCGAGGGTCAAGAACAAAACTTTGGGCCTCAGCACCTATTGTTTTACAAATTAATCACTGTTAGTCTTGGATAACAGCTCCTATAAGGAATGATTGAAAGAATCAAAAGTAGCTTTGCCGGTAGTAAAAAACTCAAAATAAAGGTATATTTCCTAAGTTTATTTCTTTAGTGTGAAAGAAGGCATATTTTTTTTCACGGCTCAAGAAGTGATATGGAAACAAGCATCCAGTGGGAATGATATTAAAACAATTTGCCAAATATAGTTGAGTGACCCTACAGTTTTAACCTGGCATGCACAATTCAGATTTGCTGAGTCCACTAGCTATATGTGCCTAGGAATTTAGCTCCACCTCCCTGGAATGCCCAACAAGATTGAAATCAGCCTCAGACTGCATGTGTAGCCACTCAGACGGAAAGGATCCTGGCAGTTCATGCTGGAGTATTCATGATAGAGTAGGAAACGCTGGTTTGCATAAGACTGGTCACTGTATGTAGTAGCACTTTAAGTAAACATCGATGGAGTGGAATGAAGGCCAGAGTAATGGCCATTGGTTGAGATTAATTAAAGCATTTCACACATCACGTTTTTTTCTGCATATTTACTCGTCCTCAGCAGAATAAGTAATGTTTTCTTATAGAAATGGAGTCAAGCCCGTCTGCGCCCGTCCGCGGCCGGACAGGGCTAGGGGGTGTCCTCATGCCCTTCCTATCTCCTATTCCTCTTAGGATCTCAAAGCTATACAGGGCCATAGGTCTCTACCCGACTCCACCATCAGCTACATCCGCTCTCTTGGTCTTGCCCCCTCATCTCTTCAGTCTTCTCCGCTGACGCCCTCGACGCAGCCCTTTTCTCGCTCTGGTTCTTCTCTTTCCCCTCCTCCTTTGTCTATCATCCTGCTCAACACCAGGTCAGCGGTTAAACACCATCTGGAACTGTTTGTTCTGCTTGACTCCCACAAGCCTGACTTACTGTTCTTAACCGAAACCTGGTTCTGTGAGTCCTCTCTGCCATCCCTCCTGGCTCCTCTCCCCCCTTCTTACGTGGCCCTCCGTGCAGACCGCCCGGCGGGCAAGACAGGGGGCGGCGTGGCCCTTATTGCCCGGTCCGAGTACAATTTCCAACTTCTTCCCTCCCCTCCTATTACTCCCACTGAGCATCTTGTGGTGTGCTCTCTTACTTTTTCTCCCCCGCTCACTTGTCTATTAATTAATCGCCCGCCCAAGTCTTCCCACTTGTTTATGCCAGCCTTTCAGGACTTACTGGCCACTTTGGCAGTTAATTACGCCTCAGTCCTAGTGTTAGGCTACTTCAATTATTGGCCTACGGACCCCCTTGAGTGCTCTTCCTCCAAACAATTTACAGAATCACTTCAATTCCTGAACTTTGTTTCCCACATACAAGTCACGACACACATACACGGACATGTGTTAGACCAGGTTTGGTCTCTCAATACTTCTGTTTCGTCCATGTCTGTGTCTCCATGTCCCTGGTCAGACCATGCCCTAATTTCTTTTTCCCTCCATCACAACCCTGTAACCAAGGTCCCACTTGCCAAAAACACCTGGGCGCGGAACTGGAACCGCGTCGACCTCCCTTTGCTATCTTCTTCTCTCCTAAACTCCTCACCTAGCCTGGCGGGCTTATCCTCATCATCTCAAGCCACCGTCATTAACACCTGGCTCGCTGGAGGCTGCAATTCAGTAGCCCCCCTACGTCGGATTTCAACAAGACGACCGAAGGAGTCAAATCGGTGGTTTAGTGGAGATCTGAAGGAAAAAAAGCTGACCCTCCGGCGGGCTGAGAGGCAATGGAGAAGGGACTATTGTCCTTTATTGAAAACCCATTACTCCACACTATTAAGTGACTACAAAAAAGCTATACGAGGAGCCAAAACTGCCTATTTTTCAGCAAAGATTCTGGTAGCAGAGAATACATCTAGGGATATCTTCACAATTGTCCACGATCTAGCTTTTTCTGATAGGGCTACACTCAAACCTCCTCCTACCCAGTCCTTATGTGATTCATTGAACTCTTATTTTTTGGAAAAAATTACTAATATCAAGACCAATATCCCTCCCCCCTCTCTCACTTTTGTTGAACCATCTTCCCCTACTGTCCAGTGCTGTCTCTTTTCGATTCCCCCTCTTACCGAAGAAGTATTCCTGGAAATACTACCTAAGGTCAAGTCAGGTTCCCCGGCAGACATCTCCCCGGCTCGTATTCTTCAACAGATTTATTCTGTCTGCACCCAGCCCCCGATCACTTTTCTTAACTGTTCCCTTGCTCAGGGGGTTGTGATTCCAGCCCTCAAATCTGCCACAATAGTGCCTATCTTGAAGAAGCCTGGCGCAGATCCGTCCGCCCCAGTCAACTATCGCCCTATATCGCTGTTGCCCTACTTGGGCAAGGTGCTTGAGCGCCATGAAACATCGGTACTCAGCGCCCATTTAGAAGCAACTGGGGGCCTGGCACCTCGTCAGGCGGGTTTCCGGCCTAGGCACTCTACTGAGTCCGTCGTGGTGTCGGTCCTGGACAACCTCAATGAGGGCATGGACCAAAACAAACACCAGGCCCTGGTGCTCCTCGATCTCTCCGCCGCTTTTGATACGGTGGACCACTCCATCTTGCTTTCACGTATCAGAGCGGTGGGAATCGGGGGCTCAGCCCTGGTTTGGCTATCGTCCTTCCTGAGGGACCGCACCCAGGCGGTCCGGCTGGGGGATTTCTCGGCTACTCCACTTAAGGTCACCTGTGGTGTTCCCCAGGGTTCCTCTCTTTCCCCTCTCTTGTTCAATCTTTATATCTATCCCTTAATCTTTGCACTCCAGCAGCTGGAGGTCACCGTATATAACTATGCGGATGACCTCCAGCTCATCTTTAACCTCTCTTCTTCTTCCCATTCTATTTCCAATTTCCAGACTAATATGATTTTTATCAGGGACTGGATGAGCCATAACCACCTGAAGTTGAACCCGGATAAAACTGAGGTGGTTCTCACTGGTGGCTCTTCCAGTCCCTGGAACTCTTTATTTTGGCCCTCTTCCTTAGGTTCCCCTCCCACTCCCTCTCCCACAGTTAAGACCTTAGGCATCAAAATGAATAATCATCTTACCCTTCACTCACAAATTAGCTCCGTTGTCTCTTCTTGCTTTCTCACTCTTCGCACTATTTGCACTGTTTCCCGTTTCTTTTCTCCCCTGGCACTAAAACTGATCTCCCGGCTGGACTACGCCAATGCCCTGTACAACGGCATTTCAGCTTACAGCTTACGGAAGCTCCAACTGGTTCAAAACCAGGCGGCCCGACTAGTGTGCGGCCTTTCCCGCTCCCACCACTCAACCCCGCTATTGAAGGCGCTTCACTGGCTACCTGTCAGGGAGCGATCCCTTTTTAAAACTGGCTGCATGGTTTTCCAGGCACGCCAGGGCTCAGCTTCCGCCTTCATCACCTCTTTGATAAGGGAGCATGTCCCTACCAGAGAGCTTCGCTCATCCTCTCAATCTCTTCTGCAGGTACCCCGCTACAAGCGCAAAAAGGGGGGAGGGGCCAACTTCGCATTCTTGGCACCCACTTTTTGGAATTCCCTTCCCGACCACCTTCGGTCGGCCAAGCACTATTCTCTCTTTCGTAAAGGCCTCAAAACCTTTTTATTCAAGCAGGCCTTCCCGCTGTAAATCGTCCTCATTTGTTCCCACTCACTGTACCAGTTTCTCTTGCCTCTCCTCTGCTAATTTTGCCTCCATAGCGCCAAGAAACCGTATGGTGAATGCAGCGCTCTATAAATATTTTAAATTCAAATTCAAAGTAACCTAATGTTAGTTGCATAAGCGGTTTTTTGCTTGGAAAATATTTTCCTGTGGAGAAAGAAACTATATTTTCAAAATTAAATGTGTGCAATATTTACACCTTTTTCTCAGGTGATCATTTTTCGTGCATAACTTGTATGGATTCTGAAACGGACTCTTGGGAGAAGTCAATGAAAAAAATAAAATAAAAGTAACCCCGCAGGAGTGCAGTTGATTTTCACTTGATCATTGTGAATTCGTTTTTAATGAAGGGAGGCACACATACCATGTCAAAGGCTAAATCCTGACAAAACTCAAATAGATGTTTCAGTGATAAGTGAAGACTACATTATGAAATGCTTTATAGCTAAATGATCAATCATTCAACAAAAATACAAGTACTATATTTATGGCATAGTCAAAATACAGAGAAGGACCACAGCATTTAGGAAGCAGCCTAGTGGAATCCCAGAGAGGAATAGAATGTGTCCATGCCAGGGCCGGATTGGCTACTGGACGTTTTGGCAGCAGAGTTAATCAAGTTTCCTTCCTTGCTTAAAGCCCAGCGAATTAAGTTGTTGGAAATATGTGGTGGTGGGTGAGGCCACAAAGTAAAGTGGGAGTAGGTTCATGATTTGATGTCAAGTTTGGCTTATTGGATACACAGTGATGAATGTGCCAAATACAATCTATATAGCCCTTTTCTTTCCCTGCAGTGCAGTGCATCATATACATTTTCCCCAATGTCTACTTACAGCAGAGGTGTGTGATGTAGAATCTTATATACTATAAATCTACCTTTTTGGAGTCAGGGTAGATAGAGAAATGCATTTTGAGAAGAGCAGGGCCATTAGAATTAAAAAAGATAATTGCCAACTATAGCTGCCCCAGCTGCAGACAGTAGCAAACTACCAGATACTCTGTCTAGCAATGAGCATGCTTTCATTATTTTAGCACAACACACAACTTGTAGTCCATGTAGTGCATTTTGCCATACTCATTAATAAGAGGTCATTTTCTTCAACTCAAAGTGCCTGTTTACAATTAATTGAAAAGCCTTTAGAAGAAAAAAATAATCAAATCACAGTTTTTTTTAATCTGGTGATATTATCTGCCTTTTAATTCTTCTCTGTCACACAGTCAGTGTATTTATATGCATGGCATGTGTGGGAAAAACATCAAATTGGCCTTGTGAATTATAATCACATCAAACTCCAATGGCCCTAGGGGACCAGCAACGTATTGCTACTGTGCCACCCAGTAATCTAAAACAATTGTTTGCAATTTGTCTTTTTGTTTTTTCTCAATGTAGCTTCTCCTGCTGGTCCAACCACCCAACAGGCAGGTGACAGCAGCCTTTTTGTGGGGGGAGAGGCTGGAGCATGACCAGCAAGAGTGGTCCTAGAAGAGGAGGAGGACACTAACATACCTCAGCCAGGCCCCAGTGCAACTGGTCCCCCTCAGCCTCCAGCCTCCTGGCATCCCATCGCTGGAGTCGCTGCCAGCCAACTGCTGTCACCCCCTACCACAATGAAAATAGGCCACTGCTATGCTGCATCCGGCAGCGGTTGGACACTGTTGAGGGCCGACTAACCACGAGGGAGCAGAGCCTGGACCAGCTCCGTACCAACATCCATAATGCACTCTTCCAGCACTTTTACATTTATTATTTTGGTGGGAGGGACTTGTTGTTTGCTGGGGCTGGGTGGATAGTGTGGGAAGGGAGTTCAGACTGAAGTGACTTTTTCCTTGGACATTTTTAGTTTGGGAACTTTGGGACTGTGGTCAGTTTTGTTTGGGGTAACAGGTGGGTGTGTTGTTTGGTTTGAGAGGGTGGGTTTCTTTGTAAATAAAATAAGGGGTAACACTCTTTTATTTAATCTAGATTTATGCCTGAAGTAATTTGTTTTACTCCTATTTTGCAGTGTTGCCTTCAGCTAGTTTTACGCAGCCTGTTTATGTATTTATAAGAGGAAGTGTAGCAGTTAGGTATAGGATTACAATTCTGTAACTATTTTGACCATAGCAGGAATGCTGCCATGATGACCGATATTGTCTACAATAATCTAGACAAACAATATTAGCAGTTAGGTACTTACCTACTAAGTTAACTAGTTCAGTTTCATCTATACTACTTATCTAACATGAATATAGATGAAGCAATAACAGGGAAGGCATCACAACCTCACAAGCGAGGTCCCACTTCCAGTTCCACCTAGCTCATCTCCAACTGTAGGATTAATCTGAATGATTGATTATGCATTGTAGGCAACTAAATGAAAATAAAAAGACTGAGTTAGTGGGTTATATTTTACCAAAGCTTTATAAAGAATTGGTACCTGAGTACTACATGATGACATAATGAGAGTGCCTGATGGTGCTAAATTACAATAAATAGGAATACTAGTAGGTTTTGGCTAATGGGGAGCTTGTAGTATTATTTGTGAAATACTCGCATTTTAAAAAAATGAATCAAAGTCTGGAGTGGACAAGCTTAGGTTAGGCGTTTACGGTTACGGAGCACAAGGCCTGAATGATGATGCTGACAACTGACGTTCTTTATTCTATATCCTAAATATGGATCACTTTTCATGCCCGGGTGGGAAAATGGAGGCAGTGTGGACTATTGCTTAAAGGATACTGAAGTAGGTTGGTGTTGTATTCACCACATCTGCCCCACTCTATGTGTGATCCATTGAAGGTGTAAATTAAGCCACACCTAATAAGTCACACAACCGGGGAAGAGGTTTAGGGGTTTGATGAATGGATGGGAAGGGGGCTTTGGGGAAGGGTTTGCCAAAGACAAACACTAGACAAGGACAGCATTCACCTTGGCAATGAGCAGCAGCACATCATTCACCATTAATCTGTTGTGTAAGGAAACAAAGGAACGATTATGACAGAGTACAGATACATGCATTGCAAACAGACCCCTGCGACCCAAGTCATAAGATATCTAAATGTTCTGTGTTCTAGGTTGGGGAGATAACCCACCCAGTTCTCCAAATATGATTGTTAAAAGAAAAATGATACTGTATTGCAAAATTAGGTGTCGCGTATGAATTCACTGGTGCGCCGAAGATGCGCCTATGGCAAGCCCGTCTGCGCCTGGTCCGCGCTCAGCGCCAGATCCCTTGGCCCTCGTGACCACCACGACACCCGACTGCGATATGATGCCAGCACCCTCCACACACTCAACACCGGATGATCACACACCTGTTTCCTGGCACACCCAAGGCCCTTCTCCTGCCGGAACTGCAGCTTCACCAGCATCCAACTCACTAACCACCCGGACCAAAGAACCCAACTACCTCAGATGCATCATTCTCAACACCCGCTCTGCCCGCAAACATTGAACTCTGGGACCTGCTCGACTCTACCACCCCAGATGTCGCTTTCCTGACCAGACCTGGCTGAACCCCTTCTTGGCACCCCACATCGCCATAGTCATCCCGGAAGGCTACAAGATCACATGCAGGGATCACCCGAATAGAGTAGGAGGAGGAATCGCCATTGTCCACAAGAACACTCTCAGAGTCTCGACCAACACCAACGACACCCTCAGCACCGCCAAACACCTGCACTTCCAGATCCACACCGACCCCAACACCACCCTCAGAGGAACCCTCAACAACAGCCCCCCCGGACCCTGACCATAGTTCAGCGACTCCATCACTGACTTCATCAGTACACACGCCATCGCCTCCAGGGACTACATCCCCCTCGGAGACCTGAACTTCGACCTCGAGAACAACAACGACACCCACTCCACCACCTTGATTGACAACCTTGCCAACCTCGGACTCAGACAACTCATCACTACACCCACCCACTCCGCCAGACACAAGCCTGACCCCATCTTCTCCGCAAGCCCCCACCTCTCCTTCAACCACACCACCGAACTCCACTGGACCGACCATCGCTGCATCCACTTCACCTTCCGGAAACATACCGCGCACCATATCCCCCAACAGATGCCTCGCCGCTGCTGGAGCAAAGTCACAGAAGACCAGCTAACCACCACCTTCGCCCATAGCCCACCCGCTGAACCCATCGACCAAGACGACTGCGCCAACACCCTCGCCTGGTTCAAGAAACCCTCCAACAGCCACACGAGCAAAAAAGCCAACTGGTTCACTGGAGACCTCCAGGCCTCCAAGCAAACCTGACAAAAGCTAGAGAAGAACTGGCTCCGTGAACGAACACCAGACAGCTACGCTGCCCACAAGAA
Source organism: Lissotriton vulgaris (assembly GCF_964263255.1). Lineage (NCBI taxonomy): Eukaryota > Metazoa > Chordata > Amphibia > Caudata > Salamandridae > Lissotriton > Lissotriton vulgaris. The sequence continues at coordinate 948,328,322 of NC_141691.1, read as the reverse complement.
CACCACCCGCAGGCACCACCACTTCATCAGAAACCACCAAAAGGGCCTCCTTCACAAACGACAAAGACAACAACGCACACAACAGCAAAGAGCTTTTCAACATCTTGAAGGAACTCTCCAACCCCAGCTCCAACACCAAAGACATAGCACCTTCACAAGACCTGTGCGACTAGCTGGCCACCCTCCTCCATCGCAAGATCGCAGACATCCACGACAACTTCAATGCCACAACCGCCACGACAACCACTTAGACTTTCATCCCCACTACCACCATCTGCACCAACCGCCTGCTCTACTGGACCAACACAAACGACAACAACACCATCAAGATCAAGAGCACCATCCACTCTGGACCTCCGTCAGACCCATGCCCACACCACATCTTCAACAAAGCCAGCACCGCCATCGCACCCCATGTCCGGAAAGCCATCAATATTTCCTTCAAGACAGCAACCTTCCGGGAGAGCTCCAAGCACACCGAGATCAACGCCTTATTAAAGAAACCCAAGGTGGACCCCAAGGACCTCAAGAAGTTCCGGCCAATCTCCCTGCTCCTGTTCTCAGCAAAGGTCATCAAGAAGACCATCAACAAACAACTGACCTGCTACCTCGATGAGAACAACATCCTATACCGGTCTCAAGTCCAGGTTCCGCAGCAACCACTGCACCGAAACTGCCATGATCACCGCCACCGATGACATCAGGACCCTGCTAGACAACGGAGAAACTGCGGCCCTCATCCTTCTGGACCTGTCAGCCGCCTTCGACACAGTCTGCTACTGCACACTACGCACACGCCTCCATGTCGCCGGGATCCAAGAGCAGGCCCTGGACTGGACCACCTCCTTCCTCTCCGGCAGAACACAGAGCGTCAGCCTTGCCCCCTTCTGCTTTGAAGCCACCAAGATCATCTCCGGTGTACCCCAGGGCTCATCCCTCAGCCCAACGCTGTTTAACATCTACATGGCTCCGCTCGCCCGCGTCAACCGACTACACAGCCTCAACATCATCTCTTACGCCGATGACACCCAGCTGATCCTCTACCCCACATTACTCAAACCAACTTCCTTGAAGGAATGAAGGTTGTCGCCGAATGGATGAGGAACAGCCGACTGAAGCTGAACTCGGACACGATGGAGGTCCTCATCCTCGGATACACCCCTTCGGCCAGGGACGACTGCTGGTGGCCGGCCATACCGGGAACAGCTCCAACGCCCACCGACCACGCACCAACCTAGGAGTCATCCTCGACTCCACCCTCTCCATGACTAAGCAGGTCAACGCTGTCTCTTCCTCCTGCTTCAACACCCTCCGCATGCTCCACAAGATCTACAAGTGGATCCCCACCGAAAACAAGAATAACGGTCACCCAGGCCCTCGTCAGCAGCAGGATGGATGTACGGAAACACCCTCTACGTAGGAGCATAAGCCAAACTCCTGAAATGCCTTTAACGCATCCAGAACGCCTCGGCACACCTGATCCTCGACATGCTCCGCCGCAGCCACATCACACCCCACCTGAGAGACCTGCACTGGATCCCCGTCCTCAAGAGAATAATCTTCAAGCTCCTCACCCACACACACAAGGCACTCCATAATACTGGACCAGCGTACCTCAACAGATCGACTCAGCTTCTACACCCTCACCCTCCAGCTCTGCTCCACTGACCTCGACCTCTCCACAGTCCCCCGCATCCAAAGAGCAACCTCCGGCGGCAGATCATACTCCCACCTCGCTACCAAGACCTGGAACACCCTCCCCATCCACCTGCAGCAGCACTATGATCTGCTGACCTTCAGAAGTTTTCCCCACCCCCTAGTGCCTTGAAACCCTCATGGGTAAGTAGTGCACTTTACAAATGCTATGATTGATTGATTGATTGAAGGACAGAAGGAATGTAATCTCCATGAGGAGTGTTTCAATAAGACTCAGAGGCAGAGCAAAAAAACAAGAGGGGGACTCAAAGTTTTACTTTTGTTACAAGTCCAACACACACACACAAAGAGCAACATTTCACAGACAATAAAGGAACAAGGACTGTACTTCTACCACCTCTTGAGGACAAAATATGTGTCTCAATTGACCTAATCAAACCACACTATGTGACTGATACTGTGTAGTAGGTCATGTGGACTCCATAGTAACAGACACCCTCCTCTTGCTACAATTCAAGAAGTTCAAATGGAAAGACTCATCACGGTCAAAGAATCCCTTAGACGAAATGATGGACTATACAACAATGCTATGGAACTCGTTCCTCTTGAACCTGAAGTTCAAATTCAGAATCAAAATGAAAGACAAATTTCAATTCAACCAAATACAGATGTCTACAGCAACATGCCTCGACAAGAGTAAACTTGGATTTCCACAAATCCTGATGCAATCCCAACAATTAATCAAACTACTTCAGGCTACTTCATAAACTTTAATAAGTTTTCTTCGGATCAAAGTGAACCTAAAATGATGCCAGCCCAACAATCACGTAAGCAGCAAGTTAAAGGTTTTCTGATCTTTCTTAAAAAGACTTACCTGGTATCACCTTGGGTAGAACTATGGGTATTTACCGGGATACTTTTCTTTCTTTTCTAGTTACGCTTAGTAATAGTTTTTAGCATCCTTGTAATGGAAAATACCTTCGACAAAGCTCTGCAGCCCAAAAGGTGAATTTAATTTTAAAACCACACCAATCATCTCATCCAGAACAAAGAGACTTTTCATCAGCCAATATTACAGCAGTTCCTATACCTGATGGTATAGTTTGAGAAAGGTTGATTTCAATATATTTGGTCCGACCAAACTTTTAAGAATTCCACATTCATTTAAGATATCGTTGAGTGATATAATTACCTCAACTACACTTTCCGATGTTTGGGATTTTGAAACTCTAAATAATATTTTGTATGATTTAGAAAAATCTGATGCATTTTCTAATAGTGAAACATTGGAAAGCACATCAGATTTTGAAACAATGTATTGTTTTAACACTATGTCCATCATTTTCTGTATAAATCTGCTAATCCTAAAAATGTGTTCACATACCACCAGTGGGAACTTTGTCCAACACTGCCGAAAGGCAGTTCAAAAACATTTGCATAGAAGTTTCCATATTTTTCAGGGTATATTATGTCTGACCCAGCCTCATATTGTTATAAGGTTGCACCCACATCAGCACAGAAAACTATGTTAACAAACACCAAATAGATTTCCTTTACTTCCTTTATTGCCCAGTTGTCTGAACAAGGTTTCGACTTATGGAATGACACTATAGACATAAAATCAGTCTGGGGTACAAAAGAATGGCAAGTTCAGGGAACAGAAGCTTTGTTTTAGAGCATGCCTTATTCCTCAACAGATCATGTTTTTGATTGAGACAGTGCAACAGACGTCTTTCCTGGGACTAGCCAAGAAGAAAGACTTGAACATACCTCGGCTGCCAACTCCATCACACACCGAGAGTAAAATAACATTACAGAAAGAGATTACAGTAGTAGTAGTAGTAGTGAAATCCAATAGTGTGGGAAAGTTGTGCCTTGATTGGCTAAAAACCTCAACACTCACACAGATGAAACAACACTTATCCTTACTGTCACAGGTTGTGTATCTCATTTTTTTTTTACTAGGACCCAGGAAGTGCTGCTGTGCTGACTCAAGGACTGTCACGTTGCTTTACTAACTGCTGTTCCAGAAGAATTGCTTTTATGTTGTGCTGCCCTGCTGCCTGCTGCTCTCTAACCCTGCTGAAGGAAAGCTTAACTGTGACTTGAGCCAAAAGTGATCTCCAAGGACTTGTTGCCTTGCCTCCTGTTGCTTGAGACTCAAGGATATCAAAGTATAATCACCTGGACTTGTGCCTGGTCCATTGGAAGGGGACCTAGGTACTTGCTCCAGGGAAACCAATGCATCTCCAGTCAGTGTGTAGCAGAATCGGTGCATCAACCTTGTTGCAGAAGCAGAATTTGCGCCTCACAGTTGGAACAAGCACATTGCCTTCAAGAACAGACACATTAGAACCAATGCATTGCCACTGGTGCAGTGTGGGAAGATCGACACATTCCTTCAACTGTGTAAAGAAACTCAGAGTATCATCTATGGAACCAATGTATCGCCACCACTGTGTGAAGAAAATTGATGCATCACCTCGACTGCTGGATTGACACTGACGCTAGTTTTGCCGGTACGTGGTCAGGCCGCTATTGGGGCATTTACCATCAAGTTCTAGCACCCTGGTGGGACTCCAGTCCCAGGGTCCATCTCCTGTCACAAGCCTCCTGTACTGACTTTCACTGGAACGCCAACCATCCTGCTAGGACTACAAGTCCCAGGGTGCAACTTCTCTCCCTACCGCAGCGCTGTTGAGGAGGAGGTGCTTGCATCGCGCTCAAACGTGCTGCCTCAGCCCCGGCAGCACAGGACGCTGGTTTTGCCGGGACGTGGTCAGGCTGCTATTGGGGGCATTTACCATCAAGTTCTAACACCCTGATGGGACTCCAGTCCCAGGGTCAATCTCCTGTCACCCGTCTCCTGTACTGACCTTCGCTGGGACGCCAACCATCCTGCTAGAACTACAAGTATCTCCACTACAACTTCTCTCCCTACCACAGCCGCTGGTGAAGGGGAGGCGCTTACATCACGCTCAAAAGCGCTGCCTCACCTCCGCGGCACAGGCCACGCGAGGGCTGCGCCCAGGCAAAGCACGGGCCAAGGGCGGGCCCATCCGCACCTGTCAGCGACAGGAAGAGGCAGGGCAGGATCACCCTCCTTGTTTCTGTCTTTGTAATGCTGCTTTACCGGTAAGAATTGGGTGATTCAATTCCCTCCTGATTCTTCGTTTTTTTCACCATCTCGCATTTGACTTGGAACTGGGTGCTGCGCTAATTTATAAACTGCAACTTGCTGTACTCCACATCAATTCAGTTTCCGGAACTTAAGGGTGTTGACTTTGAGACTTCGCCCCAATAAATAGAATAATTTCGGCCCCAGAGAAGTCTCTAAGTTGCTGTTTTTCTCTTGAAGGGAACTTGAAAGAAACTGTTATTTTGTCTAAAACATCCTTCATATGCACACCCTTTTCTTTTGTTTTAAAATTCTTTTTATATCCTTTTTTGCAGTAGATTACACTGTTACAGGGCCACTGTTGGTAGTACTGATATAATTGTTGGTTTTACTCCTTGGGGTGTGGAATAGTTGAATATTTGGTGGGTCAATCATGCTGCAATATGCCCGGTTGGCTCACAATATTCTCCTTGATTACATACAAATAGCCAAATATACACGCCTTTGCCTCCTCCCTTGTTTTGAACTTAACACCAGAAACTATCATGCTATACCTGCCAAATGGGGAAGAGGAAGGCTTTAGAGGCTGCTGTTGGAAGGAAGAAGGTTCAAAAGACCAATAAATCAGCTAAATCAGCAGCAGACAACTGCACTTTAGATGCAATTGATAACCTAATCGAGTAGATCGAGATAATACTAGCTAATGGGAAGGATATAACAAATAACGAAATAAAAAAGATCTTGTCATACTATAGAAGGCAGGAAAAGCCTAACCATTAAACACCACCTACACCTAGTGTTACAGTCCTTTGCGAGACAATATCTCAAATAGTAACCTCTCCCACAAAGCATGTGAAGAGTAATCCACTTTAATTCCCCCTCTCTAATTCTGCCCTTCTCTAATTCTGGCCAATCAACTTCTGCCCAAAATAGGCTGACAAGTGGTGATAATATATTGGTGGATAGCTCTAACAGATACTCCCCGCTGGCAAACTTGCAAGAACAAGACCAACCGGTACAATCAAAACAGGCTCAATATAACAACTCACAGATCACCAGTTGCAGGGAAGCTGGGACCTAAACTGAAAGTATTGACATACATGTTTTCATGGTTGAACTATCACAAAAATTAAATAGAATACAATATGAGGTCCTGGCCCTCCAAAAAGTAATTTGGGCGCCCCACCACAAATTAATTCTATTCTGCCTGCAGATGGATACTTCTCAAAGTAATAGTAGCAATCAAAATAGGACACCAAACTGTACCAAGAATGAGACATCTCAGGTTGGGTGCCCTCCCAGTCATACCCATCTCCCTACTCCTAGGATGCCCATAAATGATAACAACTACTTGGCTAACACAACTTCTCAACTATCTGCGCTAGGTAACCAAGCAGGCTATTTAAATGTAAGACCCATAATGGCTTCTCTAACTAGTCAAGAGGGCTCTAATGCAATGTCTTTAAATGCTCACACCATAAGCATGCCCAAATATGTAAGATACGAAGGACTTCGGGAAAACCTAGGACCAGGACGGGAGGGCATAGGTATCCAACAGTTATTAAAACTTTTCTCCGCACCATAATATTTAAACCAGTCCAAGATGAATACCTACAACGTCTTCATGACGAATGTCCCAAAGTAAAGCAAGACCTTAGAGAGGATGCAAATTTGCTAAAAAATAAAGTAATTCACTGGATAAGAACTAAGCGCCACTGCCTCTCTGTCGTAAGATCAGTTATAATAAAAGTTGAGCGCCTTCACCAAGAACCAGAAAATATGGATGATCTAAAGCTAACTTTTCATTCTAAGTACATTGCAGACAAACTGGTACCTCTGAATTTTCAACCCCATTCAGTGTTTGAGACCGGTATTCATTTTAGATTGAATAAAAACTATTGTAGAAAAGGGCAATAATGATTTGCATGCCGTAGAGAGGTCTAACAACCTTGGATGCTGTAGATTGACTAGCTGAACAGGGTAGAGCGAATTCAACCGCCAATGTCGCACGGAGCCATTTAGACAATGTTTCATATCCATCAATGCTCGGTCATCTACCCACGCAGGTCCCCTATTTATCCAGGACACATTCACATGAAATCCAGGCATTTAAAACCCCAATCTTCGACATCACAGCTCATGGTACCCAGCTTGATTATGCTACAACTCTACCCATAGACAAGTCTATAGAAAATCTGCAAATAATATCATGGAATATAGCTGACCTCAAACATTAACCTGCAGCACCAGATTGGCAGGAATACATCAGTAATTTTGATATTTGTCTCTTCCAAGAGACTTGGCTCAGAGAGCCAGTACATACATTTGGGTATAGAATGTTTAGTGTATGAGCTGTGCCTTCATGGAGACCTCCGGGGGGGCTGATAATGTGGATAAAAAAAACTTAAAGATTACGATTGAAAATATGAATATCACTTTCCCAGACATTTTAGGGTCAAAATTAAAATCCCCTAATAAGACAAAGATCCTTCTCCATATAAGCCCGAGAGTGCATTCAAAAGAATCACCCACCATCAATCAGCTAGAAAAGATTCTTGAACCTATTGAGCCCAATAGAGTCGTCCTTGTGGGGGGTGATTTTAACTTCTGCTATGAACCATTGGCAGGAATGGATTCTATTTTTGAGGAGGAAGAATTGGCAAGGGAGATTCCCCTCCTCAATACAAGCCATAACATCCCGTGCTGTGTCTCAGCATTGCAAATACTTCACTTTACCATTGAAAGAGGCCTTAGAGCCTGCAATGGTTATTTCATCTCAGCTGTTGAATGCTCAAATACTTTCACTAGGGGGAACTACAACTAACGAATAGATTATGTAATGGTGAGCACAGTACATTGGGCCTACATACAGGACTTCAAGGTAGACAGCAAACTTGAGAGTGACCACTTTCCATTATGTTTAACCCTGACTGGGAGGATGATTGTAATCTATCACACTAATCCTACTGACTCCGGAAGCAAGGAATTGCAACCGTCAGATAGTAATAATCACAAATCTGTTAAAATGCCAAATATAACAGACCAAACTGAGCACCTCACTGACATTTATAACACCTTTTGTGAAGAGATAACCCTCTTTGAGAATCCAGGCCCAGAGCCCTTATCTATTATGCAAATTCAAGACTTGAATTTGTCACAGATTCATCCCATTTGGTGAATGCATGTTTGTTACTTCTCCCTGCCGCCAGTGTAGTCATGTAACTGTAGTCTATCTTTGGTTTAAACTCAGCACGTTCAACTATTTAGGTACTGTTCGCTTTTGCATGTTACCTAGGGTATGTTTTATTTTTCAATGCAGTTAATTCACGTTTGTGAAGCCTGGCAGCGGGTCGTGCATCTTCATGCCAAGCGTTTCCATTTCACTTGCTGGTGAGCATTTATGTTTTTTGAGTCTTTTGTGCTCAGCGTGTTCTGCCAGATTTTCACATATAGGATTACCCTTTATGTTACGTTTCAGGTATTTACGTCTACGCAGTCATATTATGGTTGCCAGTTGACTCTGTTTAGTCAACACCACAGCTTTGTTTATATTGGCCATAGCTCCTGGGAAACTAGTTGCCTCTAATAGATACTCGTGGCGCCGTGTGTGAACAGCATTTTGTTGACCAGGCACCTCATATCAGCTTCAGAGTTACGGTTGAAGTTTCCATCATTGTTCTAGACAAGTACTAATTTATGGGACTGTTGTTTGAAGACACTCATTAAACTCAGATCTTTTTGCACATTCGACGGACACATTACTGGTGATGGCTATTTGTTTCTCCTGGCTCTATTTTGTATAATTATTTTCCTTGTCGGTACGTTCTTTTCACCCAGCTGTCGGCATCTTTTATCCATACCTGGCACTTTCTATTTAACTCCCCTTTTGGGGTCTTGTGTACTCCCTCTATGCGTACTGTTATCCTTAGCTTTCACTTTAAAATGTTATAATATATATAGTCATTCTTGCTCATTTGAATTGTAATTTCCCCTGACGAAGGGCAGACTAGATCGCCCAAAATATATTGGGAACCGAGCATTGCAACAAGAAGCTCTCATCAGAAATTTTTGTCATTCATGATCTGAATTTTCCTTAATTTTGGATGGACTTAAAGCCAGCTCAATAAAAGAAGAATTTTTTGGAGCAAACAACTATTGCATATGCTTTTGTGCATCGTGTGTTAAAATGTATTTGATTTCAAGTGATGTAATGTTCATGATTAGACTTGCAAGAACAGATTATTCGGATAAGATTTTTCCATCTTGTTTGAGTGCCATAGTGTAGTGCACCAGGAGGCGAAGTCTTCACAGACCGAGCATTATTTCACTTTCTCAGTAGGGGGTAGGCTGTACCTCCTCTCCAAGGGCCAGATGTAGGTAGCCAAAAACTGGTCGGTAACGGCCCAAAATCGGTAAAATCGGCCGTTACCGACCGGTATTGGGAAAAAGAGATGTAGGAGACAAAAAAATACCGAATCGGAAAATATGAATCGGTAAAATACCGAATCTGTATTTCCCGAATCCATAATTACCGAATCGGTATTTACTGATACCCTATTTTTCGAGTCCTAATTCACCGAATCGGTAAATAAGAAATCGGAAAAAATGTCCATCGAGATTTAGGAAAGGTTCGGGCGGAGGTGGATCCAAAATGGCGGAGTGAGGGTCCGTGCCGTGGACTCACCTGTGAGCTCCGCTCATCTCTCTTTCCTAGAGCTTACGGAGGAACGGGGAATGCTGATGGGACCATTCCGGAGCTGAACAGTGCTTACCTCGAGTCCTTACTATTACATTCCCGGGAGAAAGTCCTCTTGACGATGGTATCCGCGTCCTGACAAGCCGATGCTTTTGCTTTCCGATGCCGCTTGGCTGCTACGGCAGCTGTTAGGAGGGCGGATCAGTAACTCTGGGATCGGCTGGGTTGGTCCCACTATCAGCCGGCGAGTGAATTCCGGCGTGCACTGGATTCGAACGATGTCTCCAAAAAACCCGACCCAAATGCCGCCACGCCAAACACGGAACAGCAAACAGGCGGTAGTGGCGGCGGCGGCGGCAGCCACTATGACAACGGCGGCGGTGATAGCCCCTCCCCCGGTAGTTTCTTCTTCTGCCGCTACTGCCATTACATCCTCAACTGCAGATTTGACGATAGCGGCCACCCCCCTACAGACCCCGGAGGCATCCATCAATGATGCCTCACCGGAGAACAGCGAGGTTCATGCATCTGCCCCTGCCCCAACGGGGGAAAAGAAATCTTCAACTGGCACGGCTAAACAGGTACTGAGGCCACCCATTTTTTCAGCTGGGTCACAGATCAAGGGTCCGACCCCTAAGGCGGACAGAACTGGGTCAAACCCGCTAGCAAAACCGGGGGGGCGGCGGAAGAGATTGCCACACAACATTTAAAGAAAATAGCTACAAATCCCGGCGTAACCCAACAGGGGGGAGATGTAATAATGACTCTAAGCGGCCAAGATGCCGACTCTAACCCTAACTTTAACGCCTAAGCGGGTACGGGAGTGGGGGAGAAAATTTCTATTGATCCCTTATGTGTACAGCCTATGGCTCCGGAGGCTAATACCGGCAAAACAGTACAAACACTTCGCAATCCACCACCCAAGCCAGCACCCAAGCCAGTACCCAAGCTAGCCCCCGGCGACCTCACCCCAAACAACTTAGAGGGGATACCAGAAGCCCAGGGTAACGAACTTGGGACACCAAATGAAAACGCAGCACATACCCTGACTTCAATGGATATTGAGCAGGACTCTTATGAGGACTACGAGGCTGAATCAGAAACTGAAGATGACACGTCTGTCGATTTATTAATAGGGGGTGCACCTCTAAGAATAAAATTAAGGGCAAACAAAAGGCAAATAAAGGCAATAAGGCTGGTTTTATCTCCAAACGGCTAAAACTAAAGATAAATAATAATCTAGCCCTGAAGAAGCACATCTCAGAGAAAAGCCCGCTTAGAAACTGGATTGTAACAAAGGGTTTAGTTAAAACTATGACACTAAGATTGTCAGGTGGAAGCCCTACAGACTCTTTGCCAGTAGTGATCTCCCCTGAAAAAAGCACTCTGATCGACCCTGATAATACATCCCTGGCGGATCAGATAGAGGAGCTACAACCTCAAGAGCAGGTCAACGGGTCACATAACAACTTGGAGCTAACTTCATTGGATGAAGCCAGCGCTTTGTATCCAGCCACTCAACTGGCTGACCTTGTAATAGCAAGTTCTCCCTCCTTAGTGGAGACACCCACGGGCTCCGCCCCAGTCTCTCCTACAACTGATTCAAGAAGAGAGGGAGTTGATACCCCCTCCCTGGATGAAATACTTACGATTCTGAGCAAACAATTGAGTAATCAGCGGGCAGAAGCACAGGAATATTATCTCCAACTCAGGGAAGACAACAATAAGATGCAATCTTCTCCACAGGATCTTACCACTAAAATTGGGGGGATATCCCAAGAGACTATGGAACTACAGGAAAGGGTGGTTCAGGTGGAGGAGACAAACACTAAACTGGTAGGAACAGTGGAAAAGCATGACGATCAGTTAAAGGTACTACAGCTAAAGGTTGAGGACTTGGAGAATAGACAAAGGCGATCCAACCTAAGACTTTTCGGTATTCCGGAGAGATCAGAGGGCTCAGACCCTAGAGCCTATATTGTAGGGGTGCTTCAGAAGGCTTTTCCGGACCTGGTAGATTGGGATTGGGACTCGCAAATCCAGAGGGCCCATCGTCTGCCTCTGTTTCAGAGGAATAGAGAAAATCAATTCCCACGTCCCTTTCTAATACATTTCGGTAACTTTCTTCTACGTCAAGCGGTTTGGCAGAGAGCCCGCCCCAACTCTCCAATAGCTGTAGGAGAGTTTTCATTCTTTGCACGATCTGATCTTAGTAGGGACACCATGGATAGGAGGTGGCAGTTTCGCAAATTGATGGATCCAATTAAGGCCCTCGGCGGGCAAGTATTTCTCCAAGAACCTGCTCGCCTCAAGGTTATGAGAAATGGACGAACACACTCCTTCAATGACATTAAAGAAGCAGAGAACTATCTCTCCAGCATTAGCTCTAGTCAGAGCTAGACATAAAACTAATTTGCACCAGCATAATGGCTGACGAACAAGTTATTCAAAGGGAGGTCGGGGGGCACAAATGCACAAATTCACAAAGTCACAAAGTCAGAGGGGAGGCAAAGGCGGACTAAGGGGTTAAGATAAAGACAAAAAAAAAGGGGGAAAAAGAGAAAAGAAAAGAAAGACTTATGTTACTTTTTTTGTAGTATGCACAATGAAGTTTGCTTTAGGAAGGTGGAGGGGGGTGGGAGTGTTCAGGGTGCGTCACCACACGCGCTGCCTCACCAACGGCAGCGGTCACTGGAGGGTGGTTCTTCCCCGGCCGGGGAGAGAGCCAGGGGGGTGGGAGGGGGAGGGACTCTATCTCCGTAGGTTGGGGGCAAGGGGAATCAGGGGGGGGGGGGAATATAGTAAAAATTGTTTGCAGGATGACAGGGGGAAACAATCTGATAAAGTTTGCAATTCATTTTTTTTTTGACAGTACTATTGCTTGCTATAGAGGCCTGAGAGTACAAGCTCTATTATTTGAAGAGGGGCGTAGCATTTTTATTGACATTCAAATGCATTTAATAAAATGTCTAGCTTGGAACGTGGCAGGGCTTAATAGCAAAAACAAAAGATCTTTAGTATCAGAAGAGCTGAAACTACATAACCCTCATTTCTGTTTATTATCTGAAACCCATATCATATTGAAAGATAGGAAAGTCCTAAACCAAATGGGGTATGAAGTTTTGGTTTGCTCTACCTTTGGGAATCCCACAAGAGGAGTTGCTATCCTTAAGGATAAGCGATTTAGGGCAGAAGTACTCCAAACTGCCCACGATAAGGATGGTAGATGGGCTATAGCGCAAAATAATTATGTAAATACCAAATATGTTTTATGTGTAGTTTATGGCTCAAATGTAGACGAACCAAAGCATTTTGATCAATTAAACGTGAAACTCTTGGACTGGGAGGGGGAAATCATTATAATGGGGGATTTTAACTGCATTCTGGACTATAAAATTGACACGACTAAGCCGCATGCTCATCAAAGGATGCATAGGACCAGGATATCTATATTAGATCTATGCCGGACACATAATATGAAAGACGCTTGGAGACATCTGTATCCAACTGTACCAGGGTATACGTATTACTCTGCACCCCATAAGATGTGCACTAGATTAGACATGGCCTTAGTCAGCGACAAGCTACTACAGGCTGACACTATGATCAGTCAATCAATCAATCAATCAGTGACACTTATATAGCGCGCTACATACCCGTAGGGTCTCAAGGCGCTGGGGGGGCGCTACTGCTCGAACAGCCAGGTCTTCAGCTTCTTCCTGAAGGAGAGGTGGTCTTGGGTCAGGCGCAGGTCGGGAGGGAGGGAGTTCCAGGTCTTGGCGGCCAGGTAGGAGAAGGACCTTCCTCCTGTAGTCGCTCTTCGGATGCGGGGGACGGCGGCGAGGGCGTGGTTGGCTGATCGGAGGTGGCGTTTGGGAGCGTAGAAGTTGATCCGGCTGTTGAGGTAGCTCGGGCCTTGGTCGTGTAGGGCTTTGTGTGCGTGGGTGAGGAGGCGGAAGGTGATTCTTTTGTTGACGGGGAGCCAGTGAAGGTCTCTCAGATGTCCGGTGATGTGGCTGGTTCGTGGGATGTCGAGGATGAGTCTGGCTGAGGCGTTCTGGATCCGCTGGAGTCTCTTCTGGAGCTTGGCGGTGGTACCGGCGTAGAGGGCGTTGCCGTAGTCCAGTCGGCTGGTGACGAGGGCCTGGGTGACGGTCTTCCTGGTCTCGGTGGGGATCCACCAGAAGATCTTCCGTAGCATGCGTAGGATGTTGAAGCACGCTGAGGAGACGTTGTTGACTTGCCTGGTCATGGAGAGGGAGGAGTCCAGGATGAAGCCCAGGTTGCGTGCATGGTCTGTCGGTTTGGGTGCGGTGCCCAGGGCGGGAGGCCACCAGGAGTCATCCCAGGCGGAGGGTGAAGAGCCCAGGATGAGGACCTCCGTCTTGTCAGAGTTCAGTTTCAGGCGGCTGGTCGTCATCCACTCGGCTACCTCTTTCATCCCTTCGTGCAGGTTGGCTCTGGCGGTGGTGGGGTCGTTGGTCAGGGAGAGGATCAGCAGTGTGTCGTCGGCGTAGGAGATTATGCTGAGGTTGTGTTTGCGTACGATGGCCGCGAGGGGGCTCATGTAGACGTTGAAGAGGGTGGGGCTCAGAGATGAACCTTGAGGGACGCCGCAGATGACTTCGGAGGCCTCTGACTTGTACGGTGGTAGGCGGACTCTCTGTGTTCTTACGTCGAGGAAGGAGATGATCCATTCCAGCGCCTTGTCCTGGATCCCGATGTTGCTGAGGCGCTGTACTAGGGTGCGGTGGCAGACCGTGTTGAATGCCGCGGAGAGGTCTAGGAGGATGAGGGCCGCTGTTTCTCCATTGTCCATCAGGGCTCGGATGTCATCGGTGGCGGCGATGAGGGCGGTCTCGGTGCTGTGATTGGCTCGGAAGCCGGACTGTGATCCTCTGCCCCCAGATAACATCTGACCATAATGCACTAATAATGACATTCGACACACACAGCATTAGGACACCACCTAGATCATTTTCTTTTCCTAGATACTTAATTTCAGATTCAATTTATGTGACGCAACTTAAAACTCACCTTAACAAATTTATAAATATTAACAGAAACTCAACTGGGTGCTGCATGGTATGGGATTCCTGTAAGGCAAGCATTAGGGGCTTTACTCAAGCCTATGTTTTTAGGCAAAATGCAGAACAGAAGCAACACAATGTCACACTATTAGATAATATAACTAAACAAGAAGATTTACTAGTCAAAGCTCTACAGCTCAACTCCCCAGCAGTCACAGTAATTAATGTAAAACTTAGTGCATTGAAAACTGACATAAAATCTAACTTTATTCGGAAAAACAGTGCAAGGATCCTCAAATTTAAAATAGCTCAATATGAGGGTGGAGACAAAATTGGCAGAATTTTAGCCTACAAAGTGGCAGAAGATAGAGCAGATACTTTAATATCTCATATTCGAGGACGAGGGAACAAGTTATATAGTCAGCCACTAGATATACTCGATCAATTTGCAGAATACTATGAAAATCTATATACTCCAGACAGCCCTGCAGATATAGACTTAATTCAGGAATATGTCGATGAATACCCAGTGAATACAGGGAACCTATTAGGCTTGGGCGCATTGTCTAATGACATATCACTGATCGAATTACATCAGGCTATTAACTCTCTACCAACTGGAAAAGCGGCAGGAGAGATTACGATACCCCTGGAACTCTATAAAATTTGCAGATCAGAATTAGAACAGCTACTATTAAAAGTTATACATTTGATTGGATTAAATGGAACGGCCCCCAAATCCTGGAACAGGACAAAAATAATCTTTTTTTTAAAAAAAGGCAAGCCTAAGGAGGAGAGAGGGTCATATCGACCCATCTCTCTGATAAATACTGATGCGAAAATATTCGCCAAAATTATTGCACTTAGACTAGCCCCATATATGCCCAAAATTGTTAACCCACAGCAGCACGGCTTTATCTCTGGGAGAGATACAACAATACATGTAAATAGGGCGATTTCGCCAAATCATTTGTTTTAAAGCTTCACTCACCCACCTGGCTTCTCCAGAAACGAGCGACAGAAACCCCCTAAACAGCGCATCTCGCTGCAACGAATACTTGGCAAAATCTCTTGCCTGCCGCCATTGACGGCGACGTCACGAGGCCACGCCTACCCTAGGCCACGCCCACCGCCCAACCGAGTATAAAACAGCGCTCGCAGCGCCACGGAAAACAGAACCTGATTACTCCTGAGGCGGAAGCCGGGAGCCCACCATTTTAAAAACTTTGTACTTTCTGTGTCACTTTTTGCCAAATCATTTGTTTTAAAGCTTCACTCACCCACCTGGCTTCTCCAGAAACGAGCGACAGAAACCCCCTAAACAGCGCATCTCGCTGCAACGAATACTTGGCAAAATCTCTTGCCTGCCGCCATTGACGGCGACGTCACGAGGCCACGCCTACCCTAGGCCACGCCCACCGCCCAACCGAGTATAAAACAGCGCTCGCAGCGCCACGGAAAACAGAACCTGATTACTCCTGAGGCGGAAGCCGGGAGCCCACCATTTTAAAAACTTTGTACTTTCTGTGTCACTTTTCGCCAAATCATTTGTTTTAAAGCTTCACTCACCCACCTGGCTTCTCCAGAAACGAGCGACAGAAACCCCCTAAACAGCGCATCTCGCTGCAACGAATACTTGGCAAAATCTCTTGCCTGCCGCCATTGACGGCGACGTCACGAGGCCACGCCTACCCTAGGCCACGCCCACCGCCCAACCGA
Source organism: Lissotriton vulgaris (assembly GCF_964263255.1). NCBI lineage: Eukaryota > Metazoa > Chordata > Amphibia > Caudata > Salamandridae > Lissotriton > Lissotriton vulgaris. The sequence goes on along the minus strand of NC_141691.1, from coordinate 948,312,103 downwards.
GTATAAAACAGCGCTCGCAGCACCACGGAAAACAGAACCTGATTACTCCTGAGGCGGAAGCCGGGAGCCCACCATTTTAAAAACTTTGTACTTTCTGTGTCACTTTTCGCCAAATCATTTGTTTTAAAGCTTCACTCACCCACCTGGCTTCTCCAGAAACGAGTGACAGAAACCCCCTAAACAGCGCATCTCGCTGCAACGAATACTTGGCAAAATCTCTTGCCTGCCGCCATTGACGGCGACGTCACGAGGCCACGCCTACCCTAGGCCACACACCCCCCCCTTTTTCCTGATATGTGCCAGTATAGGAAGCGCAGCGGACGAGCGCAGCGGGAGCGCCGTTTGCGCGCCGAAGGCGCGCCTAAGGCAAGCCCGTCTGCGCCCGTCATCGCCAAGACATCGCCTCTCGCCAGACCCCCTGGCCATACTCCGTCACCGCCCCTTGCCTACGACAGTGAGACACTCCATAACTGGAACCCCGGAAGAACTTGCGCTAACATTACAGGTAAGCCCGGCAGCACCAGCCTACAATGCCAAACCTGCAATTTCTCTACTACTAAACCCCATGCCATTCGACAGCTCGTAGGTCCGGACAAAACCACCTCCATCACGATACTTCACCTCAATGTAAGATCATTAGCCAAACACCACCTTGAGGTTAATACCCTAATCCTGGATGAAAATCCAGATATCCTTTTCCTCTGTGAAACATGGCTTCGCGATGGCACATCCACCATTCCCAACCTTATGCTACCAGACGACTACTTAATGTCGGCCATCAACAGAGAGGGAAGAGGAGGCGGTCTCGCTATAATCTACAAAAAAACACTCTCCTGTTCCTTTGTCAAGAAAGATCTGTCAGATTCCGAAAGCGCCCTCTTCAAAATCACCATAAATCCCAACTTCACCGTAACGGGTCTCTACATCTACCGCCCACCTGGCCCCTCTTCAAAATTCATCGAGGCCCTCCTTGAATCAACAACCTCTCTAATAACTAAAAGCCCCAATTTTACTATTCTGGGAGACCTTAATCTTCATTTTGATCTACTGAATGACCCTACGATCAAAACACTCCTTGCAGACCTCTCCGCGCTGCAACTCAACCCCCTCATTTCCACTCCAACTCACCTAGCTGGCCACATCCTAGACCCAGTTTTTTCAAACTTAGAAGAACTCATCTCAGAGCCACCCCTTCCTATGGGATGGACAGACCACTCCCTTATTAAAATGGCCATTCCGGTCAATAAAAGCAGGCTCAATACGGCATCGACCAGCCGCCTAAAAAGACCATGGCATAAACTGTCCCAAGAGGACTTTCACAAAACCCTAGGGGATTTTCACCTCGACAACAACTCTGATATTAACGCCAACTACAGCACGTTTCATGAGTGGATTACGGGTGGACTAGACAGTCTCATCCCAGCAAAATGGACAAAAAGTCGTAACTCCCCATTCAACCCCTGGTACAACGACACACTCAAAAATCTACGGAAAGAGTGCAAAAAGGCAGAACGCCTCTGGCGTAGGGAATATAACAAAGAAGACAAAGCTAAATACCTTCTGGTACAGAAATCTTATCACAAAGCCATTCGTGCTGCACGGACCGCTTTCTACGCCGACAAAATCGAATCTAGTCCCACTCCCGCTAAAGAAATTTTCAAACTGGTACAAGAACTGCAGAGCAGCAAAACACCCCTCCCCACCATTTCCTCCGAGCAACAATGTGAAGAACTTGCCAGGTTCTTCGTTGACAAGGTACGGAAAATCTACACCTCCTTCCCTCAGCACGCCCCTAGTACCATCAGCAATCCTTCTGCTTCTCCCAGCTACTCGACCTTGACCTGCATCCCAGAAATCTCCAAAGACATCCTCATCAGACTATGCAACAAAGTCAAATCTGGCTCCCCCGCAGACCCCATGCGCCCGGCTCAATTCCTGGAGTCACTCGACTTCTTCCTACCAGCGCTAACCGACATCCTGAACCTCTCCTTCACTTCAGCGTGTGTACCATCTGTCTGGAAGCAAGCGTGGGTTTCGCCTATCATCAAAAAACCCACCCTAGATCCATCTAAACCGGAGAATTTTCGTCCAATCTCCCCGCTCCCATGGCTATCCAAACTCGCTGAAGCGCATGTCAACAGCACTCTATCCCAGCATATGGTCAAAAACAACATTCTGGACCCATCACAAAATGGGTTCAGACCAGGCCATAGCACTGAGTCTGCTCTATTAGCCACCACAGAGCACCTCCGAACGATCTTAGATGCCGGTCAAAGTGCTGCGCTGATCCTTCTGGATCTCAGCGCGGCATTTGACACGGTATCCCATGTCATCCTTCTTAAACGTCTGGAGACCTTTGGAGTAACTGGTCATGCCTTGGAGTGGCTCAGATCCTTTCTCGAGAACAGGTCTTTTCGAGTTTCTGCCCCCCCTTTTCTATCTAAGCCCCACCCTATTGAACAGGGAGTCCCGCAGGGCTCTGCGTTAAGCCCCTCTCTTTTTAATCTTTATGTTCAGCCTCTGGCGGCAGTAGCCAAAGAATGGGGCTTGACATTAGTATCGTACGCTGACGATACACAACTGGCCATCGCTCTCTCAGATGGTCCTTCCAACTATTCCTCTAATTTCAAAAACGGACTCTCTGCGGTCGCCCAATGGATGACTACGAACTGTTTACAACTTAACGGCGGAAAAACAGAGGTGCTTCTCCTTGGCAAAAACACCAGCCTTTGGAATGAGCACTGGTGGCCGTCCTCCCTTGGTACCATCCCTCCCCCCAAGACCCTAGTGAAAAACTTAGGTGTCTGGATGGACGACTCACTCAACTTTCGAGCCCACACCAAAAAAGTTGCCGGCACCTGCATTGGCCTATTGAGAAGCCTCAGCTACATTCTAGGCTTCTTCGACGCAAAGACCCACCAACTCATCATCCAAGCCACCATCCTCTCGCGTCTAGACTATGCCAATGTGCTCCTTCTTGGTGCCAATAAATGTGAGTTAGCACGACTCCAACGCGTGCAGAACTCTGCGGCTAGAACTTTGGTCGGCCTTCCCCGCAGATGCTCAGCCAGAGCGACCATCAGAAAACTGCACTGGCTCCCTGTAGACTCCAGAATCAAGTTCAAGACCCTCATCATGACCTTCAAAATCCTCAAACTCAACACCCCCCCTCTGCTTCAACCCCTTCTTACTCCCTATGCGCCGTCACGGAACCTAAGATCGTCCAATCAAAACCTTCTATGCGTCCCACGCATAAAACTCTGCCGCATGGGCGGCCGCTCCTTTAGGTTCCTGGGAGCCAAGATGTGGAATGAACTACCACATCACATTCGCTTGATAGACAACCTATCAGCTTTCCGGAAAGCAGTGAAAACTTTTCTATTCCCTTGCCTATAATCCTTCCTCTGTCCATGGACTCTCCACGATCAGGAGCGGATCCGGGTTCCAGCGCCGGGACGCCTCATTGCTGGGGCAGCTGTAGCGCTTTACCAAAACAATAAGATAAGATAAGATAAGATTACGGCGTCCGATATCGCGGAGACTGAATCCACCCCACTCGGCATGATATTACTAGACGCTGAAAAGGCTTTCGACCGAGTGGGGTGGATCTATCTCTGGTGTGTGCTGTCCAAAATGGGTTTTGGGGGAAACTTTTTGAAGGGTATAAAAGCACTCTATGACAAACCCACCGCTTGTATTAGCTATGGGGGCCTGACCTCATCAGAATTTCCCATTATGCGCGGGACCCGGCAAGGATGTCCTCTCTCACCCCTTTTATTTGCCCTCTCACTTGAACCATTTTTACTTGCCCTCCACTCTCAAAATTTGATTGTCCCTTTCAGCTCCAGCTCACAGGAGCTGAAAATTACAGCTTATGCAGACGACATCGCAGTATACACCACGGATATTGCCAAAGCGCTGAAAGGAATATATATGGAGGCTGGGAAATTCGGGTAGGTGTCCGGCTATAAGCCTAATCGTCAGAAGACGCAAGTGATAGCTAATTACTCTCCTACCGTGCCTATACCCAAGATCTGCAAAGAGGCCACGTACTTAGGGGTTAAATTAACAGCTAGACTACAAGATATCAATAATATAAATTATAACGATCTGACCAAAAAAAACACTCTTATTTTGAAAAAATGGAATAAATTGCCTCTGAATATGATCAGCAGAATAAATCTTATTAAAATGAAAGTCTTACCAAAGTTTGTATACCTATTCCGATCCATTCCACTGGCATTAAATAATACATTTTTCCAACACCTAGACGGGCTCCTGAGCAGCTTCATATGGGGCTACAAAAGGGCCAGAAGGTCACTAAAAATGCTGAAAAACAATATAAATAAGGGAGGACTGAACGTCCCAGACTTCAAATTATATTTTTGGTCCTCGTTTATTACACGTATATGTTCTCTATTGCATGGAGGTAGAACTCGCTTTTTCCATTCTTTTATGTTGAAACAAGACTCACTATTTTTCTTGCTCAGAATCAACGATCCGAATTACTACAAAAGGGTAAGATTCAAGACTAATAGAGATATCGCTAAGATATGGGATAATATATAAAAATTTTGCAAAACAACCTTTTTTCACCCAAAATTACCGCTGTGGGGCAATCCAGGTCTCCCGGCTATCTTTACAGATTCTATCACTCATAGCTGGGCGTCTCTTGGGATCAAGACATTAGCGGATCTATACGGCTTGCAGGGGTTTTTAGAATTCAATACGCTTAAACAGTTATACGATCTACCGGAAGCTTCAAGATTCAAACACATACAAATTCATGATTATCTGATTAATAAGAAAAAGATACAAAATATTTCTGAATGTGACATTTGGACCTGTCTCTATACAAATAAGAATAAATCAATTATTAGTGAATCCTATAAAACACTTAGCACGTTTAAAACAAATGACAGTGATAAACTGGCCGTGAAGTGGAGCACCCAAATAAATCTAAACATCACTTCTAAGCAGATAGAGCACTCTTTTGTTAATATAAACAAACTTGTACGCTCATCCAGCCTCAGGCTACAACAATATAGAACGACCTGTATGCTCTACTACACACCTGAAAGAATTGCCAGATGGTCCCTGAACCCCTCCTTTAGCAGCCGTACTAAATGCACCAAATGCTCGATCGAAGCAGCCAATTTAGTTCATATTTTGTACTCCTGCCCTAAACTTAAGACCTTTTGGGGCGATATACTGAGTGTCCTTAGAATAAAAAACATCTCGCTCCCTACCATCACGGCTGCTTCGCTCCTATTAGATCTTAATCTCTCCCCATCTTCACAACCAATCCTAACCACTATACTTTTCTCATGTGCTAAATTAACCCTGGCCAGGGCTTGGATAGACCCAGAACCACCGACGGTTTGGAAGTGGTGGACTCTAGTAACAGAGATACACGCCATGGAGCTAGCCCTAGCAAATCTCAAGGGGAACACGCTCATTGATTAAATTCAATAGAATCTGGGGTACTTTTCTAGACTAAAAACTTTATTTTATTCTAATACTGTATAATTGTTCAACATTTCTGGTTTAATTCTGTAATAAGAAATTCTTTCTACTGTGTTTACATATCAAAATTAATCTGCCTATAACATATATAATTTAAATGTCTCTTAGCATATACATTTGTATGGAATCTATTTATGAATTTTCGCTGTTTTCTTTTTTTCTTGTCATCCTGCTAACATCAATAAAAATATATAAAAAAAAAAAGAGACGTAGGAAAGGTCAAAAATACCGAATTCCATGAAATTCGGTATTTAAGAGTTGGTATTTACCATGGACTGAAAGCAGGTGGTAACCATGTGCAGGCTATAAAAAAGGGTCCAAAATGCAACAGTGTTGCAAAAATGGCGGCACTCTATGCGATTGCGAGGAGGCGAAGGCTACAGGCTGCAGGTCTGAGGGTATGGCTAAGGGAGGAGCAGGTGTACAGGCAGAGGATCACTCTGTTCCAATTGACTGAGCCTGAGATACTCCAGAGGTACAGACTGCACCCCAGAACCATCCTGGACCTAATAAGGGACCTCCACCCATACCTGGACCACCCAACACCCAGGGCCCACGCCATCCAACCCTATGTCCAGGTTCTATGTAGCTTACACCTGCTGGCCTCTGGGAGCTACCAGAGTGTGATAGCTGCAGTAGGAGGTATATCCCAGAGCTGTCTGTCGCGATTTTTCAGAAAGTTCTGGGATGCCAAGACGCAGAGAATGGGACATTACATCCAGTTCCCTGACACACCTGCGGAACTTGCAAAAGCAAAAACTGACTTTTATGGACTGGCACACATCCCGCATGTGATAGGCTGCATAGATGGCACCCACATTCCCCTATGCCCACCTGCAGCCACCGAACACATCTACAGAAACCGTAAGTCTACGCACTCCATCAATGTGCAGGTAATATGCAATGCAGGCAACATCATCACCGACATAGTGGCCAAATTTCCAGGGAGCACGCAGGACTCCTACAATTTCCAGAACAGCGGAATATACACGTGGCTAGTTGCTGGAGATTTTGGAGATGGATATCTGCTAGGTAAATAAGTGTAATACACCCTGCAATGAATGGCAGCTGCATGTGCAATGTGATTGTAACTCATGTACCTCTCATTCCCTCGGAGGTGATAGTGCATATGCCCTGCGTTCCTTTGAGCTCACACTGTACCTCAACCCAACCAACAGAGCCGAAAGGCGATACAATGTGACACACAGGTCTACTCGCAACGTGGTAGACGGTACATTTGGACTCCTCAAGAGCAGGTTCCGCTGCCTCCACAAGAGTGGAGGTGCCCGACAGTACAGCCCCATCCTGTGTTGCAAGATAATAGTGACCTGTGCCATATTGTACAATCTTGCCACCAAGGAAGGCACAGAGGAGGAGGTGACACATCACGAGAACATCGATGATGACCAAGAACATGCAGAGCCACAGGCAACTGGACCAGCAGCACTAGATGGTAGATTGAGACGGACAGAAATCACACGACGATATTTATAGGTCATGTATGACACATAGACAGGTGTAGTGTCTGACAAGTGTAGTTTAATATTCACTACATCATCATTGTCACATCGGAAGAGCTTCATACATCAAAGTCAATGTCTCTGGCTGCTCCTGCTCAGTTGCCGTCACTGTGTGCAGTTGAGTCAATCTGCAGCATAGGTCAGTGCTTACGTCCATGCACTACATTGCGCAATTGTTGTGCCTGGCTTTCAGATTCCCTGCTGGGGCCTGACTCAGCATGGCTGCGCCTGCCGCTCCTGCGCACCTCCGGTACAGGTGTGCTGAAGCCACTCCTGCTGCTTGACCCCTTTGTCTCCTCCACACCCGTGTCACCAGCATTGCCTGTGTTAGTTTTGATTCAGAAAAGGGGGTGGTGATGAACAGAGTGTCTGAATTAAGCAGACCACTCTTACCCAGTCCAAAGATCAGGGCTTGATCCATCACCGTTTTGTTAGCTCACTGCACCATCCCAGCTCAGAACCTGGCTACATGCAAATTAGTCTGTTCCTGTCCCAGTGCATGATGGGAACAGGGCAAACCAACTGTATGGAAATCCAAATGTTCCTCTATACAGTCTCTGCAACATGCAGTGACTGTCTCCCGAAAATTTGGCTGTAGTGGCTTACAATTTCTTCAACAGCCACCTGTAGTTATTCTGGGCTTAACTTGATCTTCCTTTTTCTCTCCCCACCATCCTTTTGGCCTTCATGTGACTCCATTTTGTAGCACTGCTTGCCTGTGGATGCTCTGCTCCTCTTACCTCTGCTAAATTGTTTGTTCTGTTGGTTTGCACCTGCATGGGTGTGGCCACTCCCAGGTACTGGGGTGGGGTGCTTCAATCTGATTGGTTGGAATCTCTGTCCTTGGTTGTGGGGTGTGTAGGGTGTCCCTGATTGGTTGGCAGGCTCACATGGCGTTTTTCAAACATCCGATTCGGTAATTACCGAATCGGTAATTGCCGATTCAGAAAAATTCGATTCAGATTTATCCGATACGGTAAACCCCATTCATTCCTATGGGTCAGGAGGCCCATAGGAAAGCTTGGGTTTCACCGACTCGGAATTTAACGACTCGGAATTGTCCGATTTGGTAATTACCTATTTGAGTTACCGAGTCATACCGAATCGGTAACGTTTACCGATTTTTTACCTACATACCATTTACCGATTCAGAAATACCGATTCGGTATAAGTCGGTATTTATGAATCGGTAAATGGGAATTACCTACATCTGGCCCCAAGTGCACACCAAATAGACATACTTAGAGGATTCTATTTATAATTTGACACATGTTTTTGTTTAAAGGAGGGCATACCTAGCTGTTTTGTCGTACCCTTTCAAAAAGTGGCATTTCAAAAACAAGATTGTTAGATCCAACTTTTCCAGTAAATAGGATTTATTATTATCATTCCAAAGACATAAAACATGATGCAGCTACCGTAAACACCTACGTTGGAGGGGAAACTTCAGCCACCATACTGCCCTGCTGACACCTTCGCGCCCAGAGGTGCTGTCATTCATCTGTACCCGCAGGCGCGCAAAGGCAACCGCGGCTCCTGCTTAGTGGGATGTGCGTGGGCATGCCCGGGCAAAGCCTGTGCCAAGGGCAGGCACGTCCTTGCCCGTCATCGCCAGGAAGATGCAGGGCAGGGCCACTCCCCTTACACCCACTTGCCGGACTGCGCCATATACAATCTACAGCCCAAAAGCAAGGTACTGTGTCAAGGGACTTATCTCCTATATCTGGGGCCTTATAAACCGAGGCAGGAACTCATCACTTTGACCCCGTCTGAGACCAGGATTGGAGGAGGCCGGGCGAGGTACTAACATTCTGTACTGGTGGTAACCAACTGATTAGTGCTGTACTTGTATATGCAAGTTATTGTGGAGGGATTGCAATCAAGTTTGAACAGGGAAAAATCCCTTACAGGGCGGTAAGTAGTGGGAACTTTAGATATGTTTTTAACGAGGGCAGAGACAGCGCTAATTAATGAAATACAGCTTACCGAGCGTAGGATTTCGCTGGAGCCTCCCCCAGTTTGTCCTGTAGCAATTTCCCCCGTTGTAAACAGTTCTCAGAGCAGTGGTTTATGTACAACCTCAGCGCCCCAACTCATAGCGGCCGATATAGAGGAGGTTGTTCCATCTGAGGCCCTAGAGATAAGTAACAAAAGGCCCAGGCTTAATGGGACCACCAGAAGACAATAGACAAAATCCACTGATTGTGGTATTCTTACACCCCCATCTAAAAAGAGGTAGGGGCAGGGTATAAACAAACAGAGACACATTGCAAAAGGCCAGGTTTGTAAGAGTAAGCCTGTGGAAAAGGTACGTTATCAAGAGCAGACCTTAACCCTGAGTGCTCAAGACCATCCAGGTCTTCAGGCAGACAATGGGCGGGAGGAATTTTTGACAAATCTCACATATACTGTAGGGACCCTGCTTAACCCACTAAAACAAATGTTTACACAAATTGAAAGCAGGTTGAAAACATTAGAGAGTTTAACGAATATTACTACCACAGTGTGCAGCTGCAGTAAGCAAGTGGCACAACCTAGTACAAAAAGAGCTATGTCAGGTAGCCACCCCATAGATAATTGCGAGAGTGGGTTTGTCCAACAGCAGCAGACGCAATTAAATCTGAATATTACAAAAACCCCGATAAGGCCAGATTTGTCGAGAGAAAGTGTACCATACCCCTGCCAAAATCAACCCCAAACAACTCATGCTAGACAGGGCATTTCTTCAGGGAGAGGGGAGGCGGCAAACAATTCCATGCAGGCTGTCTCCATGACAGACATGCAAGTACAACTACGTACAGGTAAGCCCATAAATACGACAGGGCACGCAACATCGAGGACGGAAGGTCTATCGGAAACCATGAATTTGCATCTTCCCCTGGAGATAACTCCACATTCTGTCGTCATGGCGAATGTTCCCCCACTACCAACTGGTAAAGTGGAGCATTGGACAACATTGAGAAACAAGTCCCTTTACTTCAAGGGGACAAGGACAGGTATTACTAACACATTATTTGCAGAGTTCAAGATGGCAAGAAGAATTGCCTGGGTAGGAAGATCTAGCAAATCTATGCCTGGAGATTGCATAGTGTTAACATTTAGATCACCTAATACGATTCAAACTTACTGGAGAGAGCTGGATCTAGACCTATCACTCCTTCGGGGATAAACATCCTACCTCTGGGTTTCTTTAACCAACCTCCCAGGTGCTTACAATACCCCACTGAGATAGAGAACTCGCTAGGGGGAGGTTCAACAAAGGTTTCCTGTCCCAATTAGCAATCGATTTGAAGTTTTAAGCTCCTTGGGTGATATTGATTGACTGACTCTTGGGGCTTACCGCCTGCCAGAGAATCCTGGGTCAGGAACGGCTAGTGGTGAGGATACATCACCATGGGAGATAAGCGAGAAGAGGTTTGATGTTAGTAACCAGCAAAGAGTAGGGGGTGAGCAAGTGAGGGGCCTAGATCCCAGTAATGAGGGGTTTCACCTCTAAACTGTAATCCTCTGTTCAAACACTAAATTTGACCAGTTTTGGTGATATTAATAATTGTATGCTTGCCCCACCCCAATCGCTACAGAATAGTGACGTGCCCACTTGGGATATTACTTCATGGAATATTGCTGGGTGGCGGTCAAAAAAAGATAACCCAGCATGGTATAAATTCTTTCAAGATAGAGATATAATAGGCCTACAGGAAACCTGGTCTAATGATTCATTCCACATTAATGGCTTTAAAACATTTAACACACCGGCCGTGAAGGGCCTTGGAGGTAGGCTGAAGGGTGGCCTGAGCATGTATATCTCCAACAAACAGACATTTTTGAGGACAGTTTTTAACAGATAATTAAAGTGTTTATAAGTTCGGATCAATATGTAGTATTGGTAAATTTTCATAATACCATTATTTCAGCTGAACTTTGCCAGGCTTCAAGCAATTTAAGTGAGGATTTAAATGTAATCTGCAATGTTAGTCCAGCAGATGTAATGATAATAATGATGTGTGATTTTGATTGTGCAATGTGCTCCACTGAGCATAACAAACTATGTGGCCATATATACGAAGAAAGTACTCATACAACCCATTTATGCCATTCCCCGGCGGGAGAGCTGTTTACTGAATTTTTAGTTACAAATTAATTAGGCTTTGTAAATTAACTCATGGAGCCCCCAGTAATAATGCCGTATAACTATAATGGAAGAGGTTTTTCTACAATTGATTACATATTAGTTTCATATAACTATGCTTCAAGATTACTTTGATTTGATGTTGACCAGAATCCCCTTAGCAATCATTTTCCTCTATGCTTGATAGTTACTTTGCCCTTAAAGAAGGCCTCCAAGATTAATAAGGATTGAGAGGACATTGCAATGGGGAAAACGCCTTGCCTGAATCTGCTGCGGGACGCTCTGGGACTCTGCTGCTCTGTCCGCATTGCTTCTTTGTGGACTCGGACCCGCCGTAGCGCCTTGCCTGAAAGTTTGCTGCCTGGATTGCCTGCACAGGCGAGGGGAGAAAGTCATCAGCCTCAGGTGTGTGCGCTGCAGGGACTCGCTTGTCCAGGAGTCCCTGCGTGACCCGAGTCAGCTGGTCTGCGCACCCTGAGAGCCCCGCCCCCAGGCTGGTAACCGGGATAAGTGCCCTCCCTCCGTGGCACCTGTGGGAAACGCCTTGCCTGAATCTGCTGCGGGACGCTCTGGGACTCTGCTGCTCTGTCCGCATTGCTTCTTTGTGGACTTGGACCCGCCGTAGCGCCTTGCCTGAAAGTTTGCTGCCTGGATTGCCTGCACAGGCGAGGGGAGAAAGTCATCAGCCTCAGGTGTGTGCGCTGCAGGGACTCGCTTGTCCAGGAGTCCCTGCGTGACCCGAGTCAGCTGGTCTGCGCACCCTGAGAGCCCCGCCCCCAGGTTGTCACATATACTACATAACTGACCTAACGTACCGCTGCGCGGGACGCGTGCGGGACGCCGGGCTAAGCCCGGGCAAAGGGCGGGCCGTCCACGGCCGTCATCGGCAGGAAGAGGCAGGGGCAGGGCCCGACCCCCTGTTCCTTCAGAGACGCTCCTACAAGTAAGACTCTGTTGTCGTCCCTGTGTCGTTTGTTAACTGCATTATATACAGATGATGTCCAAAAAGAAACCTGCTGCTCTGCCCGCAAACACCATGGATAACTATGTTGTGCAAACAGTAAAGAAAATAAACGAACAAAGGAGGGAATCACTTGGGCTAAGCCAGTCACCAGATCTGCGCAGGATAAGCCCTACTTTACCTCTGTCGACTGACGATAGCCCTTTCGTGTTGGTGGAAACCAGGGTTTCATCAAATGCATCACCTATTATTAAGTCTGGTAGCCAGCCATTGATCACTTTACCATCCCCTGTTATTCTGGATGTAGACTTTGACAATGTTATAGATTCAGACCCAGAAACTGTAATTGGCCCTGTGGAGGACGATTTACCACCGATTGAGCACACACCCCGGCCTGTGCGCACCTGTGTGAAGAATCAGCGGAAACAGGGCGGTCCAAGGCCAAGAGTGAAAAGGAAAAGAACATTATCCCCAGGCTCCTCGAGAGCTCCCCAAAAGGCTGTAGGGGAAGGGACTTTAAGAAACAGAGGGGATGACGAAATGTTTAGTAAACTGCTTGAGGTTTTAGAGGGTAAACTTAATGAAATTGTAAAACCCCTGATCTCTAAAATTGATAAATTGCAGGCTGAAGTAAAAAGACTTGGAGGTGTGCAAACAAAGCTGACGGAGGAAATAGGCAGTCTTAATATCTTATTAACAACAAGAAATACTACCGAAGGGGTTAACCAAGTTGGAGAAGGGACATCTGGTGTGCTGACTAATCAAGTCCATATGCCGGCCCCAAAAGATAATCAACACGTAACAACAGCAGAAGGGCGCCCGTTGATAGTAAATTTACCACAAGCACAAGTTCACGGTATAGACCCACTGCAGTTTATTGAGGAAGCCTCACCTGTTGTGCTGGTGTTAGCTAATGTTCCCCTTTTGGACGCCGGCACTACCGAGTCATCTAGCTCTCTGACTAGTAAGGCCCTCCATTGGCTCTCAGGTAATATGAGGTTAGCACCTGGAGGGATACAGCAACTGGCACACGATATTAAAGCAGTTAAACGCGTTCCCTGGATTGGGAATCGCCCCAAAAGATTTAAAGGGGATTGTGTGGCGGTGACCTTTGCACACCCTGGAGTACTCCCAAATGTCCTAACGCATATTCTTCCGCCTCAGCGTAGAAGAGGTACGGTGGTTCCCCTAACATTAAAATTCTTTTATGGGGAACAGCAAAATGTAACCCTACCAAAAACGCCAGCATTAGGATGGGACAACAACTTGAATATGCATAACCGTTGGGCTTCTCCCCTAGTACCAAGCCTGCTATTACAAAACAGGTTTGATGCCCTGTCTGGTCTTAATAACTGCGATTGACAAGAGGTCAGACACGAGATTGCCGAAGCATCCGCAGGAGTAGACCTAAATCAGTCCCCAAATACTATAGGTAGTACACTGCTTAAGTCTGTGGGTACACCTTGCAATATCTTAGAGGGGGCATCAACATCTTGCCATATTGCTAGTTGGAACATAGCAGGACTAGCTTCTAAATTTGAAGTATTAGGGTGGCTAGAACTAATCAGAACATTTGATATCTTATGTCTGCAAGAGACCTGGTGTCTAAACTTTAAGGGCCTTGATGGTTTTGTAGCATATGAGCTACCAGCAGTGGCAACTACCTCAGGGAGGGCCAAAGGTGGTTTGCTAATTCTGATTTCTGCGAAAATGCGAATTAGGGTGAAGGAGCATATCACCTTGGGCAATAATTCCCAACTGCTGTGGTTAGCTGATGAGGCAGACAAAAACATTCTACTGATTAATATGTATAATAATGTTTTTGATGCTAGCAGACACATGGTTATTTTAGAATTAGACATCGCAATCAAACAATTGATGAAAGCTTCTAATACAGTTTTTGAGTTCATATATGTTGGAGATTTTAATATTTCTGTTTGCCCTCTCTCTAATCAAAAGTTGTGTGGCACTTTGAACCGTGTTGGAGAGCCAGCTACACATTTCCCACACAATACATATGGAGAAACTTTGAATTCCTTCCTACTCGCCTATGATATGGAGGTTCTAGAGATTGAGCAGGATGGGAAGGGTGATAGCTTGCCAACTTTTGTAGGGAGGGGGGCGAACACTGTAATTGATTTTATTTGTATGTCTTCCGAATTAGCTCATTTTAGTTCTGATGTCAAGGTTGTAGACTATATGGTTAGTGATCATAACTGTCTTGTTATTGAAACTAGGTTTTGGAAAGTTTGTATAATTCCAGATAGTAGCCCTATCACAAACATTGATGTACATAGGCCGAACGGATTTAGAATAAGGTGGGCTGGGGATAAAGCTGAAGTAACTTCTAATTGCATTATCTCATGCTGCTCAAATGACATTACATCAATCATTGATGAGAAGTCAAATATGGAGGCCTGTATTATTTACTTTACTAAAATCAATGTTTTTATTAGTGGTAAGTTTACTAGGGCTGCTGGAAATATTAACAATAAAGCCAGGGGATGGTTCAATAATGCATGTACTGTGGCCCTGAAGACCTTAAAAAAGGCATTATCCACCAAACCTAGAGACAAAACGGTTGTAGCCAAGCTCAGATCTGACTATAATTTAGCTCTTAAGCAAAGGAAAGCTGAACTACGAGAGGAAGCTTGGGAGAGATTTGATCTAGCGGCTGTTTCGAAAAATTGTACTCTTTTTTGGACAGTAGTAAACAGCCCTTTTTTAAAAGATGATAAATTCCCCGTGTTAACCTCAAACGTAGGTAAGGAATCATGGGTACAGCATTTCTCCGGCATTTTTAATTCCAATATGGTAATGTTGCCGACAAGTTGCTCTTGGCCAGTACTTAGCCTAGATATCACCTTACAGGAGGTTCTAAGTAGTATCAGGGCTAGTAAGGGCGGAAAGGCCCAGGGACCCGACGGTGTTCCAGTTGATGTGTATAAATCCGCACCTGAGACTTGGGGGCCAGTACTAGTCAAAGTTTTTAATGCTGCTGTTCGCTATACTATCCCGTGTACCTGGTCTGAATCAATAATAGTCCCCATTCACAAGAAAGGGGACCGAGGAAACGTTAAAAACTACCGGCCAATTTCATTGCTGGATTCGTCCGTCAAGATTATGAGCCGTGTACTCCTTGTCCGATTAGAAGAATGGGCAGAGTCTAATCAGATAATGACAGACTGCCAATATGGGTTCAGGAAAGGAAGAGGTTGCATTGAACAATGTTTAAACCTGGAACTCCTGATAGGGAAATACACCCGAGCAAAAAATGGTTCACTCTACCTCTGTTTCGCTGATCTGAGCAGCGCTTTTGACTTGGTCGATCATGCCATACTATGGACTACCTTGCTAGAAATGGGAGCACCTAGGGAAATTATCTATTTTCTGGCCCGTTTGTACGAGAGGCTTAGCTCGAGTGTTCGGTACGGGCCTTCGGGCGAATGTACAGACAAATTCAGGGTCAGGAGAGGTATCAGACAAGGGTGTGTTTGGCACCCCTGCTTTTCGCTCTGTTTATTAATGAAGTAGACTCGATCCTTAAGAAAGCACCAGCGGATGCCCCTAGAGTGAACACAAGTACCATCCCCGTGTTACTCTATGCGGACGACGCTGTGTTGCTTTCTAGGACTCCTCAGGGTCTACAGCTTTTGATGGACAACTTTGTGGCCTTTATTGAAAAAAGAAAGTTGGTCATTAACAAGAGCAAGACATATGTGATGGAGTGTGGAGCTAGAAATGTCAAAACTAAAAAACCCTATAGGTTTCTTATTGATGGTCAAGTGGTGCAGTGTGTGGAAAATTTCTGCTACCTGGGGGTTACCTTTTCCAAAAATGGTCGCTGGGATGTCGAGCATAAGGTGGTGCGCGACAAAATGATCAGGAGCGCCAATGGAATATTTGCTTTTGCAAGCAAATTAGGTAGTAGAAGGCCCAAAGAAATGCTTAAGATCTTTGAAGCTAGGTGTCTTTCGGCTGCTCTCTACGGAGCAGGGGTATGGGGGGTATCCAGGGTAGAACCTTTACAGGTAGAAGAGAATAAATTTCTGAAACAATTATTGTGTCTCCCGACATCCACTGCTAATAATTTGGTACACAAAGAACTAGGACTAAATCATCTAAATGACCTATTACTGTTGAGACCTCTGACACTATGGCGTTCGGTCTGGATGAAAGACGAAACCTCATTTAATAGGGTTATCATTGAGGATTGTTTACGTCTAGACTATTTTCTCAAAATCCCATGGATTAAATACACAATTGAATCCTTCTCTAATGTGTTTGGGTTAAACGTTACATTAGATCACTGTTCTGCTTCGGATCTTTCTAAAGACAGTCTGAAATCAATCTTTTTAAATCACTGTGCTGAAAGACGAGCCACGGATGATCTCAAACTTTCCACCTGTATACGTTACAACCAATTGAACGAATTTGTGGGCCTACACCCTTACCTCTTCCGGGTAACTAAAGGGCAACATCGGTTTGTTCTTACCAGGATGAGGATGGGTACGGTCCACCTATTGGTTGCATTCCCTGAGATTAAGATGCGCCCTACAGGTCCATGTCGGTGCGACAACATTTCAGAACAAAGCACAGAGCACTTTCTACTTATATGTAACCTGTATAGTGAATATCGTAAATTCTTTTTAAAACCTTTATTTATTAAATTTGGAGCAAGAACCATCAAAGCGGCAATGAAATTACTTTTTAATTTGCATCACCTTGACATCTGTTTTTATACGGCTAGTTATTTACTCAAGGCAATTAGTTCTAGGAAAAGCATGAATTTTTAAAATAATTTTTAAAAT
Organism: Lissotriton vulgaris; assembly: GCF_964263255.1. NCBI lineage: Eukaryota > Metazoa > Chordata > Amphibia > Caudata > Salamandridae > Lissotriton > Lissotriton vulgaris. Next base: position 948,295,156 of record NC_141691.1, on the reverse strand, counting down.
AATTTATTCATTGGAAACTTTTTAAAGTGCGTTATTTGATTCGTTATATGTATCATACTGTATTTTTTGCGGATTGCGATTGTAAAGTGTATTTTCCTTTAACATGTATTATATGTATGTACTTTTATGGACATGATTTACATGTCTCCGAATAAAGTTTTGACTGACTGGGCAATTTAAAATTAGATACAATTAATGGTTACACACTAAAATGGTCAAAGGTGGACCCCATAGAAATAACCAGATCTCTTGTGGTAAATTGTGAGTCAGCGATTGAGGTCTGCCTGTCTGAGTCAGCCCCTAGTGCAAGTATTGTAGCATCCTATGTCGAAATATCGAATGCGCTTAGGAAATTATTATCAGCAAAATACTGCAAGAAAAATAAGGACTCAGGCTGGTTTAACTCAAGATGTACCTAAGTATACTCCAATATGATAGTTGAATTACACAGGCAACCTAGAATAACGAGTAACATCAGATCTGCAAGATTCGAATATAGACAGGCAATAAAGGAAAGAAAGAATACTTTGAGAGATAAAGCATGGGAAGCCCTACACACAGCATCAGTTTTGAAAGATAGTGCAGCTTTTTGGAGGGCAGTGAAGACATCATTCCTAACCATTCATGATGGCCCATTAATAGCAATTGCTATCTCAGAGGAGGAATTGATTAGATATTTCTCACAGGTATATAATGGCATTGACACTTCCTGTATTGTATCAGTTGATAATTTAGAGAGTAATTAGTCTAATGTCGATTTAAATCTCACTTTATATAAAGTGAATAGAGCTCTGCATTTGAGTAATACCGGAAAAGCACCCGGTCCGGACGGCGTCCCAGTAGACCTGTATACATTTAATATTTCACTATGGGGGCCTATTATAACGCAGGTCATTAATGTTAGCTGTCAAACTCAACTACCTGAGACTTAGGGAGTGTCAATAATAGTTCCCATTTTCAAAAAAGGGGAGCACCATAATCCATGTTGCTATAGACTAATCTCTTTATTAGATTCAATGGTGAAAGTGGTGGGACTCATGATTTTAGAGCGCCTGCAGGATTGGGCAGAAGAAAATAATATTTTAACAGACCTACAATATGGCTTTTGAAAGGGGCTTGGAACCATGGAGCAGTGTTTAAATCTGGCCCTGCTCATAGGAAAGTATACCAAGGCAAAAAATAGCAGATTGTACATGATCTTTGTAGACTTAACCGCTGCTTTTGATTCTGTGAAACATGCAAGACTGTGGGAGGTCCTTGAGAATCTGAGAGTAGACCTCCAAATTATTGTCTTCCTAAGGAACCTCTATAGTAGGGCATCAGCTAGTGTGCATTTTGGAACAGGGGGGGAACGTACAGCTACTTTTCCTGTTAGAAGGGGGTGAGACAGGGCTGCGTGCTGGCCACCTTTCTTTTTAACCTGTATACCAACGGGCTAGGGAAAGCATTAGTAAGAACTACACATGACCTCCCCCCAAGTTGCAGGCCTATTCCGGCACTCTTATGTTAGCAAGAACCCAAATTGCTCTCCAAAGGGTCCTTAATGGATTCTTTGTTTTTATGAAGGATTTAGGCCTCAGTATTAACATTTCTAAGACATACTTAATGAGATGAAGCTGTGGGTCCATGAGAGCGAAATATATCTTTGTAGAGGGGCAGAAGCTAACCTCAACTAAGAGTTTTTTGTACGTGGGTGTGCTGTTCACTCAAAACTAATTGTGGGCTCAAACTATAATTGCCAAAAAAAATGATGTTTATTCGGTCATCGAACGCCCTGGTAACCTTTTCAAAGAAATTTGTCTGAAACCTCCTGGGGAGTTGATACAAATTTACAAAGCAAAGTGTATCACTTCCGTAATGTACGGAGCCGGGGTGTGGGGGCTAGCAAAGACCATGCAGCTGCAACAAGTTAGGAATTCTTTTTTAAGATTTATATTATCTATCCCCCCCTAGTACATCATCTTTTCTTTGCCATGAAGAACTGGGTCTCCCCTTTATTTCTGATCTAATTAAAATAGAACTGATACTCCTGTGGCATAGTATCTGGATTAAGGTGCATACACAGTTAAACAGGGATATTCTTGCTGATTGTCTTAAATGAGACAGAGCCTTAAAAATACCATAGATTAGATTTTTTCCTTACAGATGATTTCAAGGGAAACATTAAAAAGGGAGGGGCTTTGTATGTTGGGAGAGGTCAGACTGTCTGGTGAACTTTTGAAGCCCACCGTTAACCAACACCAATCTATTTTAACTACATTTGGAATGGAGCCATATTTGACATTTGTTCCGGTAACTTATGATAGAATGTTACTGTCCAGATTTAGGTTTAATATGTTTCACAGACTGGTGGCGTGGACTAAAATGAATGATTGGTCGAGACACCTTCCATCGTGCCCTTGCGATAATCAATCATGTCAGTCTACCATCCACTCTGTCCTTTTTTGCAAATGTTCTTCTGAGTTAAGGAAAGTGTGGTTAATTCCACTTTTAAAAACCCAGGGGCTAAGACAATGTCGCCCTGCTTTTTAAAAACTCCAGCTATTGGATAACGAACATGTAGTATGGAGGCTTGCTATGTTTTTTAACGGAGAGTACTCCGTTTAAGGAAAAGTCTAACTATTACAGATGAATTGTAACTGTTTTTTTTACTGTTTTAAAACCTTAGTATGAATTTTATTTATGAATGTGTTTGCCTTATAATACTGCTGTTGTTCCGTAACTCTTTTTTGCTTGGAAGCAATGTACACTTTCTTCTTTGTGCTTTTATGATTGTAAAATTGCAACAGTCGAATAAAGCTTTCTTGATTGATTGATTGATGCAGCTACTCCTTTCTAATTACAGCATAAAAGTGTTTTAAGGAATCATCAAAGCTAGCCTACGAAATGAGTAGGCTCACAGTACTGAAGATCAAATTTGATTGTTTGTCACTACCAGGTCATGTTTAAAACTTAAAAGTGCATGACCTGCCATTCAGTTACACAGCACCCTGCCCTTAGGGTGATGTAGGGCATACTTTAGGGGTGACTTATGTGTAATAAAAGGGGAGTTTTAGCCTTGAAAAGTGGTTTTAAATTCCAAGTCGAAGTGGCAGTAAACTGCACACACAGGCCATGCAATGGTAGGTTGAGACAGGTTTGAAAGACTACTTGTGTGAGTGACTCACCCAGTGCTGCAGGCCCACTAGTATTATTTAGATCACAGACCCTTGTTATATGGTATACCACTTTAGAAGGGACTTACATGTAAACTAAAGATGCCAATCATGTATACACCAATGTCACTATGTTTGATGAAGTCTCACCGAAAGGGAGAAGGGAGAATGCGGCGAACATGACCCAAGCACGTTGCCATGGGTTTGCCTCACCAAGTTGTAGCGATTCTGCAATCTCTAGCGGTCTGAGCGGGCTGCGGTAACCTTTGGTGCTGCTTTTGCATCTATCGCTGCTGCTTTGAGGTCAGGAGAACACGTGAGGTGCAGACAGCAGGCAGGAGCAGGTGGAATGCGGTAAGCGTAAGACCCACAATATGTTGAACCCTTGGACTATGTATGGAGGTCCTGTGCTGCATCTATGAGAGATAAGAGAGGCACAAGCTGAATGCACGCGCTAGTGATAAATACTGAGTGAAGACAGCGGTGTTGCAGCAAGATAAAAGCAAGGAAGATACAAACTGTTGCTGAATAGAGGGAGCCCGTAGGACAAGGAGCAATCAGGGGCAATCAGTGTTAAGTGTGCACCCCCCCTCTCCTGCAGGAACTATTGAATGTTTAACCTGAGTAGGGGGTAGGGGAGAGGACATTACTTGTACAACTCGATTGGCTCTTATATTTTTTAATCCCTCTTCAACTGCCTCTTTAACCCTCTTAAAAAAACTTGCAGGAGTGAGGCAGCAGGAAGCTGGACAAAGCTGCAGGTCCTGGCTGCATATCTTAAATCCTTAAAAAGTACTTAGGAGGTTTCCAGAAGCTCTCTAAGCTCTCTAAGAGAGTGACTTAGGGGTGACACTCACCCCCTCAGCTTTCCAGCAGTGCTTTGCGCAGTGTTCTGCCTTGAGGGACAAAAGAAAAAAGAAGATGTCAGTAGTCACAAAAGCAGCGGCAAAACTGCTGAATAAACAATCTAAAGCTGGGACAGGAAAGGACTTTTTAAAAACCGGTCAATCACCTCCGGCACCAGTCCTAGCGTCTAAAGGTGCTCGGAGAGGGAGAAAGAATGCCCAACAAAGAATGGACTTAAAAGCTAAAGTACTGGCATTGGCTGAGAAAAATAAACTGCCTAGACAGTATGATTCTGACAAAACATCGGAGGAGGAGGAAGAAGAGATCCTATCTGAGCTCTCAGCTGATTTAAGTATGTTGGCTGTGGGTGGGTAAGAAGGTGGAGGGGAAGAAGAGGGAGATGGAGTAGGGGATATATATATACAAGAGAGAATGACAACTTGGCAAACCCTAAACAGTATCCTTTCTTTAGTAAACCCCCCGTGATACGGGAGAAAACAAATAGTACACTGCAACCAAACAGGGAGGAGCAAAAGGCGGAAGATGAAATATGCCTACAGGATTCGCAAGGCCAGAAAAATGTATCTACACCAGCCCGTGCCTATGCCCTCCATGCTCAAGTTACAAACCCACAGCCCACATTGAAATTGCACTTAGGGCCAGAGCCTCTAGAAGCAAGTACAGCTATCCATGGGCCTCACCTCCGACTAGCTAGTCACTTATCAAAGTATCTCAAGCACTTCTACAGACCTCACAAAAGGAAGTTGGGAAAGAGATATTGACAGACATGCCGGATTCTGTGTCGGAACCAGGATCAGAGTCAGAAAAAGAAAAGGCGAAGGAGACACTCCTCACTTCAAGAATCAATGAAACTCTGGGTAATAAAAGATCTGACCAAGACACCTCAATACAAAAAAATGCTTACATCTATAATGCAGGAACTACGAGACTTGAAGACCTCGCAAGCATTTGAAATATCACAGCTGGATAATAGGTTAACAAAGATGGAGGAAAGTCTAGGTAATCTACCCAGACGGTTTACAGAAGTGGAGGCTCATGTCTCAGCCCTGGAAGATAACATTCTCATTATGCAAACAGATCTCCAGGTGTTGATCAAGAAAAAGAGCCAGATGGATTCGAAGCTACAAGATTTAGAGAATTATAACAGAAGATCCAATCTGCACTTTGTGGGAATATCGGAGGGCCTGGAAAGAGCGGAAATGATGAAATGGACTGAGTCTCTGTTGAAAAAAGAAATACCTGAGTTGCAAGGAGACCTCACAATTACAAGAACCCATAGGGTACCTGCGCATAAACCTGCGAATCCTACATACCCATGAACCATCCTAATAAACTTTTCCGATTATAGAATTAAAGAGCAAATCCTAAATTTGGCAATATCAAGGAGATCATTTATCACCAATGAAATCAAAAACTTTAAAATCTTCTCTGACATGTCAGCAGCCTATGCCCATAGGCGCAAGGATTTTGTTAAAATGATTGACTCATTTAAAGCTAAAGGGGCACATGCGATGATTGTGCCACAATCTAAATTAAAAGTCATAGCCAAAGGAAATATTTTATCTTCACAGAAATATCGGAAGCCCAAAACCTTTTGGATGCTCTTATAACTGTATAAAGGATGAAGAGAGTCTGTGACGATAAGGCTGAGCTGTAACAAGAAAAAAGAATAAAATATATATACTCCCTTTTTCCTTTTTCGAGGGGCGGATGTGAGGTAAATCAGGGGACGCAACAGGATGCAACAAGATTGCATCCAATAAAAAGAGGGAGGAAGAGGGAAGGATGGTGGGCCAACTTGGGATTTTCTTCTTTCGGGGAGGGTGGGCAGGGGTAGTGGTGGGGGTGAAGCAGTTAGTAAAAGAGAGTTCATAAACAGAAATATTTTTCTCTTTTTGAGTAAGTTAAGGAAAAGGATAGGGAATGCTGCTAAGGAAGGATACTGTCTTATATAATTGAGTTATTGCACATACTGCATATATTGCACATTGTCAGAGCTCCAAGCAAGTTACCTGATATCTTCTTGATTTTCTTACACAGGAGCAGAGATGCTAATACCCAAATCCCAAGAGACGATGCCGGCAGGTCTTAATAGAACCTTCCTACATCATCCTCCGGGAAGGGGGTGTGGATAAAATAATAAACAGAGAAGAGACTGGTCCGGAAAGTTTCTTCAGACTACTTCCTTCAGGGGTGTCTGTATGTCAAGAAACCTGGAATAGGAGCACATCATTAGTTCCCTACTCTCCTTATCCTGACCCTCGAATTCTAAGATTAATATTGGTAACTCACTTTTACTTATTCTGGACCTTGCTTCTCTTCTAGGAGTTATTGGTTCTTTTCTCGTCTAGTCAGTTGTCACTACATAGTTAAGACAAATTGCGAATGCGTTAATGACCTCCTTCTGCTACACTATTTATTTATCTTATTATTATTTGTCTAGGATATACTTACTTCACTAACTAGTCGATAGCACTGTAATTGGATTCTGTTGAATTGTGATTATTTGATATAGCGATCGGCCAAGTCTACTCCTTTTCTAATCTATTAGGTTTTCATGTGCCTTGGCCAAGGACTAAGACTGGGTGAGTATTGCTGTCTTATCTCCTTCTTGTAACAATGCTTCAAGATTGTGAAATATTCATATAATAGTTCTTTTCATCCTCTATTCAATAGGTACCTTAGGCAATAGTCTTTCTTCCGTCATGACTTACAACGTTGCACTACGTTCTTTGAACTCTTCAGTTTGGCCAAACACAGGTAATTATTACTTAGCTTCAGTTCTGTGACGGTTTCCAACGCTGACTCTCTCTCTCTCCACAGGTACTATGATGCAGCCTCTCTCCTCAGGAAACTGCGAGCTGTCAAACATCTTCCTGCCACCTCTTCGGTTCAACTCCTCCTCTTAGAACGACACCTCAAGGGTTTCTTCAGAACTTGAAACTCGAACTCGGGTTTGGGAAAGGATTTGTTACGCGCTTGAATTAATGCGCCGTAATAATATTTCCTCGACACTTGCGCTAACACAAATGGAGTACTACAACAGGGGTTCTGTGAACTAGGGATTCAAGGATTTCACCAGAGCTACGCACACAGGTTCGTCTTCGCTAACAGTTCAGGTGAAGTGCGTAGTTTCCAGTGCTCGCGCTCCGTTCGTACTCTCAGCACCAGAACGAGGTTAAACGACTAGAGCGTCAACCTCACAGCATCACGGCCACTGTGGTGGCCATTTTGTCCCTCCAGACTCGGACTCTATCTGACCATGAAGCATAGGCAGGGATACTAGCATCATCTTGGGCAGATATAGAACTACATATTCGCGAGCCCAATTGTCGGGTTCTGACACACATTGAATATTGCACTTTAATGCATTTTAGTGTTTAGCTCGCATAATTGTTACGATTTGTACTGTAATATGTTGGTCTGACTGGTCTAATAGCTGCTTGATTTTGCACTTTAAATAGCTTTTTGCACAATTGATACAAATTGTACTGTAGTATGCCGGTCTAAATGCGTGATTTGCACTTTTTTGTATGATTTGCACAACTCTCATGTTGGGTTTGGCAGATTTGCGCAATTGGCACAACTCGATGCCCTGTATTTTAGTCTATCGTTGTCCTATCGGGAGAAGAGATTTAACAAATTAAGCGGTCACTTATCTATGCATTTTGCACATTTGCACAAGTTGTACTTTAGAAATGCATTTTGCACATATAGCACAAGCTGCACTTTAGACTGGATACCCTGGGGTATATGGATAAAGCAGGCCATATTTTTATGTTTTCAGTTACATCATGAATAAGAGTAAATTGTCAGTCCTGTCTCTGAATGTTAATGGTTTATACAATAGGCATAACACTTGTGCAATAGAAAGCTGGCTAAAAGGTCACCACATTTACGAGCCTTAGCAGATGCTAGTAAAATGTTTAAAAACTGGGCGGGTTTTCATTGCTCAGTTGTGTCAGGGACAAACCAGAGGGGTGTGAGCATCTACATAGACAAGCATGCCCAATTGAAGGTTGAACTTAAACAAAAAGCTACTGGGTTCGGGCTCCCAACAGCACTGCTTGCCACAAGCTACTAAACAACAAAATTGCAGGTGCTGCCAATCACTTACTCTCTTATTTTTGATTTGAACATCTGACCATAGAACAAATGTTGCAAATGACCAAAATGTGTCCTTTTTGATTGAGTTCTTTTATGTAGAAGAATATTTATTTTATATTTTTAGATCTCACCCATTTGTAAATTTCAATGAAAATTTTTTAAGACCTTATGTACAACAACAAAAGATTCACTATTCAAACAAGGAACAAAACTTTTTTGTCACAAATGGAAATTTTTAGACTTTTTTGGACAACATGTACTACATACATTCAATCATACCACTCACAAACCACACTATTTACATATATACATACACAACAAAGAACATATAAATCGTATCTACAATGCAATAACTTTGATTTACAAAGAAGCCTAGAAAGCAATCATATTTTTCAAAAACATTTCAAAAATAGATATCACAGGTTTTTTGGTTTTTTAAGGCTTGAAAAGTCTACGCGTTTCGAACTCATATAGATGGATGAGTTCTCGTCAGGACCAAGGTCTGTGAAGAGAGAAGGGGAGGGCTGCGACTCCTTATTGGAGCCTATCTCCAAGTTTGTTGATTTCTTTCTGAAACCCTTCTTATCTACAGTAAAATCTTATATACAAAACACAACGGACTTTATTCAGAAATTGATGACAATAAAGTTTGAAAAAAACTCTCAAGTAATGGTGACAATGGACATTACTTCACTCTATACTTCAATCCCGCAGGATGAAGGAATCTATGTCCTCGAATAATTTCTGGAGGAAAGATCAAGACCTCACCCAATACCAACGGATTTCATCTTGAAACTTGCAGAATTCGCACTAAAAAAGAAATATTTCAATTTTGATGGAGAATTCTACTTCCAAGTCAGTGGCGTGGCAATGGGGTGCCCATTTGCCCCGGAACTGGCAGTGTTATTAATGGCTAGATATGAGGAGGCATTTGTATACAAGAACAATCCCTACATACAATGGATAAGCCATTGGTATCGTTATATTGACGATATTTTTTTCATATGGACTGGACCAATAGAGGAACTTAAAAGATTCCATGACTGGATAAACAACAGAGTACCAACTATAAAATTCATCATGGAACATTCATCAGAGAAAATGCCATTCCTGGATGTAGAGGTGTACCCATATGAAGGACAATTGATAACAACGCTATACAAAAAACCAACTGATCGAAATAAGGCACTACACTTCCGAAGCAATCACCCTCGGAGTTTAAAAGAAAACCTCCCATATGGGCAATATTTACGTCTGAGACGTAACTGCCAACTCAAAGATGAATACTGGAAGCATGCGCATAAACTCACGGAAAATCTACTACTACGGGGTTACCCAAAAAAACTGCTAATAAAATCAGCCAAAAGAGCGTGGTGGACGCCACGGGAAAGCCTTCTCGAAAGACGAACAAAGAATGACACAGACAGGTTAGTTTTTGTGTCGACATTTTGCCCTAATTCGAATGCATTGAAGAAAGTGGTTAAACAAAACTGGCATCTTTTGCGCAATTTAGATCAAGCATTCAATCAAGAGCCACTTTTTGCTTTCAAAAAGAATTACAGTGTCGCCAATCAACTAATCAGAGCTGCTCTGCCCAAAAAACCAAACCCAGACTTGAGGACTATGTTAAATTTTCCACCTATCCAGGGACACCACAAATGCGGTACATGTACATGCTGTGACACCACAATCGAAGGTTCTGTGTTTACCTACAACAACATCAGTTGGAAGCATGAAAAGTTTTCCAACTGCAAATCACGCAATGTGGTGTATGGGATTGTGTGTCCTTGTAAATTGGCATACATTGGGAAGACTAATCAGGAAGTCCGCCTACGGATACAACAGCACAAATCCAGAATTCGTAACAATGTAGCCACAGCTCCTTTGGTGAACCACTGGAAAGACAAACAACACAATGAGACAGACTTAATCTGGACAGTCATCGCTAAAGTAGAAAGTGACACGAGAGGTGGTAATCTTGAGGCAAAACTAGCAAGAATGGAAGCAATGCTAATAGTCAAATACAACACAGCATTCCATGGGTTAAACGAAATGTCAGAAATGTATAAACTCTAATTCTCCACAGTAGCTTAAAACACCAGTCAGTACAACCGTGTGTTAAACCACATCAAATCAATATGACACCAAGTTCTGTCATGCTAATCTCAGTCGATACCAATCTACGCCACCTTGGACTGACCACTCTGTCCAATAAACATTAGGAAACACAATCGCCCTGAGAAATGTCTAAACATTAGGAAACACAATCGCCCTGAGATATGTCCAAACATTGGATTCCATCCGGACTTTGTCACACCCATAGACTTTTACAACGTTTGGCAAGCTGAAATTAATAAAATCACTTCTCCGCGCACATGATCGCAAAAGATCACAACTAAGCCAACTGTTCCTACTTGGAACATCATAAACACATCATCGAGGTTTATCATGTGTTTACACCAAGCCACGTCATTTCCAGCAATGCCCCATTCTGGCTGCCACCCTTAATTTTCCTACTACTATGGTTCCTTGGACCTTGAGTCAGCTGAAATGAATGACTATCCCACAAACAATCAAGTCACGGAAGAAGTTTGAGTGCCTAATCAACAAGCCTCGTAGCCCTTTAAAAGAACGTAAACAGTCAACATCAGGTATCCGCCCATACTCCCGGGATCCTTTGCGGACCCGGAAGCATTGCGCTACTCAGACGACCGGCCAGAGAAACGCTGCTCGCGCCATTCATACGACCGGCAATAGGAAACGCTGTTCGGCACCGGGGCACTTGCGATAAGGTAAGATTTACTCCAGCCACGTTGCATGCCTTTGACGAAACCGATCGCACTCAATTTCCCCTTTTAAAACAAAGTCTGCTTTTCTCGGTTCCCCAGACTCAGTCCTTACGCGCAGACAACGCCTCTTAACGAGACTTTGTACCAAACCATTGGGACAGATTCACAGATTTACGGCTATACAGGTGAGAACATACTCTCTCCTTCCAGCCACATGTCGTTTCTAGAATACAAAATAGAAGCTCTGATTACTCATAATACCCCTCCGTTTTTTTACAAACAGCCGGACCACATTACCTCCTATCAGTACGGAGCCCGGACCCATTCATGTAAGCATGATATGAATATTTGTGATATGATTGTGGTGAAACATGGCCTTATATTGATAGATTTTGATGAGGTTTATCACCATTTTATCAGACGTTTTTGGTGTCAAGCAACTTTATTTATACTTCTGGTCCTCCAGTGACTGAGAGGTAAGAGACGGAAGCTAGCAGTAGGGGTAGTCAGTGTGGTCATAATAAATAGCATACCAATAAGTTTCCCCTTCTCTCTTCACAGACCTTGGTCCTGACGAGAACTCATCCATCTATATGAGTTCGAAACGCGTAGACTTTTCAAGCCTTAAAAAACCAAAAAACCTGTGATATCTATTTTTGAAATGTTTTTGAAAAATATGATTGCTTTCTAGGCTTCTTTGTAAATCAAAGTTATTACATTGTAGATACGATTTATATGTTCTTTGTTGTGTATGTATATATGTAAATAGTGTGGTTTGTGAGTGGTATGATTGAATGCATGTAGTACATGTTGTCCAAAAAAGTCTAAAAATTTCCATTTGTGACAAAAAAGTTTTTTTCCTTGTTTGAATAGTGAATCTTTTGTTGTTGTACATAAGGTCTTAAAAAATTTTCATTGAAATTTCCAAATGGGTGAGATCTAAAAATATAAAATAAATATTCTTCTAAATAAAAGAACTCAATCAAAAAGGACACATTTTGGTCATTTGCAACATTTGTTTTATGGTCAGATGTTCAAATCAAAAATAAGAGAGTAAGTGATTGGCAGCACCTGCAATTTTCAATTGAAGGTTGAAGCATCTCATTCAGATGCGAAGGGCAGATGGACTTTCTTACATGGGAAAATAAACCATACAAACGTGATACTTGCTACAATCTATGCACCAGTTGTGGATGACCCGCTCCCCATTTTACAGTTAAAACAAGCACTGTCAGGTGTACCGGACCAGATCATATGGGGAGGTGATTTTAATTACTTGCAAAACCCAGAGGTTGATTCTACAAAAAAGACCCAGGGCAAAATAAAACGCCAGTAGCCACTGCACTCTTGAGTTGTAAGACAGATTTATATATTTTGGCTAATTGGCAGCTTAACAATCCGATCAAATGTGAGTACTCCTGTTATTAAGCGAAATATGACTCGTCCTCAAGGCTAGACTTTTTCCTGACCTCCCATAATCTGGAAGTCAGTAAATATGAACATATAGTGAATGCCTTCTCAGATCATGCCCTCATTAAGATGGAAACCCTTTTAGGGAAGAAAGATGAAGAAACATCAAGAAGGTGGTATTTTAATAAACTTAACTTAGCAGGTAAGCAATGGTGTGCCGATTTAGAGAAGGAGAATTCTATTATGACTTAGGGGATAGGGCAAGTCGTATATATCTTCAGACTAGCTATGAAGATAGCGAGTATACAGGAAGATTGTTAGCTTGGCAAGCAAAGGAAAAGCAAGTCCGAAATAGAGTCAAATGCATCCAGCACAAAGTAACTAAAACTCATGTAAAACTACACCACTGATAGGTGAGGTGTTTCTTCAACACTATAAAGATATCTATCAGACATTGCATCAGGCCCCCTCAGAAATGATTAATGAATTGTTACAGGAACTGCAAATTCCAATTTTGGAAAATAATTTTAAAGAGCTGCTGCTAGCTTAAGGAAGAATTGGATGCAGTTATCGGCTCTTTGCCCAACGGTAAAGCTACCGGAGAGGATGGAATTCCCGCAGAATTTTTTAAAGCATTTTCTACAGCACTCTGCCACAAATTTTTAAGACTTGCAAATTATTTATTACAAGGGGGCCAGAACCCGTGGTTGCCAGGCAATGCCAGGAGACGGAGCAGGCAGCGATGGTGCAGGAGAGCGCGGTTACACAAGGACAGACAGGCACGAACGGAAACTAGCAGCAGCAGTTTGGACCCGAGGGAGCCCCCAGCGCTGCTGTAAATACACAGGTGACCGCAGAGGGAGCATTTACTCAGCAAAACCATTCAGGTGCTAAACGGGGATAGGGCAACTGCGAGGTGGGAAGCCAGCTGACTGTTGAGGGCTTTTCGAATGCGGCGCACAAAGGTACTAACTCAAAATTTGGTGCATCAGACTCTGGTGGAGAGGGGGCTCAGGCAAAGGCGGGAGAAGGATCACCGGACAGACACATTTTACTCAGTGAATAAGGATTCTGGGTCTCTCCCCTCAACCGAAGTAGACACAGGCAGCCATTCAGATTCTGCCAGCAGTCTTTTGGCCCAGAAATCGACGCAAAAAAGGCACAGGTCCAGGAGGAGAGGCAACTCATCAGCAAGCCCCTCTGACCCCAGTAAAAACTTACTTGGAATTACTCGGCAACTTCACTGATCTATCGGGAGCAGGGAAGTCCACAGTCAGAGGTTGTTGGCCAGAGGCACAGCCCCCGCAACCTGCTATACTAGATCTCCTGTTTGGGATGCTGAAGCAGATGCAGAGCGAAGCAAGAGCAGAGAACCGCAGAGCTAGGCAAGGAACAAAAAAAAATACAGAGCTCACTGCAAAAGATGAATAAGCTGTACGAAGAAGTAGCAGTAAGAGTAACGCAAGTAGAAGAAAGAACGGGCCGTTTGGAGGACAATTTTAATTCCTTTCCAAGAACAGCAGAAGATGGCGACGGATATGCAATGTACGCTGGAAGATTATGAAAATCACCAGCGAAGGAACAACATAAGATTGCTGGGAGTGGAGGAAGGGCTGGAGGGGAACGATACAAGACGTTTTGTGGTAGGCCTGCTGAAGGGTACTTTCCCGGAGTTAACTAGTTGGCAGTGGGAGACCGAAATTCAGAGAGCACATAGATTCCCTCTGGTTAGGAAGGCACAATGGGCAGGCAGGATTGACAGGCCCAGGGCTATCTTAATACATGTCAGCAATTACTTACTCAGGAAGGAAATCCTGGATAAGGCGAGACCTGAGGCTAAGAGGGAAGTCAACATCACGTTTTTTGCAAGGCCTGACTTCTGTCATGTGACTGTAGAGAGGAGATGAAGGTTGAGGCAGCTTATATCCCCCTGCAGGCCCTAGGCTCAGAGGCTTTCTTATTGTATCCTGCCAAACTAAAAGTATTGACTAGGGGGCAAACAAGAATTTCTTCTCGGAGATAAAAGCACAGGAATAAGTGGATGAGCTACATAGTGAATGAACCAGGACGCTGACATGCTGGGAACTAAAGGCTTCCCTAAAAAAAAAAAAATAGGAGAGAAAGTAGGGGATGGGAATTCCGGGGCTTGGGCAAATATCAATAATTGAGTTAATAGATGGGTGTTGGGCCAGGGTGATGGGGCATGTGCAGACTGAAGCGGACACACATAGGTCATGCTTGACCTATTTGCCGGTAAAGTGGGGGGGAGGGGTCATGGGGAGGGGAGTGGGAGCAAGGGGGGAGGGGGAGAGGGGGGCAAATACAGCACAGCACTTGTTTACTTTTTTTAGCAACAGAGTCAGATAGGTATCTGGAGGAACATTTTGATGTATTCTAGATGATTTGCAGAATAGCCTCAATTAATGTCTGGGGTTTGAATGATCCTCAGAAAAGGACTTGGGTGGCCGCATTGCTTAAAACAAGGAGATTAGATGTTGTATGCCTGCAGGAAATGCATGTTGAGGGAGGGAGGACATTTCTCCCAGATCAGCTGGGCTTCAATATGCTGGCTTGCACAAGGCAAGGATCTAGGACAAGGGGTGTGGCTATATTGGCCAAAGGGAGGTATAGTGTAGTGATTAAGAAACTTGAAGACCAGTGGGGAAGGTGGGTGATTACTGAAATAAGGCATAAGGGGGTGAAGGTTACAATTGTCTCGGTATATGGCTCGACGATGGATGACCCAGAGTTGTTTGAATTCCTTGACACAGAGCTGGCGCATTGGCCAGAACCAATAATATGCTGTGGGGATTTCAACATTAGCATGCCCTCTGTTACTGGAGTACAAGTAGGTCAGGGATATGCTGGTAGGAAAAAAAGAGTATTTCGAGCGGTCACAGCCATGGCACAAAATAACTCACTTTGTGATGTATGGGTAGGGCTTCACCCTCAGGTAGATGGTACCACAGTTTACTCCGCACCTCACAGAATTTTGGCAAGACTAGATTATTTCTTAATTTCTAACTCCGTGCTGGCAAAATCTAGAATTCAGAAATATCCGAGGATCATATCAGACCACAGTCCTTTCGTCCTGGTGGTTTATCTGGAGGGGGTGACTGCTAAGGATAACGGCTGGACATTTGAGAGAGCTCTCCTGAAGGACTCAGAATATATCACGCATATGAAT
This sequence comes from Lissotriton vulgaris, assembly GCF_964263255.1. NCBI lineage: Eukaryota > Metazoa > Chordata > Amphibia > Caudata > Salamandridae > Lissotriton > Lissotriton vulgaris. The sequence continues at coordinate 948,279,641 of NC_141691.1, read as the reverse complement.
AAGTGGATACAGGAGTTTTGGGAGTTTAATAGAGAGAGTGCGTCAGCGGGGGTTGTGTGGGATACGTTTAAGGCAGGGGCCCGGGGGAGACAATGAGCTATACTTTGTCTAATCAGAAACGGGAAAGAGCCAGGGTAGAGCAGCTGGTGAGGACAATTGGGCAGGTAGAGGAATAACTGAGTTCTCTAATACAGCAGAATGCGCCTCTGGAGTATCAGCTACTTAGAATTATCCAGCTTAAAGCAGAGGTGGTAGAGGATATTATTAGTAAGGCAGCGGCGAAATATTTAGTTGAAAAAGAGCAAGCGTTTGAACTAAGTGAGAGAGTCGGACATATCCTGGCAGTCCGGACCAGGCAGCAATTAGCTTTGGGGGAGATTAAGGAGATTATGGACAATCAAGGGACTCTCACGAGGGATGCAGAGGGAATTAGAGAAGTCTTCAGACAATTCTATGCAGAGCTATATAGTATAGAAGAGGGTTGCGGAGGAGTAGGAATAGCGGAATACTTGAGCATAGGTGGAACTGTCCCACACCTCCCGGCTGAAGAGAAGACAGCTTTATAGGCCCCGATCTGCCTAGAAGAAGTGCTCAGAGCAGTAGGAGACCTCCTGGATTTATTTGTAGTCGAATTCTACAAGGTATTTCAAGGGGTGATTGTCGTAGAGATGCTGAATGTGTTGCTGCAGGCTCAACAGGGGAATTCCATCCCGAAATCTTGGGGCGGGGAAGATGTCATTGTCATTCTTAAAAAAGGGAAGATATCTACAGCCCCAGGTTCTTACAGGCCAATCACCTTGATGAATGCAGATTCTAAAGTGTACTCAAAGATTCTAGCCAACAGGCTAGCAAAAGTGATCGAGGGCTTGTTATATTCGCGGACAATGTCGTAATGTTATCCTTGGTGACCAATTCATGCATCCACATACTGGCCAAAGCATAAAATTAAGACACAATTCAGACTGTACCTCGGGAGAAGTGGTATATGCGATTAAATGCCCATGCGGGTTGGTTTATATGGGACGAACCAGCAGAAAGATTAAGATAAGAATAGTGGAACACAAAAGTCGCATTAGGAACCAGAATACCACCTCTTCACTAGCCAAACATTGGGTAGAAGCAAAACACACCATTCCCCAACTGAGGTATACAGTTCTAGAACGCATTGAACGCACCCCAGGCATAGAGTTCAACACTCTCCTAGCTAGGAGGGAAACTCATTGGATAACGTTGTTAGGAACTGTTTTTCCTGCAGGTCTAAATGACCATTATGAATTATTATGTTTTCTTTAAAGGCAGACATGTTTACTTAAGATTGTAAGGGAGTACACTGGGATTCACCCCACACTGGTCTATTCAAGAATTCACTTAGTTGCATGTTTTTGCACACACAAGCACTTTTTATCAGATTAACCACTGTGGTATCACTCTATTTGTAGATTAACTTTAGTGGTTTCACGCCTTTTTCTCGGCATGATTGATCTTAGGTTCCACTGCATCACTGTATCACCTTTAGGTAATTAATTAGACGGTATCTGTATCACTATTCAGGTCTCTCTTTGAATCCTTTTTAGGATCTCCCCCGTACATCCGGCAATTGACTTTCCAGTATTTACCCCTATAATGGGCTCTTTATTCCTCATGTTCTGTTTCCTTGTAAACCACGTAATTGATAGGGTGTACATAGGTTGTGGTTGCTTCCACAACAGAAAGTCTTCTTTCTGTTTCCCGGCTTTCCCTTTACAAACCAGCGAATTCCGCACCACGTGACCAGATGGGTGGACTCGCATCTAATGTTGGAATCAGAGTGTCGGTGTTGGCGGATACAGGTCGGTGAACGGACTGAAGTCCGACATGTATAACCAATTTACAGATGTTTGTATCCCTTGGCATCTATTTTAACATACCTATGGCACACATATCGTTACAGATTGTTCACCTTTCAGCTGTTCATAACAGCCTGACTGTTTTGCAACGCAGGCGGTAAGTGTTCTTTACATCTTTGTTCACGGTGGTTTCTCTAAATTCCACACCTCCGGGCAATTGACTTTTGCTCGTTTTCCTTTAGGTTACGGGATTGGTACGAGCATTACCGCAAGAAGCTATTTCGGGAAATACGACTTGGGTGTATTATAGTGAAAGTATGAGTACGTTTTAATCCAGCATGTAACTTTTTAATCATTATTTAGTTTTGGCTTTTTGACTTGGTATTTACCCAAATCACACGTTCCGCTTTCTTTGAGACACTTTTAAATTTGCATGATACCCATCTAACCTAACCTGGTCTTTCACTATCTTTATAGTGAACCACACATTCTTCCTCACCTGGAGGTATCACCTTTCACAACTAGCGTCAGGTTTGTTGATTTAAGGGACTCTCTCTCAGTGGCACTCCCCAGTTCTTTTTCATTGAACAGTGTTTGGATACAGTTTCTCTTTGTTGCTGTCTTATAGATCCCGTAGAATCTACTCTACAGGACGTCGACATTTGCAAGAATTTTGTACCTACATCTATACATTATTAAACCCCTGACGAAGGGTTCTTCTTGAAACCCGAAATGCATTGTGATTCTGAACATTAATTTTGTTTATTCATACTTACGAGATTCATTTCTAATTAGTGCAAATAGTGTGTGTTTTGGGAATATTTTCAACTATCCGTGTATGCGTAAAAATATATATATGCTACATAATGTACCTTTATGTTACATGCTTTTGATGATAATGCAAACCAACTATATTCCACTCTCGAGAAAGGTACACTCTCAGTTAACACAATGGAATCTGTTGCCGTAATCAATAATAGAACGAGTTGCGCTAATCCGAATGTCTATTCTTCCGTTGTTCAATTTTCTTTTTAGGGCTGCTCCTTGTGCAATACAGACCGGGCAATTGACTTTTGCTCGTTTTCCTTTAGGTTACGGGATTGGTACGAGCATTACCGCAAGAAGCTATTTCGGGAAATACGACTTGGGTGTATTATAGTGAAAGTATGAGTACGTTTTAATCCAGCATGTAACTTTTTAATCATTATTTAGTTTTGGCTTTTTGACTTGGTATTTACCCAAATCACACGTTCCGCTTTCTTTGAGACACTTTTAAATTTGCATGATACCCATCTAACCTAACCTGGTCTTTCACTATCTTTATAGTGAACCACACATTCTTCCTCATCTGGAGGTATCACCTTTCACAACTAGCGTCAGGTTTGTTGATTTAAGGGACTCTCTCTCAGTGGCACTCCCCAGTTCTTTTTCATTGAACAGTGTTTGGATACAGTTTCTCTTTGTTGCTGTCTTATAGATCCCGTAGAATCTACTCTACAGGACGTCGACATTTGCAAGAATTTTGTACCTACATCTATACATTATTAAACCCCTGACGAAGGGTTCTTCTTGAAACCCGAAATGCATTGTGATTCTGAACATTAATTTTGTTTATTCATACTTACGAGATTCATTTCTAATTAGCGCAAATAGTGTGTGTTTTGGGAATATTTTCAACTATCCGTGTATGCGTAAAAATATATATATGCTACATAATGTACCTTTATGTTACATGCTTTTGATGATAATGCAAACCAACTATATTCCACTCTCGAGAAAGGTACACTCTCAGTTAACACAATGGAATCTGTTGCCGTAATCAATAATAGAACGAGTTGCGCTAATCCGAATGTCTATTCTTCCGTTGTTCAATTTTCTTTTTAGGGCTGCTCCTTGTGCAATACAGACCTCCTTTTGTAAAGAAATAGACAGTATGTTTTCCTCTTTCTTATGGACAAACAAGATACCAAGATTGGCACTTAGCACTTTAAACTGTCCTGTTGCTGATGGAGGACAGTCTCTTCCGAATATCAGAAATTATTATTATGCGACATTTGCACATCACAGTTTTAGATTCTTTTTTTTTGATCCTCAAGAGGCAGATAACTTCTTCATGAAAATGATTCTAAGGGAGTATAACATATTAGACCCTACAAGAGTTACTAAGTACCCTAAAAAAGAGCGCTGTAAGACCTTACAATAGTTACTCAAACAAAAAACTCAGCTTTTAACACACTACAATATTTTAAGAATCAATATATCAACTAGGCTTTCGAATATATACATGGGGGAAACTGGTTTGTTAGAGAACAATATACCAAGACTGTGGGAAGAAAACGGGTATATCCAGATCCAGGATTTCACCAAGTGGAACTGTTGGAAAACCTGGGCGGATATTAAACGGGGCTTCAACATCCAAGCACAATCTTAAAATGGTCATTCATTAGGTTGAAATCCATATTGGGAAAACTAGATAAGGAAAGCTTGTGTTATAAAATTAGCATTAGCGAAGCCCTTAATTCCCCCACACAATTCCCTAAAATGGGCATGAATGTTTGGCCACCCCCCTGTGGTCGCCCAAACACCCATGCACACTTAGCATGTTCTCCATGCCGGCTGCATTAAAGCCTGCTTGGAGATCCATGGCACTCAGACCAATCACAACATTGCATTGCAGCATTGTGATTGGCTAGCGGGAGGCCGGGAGATGGGTCCATACTGCTTACCGTCCTAGAAGCGGGTAAGAGGACCTAGAGGAGGGGGCGGTGATAGCAGGTGGCAGACAGTTAAATGTGTTTTTTAATGTTTTGATTTAATTTCCTTCTCCCCCTCTCATTCCCGCAACCTGCCCCCCTCCGGCTTCAAATACCAGCCGCCACTGGACACTCCCCCATGCAAATGAGGGAACAGTCTGGAGCTATTCACACACCAGCGCTATCTGTTTTACAGAAGGGGCCGCTCAAGAGACTGCTGCCCATTGTATAATACCAAAGTGCCCCGGGGATGCGCAGAGTGGGCACAAACGCGCATTGCACTCTCGGGGCACTTTGTATAATAGAGCCCCTGGTGAGCAGGAGCACTACATTTACAATGTTGCTTGTACTCACAATTTCTTCAGACCTCTCTTGTGATGATGCTTTTAGAAAGGCAAGGACCTATTTTCCTGCACCGTTGCTGCCTTATAGAGAATGGATAAGAGCTGTGTGTATCATTTGTCATGTCATAAGGGATGTCATACTCTTGAGTGAAATATCATTTTCCATAGTATTTCAAAAATATGCTTGTTTTATGATATGCAGGACAAATGTGACTTTGATAAACAAAAATAGGAATGAAAAAGGCATGCATGCAGCAGGTCTCATGTCAACAATAGCTCAGCAGAGCCATTTTGCCCCAGCATCAAAACCGCAATCATGCCTTTGAAGAGAAATATGCAAATTAAAAACTAATCATTAAATATTCATTACCTGCTTACTGGTCATCTCACTGGTAGGTTTAAATGCAAATTGTATATGGCTTTCCTGGATCTTTTGTTATTATAATCATATGCCAGAACATGTGCACATTGCCCTCTCATTGGTGCGGCCCAATTACAGTCCTTCTTCTTTCTGTCCCATTTTGTTGGGCTTGAAAATATGGTCGCCTTATTTTGGACAAAAGAGTGAAGCAGAACACTGTACAATAAAGAGATAATCCACTATCAAACCTTAGAGAAGTTTTAACAATTTGTGAGATTAATAAGAATCATGAGGCTGACAAAATGAAGGGTCTGATACAGCCTACAGTGTGTATGTACATGAATGTGTGTGTAAAAATGTATAAACATATCAACAAATGTAATGAATGTGCCTCAGATATCAAGATAAGACAGCCTGAGCAACCAAAGAGTGTGATTTATTTACTCAAATGTCAGGATAACTAAGACCAAGAATACATTTTTGATGATGTGCTTGAAGTGTAGATTTTTTCCACAAAGGGAAATGCTGATTCTACAAAATGTTCAACAAGAAAACCAGGTTGGAGTTGTAAAACTGCCTCACTTTAATTTAACAAGAGAGTTATAGAGTTAACAGTTTTGTCAACAAATTTTCATTGACAGTGTAAGAGAGATTGAATACACATAAGAGTATGCCAAATCATAGAGAAAGGATGTTCTTGTATGTGGAAAAATGCCTATTTTAAAGGACAATAATTCTCACCCACTGAGGGTGGCATGATTCGTCATTGTGTTCCCTCCAGGCAGTTTCCTGCCGATAAAGCGGCGATAATTTTATCGCCCAGGCTTGATAATATGCCCCACAGTCCCAAGATCAGAAATGATCCGTCCATTGTGGAGTGTATAGCCAGTTTAATTTTAGATTTCGACACCTCACTGAACTGCGATGTTCAAATACTATTGTCTTTATCTTGCGGGTCACCATACCCATCATAGTGGAGTTTGCAGGGGCATGTGCTCAGCTAAACAACCCCACTGGTTTTAGAGTTAGTGCTGGAATTCAACACCCAGGGAATCTTAAGTCACTGGCCAATCTGCACTTATGTTTGAGTCAGATGGCAAACTGAGCATTTTCCGTATTGGAAGTTACCTTTGACAGGGGGTAGCAATCAGAGGATGTTTTGATTGTATCCATGGGTTACCTGTGGTGATGAGCCTAAGCGAGATATCAGACCATTTTAGAAGAATAAAATAACAAGAAATGTTGATTGACAGAAAGCAGTTGTAAAGAGGCACATTAAGAGATAATAGATAAATAGCAAAGAAGTAAACTAAGATTGCTTATATAACATTTTTGAGCAGAGAAATCTTAGTTCATATGGAGATGGAGTAGAATGTGCACTAAAATGTCATGGTTCCAAGTAAGAAACATATGAAAAACATGCAGACTGCAGTTGAAGATACAGATACCCCAGAGTACGGGGCAGGTGCAGCTGGCTGTTAAGAAAAAAAGCATTTTTTGGAGCAAAGTAGATTGCAAACTTCTATGCTGTGCAAGGGTGGTAAAAGAGAGATTCATTCAGCGGAGCACATATGACATTTTATGGTTAAGGTTATACAGCAATGAGGGCTGGCTTGGACGCCGAGAGCAAATAGCAGATCCAGCGTGAGCTCTGCTCTCAGGCGGAACTCGTATTCATCTTTCGAGCCTCTATTCTGCCGTTTTCTTCCCCGAAGTGCTGGGCATCGAGGTCAGAACATGCGGTGAGTCTCTTGACCGCATTAGAACCATTTTCTTGAACGCAATTCTACGTTTTGGAATGCAGTCATTTTTATCGCATCTCAGACATGAGCGACGGCCATTTTAGGTCATAACGGTCGCGTCTCCTCATCGACCTATTTTTTTTTCTTCGCTCCTTCACTCAATTTCTTCGACAGAACTTTAAGACTGGTAACCTGTTTCATGGATTATTATTGGCACAATGTTTTTGAATGGCAATACTGCATAGTACTGCTTAGTACTTTGACAAATGCCTCCTCATGTTTATCAGGATGCTATTTCAACACTGACAGGCTTTTATCTTCAATTTATGGAGTGATATAATCGGCTTGCTGGGCATGTGCAACGATTTAAGTATGCCCTGATTCTGATTTCACTCCCTCTAAGCCTATCCCAGACCTTTGGCAATATCTGGCAATACCTCATATATTGGTGAAGTGGGCGGCCGCCATTTTTGGTCGCTGAGCTCATGTCTCTGTGTTCTCTATTGCTTTGCCATTCCTATACAGTGTTGCTGCTATACTCATATTTACAAGTTTATATTGTGTGCAGTGCTTTCTCAGTCAAGTTATCAGCCTTGTGCTTCCAGTACCAAGTGCCTTCTCATGACTGTCATTTTGATCCATTAGTGCTTGTTTTTTCCTACCATAATTTGAAGGAAGATTATCCAATTGTAAATTTCAGCCTGATAAATCTCATAAAGCTTTTCAATCGGCTATTGCCTCTAGTTCACTGTATGATGTTTGCAAGACTTGTAATCCTGATTTAATTGAATTTACTTTTTTTTCTAATGTACATCACACTCGTTCTAGGATTGACTATATTTTGACCAGTAAATCTTTGCTCCCTTCTATCCAAAAATCTGAAATTGGATCCAATTTTTATATCCATCATGCCCCTGTTCATGCAGTTTTGGATCTCTCACTTACATCCTCTCAATTTAGCCGATGGAAATGTAATACTTTCTTATTATCAGACACAGTTTTTATCAAAGAAGCTACCACTTTTAATAATTAATTTTTCATTATTAATGACCCATTGGATACTTCTGTTCCTAATAACTGGGATACTTTTAAAGCTGCTTTTCGTGCCTTCACCATTTCTTATGTATCGAAAAAGATGAAATCCAAAACAAAGAAATATGAAGATCAACTACAAAAACTCAAAAGCTTAAAACATACGTATATTACTTCTCGATCGTCTGATGCCCTTTATGATTTGATTAAAGCAAAAACTGAACTTAATAAATTAGCGACGACTGAAGCATGTAATATTTTACTTAAAATTAAATCTAAATACCATGGAGGGCAAAATAAAGTGGGTAAAATGTTAGCAAATTATTTACAAATCAAATCTGAACGTAAGACTATTGGCCCTATTCTTAATGAATCTACCACAAAACTAGTATCGTCAGACGAACACATTGCTGAGGTTTTCCATGAATATTATCAATCTCTTTACTCTGACGATACCTTTCCTACTAATCCAAATTTCAACACCTTCTTCTTAGGCCTACCTTCCCCTCCATCTTTACCTGATGAATTTAACACGTTAGAAAAAGACATCACTCTTCCAGAGGTAACCAATGCTATCAAATCCCTCAAAAAGTCAAAAGCCCCTGGACCTGATGGCTTGTCTGTAGAGTTTTACACAACCTTTAATTCCATTTTTGCCCCCAAGTTCCTCCAACTTTTTAACTATTGTATTGCTGATGCAAAGTCATCTGGTTCTTTTATGGATGCCTTAATTGTTATCATACCTAAGCCTGACAAAGATCACTCATATTGTTAAAATTACCGCCCTATATCGTTAATTAATTATGACTGTAAAATGTTTCCAAAATCTCGCATCCCGACTTGAAACTATTATTCCTCTTTTGATTAAAACGGATCAAGTTGGATTTGTGAAGTGCAAATTGGCATTTGATAATGCTCGGATGTTTGCGAATATCATTTCTTATGGCAAAAAATATAAAACTCCCCTTGCAGCCCTGTCTTTGGATGCTGAAAAGGCATTTGATCGTATTAATTGGCAATTCATGTTTCAAACTCTCCAATGGTCTGGTTTTGGGCCCTCTTTTATTTCTTACATTAAACTTTTGTATTCTTGTCCCCGTGCCAGTATTTTTGTCAATAATCACTTCTCCAAACCTTTTTCTTTATCCAAAGGCACAAGGCAGGGATGCACCCTTACCCCTTTATTATTTATCCTATGCCTTGAACCATTCCTAGAGCGCAGTCACATTAATTCCCAAATTGCTGGTTTCAACCATAACTCTGAAGAAACTAAAATATCTGCATATGCAGATGATATACTGATTTATATGTCTAATCCTGGTGAATCTCTCCCCCATTTTTTGAATGAAGTTCGATTGTATTCTAGTATTTCGGGTTACAAACTCAACCTCTCAAAGACAGAAGTCTTGCCCGGAAAGTCTACATGCTGTCAATTTATGGTTAGTGATACTAATTTTGCCTGGTGTCCTTCTAAAATTAAATACCTTGGCATTTGGTTTTCATCTTCGCTAAATGATACAATTAAATTCACGTTTACTGCATTAATAAATAAAATCCAATCACTCCTCCTTACTTGGTCACCCCTGTATCTCTCCTGGTGGGGCAGGTTAGATACCATTAAAATGATGATTATACCTCATGTTTTATATACATTGTCTATGCTTTATTTCAGAATTCCCAATGTATATTTTTCTAGAGTTAACTCTATATGTACACAATGTTTGTGGAACAATAAACACCCACGTATTGCTCTAAACAAACTCATACGTCCTAAGGATGAATGTGGTCTGTGTTTCCCAAATTTTACAGCTTACCTTTCAGCTTTCCTGATTAAACAATCTTTTACATTAGCTTATGATTTTGTTGACATTCTTGTTCCCAGATGTTCCTTTTTGAACACTCCTTAATCAAAGATTTCTCTTTCAAACATGTACTCTTTATGTCAAATTGCACCTTTTTGTCTACTAGTCCTATTTTAAAATACTCCCAAACTTTACTATATAACACTTTTTCTAAGGATTTTACTTCACTTCAATGTTTCTTGTCCTCCACTGTATGGTATAATACATGTCTTAAATATAAATGAAAATTATTCTACTACAAATACTGGAAAGAAAAGGGTATTATTTTCGTTCATCAGTTACTGCACAACTACTCCGTTGTTCCCTTTCATACCTTACAAGCATGCTATCAATTACCTGACTCTTTCCTCAATTAATATAATATTATTGTCAATGCCATACAATCCCATCTCACCACTTTTTCCCTTCTACCTCACACACCGTCTATATCCCCTTCTACACCTCTTTACTCTTTATTTTCAACTCACAGGCCTAAAGCCGCTCTTGTATATAAGTTATTGTTGGCAAATGTTATTGAAAGACCTAAGTCCCATGTTGAGATTGCATGGGAAACAGATTTGTCCATTTCTTTACCTATTAACACCTGGGATAAACTATGGTCCAAACTATTTAAAGTTTCTACTCCTGCTCAAATAACCCAAGCTTTGTATTTTATTTATCATAGAGCGATTATTACTCCTGTTAGTATTTGTAAATTTTCTCCAATCTCTTCTCCATTATGTTGGTCATGTTCCACTAAAACGGGCACGTTAAAGCATCAACTTTATGAGTGTTCTAATGGTTTATCCTTTGGAACTCTGTTTGGAATATTTGCATGTTAGTATTTAAATTCAATGTTACTTTAACACTACAGAATGTTTTTCTAGGTTCCATATCTCCTGATGTGGATGTTGTATCTTCTGTTCCCAGATTATTTGATCTTTTCATTACATTAGCTTTTAAAGTTATTCTGTCATCCTGGAAAGACAATTCTAAAATTTCTTTGCTAACTTGTTGGAATTTTATTTACGATGAACACAGGATTGCCACTGTTTCCTTCTCTTCTCTTTCTCAAAAAAATTAAATCAGACCTTCTTTGGCTTCCTTTTACTACATACCTTGCATCACACTCTTCTATACATTGATTATTTTTCTCTCCTTCTCTATACTATTCTCCCACACCATTTTGGTTCTTTCTCCCCTGTCTTTTTCTATATCTCCCTTTTCTTCTTTCTTTCTTTCTCTTGCCTTCTTTCCTTTCCTTTCTCCTTCTCTTTAATTATAATATTTCTATTTTATCATATGGTGTTTGCCTGATTGTTCATTTTAATTATGTTATGTATATTTTAATATGGCTTCTATCCATTCCCCATTTTATTGTTTCCATTTCTCTCTTCTCTTATGTATTTGAAAAACTTAATAAAAACTTCTTAAACAAAAAAAGGATATACAGCAATGGTCTAAAGATTTTGGGTGGGTTGCAAAATAAAATAATGTTATTTGCAATAAAAATAAATTAGTGTAAGTGACGTGATCATATTGCCAGTGGTTTAGGTTGTTCAAAGGTTGTAATGAATTCAAGAGAATAAGCATTGCTTTGGAAAGAAGGAGATCAGATGGGGTAAGATGCCCCAAAGAATACAGAACATGCAGAGATGAGACGAATCAGAAACTACAAGGATAGTAGCAAGAGCCAGTGTGGATAATGCTTGAGTTGCACCAAGTGACATTGGTATAATCAGAAATGTGCACCTTTTATTAACCTAAGGTCTCCACGCCTGACAGTTTAACATCTGTAGAAGAGAGGGATTAAAGGATAACCAGGAAAACAGGAATGTGACTGAATGAGCTTCTTGATCTGCTATGTCCTGAACTTATGCTGTCTGTCAGCGAATGAGAGGGGACCGTTCACCTTGCTTGGTCACAGGAGTATGTTGTTGGATCCCATTGTTATTATTGTTTCTGCTCATTGAGGTCATTAGTATGAAGATGGGCGCCGCTACTTGTTAGTCAGTCCCAGAACATTTCCTGTGATCTCCATTAGCAAAGAAATTGAACTCAGTTACTATTTTAGTCATTGTGAATTGGTTTTCTGAGCCCGTCAGAAAACATGGCCATATTCATTCTTTTAGAGTGTATATTTTCGACATCCTCCTATGTTTTAAGAATGTTAGGGCTCTAAACCACTACCAAAACAAAAGGACCCTGATCACTTTTAATGTCAATTCACAAAGTGACTTTAGGGGTATTGTGTCTATATCTGTGCCACCTGCCACAGCACAAAGGCAGGTTAGCTGATAGATAGAGAAATGCAAATGCATTTTGTTCAGGCCCACTTTATTTGCTGCCCAATACCTAGGGCACAGAAAATTTGAGAAGCATCTGTACGGATATGAAAGAAATACTTTAGCGGATTATCAATTAATTAAAATAAGATACCCACATGTATATTACATACTGGTAGGCATACCGGATTGCATGTTACTGTACAGTTGGTCTGCCTCATTTACCACAAAGCAAAAACAGCAGCCTTCAGTTAATATCTAAAAATTATGGTATGGTGCCTGACAAATTAAATATTGGTGGATAAAACGAAGGGATCCTTCACACTGCATATCCCAGATTTTCAGGCTTTAAAGAAATATATATATATATATACATATTACCTACTGGCGGTCGCCAGTAGGTATATATAGTTAGGATTTTTTCTCTATGGAACTTTTGAAAATTCTATATCTAATAACTATGGCGTTTGTGGACGGAATCGGCTGAAATTTACAGGAAAATGGGACATTTTGTTTCTGAGCAGCCTCTGAAAATTTGGGGGGGTTCCGTCAAGGGGGGGCCGAGAAAAAAGGGGGGTCCCAAAACGCGTTTTTCCCATTCATTTTTCCATAGGGCCTTTGGCCTCACTTTTAGCTCGAACGGCTGAATGGATTTACACGAAACTTGGCAAAATTATAGGGACTGTTAGCCCGATGTGCCTTTGCTGGGTCTCAATATATGTGCTCCAGTGGATTTTGAGAAATTAACGTTTAAAAAAACAGATATATCTGTGACAGCGTCCCAGATAGCGCTCCAGATCGCGTACTTTTTGCGTAACGGAGCTTTGCGTAGCGAAGCTGATTGGCTCTCCGGTGTCTGTCAACATTCTAAACAGTCCGGTGCGGCCGCCATCTTGTCTCTAGGTAGGATCGAGAGACAAGAGGAGGAGAAAAACAAAGGGGGAATTTAATGAAAGGGGGCAAGTTAGACCCCTCTTGACCCCCTAGGAATGATGTTGGGGTTATTAAAGGGTCCCGTGGGGCAAATAATAAAAATTTGATTTTTCGCTGTAGAAGCGTTTCAAGGTTTGCGAACCGGGTCGCAAACTGGTAGCGAAACGTGAATTCGCCATTTTGTGTTTCGATTTAATTAAATTACTAGGTATAAGGGGGTACGGGAGACGTATCCTGACCCCTTATGTTTTCTGAGGGTGGCTGAGGAGGCTCATATATGTTGATACATGTCTTCCAGCGGCTGTGCGTGAGCGTTTTTTTTTTTTTGCTGCGTGACGTCTGTTAACGTTCGATTCGATGGAAATCAGGAACTGTTGACCGCCATTTTGTCACTGCGAGTAAATATTTTGTTAAAAATAATTGTCATAAATTAATCCTTATTGATAAACATTGTCTGCGCCATCTTGCCTTTTTTGCAATGCCACACTTTTGTTGAGCACGGCAGCCATTTTAGATGCCTTGACCAGACCCACTCTCTGCACGCCGCCGATCCTCAGCATGGCTCCCCACCCTCGCAAGCATCTCCCCCACGCACTGGTCACCCCCGCTCTCTCTCTCATGCATGGGCCAGAAACCTCCTCCCATCTGCGCTGTTCTTCTCTGAGAATCCCACCCTGTGCCCGCCCGACACCTCCCTTTCACCCTATTCACTATCCTCTGACACTCCTCTTCCTCTGTGTCCGATTGTCCAGGCCGGTCCCAGGCTATCACCTAGCCCTGCAGATGTAGTTTATGGCCCCAGCTGTAGAGAATCACCCCTCTTCAAAGGAGTTACAGTAGATCAAGGCCCCCACCCGATGAGATCCGTCACACCACACGCGTTCCTACTATCTGATAACCATCCTGTATTGTGCTTGAGGAGGGGATTCTCACTGTGAGGGTGTGTGGGTCCGAGCCTGAAGCGGAAGATTCCAGGGATGCCTCTTTGTACATCAAAGTTTTTACAATTATGTGTCACATTAAAAATATATAGCACTCCAACAAAGTAGTAGGATTATAACACTTTAATAACTTATAAATATATACAACGCAACAAAAACAGTAAATACATTTAAACATTTTTTTGAAAAAAGAAGCAACAATGGTCAGTAGCTGTGTTTTGTGCGAATAGTCCCAAGGCAGCACAACGTGCTGAGTTCTGGACGGCATCCAGGTGATGTTACCTGGGTGCCGCACTGGTTTTTGGTATCCTACAATGCAGCTCCGAAAAACGGTGTGGGGCGTCCCGGGGAGTGCGGGGGGAGGCCTCGTCAGTAGTGGTCTGTTGTGCAAATAGTCCCAAGGCAGCAGAACGCGCTGAGATGTGGATGGCACCCAGGTGATGTCCAGTAAGTTGCCGCACTGGTTTTGGCATCCTACAATGCTGCTCCGAAAAACGGCGTGGGGCGCCCCGGGGGGGGGGGGGGAGGCGGCGTGAACGGGCCTCCCCAGGTGGAGGCTCGTCTGCTGTACTGGGGCGCCCCTTTACCGTTTCAGTTGCCATTCCGCCCGCTTTTGCTACACTGTGCCTCATCCTCCATTCAGCTGTTTATCGCCCGCTCTTGCGGCTACAGCGTCTCGCTCACCATGTAGTTGAGTTGCGCCTACTCTTGCGGTGCAACGATAGGCGGCTGCCACAGGACTCTAAAAATGGCGGACGGCTCTTCGGATTTGGGCCTGGTCCACTAAAATGGCCCTGGGACACCTTGGAACTCGGACGTCCCCTGAGCCTTGAAGATTTTACAAAAGTCTTGGGGGCCCCCGACTCCTGCAGTCTTCCGGTGGGGAGCGGCTGCCATGATTGCTCGCGGAATGACCACGACGGAGCCACGAGATGGTGGTGCTCTCATGCTGACGCCAGCTTCAGTCTGAAACATCCAGAAACAAGGTGGGGCTTTCATCGTTTGGGAAAAAAAAATGTTTTAATCCAATGAAAAGTGTTATTTTTAGGTCATATGATCAAGCCTTCCATCATTAGGAAACCAAAAGTAAAATGAACCAATGAAAAGTTTTAGAAAGAAGTCACATGACCTGTTATGCTTACGTTACGCGCTGCTATAAAAAGCGTAGAAAATCCGTTTACACGTGAGGCGGCGTCAGTAGCGGACCGATGTGCGAATAGGCCGAAGGCAGCACAACGCGCCAAGATCCGGATGGCACCGAGGTGGTGTCCAGCAAGTTGCCGCACTGGTGTGGCCATCCTACAATTCTGCGCCGAAAGTCGGCGTGGGGCGCCCCATTGGCCTGTGAGGTCGCTTCAGTCAGTGGGGGCTGTTTGAGAATCTGACTGCATTGGAAAGCAATGTGATGCTGTGCGTCGCCCCCAAGATGGAGGCTCCTCGGCTGCAGTGGGGCGCCCCTTGGTGTTTCACTCGCTATCCAGCTGAGTTGCGTCCGCACTTGCGGCTACAGTAGGCCGAAGGCAGCACAACGCGCCGAGATCTGGATGGCACCGAGGTGGTGTCTAGCAAGTTGCCACACTGGTGTGGCCATCCTACAATGCTGCGCCGAAAGTTGGCGTGGGGTGCCCCGTTGGCCTATGAGGTGGTGTCAGTAGCGGACTGATGTGTGAATAGGTCGGAACCAGCACAAGGCGCCAAGATCCGGATGGCACGGAGGTGGTGTCATAGTTGAGAGTTCTGAGCAGCGCTTGTAACACTGTCTGAAGCTTATTTGCACCTGCTGCAGCTTCACTATTGCCCTGGTGTGGCCAAAGATCGCCCATGACATAGGCGGCCGGCTCCCGGGGTCCGGCGGAACTTTTTTCCTTTTCTTTTCTGCATCTTGTCCCACAATCCGTTTGACCTGAAGACACGACCAGGTCCCTGAATGTGTGCATGGGGACGCTATTGATTGAATCAAAATGGCGGCTTCACACAAAGCTGACTCAAGCGTTGCTGCTGATGCTATACAGACAAAAACTGGTTTTCAGTTTGTACATTCTTCAGGATTTTTCCATCCAAGGCTGGTTGAGAGTTTGTAGAACAATGGCTTCAGATCTTGCCCTCCCCTCTTTTGACTGTTGGTTCTTGTTGCCTATCTCTTCTGTTGTCATTTAACTGAACCTTTTTTGACTGCCGAAAGGGGTTCTGGTCCGACCGCTGGTTGGTGGAGACATTTTGACTATATCCTGGACCTGCCCGGCCTTGCCCAAAATGGCGCCGGTATAAATGGGACTCGTAACTCCTTGTTGTGTACTGGTTGCACAACCTTGATATCACGAGATACGTATGCAGTTTTGAAGCACATGGCGGGCGGGGACGAGAATTGATTGAATATTTCGACATCCCTATTGATATTAAGTTCTGATGTGTTATTGATTACTGTACTATTGAAAGTTCGAATTAACGTCACCCATGGTACTTGCCCTCAAATGTATATCTAGATAATTTTATTGTAAGTGGCCCTGTCGTATTTTAATTACAAAATGTACGTCCAGCGATTCCGCAGCTGTTAGACACCTTAGTTCTTGCAACCTAATGGCCCGCTCGTTACGTTCCTCTACAGTGTAAATGTCTCCTCATCATATACGATTCCAGTTTGCTCCGTGGCCGGCCCACGTGGTTATAGGCCCGTATTTGTATACTGACATTTTCACAATAAAGGTTTTTAAAACAAAACATGGTAGTAGTATTTACATTGGTAAAGTTTTTAATTTTAGTCACTGTTTTCGAATCAGTAAAAGGCAAGTGAAATAAAGCAGTCCAATTACATGACGGATAAAAGGTATAATACGCAGGAACGCAGTAAAGATAAATGGTGAAGGGCTTTTGTGTTTTCTACCCCTGCAACATAAAGTGATCGATAAGAATCTGATATTCAGGAGTATCGGAGACTAATACAAAGCTACCCCTGATGAGAGGTAGGCTTCCCAGTGCACAGCTTGAAAATGACACAAGGTCTAAAGTTTTGAAGCACACTTCATATAAAGTTCAATCCACAAGATTCAATGATTCTTCGTTTTTTAATGAATATACATTATGCTCCATGTATAACTCATCATGCTCCAGATATTGGTAATATATATCATCCACAAAATTATATCTCGATATTCAATGATCCCAATGCATTTCGGGCTGAAACGTAGCCCTTCCTCAGGGGTTAGCTCTACAAACAAAGGAAATATCATCATCAGGTCTAATTCTAGTGTAAGGTAAACAATACTGCAAGTGTGAGAATACTGAATTATCCAACTGTGTAAAGAACAAAAAATGAAACAAGGGATGAAATAGCGTGAAAGAACCCGACTTGCCAAGATGCATGTGTCACAAAAAATAGAAAGCAAAACACTAAACATGTGAAGGTTGCTGCATAAATCATGATCTTGTAACTCCATAAGAAGCCGCCGAAAGCCCAAACTTCCTATACACAGTAAAGCCCAAAGCGTGTACAGAGCGTGTAAGTAAATGCGTGATACTGAAATTGAAACGGAGCTCGAGTGCACCCCGGTGTGATTAGCGCACAGTTTGTAAACAAAGTCCATGCAATTATCGCCCGCATATTAAAAAAACAGTCACCACCAGGAGGTACTTACAGGGAACGCTGTCAGCGCAAGATCACATTAGACATCGGGTTGCTAGATGTAAACGCGCGAGTGTACCATGGTTTAAAACAACGTTACTAGACATAAAAGATGGACAATGAGGCGTCCAAAATGGGTGCCATCTTGGACTGGTGAACAAACTCCAAGGCAAATGTACACCATATACCTCCACATTGAATTCAAAGGTGGAACAGAAATGTAAAACAAAGTGAAACAGGGGAATAAAGGTTAGAACAGATAAACAAAAACAAAAACATACAGATAATAGGTAGATAACACAGGGATAATTCACAGATAACACAGAAACTCCATACGATCATTGAGCCCGTGCGGCTGCATGGTCGCCATGTACCGGATCCAAAAGTTCTCCCTTTTCAATAAAGTTTTTTTGTTGTCATGGGTCAGTGGTACTTGTTCAAGAATTTGATATTTCACTGGGCAACTGTATGATTGTGGTCCAAAAAATGTGCTGCGACAGTGGATTTCACGTTGCCAGTCCTGATGTTGCTCTTGTGTTCCAACAAGCGTGTCCTGATTTTCCGTTCTGTGTGTCCAATATAGCATTTGCCACAAGGACACTTGAGTAGATAAATGACGTTTGCAGAGTTGCACGTGGCGTTGACACGCAGTTTAATAGGGTGACCCTTCATGGGGTGATTCACAATATTCCCTGGAATACAATTATGACAATTGCTGCAGTTATAACAAGGACGTAAGCCCTTGTAATTCACTGGTAAACATTCCGATTTGGGTTTGCATAATATCTCCTTCAAGTTTCTTCCCCTAGTGTATGCAAACAAAGGTTGTTGTGAGAAGGCTCCCTGAAAATCCGGTTTCAAGCTTAATAGTGTCCAATGTTTAGAGATGATATTCTTGAACAGTTTGCTCAACACTGTGTACTTGGATACTACAACCATCCTAGTATTTTCAGTTTTGGTGCGAGTCTGTAATAGTTCATCACGAGTCATGTTCCCACACCGGGTGACTGCCTTTTGAAGAGTTTGTGATGGGTAGCCACGAGCCTTGAACCTCTCAACCATATTGTTCATTTCAAGTTGGCAAGTCTCATCAGATGTAACGATGCGTTTGACGCGCATCAATTGGGAAAGAGGTAAGTTCTGTTTTAGCCCAAATCGATGAAAGCTTTGGTAATGCAACATTGAGTTGCGGTCGGTAGGTTTTCGGAAAATGGTGGTGGTCACTGTGCCTGCATGTCTCTCAACCTTGACATCCAGGAAGTGAATGCTTGATCTGTCAAAACACCAAGTAAACTGTATGCGGTCATTGACTTGATTCCATGTATTCAGAAAATCCAAGAGAGCTTGTTCAGGCCCAGACCATAACATAAAAATGTCATCAATAAATCGTAAGTACAGTTTCCCACAATTGATCCAAGCAGTTTGGTTCAGTATATGGGATTCCTCAAAAGATTTCATAAAGGTATTAGCGTACGACGGCGCTGTGCAATTGCCCATGGCGGTCCCGCAGAGCTGGTGGAACCATTTATCAGATACTGTGAAGTAACTATGGTACAGGGTGAAGACCAATAGTTCCATCAACAGTACCTGCAAATCCGAGTCAAGATTGGAATGAGAAAGTTCATGTTCAACTGCCATTAAGCCTAGGTCATGAGGTATTGAGGTGTACAGCGAACAAATGTCCACTGTACACAGTATCAGATCTTGATCTTCTAACTTGGTAACGGCTTGTTGAAGCTTAATCAAAAAGTCAGTTGTGTCCTTAACGTGAGATCTTGAGTTCAACACAAAAGGCTGGAGATATTTGTCCAGAAACTTCCCAGTGTTCTCGTGAATGCTCCCTCTGGTAGAGACGATTGGTCTCATGGGTGGCTTGGTGGGGTGCTTGTGCACCTTGGGTAACATGTATAGTACAGGTGGCTTCGGATTAGTGGGTGTCAAGTAACGTCTTACTCTGTCATTGATGGTGCCATTATCAAATGCCTGACCTATGATTTTAACTAGGATTGAAGCAAATTCATTGGTTGGATCAGTAGGTAAAGGAGCATAAGTGTTGGGGTCTGACGTATGTTTTTCAATTTGTTCAACATAGTATGTCGCATCCATGATCACCAGGGCACCGCCCTTGTCAGCAGTTTGGCAAACAATCGAGGAATTATTGGCAATCTTCTGAATGATGTTTTTCTCAGTTTTAGTTAGATTCTCACGTTTCACCTTAGATTGGAATGGTAGTTTTGCAATGTCACATTTTACTAAATTCTCAAATGTATAAATTATTTTGTGACTCACGGGAGCCATGAAGGTACTGTGGGGACGTAGTCCTCTCAACATGTCATCATCACGTGAAGGGATGGTAATCACATTCTGAAAGTAGTGTCTCAAGCGTACATTGCGTAGGAGTTTGAAAACGCTTACTTCGAGCTCCAAGGTGTTGGTTCCGGTAGTGGGAACAAAAGATTGCCCCTTTTGTAGCACTCGGATTTCTTCCTCATTCAGTTGGGTGGAAGAGATGTTGATAACCAGGTTCTCATGGTGACTCATTTGCGTCGATTGCCCCTCTTTGCTTTGGCCTGTTCTTTTGCGGCCTCTGCGGGTTTTGCCCCGCCTGGGTCGCTGGTTTGATCCTGATCCTGTTCTAAAAAATGAACCGCAGAATTCGAAGTGCCAGGTTGTTGAGCTTGTTGTTCAGTAGTGGGCTTCTGGGTTTTACGTGTTGTTGTGTCACCATCAGATGATGAAGTTTCATTCTCAGAGTACGGATTATAAGGGCGATTTGGGCGTCGGCGGGCGTACACTTCTGCCCAAGTGTACACCTCGCCGAGCTTATAATCAATGGTGTCCCTCTTATATTTCCGAAATTTCCGTTCCTGTGTCTCCCGAGTGTGCTTGTCTAGTTGGGCATTCACGTCTTCCAACATTTTAGTCAGCTCAGCTGGATCCATGGCATTGTCTAGCTCAGTGCGTACTGTTTGTATTTCTTGTGCCAAATCATCCAGTGTTTTAGACAGTTCCTCCACTATAAGTAGGATCAAGTCCAACGAGCATTTGTTGAGGATAGCGTACCACCTCTCAACAAATCTCGTATTGTTTTTGCATAGTAGGGGTTTGAGGGGGACCCGTAGGCCCCTAGGGATCCGTTGGGCTCGATGGTACCGCATGAGGGTACATGCGTGTAGTTTTTTATTCGATTCCTTCTTCAGTAAGTAGAGCAATTGTTTGAATGTTACTCTCAGCGCTCCTGGAGCTAGTAGCCGCAGCAACATCCTCCTGAATCATGCCATAGATTTTGTCGGCATCCCCCGCCGTGAAAGCGAAGGTGTCGGCCTTGAGTTCTGTCATGTTAGATACCAAATCATAATTCATTTTGCAGGTTAGAGTAGCGTGCCAAATCCTCGGGACAGAAAAGTAGTGGACTCACAAAGATAAGGAAGGAGGTATTTGCACAGCTGTGGGTGATCTGTAATTTTAACAGGTAACAATGTGTAGCGTGCAGCCAGGGATGAACGCTGTCTGCGCCGGTCAGCGTATATTCAAAGACTACTACAAAGCTACCCCTGATGAGAGGTAGGCTCCCCAGTGCACAGCTTGAAAATGACACAAGGTCTAAAGTTTTGAAGCACACTCCAGCTGAGTTGCGTCCGCACTTGCGGCTACAGTAGGCCGAAGGCAGCACAACGCGCCGAGATCTGGATGGCACCGAGGTGGTGTGTAGCAAGTTGCCGCACTGGTGTGGCCATCCTACAATGCTGCGCCGAAAGTTGGCGTGGGGTGCCCCGTTGGCCTATGAGGTGGTGTCAGTAGCGGACCGATGTGTGAATAGGTCGGAACCAGCACAAGGCGCCAAGATCCGGATGGCACGGAGGTGGTGTCATAGTTGAGAGTTCTGAGCAGCGCTTGTAACACTGTCTGAAGCTTATTTGCACCTGCTGCAGCTTCACTATTGCCCTGGTGTGGCCAAAGATCGCCCATGACATAGGCGGCCGGCTCCCGGGGTCCGGCGGAACTTTTTTCCTTTTCTTTTCTGCATCTTGTCCCACAATCCGTTTGACCTGAAGACACGACCAGGTCCCTGAATGTGTGCAGGGGGACGCTATTGATTGAATCAAAATGGCGGCTTCACACAAAGCTGACTCAAGCGTTGCTGCTGATGCTATACAGACAAAAACTGGTTTTCAGTTTGTACATTCTTCAGGATTTTTCCATCCAAGGCTGGTTGAGAGTTTGTAGAACAATGGCTTCAGATCTTGCCCTCCCCTCTTTTGACTATTGGTTCTTGTTGCCTATCTCTTCTGTTGTCATTTAACTGAACCTTTTTTGACTGCCGAAAGGGGTTCTGGTCCGACCGCTGGTTGGTGGAGACATTTTGACTATATCCTGGACCTGCCCGGCCTTGCCCAAAATGGCGCCGGTATAAATGGGACTCGTAACTCCTTGTTGTGTACTGGTTGCACAACCTTGATATCACGAGATACGTATGCAGTTTTGAAGCACATGGCGGGCGGGGACGAGAATTGATTGAATATTTCGACATCCCTATTGATATTAAGTTCTGATGTGTTATTGATTACTGTACTATTGAAAGTTCGAATTAACGTCACCCATGGTACTTGCCCTCAAATGTATATCTAGATAATTTTATTGTAAGTGGCCCTGTCGTATTTTAATTACAAAATGTACGTCCAGCGATTCCGCAACTGTTAGACACCTTAGTTCTTGCAACCTAATGGCCCGCTCGTTACGTTCCTCTACAGTGTAAATGTCTCCTCATCATATACGATTCCAGTTTGCTCCGTGGCCGGCCCACGTGGTTATAGGCCCGTATTTGTATACTGACATTTTCACAATAAAGGTTTTTAAAACAAAACATGGTAGTAGTATTTACATTGGTAAAGTTTTTAATTTTAGTCACTGTTTTCGAATCAGTAAAAGGCAAGTGAAATAAAGCAGTCCAATTACATGACGGATAAAAGGTATAATACGCAGGAACGCAGTAAATATAAATGGTGAAGGGCTGTTGTGTTTTCTACCCCTGCAACATAAAGTGATCGATAAGAATCTGATATTCAGGCGTATCGGAGACTAAGACAGTAGGCCGAGCATCTTTTGCTCAACGGCTCCGTCATGGGACGAAGAATCGCCCTTTTTCTAGAAAAAGGAATATATTTTACTTGCAGGACAGTTGTAAATTTTCCGGGAAAGTACATTAGCCTGGAACATTATAACATATATGTTTAAGAAAAAATAATGTTCGAAAGCAATAAAAAGCGTAATTTTTAGGTCATATGACCAAGCCTTTCATCATTAGAATAACAAAAGTAAAATGAACCAATGAAAAGTTTTATTAACAAGTCACATGACCTGTTATGCTTACGTTACGCGCTGCGCGCCGCGCCCCGGATCGCTTCCGGGAAGCTGCGCTTCGCGCACCGGAGCACTTCCGGGTGCGCTAACGCGGCGTGTCATATAACGCATTACGCGACAACGTAGGTCCAGAATATAGTCAAAATGTCTCCACCAACCAGCGGTCGGAACACAACCCCTCTCAGCAGTCTAAAAAGTTCTGTTAAATGACAACAGAAGGGACAGGCAACAAGAACCATCAGTCAAAGAGGGGAGGGCAAGTTCTTCCCTACCGGGTCACGTTGGGGCGCTACCGGAACTGATCGAATTGGTAGTCTACAGTGTTTCTGGATGTTTCAGACTGAAGCTGGCGTCAGCATGAGAGCACCACCATCTCGTAGCTCAGTCGTGGCCATTCCACGAGCAATCATGGCAGCCGCTCCCCACCAGAAGCCTGCGGGAGTCGGCACCCCCAAGACTTTTGTAGAATCTTCAAGGCTCAGTGGACGCTTTCAAGAATGGGGCCCAAGCCCTAGCAGACAAGCGTCCGAGTTCCAAGGTGTCCCAGGGCCATTTTAGTGGACGACGCCCAAATCTGAAGAGCCGGCCGCCATTTTGAGAGTCCTGTGGCAGCCGCCTATCGCTGCATCGCAAGAGCGGGAGCAACTCAACTACATGGTCAGCGAGACGCTGTAGTCGCAAGAGCGGGCGGTAAACAGCTGAATGGCGGAAGAGGCACAGTGTAGCAACAGCGGGCGGAATGGCAACTGAAACGGTAAAGGGGCGCCCCACTACAGCGTGTCTTCAGGTCAAACGGATTGTGGGACAAGGTCCAGAATGGAAGAGTCATCAAAAGGCAAAAAGTTCCGCCGGACCCCGGGAGCCGGCCGCCTATGTTGGGGGCGATCTTAGGCCACGCCAGGGCAACACGACTTGGGGAGGGGGCAGGAGCCAAGCGCCCTCTCCCAGTCCGCGCCACCACACCGTATGTTGAAAATCTGAAGCCATCGTTCTACAAACTCTCAACCAGCCTTGGATGGAAAAATCTTGAAGAATGTACAAACTGAAAATCAGTTTTTGTCTGCATAGCATCAGCAGCAACGCTTGCTATCAGAGTGCATGAGTTTCATGCTCGATCGATTGAGCTAGCCGGATCAGGCAACAAAAAGTATAAAATAGTTTTGTAAATAGTTATTTAATAAAACGTTTTACCCTGTTACTTTGCTGGTGTGTTGTATATATTTATAATATTTGCATAGAGTTTATCGTTATTTTGGGCGGGGTGGTTGGCGGAGCCGAGCTGTCTTGCAGCCATCATGGTGTGGAGCTCAGTTCATCTCACTAGTTTCGTATTTCTCACGAAGGGTTGTTCCTAATGTTTCTATTTTAGCGAGGTCAAAAAGAGATCCCATTAGTGGCCTACTGATTTTGCTCGATTATTTTTTTTTTTACATGATTTTTCACTATCTGCATAGACTAAACAGAGTATTGCGACTTTGTGCTTGTTAGTAAATAGAGAATGAACCAAAGAGAATCAATTCTAAAATAGTAAATGCTTGGATAACAATCAAATGGAGAGACAAGCAGGCACGACGGATTACAATGGGGAAAAGGCCTGCGTTAAGTATCCTTCACTATCTGCAAAGAGAGAGTACTACTAAGAGAAAAGAGGGGGGGGGCAGCGTTCAAAGCACATCAGCGTGCATAAACACGAAAATGTTTTTACCTATCACGTACTTGACATTTGACAGCTTTTGATATTTGCTATTAAAAAAACATTGAAATTCACTGAAAAAACCAAAGGTTTTAGCCCATATATAGTTAGGGATTAGCATTTACAAAACCTTAATTTACTCGCACAAAACCATAGAAATTCGCATATATAGTTAGATGCAATAACTATATATCGCGCACCCGCAACCCACTGCTGATGATGTCACATATTACATCATTCATGACATGGTCAGTGACATCACTGATGACATCACTGATGACATCTCAAATGACATCACTGATGACATCTCAAATGACATCACTGATGACATCACTGGTGACATCTCAAATGACATCACTGATAAAATCACTGATAACATCTCATTTGTCATTACTGATCACATCACTGATGATATCATTCATGTGATAATACGATCAACCTCTTCAGACTCTAATATAACCTTAGATACAATCAGTGTAAACAGACTCTCACAGACTGTCACTCATCCATGGAGTTACTCACACACCTAGTCAGTCATGCAAAGAATCAATCACACCTCCATTTCCTCAAGTACACAGTTATACACACCTTACTTAATCAAACATATACTAACACATATTTACTCTCTGATACAATCCCTGATACAAGTTCACAATGATCCATACAGCCACTCACACATTCACTGGCTCTTGTGCACAGTTATTTATATATGTCAACTCTTACATGTACTGTGTTTTACATATGTACTTACTTTGACATGTAGCACTGAGAAATCCAATTACTCACCAATGCACTCATGCAGATAGTCAACCGCCCATACAGCTGTTTCCACATGCACTTTTGAACCCATACATCTACTGAATCAACTGCTCACACATCTATGCACAGAGTCACACACCTCCCAGCCAGCCCCACACACACACTCACTCTCCCATACAAATATTTGGGCAACCAATCAATAACCCATATAGTTACTCATATAGCTACTGATCAACACATGCAGCAGTTTACAGAACTACAGTAATAATGATGCACAAATTAAGACAGTTTAGTCACTAACCCATGCACTCAGTGAGACACATTTAATCATTCTCTCATACAGTCAGTCATGCACCTACTAAATCCTTCATCCAAACACTTATACATCCACTCATTCTTCAATATGTAAGACATATTTTAACTTTACAGAAACATACAGTCACTGGATGTTGTCATTTGAGATGTCATCAGTGACGTCATTTGAGATGTCATCAGTGATGTCATTTGAGATGTCATCAGTGATATCATCAGTGATGTCACTGACCATGTCATGAATGATGTAATAAGTGACATCATCAGCAGTGGGTTGCGGGTGCGCGATATATAGTTATTGCATCTAACTATATATGCGAATTTCTATGGTTTTGTGCGAGTAAATTAAGGTTTTGTAAATGCTAATCCCTAACTATATATGGGCTAAAACCTATGGTTTTTTCAGTGAATATATATATATGTAAAATTAAAGGGAACAATAAAATGTAATTCAACATGACATTAAAAAAGGCTGGTATTGTTTCCTTCCAAGAGAAGTAGTAAAGCTACTAAAACAACTTGGGCTCTAGGAATTTGGGGCCAGATGTATGACCCTTTTTTGAGCTCGCAAATGGGACTTTGGCCCGTTTGCGACCCCAAAAAAGGGTCATGGCATGACATCAGTGATGTCATTTGAGATGTCATCAGTGATGTC